>NC_047658.1:122424532-123024532 GCF_011762505.2 Arvicanthis niloticus | reverse complement strand
ATTCTACTTTGATCAACCACTGACCTATGTGTCTAAAATTATGCCAATGCCACACTATTGTTATTATGTTAACTGTGATAAACATTAAAATCTGGAATGATAATCCCTCTAACACTTTTACTAGAGCATAGATTTTTTTTTCTTGTTTGTTTGTTTTTAATTTTTTTTTATTTTTCTTAGAATTGCTTTGACTCTCTGGGGTATTTTGTAGTTTCATATGAATTTAGGGATTTTCCCCTATTTATTTAAAAACATCATAGGGATTTCTAATTGGGATTGGATTGCATCTGTAAGTTGCTTTTGGCCAGCTGAACAAAACGTTCAATCCTGATGCTATAAACCTAGCCAATAATCAATGGCTGAGACGGTCATAGACCAAGAAGAGCCCACTACTGAAATATTCCTAAGCCAATGATGCTTTCCTAACTGTACTCTAAATACTTATCCCTACATTTAAGTGAAGCCTTCACCCCTTATCAAGGGAGCTTCCTTTTGCAGCATATGTAGACTATTATAGAGATCTATTACTAGTCAAAATGCAGAGAGTAAGTGACTGTGAAGTCCAGCCTCAATTGTTACATCTACAACACAATCCCTATACCTAAGTCTCAGGGAAAATCATGTAAGGAAGAAAATATTGTAAGAGTCTCAAGATCAGGATGTCTTCTATAAATGATGGAAATGATGGACCCATGAACTCTCAACAATATGGTTTTCTGAGCAAGACCAACGTAACAACTGTAACAATTGGCATGCCAACACTTTACAGGGGGAATTCCATGTGGCCCTCCCCTTCATGATGTCCTACAGGTGGTCAGTGCATGCTGAAAATTAAAGTAGCAATTTCTTTCGGGGACTGGCTTCCCACATAGGTTGCCTAATTTCAAAATGTCAGCCCTAAACACATATGAGCAAAGCTAAAACTCAGTAGGTTTTATATACATACATACATACATGCATACATACATACATACATGATAATAAATATGCTTTTATATTCACTTATTATTTTATATATACATATATATGTAACAATAATAATTATAGAGATCAAGAATTGAAAAGGGGAACAAAGGAGGTATTAAGGGGAAAGGGGGAGGGGCAGAAGTGATGCAGTGATTATGCAGTAAGTTTTCAAAAATCAAATTATTAACTAAAAAGTGTAAAAAACAAAATTTGTATCAGGTATTTTCACAGAGGGAAATGCTAAGTATAGTGTTGTGACTTTGAGAAAAAAATCAGAAGAGAATTGATGTGTGGTTCAAAACTCAGCTTCTACAGTCCAAAATACATAATCTACAGAGTCTCATTACCATATACTGTTTTGTAGATCTGAGCCAGTGCTTCACACAAACTAGGCAAACTTCTACGTGGGACTGCATTGCCAACCCATTTAGATTGGAGTAAGAACTATGTCGTCAGTTTGCTCTAGGCTTTTCTGGTCTTTAAAGTTTTTATTGAAAAATCAACTATTACTCTAACTGGCTGCCCTCACATGTAACGTGAGCCTTTCTTTCTCTTGCTGCCTTCAGTTTCCTCTCATTGTTCTGCAAGTTTATGTTTTAACCATAATAAAGTGTGGGGTGTTCCTTTTTTGGTCCTGTTGGTTTGGTGTTCTGCATGCCTCTTGAGCCTGGTTGGGCTTCTTATTCCCTAGATTTGGGGAGTTTTCTTTCATAATTTTATTCAAAGAATACCTTTGACCTGAAGTTCTTATTTTTTTCTATGCCCATATTTTACAGATTAGGCCTTCTCATGCTGCCCCAGAGTTTCTTCATATACCATTCTTGGGGGATTTTTAATTTATCATTTCCTTGATTGAATGATTCAATTCCTCTACCTTGACTTGGAGCCCGGATTTTTATTAAGTTCACTGACTATTTCATTTCTAGCTTCATTCCAGTTTGGGTTTCTTCAGTCATTCTACCTTTTTATCAAATTCAGTTTTCATAGCATGAATTGCCCTCATGGTTTCAATAGCCATTTGTTTTCTTGGACTTCAATTAAGGGTTTATTCCTGTCTCCTTTCAGTTTATTCAGTTGTCTATCCATGCCCTCTTTGAACTTCTTGAGCTCTTTGAACATGTTTATAATTGTTCTGAAGAATGGCTAATGCCCTTCCCAGAAACCATAGACTCCCAGGCTGAAAGCTCAGTACCAAGTATGGGATAGCTCTCCTCTTTTGAGTTGTCATTTGGGAGGTTGCAGAGACTATATCCATACGATACAGACTGTTGCTGTTGCTTTTGGTTGATCACCAGAACTTAATGGTAAGACTTTAATGCTGAAGACAGAACATGGAAAAATCAAGCTGGTACTGACCTGAAAGCATCCTCCCTGCTGGATTACTTACACAGTGCTAGAAGGTACTATGTAGGCTGCCTTGCCCAGGCGGGCAAATGCCTTCAATTGTCTTATTCCATTCAATTGTCTGAAGTACAACGCTCTGAACTACAGTGCTCTGAATTATCTGTCTGGCCTGATCAAATATACCCATGATGCAATAGTGGTATGAATGAGACAGAGGTAACCAACATCTTTCTAACTAGATTTGAGGTCTGTGTCACAGAGCAAGGATTAAATATAAATGGGCTGGGTTAGATTGCTGTTTTGATTTAAATGGTTGTTCTCTTCAAAACTTAGTTGAAATTTTATCCCAGTATAACAGTGCTCTGGGATGGGGCTTTTAAGATGTGACTAGGCAATTGGTGCTCCAGCCTATTGGGTAGGATCAATGCTGTGTGTTAAGCACAAGCTCTACCTCCTTTAAATGATGATTTAGTTGGAAGTGCCTTGTCTGATGCTAGAGCCTTAATCTTTAGAACCCAACATTCATTCTACAAGAGAATGAATAGACTTTACTATAAAATTTTAAGGTTTATCTCAAATATTTCATGCAGCAGTGCAAACCAATACAGATGCCGTACAGCTTTTTGAGATTTTGCAAATTTAGTGAGAAAAGAAGTTGAAATGAAAAATTGAAATTCATCTTTAATCTGGTCAGCCCAAACATGGGCTGTATCTTAGACAGGTATTTTCATGCTAGATGACTATGAGGGAACAGAAGAGCACATTCTCTCCAGTCACAAAACTGTCGGTCTAGGTGGTATAAGAAGAAAGCATGTATGTTACAGTGAGCGAAAAGTAGAAAGTTGCTTGAAATGAATGTGTTCCTCATGACACTTACACGGTGAGTACTATAAAAGATAGAAAATAGTGAATTTTCAGGCATATATGGATCTCATGGTGAGGTAGGACTTGAATTACTTCAACTACTAGGACTTATCTTGTAAGATGAAACTAAGGTAGAAGGGATGGGAGGAGAGCTCCACACAGATTACGTTTGATTGGCATTTATTACTATGTTAGCCTAGCTCTGTGGTGAACTTACCAGTGGAAATTACCTTTTTATTACAGAATTAAGAGAACTGAGGACAGAAGTGGAGTGTTTGAGTTGAGCTGGACACGAGAGGATCACTATATAGATATAAGACATTTGGTGTTACGAAAGGACCCAGCAAGCCTTTAGCTTGCAAAGCTGCTTTTCACATATGAAAGAGACATAGAATGAACTTGTTCCTGTTGCTGACTTGAGTCTAGCAGCTCAGACTACAAGTGCTTAAAATCCAGCAGCAGGTGGAGGTGAGTAAAAGAAAATCAAGCAAAAAAATTTCCTGGTTTTGTTTAGAGATAAATAAATCAACGTGTTTCTTTCTTTGTTTCTTTTGTTCATGTGCACTGAGAGACTTTGGAAAAACCAAGTTCTATATTAATGCTTGAAAAATAAGCAGTTGTAGAATATAAAAAGTAAAATGACTATTTTCCAATTTGCTAGAGGAAAATTGTTCCCAGAGAAGTAAATTATAAAACATTATGTGTGCAATGTAGCATGTTGGTTGACAAAATAAAGAATGTTATCAAAATCTCCATGTAAGGAAAATGATTCGGAAATCAAGAGGCATGCTAATAGAGGTATAATTAATTATTTAATTAAAAGTAATTATTAAAAATAAGGTAACGGTCAAAGATCTTTTTGTTGTTTTGTTTTGTTGTTTTTTTGTTTTTCGAGACAGGGTATCTCTGTGTAGCCCTGGCTGTCCTGGAACTCACTCTGTAGACCAGGCTGGCCTTGAACTCAGAAATCCGCCTGCCTCTGCCTCCCAAGTGCTGGGATTAAAGGCGTGCGCCTCCACCGCCCGGCTAAGGTCAAAGATCTTTATGAACAATGATGCTTAGGATTTGGTCAAATATCTAAATGCACACCAACTACAAGAGTTATTCATTTAAAAAAGTAAGTAATCAAGGTTTTAGGAGTATGAGGAAAATATCTAGTCAAATGCAAAGTATAGGGAATGGGAGAGAAAAAGTGTGCAATCAAAGCTAAACAGAGTTCTGAATAAGCAGAAAGATACTATGTGCCGAAAAGTAGTAGAGACAAATCAACTGTCATGGAAACATGTATTTTGATTTATTTTAAGGTTGACAGTTCCTGAAACATTACTAATTGCCTGATTAGCTCTACAATAATTATCAATATTATCATATCATTTCTATTAACTAATTTTCAAATAAAAATATCAGGTTATAAAGAATTATATTCAACACAGTGGTGGAGACTTTCTAATTTGTTCAGTGAACAGCTTTTCTTTCTGCTTGTGGGTACACATCGGAATATTTCCTAGCTTGCCTTACACAGGAATGAGGCTGTGTAGCCTGAGTTGCAGCTGAAGAAAATGGAAGTAATGGAAGCCACCTCTGAGCCCACCTCTTAATCTCTCCACATACTGCACCACACACACACACATACACACACACACACACACACACACACACACTTCCTGTTTCATGGGAACATAGAAACTCTAACAGGTGAAGCAGCCTGGGTGTCTCATGTCCTCATCATGAATGGCATTATAGACATTATGAAAGCAACACCCACATTTTTTTCTCTATTTACTAATTTATTCATTTTACTGCCCCCCCCCCCTTACACAGTTCCTCCCCTCTTCTCCTCTGAAAGGGTGAAGGTTCCTCTGAATATTCCCACGCCCTTATGCATCAAGTCTCTGCAGGGTTAAGCACATCCTCTCCCACTAAGGCCAGACAAGGCAGTTCATAGACAGGCAACTGTAGGTAATTATGGCTGGGAAATGCAGAGAGGGTTCCTCCACGGGGAAGTTAGGCCTGGCTGCTCTCCACGGTTCTTCATGGCAAGGCCCCAAACACAAGAAAGTCCTTGGGTTTCCAAAAGGGGTTTATTGGCATACAGATGGTGGCTGGATCTGGATGCACACCCCCACCCCTAAAACCCAGGGCAGACCTGAGTTAAATAGGGAGGGAAAGAGGGGGGAGGGACTGGGGAGGAATGCTTAGTATGTAAATCTCTCTACGGCCTGAGGCCTGTTACTCATGCCCTACAAGACTGAAGGGTGCAGGTTGAATGGAGATTAGACCTCATGTCAGGAGCCTGGGTTCTGGAGGCATGGCCGAACACCCACAACCCAAGAACCAGGATAGATACCCTTCCACAGCATGACAGGCAACAGCTTTAGGGACAGCTCCCTGCTCCAGTTGTTGGGGGACCCACATAGAGACTAAACTGGACATCTGCTACTTATGCCGGGGTCCTTGGTCTAGCCCATCTATGCTCTTTGGTTGGTGGCTCAGACCCTGAGGATCCCTCAAGGGCCCAGGTTAGTTGACTCTGTTGGTCTTCCTGTGGGGTCCTTATCCCCTTCAGGGTCTTCAATCCTTCCCCCAACTCTTCTATAAAAATTTCTCCATAAGAGTCCCTGAGCTCCATCCAATATTTGGCTATGGGTCTTTGCTTCTATCAGCAGCTGGGTGAAGCCTTTCAGAGGACCGTTATTCTAGGCTCCTGTTTGTCTGTCCTGGGTGGGAGCAGGCCTTCCACAACACAGGCAGAACTGTGGGCTGAAGAGTAGGGTGCTGGCCCCAGATTGCAGGTAGAGGTGTGGATGGGAAGAAAGCACACTCACATGTCTATAGTGTTTAACACATTATGCTTTTGAAGACTGGACTTTATAAGCAATTTACTTTACCTTACTTAATACAGTGGTGTGTGTGTGTGTGTGCTCAAGCGAATGCGTGTCTTGTGTGATGGAGGAAGGACAATGACAGAGGCAGAGAATACTATTATGTGGTAGTCTGTTTCTGCACATATCATACTTGATCACAATTATTTGCTTCCCTGATCAAAGAGATATATTATTAAGTAGATACAAATAAAAATTAATTGTGTTTATTTTGGGTTACCAAGGATGAATTGTGCTCTCCTTTTTCTTCTTATTTTTCAGATTTTTCTGGAAAGAGCTTATATTTCATTGTAAATAAAAATATTGTCTTGTCCAATTGTTAGCCATTGGAAAAGACAAATCTATTAAATATTATTAAGTACAGAGAAAGGCTTATAGGTCATTGTGGACTCAAGAGTTTTAAGGGCTTGAAGAGCTCACTGAGTGCAGTGAGGACTCATCATTGTATATTCTGTTGATCAAACCCTGAATGTGAATCATTTGCTCAGGCCCAGTCAGACACGGAAGACATCCTTCACTTTCAAGCAAAGGTGGTTGGACAAATGCATCATTATTGGATATGATGAGTGGTTTGAGGCTGCAGCTTAGTGCGGGCTAGTGATAGCCCACACATGAGAACAATCAACTCTATTTTAATAATCTCTCACAAGAGGAAATAATGGCCTTAGTTTCAGAGAATTAATTACTATGTGGGGGGAAAAAAAAAGGCAGAGTTCCTTTGCAAACATCATGCAAACAGCTCCGGAACAGCTAAACCATACCTCCACAAAAAAAGGTCCTAGGGGACCATGAGGCAGGACGTGGAATCAGACAGAAAGGTTTAAATGAGCAGCCTGGTATGTGGGAAGAAGCCTATCAGAGTAAGGGAATATTGGAGAAAGGAGATTGGAGGCTGGGCTGACACAGAGGCTCAGAGTTAGTCTCATCTCATGGGGAGCAGGACAAGAAGGGTCATCTATCTGGGCATCTCTGAGGCAGCCAGGCAGCAGAGCCATTGATGTTTTATCACAAACCCTGCATCTTCAGTGACTATGAAGTCAGTAAGCACAGCACATATGGCTTATGGCTGGCATTTATTCGGTTCTCTATTGCCATATCGATAGGAGACACCTACTGACTTTTAGAAAATCTTCTCACAAAAGGACAATCAGGGAAGGTATGAAGCTGATTTTAGCTTCTTGCCCATATAATGTGCTTGAATCTTTTTTACAAAAAAAAAAAAAAAAAAAGAAGTGAAAGAAAGAGAGACAGACAGAGACAGAGAGGAGAGAGAGTGGGAAGAAAAGAAAAAAGAAAAGAGGAACATAGGTCATCAAACAATGGTTCAAAAAGCCAATTACCTTAGCACTAGATCCAGCATCATGACCAGTTTCTTCCTTTACACAGTCATGACATTCCCATCTCCCTTTTCTCCCACAAATCCCTTTCTTTCTGCACAGCCCTCCTCAATCTCATATATTCAAATTGGAATAGAATTAAATGTGAAGTGAGCAAGAAAGACAAAGGTGAATTTTGTCATCACAATTTGGTCACTATTGTCAGAAAGCACATGTCTTCACTTCATTGTATATTATTATTCAATCAAATATGTGGAAAGCAAGGGTAACATTAATCAGGGTAAAACTTCAGGGCTATATAGACAAATCACTACCAATTTGATGACTCATAACAAAAGAAATTTGTTTCATCATCTTTCTGGTAACCAGAGTCCAAAATGAAGTTGCTGTCAGAGCCACAGTCTTTCTGCAGGTTCAAACAAGGGACCCTTCCCCTGTGAGTCTCCTAGCTTCTGATGGCAGCTGATAATGCTTGATGTTCTTTGGCTTGTGTCTGCATCATGTCATGATTTGTCTGTCATTATGTCATTTTCTCCTCTGAGCTTTTCTTATGGGGCACTTCTTGGTGCTTTCAAAGACCACTCAGAGAGACCAGGATGATTTCATCTTAAAATGTTTAGCTGCTAGAGAAGGGACATTAACAGATTCTAAGAATATGGTGTAGACATAGCTTGTGGGGGAGCTGCCACAAGTTAGTTAAACTGGTTAGACTACTATCCCTCTCTGAGGACAGTGCTGTATGCCTATACAACAGCGAGAACTTGGATGATAAAACAGAGAGGCTCAACAAAACCAGAGTTGGAACTGGATTTGGGAGTCAACACTATTATTAGACTAGATTTCACTGAACCAGAGCATCAAGAGAGATAAATGGTCACAACCCTGCCCTTTCTTAGAATTTATAACAAATTCATTCTTTTCCTCAGAAAGCAAACTCTCCACATTTGAGCAGGCAAGTTCACAGAATGCAAGAAAATGCCTCCTACAACTTTCCAGTTAATAATAATGTTTCAGAGAAAAGCATCATTTTGCTTTATTCTTGACTCAGATTTTTTTTTTAAGACATATAATGAGCTCAACTCAGGATCTAGCCAGCTGCTCTGAGGGTTCCAAATCTTAAAGGAAAACTCTTGAACGTCTGAACCAGCAGAAAGGCAGGCTAAATGCTAAGAACTATCTTCTACTGCTGTGTGTGCGCATGTGTAAGTGTGTTCGTGTGTACGCATGGGCTCTCGCACATCGCTCCCTTCCTCTCTCTCTGGGTTAATGACACTTCTGGTTGATTTATTGATTGCCTGTAACACCACTGGCTTTTCCTGAGGCACTTGTGATCTTCCCAGTCGTAGGTGCCACCCCCAGTGGAAGGCTACTCCCAAACTGGGATGTTTTGATTGCTGTTTGGCTTCTCCAACTTGACTGGTCAAGGCTGAACCTTCTCAGCTTCCTTCGAATAAGCTCCTTAAGCCTGTTCCCTCCGAAGCATCTGTAAACAGTTGAAGGTCATGATTGTTCACTCTGCAAGATCGATATGCCATTAAATTGTGACAAAAAGGACTGCCAGACCATTAAGGCATCCCTCATACCCTCAGTAATCCTGATAAAGTGATGAGCTGTTTTAACCTCTCTGGCTCCCATCACTAGCTACTAGAAGCTGGTCTCGCTGCTGAGATAACCCTTTCTGCAAAGTCAGGACGCCCCACAAATGACTGCTGCTGCTTCCCAGCTGCTTCTGCTGTGCATTTCTTCGTGCTATTGTGTAGTTACTTTTGAGTTTAATCTCCCCTCCTCCTTTCCTTTTGTCCACATACTCTAAAGCCTAGTTTTGCTATCGAAATTATTTAGATTTAAAATTATTTTGCTTCATGATGAGCGGGTTTCTTTAAAGCCTCATCAGGTAGCTAAATTTCCTAACGTTAAAAAGATAAAAAAAACAAAATCCCCTTAGGAACTTGGAAGGACACAGATCTTATTCATCTTAAATACATTTTCCTGAATTCAACTAATCTTAAACATGTGCTGTGTTCAAAATAATGAATGCCTGTTTTGTTCCCCTAACAATAAAATGAGGGGAAAAAAAAACAAAAAACAAAAAAACAAAAAAACTAGGATTCTGTTTAGGAGACAGTGTCTTTCTGTTTATTTCCAGACTGGCTTTGAACTGGAAATCTTCCTGCTTCAGCCTCTTTAACACTGGAATTGCAGGTGTGTACCATCATGCCCAACCAAAGAAGAGGTTGAAATAAATGAGGGGAAAGGCAAATTTTGTGAAATAAAAATAGAATCACTTGATCTAAGCATTCTGCAAACCATTTATAAATCAAATTTAGACCAGCCAAATTTTGTTTGTTATTGCATGAGCTTATTTGAAGAACCGTAATTCCACTCGATGTATGTGTAAATGAACTGATACTGATAATTACAACTCCGTGGGCTGGAAAAGCCTGCAAGCACTTATCAAGAGAAGGTTGATCACGTACTCTTTGCTAATGCTAACATTAGCTGATATCCAATCTGTGTCTTACATTTCTTTTATTTGGAACTCTATGAATGTTTGTGGGTATACCCAGGTTAAGGAAGCTCCCTGCAGAGGTCAGTTGAGGGCATTGCCTCTCCAAGAGCAGATGTTACAGGCAGTTGTGAGCCACCCATGTAAGTGTTAGGAACTAAACTCTGCTGCTCCTTTGCAAGAGCCACGAGCCCTCTTAACCACTGGGCCATCTGTTGAGCCCCAATATATTTTAGAGTTTTTATTTTTAATTTACAAGTTCTTTGGTAACTGACACTGACTTTTATAAGCAAACCAACGTAGTCCTGTTGCAAGTGTTCACACATGTACATATGTGCGCTTGCATGCTCACAAGCACAGACACTGCTTTTGTATTTTCTGAACAATCTACAGAATACATACATCATCTATGGGGGAAATTATACTTGACAAGTCACACCGTACTGTGGCTTTTTAGGTTGTAACCACTTTAGAAAAATACTAATATCAATGAAGCTGGGAATTTAAATCCAATGAGCAAAACATCTCTCAGTTTGGAAGGTTTTGTTGCAATTCTGTCAGCTCAAGACATACTTGCTTTCTGGGTATAAACAGAATGTAACATTACTCCATTTTCTTTTTGCTGATTTATAAACTTGAGTTTTCAAGGAAATCAGGGCTGGCCCTAAATAGCTTATTATGTCAACAAAACATACCTTCAAATAAAAAACACTTGAAACCAGCAGGAGCTGCAGGAAGTAAACAGAAAAGAACCAGTCTCAGTGTCTGCTGAGCCCATTAGCTCTCACCTGCACGTCTTTCTTCAGCATATCAATAGAATAATCTAGAAGGGTACAAGAAGAAGAACAAAGCCTTGGGTCAATGAAATCATTCACTGATCCACCGGCAAAGCACGGTAAGTGGTGTATTAGCTTAAAATCTCCTACATGCTGCTTAGGCATCATTGCATGGGCCCTAAAACCAGGCAAACACACGGAAGGAAAGCTTGAGGATTTTCATTCTGCTTTGCCTTGTTTGAACCCCAAATTAATCCTAATTTCGATTTTTTGGGCTTTGAATTTGCTCTGCAGATCCTGCAACACGAGGTAATTTAAGCAGATAACGATGACTTAATGAATCGTACAGTGTCTTATCTCTCCTCTGTACTTAATCATGTCTAAACCCATTTACAAATTTCTGGCTCATGTCACTTATTAACATATCAAATATGTATCTGGTGCCCACTCGATGTGCTGTCATTCGCTGCTTTCGGAGGATACTTAATGAGCAATGTTAGCAGCATCTCCGTGCTTCTGGGGTAAATGTTTCTCTCTTTAAGGAATCCCAAACTATTTCAGTACATGAAGTGGGTAAGGAAGGCAACAGGCTTGCCTTTTGCAGAGACATTGATCCTTTGAACTTGATATCTGTTTGTATGCTGATCAACTGAGTTACCACGAGAAAGCAAAGATACATCACCATTAAGAAAACACCATAGAAGTTACTGCAACCTTGGTAAGAATGATGTAAGGGTTGCTAGTAAACTATTGTTCTCTTTGTCTCCTTCCCTGTGTCTGATCTGTCCATGAGCAGATGAGCAACATCCCTTTGCTGGTCTAAACCACAGCCAATGTATGTACATTCTATCTGCATTCCATAGACAGACTAATTGCAAGGCACGAGTTAGGGAACAAAATAGTCTATTGCTCTTGTGTCAGCTATAGAGAAGTATTAGTTCATACAGAAATGTTTCCAATATAAAAAAGCTGTCAGTATAGAGGATAGGGACTCTGAATTTATTCGTCACATTTAGATATATTATTTCTTTATAATGTTATGCACACGTTAAAAAGGAGAGATTGGAGAGAGTACAATAGGGAAATGAAGAAAAAGAATAGAAAAAAAACGTTTAAGATGAAATAAGTGTGGCCATCAAATCACACCGAGGGCTGTCATGAAGCCTCTTTTATCTTGCCTGCATCGATTCTCCATTGTGTGGGATGCAAAATACTTGGAAATTAAAAAATATGTATTTACATTCTCTTTGGGAGGCATGTGGTGTTCTAATGAATGTTTGGCTGACTCCAGGAAATCTGCCTTTTTAGGTCGAATCACACCCAGCTGTTTGCATTAAAGTCTATCCAATTTGATTTTCATTTGTCAGGCTGATCCCTTTGATGTCAAAATTACTCTCTCCTTCCCATCTAGTGCTTAAGAGCTTCCAGCTGCCCTTGGCTCTGTACTTGAGTTGGGGTCTTCAGCTAGTCTTTGGTCATATTGTTCTACTTTACAGTTGTCTAAACTCTATCTAAATGATCTCATACATCTTGATGACCTAACTCAAGACACTTCTCCAAATGTCTCTGGACTTTTTTTTTTTTTTTTTTAGATTCACTTGCATTATGTTCACCAGCTGGTAGGCAGCTCTAGCTGTGTCTACTCATTCCCAGTGAGCACGCTATTCATACCAACATCTTCTGTTCATTTGAACAAAAAAAAATATGCTCAATTCTCTTTGGAATCATTGATTGCCACCTGATTTACAATGCCTCTTTCTCTCCTTCAGAGCAGATTACCTCTTAGGGTTGAATGAGTCACAAATTGGTTTGGGGATCCTAAGTAGACCACAGAGTGTTGAATCAACACTTTAAGAGCTCTTCAGTGTCACAGTATTCATTCCTAGTTCTTGGGATTTGTCATGAGAGACATCTATTGTTGTCTTCCTTTATACAAGAGGAAATCAGGAGGCTAGATGGAGTACCCAGAAGAATTTTCTCTTTAATAACTATCTCGGCCAAAACTTTGCTCTGCAAACTTTGGGTCACACAAAATTCTACTTGTAAGAATCTTTGTGTATCTCTCCAGTTCTCTTCTACCAGCTATTCTATCAGATATCATATCATATCTGTCTATCTATCTATCAACTATCCATCATCTATCCATCTGTCTATCTGTTTATCATCTCTATCAGCTTTCATCTATGAACTGTCAACTCTACTATCAGCCATTATATCTATCAATTGTCTATCATCATCTATCTCTTTTATGTATTCTCTATATAGATAAATCAGATTTACCTACATTCTAATTAATGCCTAAGTAAGTATTGTGGTTTTGTCATTCTACCACTAACATAGATACATCAGATTATTTGTTTTTCTTTGAGAAATCAATAATTTCAGTTATAAGTAGAAAATGATAGTTTTATTTTAGGGTTGCCATGAGGTTTACCTAAAACAATGTTGAAAAAGCCCCACTATCTCTGTGTTGGCTAGTTTGATGTCAACATGACACAAACTAGAGTCATCAGAGAGGAATGGGCCTCAACTGACAAAATGTTTCCAAAAAAATCAGACTGTAGGCAGGCCTGTGGGACATTTTCTTAATTAGCAATTGATGTGACAGTATGCATCCCATGCTAGTGAGGTCACCCTTGAGCTGGTAGTTCTGGGTTCTATAAGAAAGAAGGCTGAGCAAGCCATGGGAGAGCAAGACAGCATTCTTGCTTTGGCCTTTGTATCAATCAGCTCCTGCCTCCACGTTCCTGCCCTGCTTGAAGTCTTGCCTTCACTGCTTTTGATGATATATGGAACTCTGAGTGAAATAAAGCCTTTCTCCCCAAGTTGCTTTTGGTTATGGTGTTTTGTCACTAACTTGATAGTAATAGTAACTAACTTAGACAATCATCAACTGATGTGAACACAGTAACGGCATGAAGAAGGACAATTCCTTTTCTCTTCTTAGCATGAAGGTAACCGGTATTAGATAAAAAACAAACTGCTGGGGGTGGAGTTGTGGGGAGAATAATTGCTGATTCATCTTTAGTAACCCTTTTTGAATTGAATCGTCTTCTAGTTGGAGAGCAATTGAGTTTGAATCAGTGTAAATTCTTTGAAAAGTAATTCTTATTAGCTAATATATTCTACTCTGCTGCTGCTTAGCAGAACATGACCCATTTAGTGACTAAAACAAACAAAATTAAATTCCAGTCTGTCAGAATTCCAAAAAGAATTACCACGGTGGCCTTCTCCAGGTGATCCAGGGACAGCTGCTTCTCTCTGCCTTTTTTGGTTTCTCTTTCCACTTTCCTCTGTCACAGCCCTGCTAGAGACCATGCTTCGGGAAGCACACCTCCTTCTCTCACTTACTCATGGGCTCTGTTCTCCTAACATGAATATATATGAAGGGCCTACCTAGATAATGTCCCACAATTGCCCCATCTCAGACTATGTGAGATAATATAGTCACAAGAACTGAGACACCATTAAAGGGTCTTATGGTAGGTACCTTTCACAGCTAATAAAAGCATCTATGAGGAAGTACACTGCTCATCTTCTGCTTACTTGGCCCTGACCTACCTTAATTTTAATAACAGTACCAGTGAAATGGTAGTCTTTCTAAAATGAAATGCAATAGTCTTTCCAGATTAAATACAATAAACAATGACTTTGCAGGGTGGTAGGGCTCAGGGGCTGAGCTCCCTGGGTTCAATGCCAAGCACTGACGTACACACATACAAATTATAGCCCTTGAAACCCTTGTTTCTTAACAGATATTTTATTTAATTATACAATTAATATAATTATTATTATATTAATATATTATATAATTATAAATATATTAAATATATAAATATTTTAAATTAAATTAAATTTTAAATTTTATTTAAAATTTTTTTAAAAATTAATAAAAATTAAAAATATATAAAATATATAAAAATATAATTATATAAATCTCTGTGATTTATTTCTCTAGGTCTGCTTCCGTCTCATTTCTCTATTTTTATTTATTTTCTTTGTGGTTTTATTTTAGGGGTTTTTTGTTATTGGTTTGGTTTGGTTTTGGTGGTGATGGTGGTAATGGTGGTGATTTTTGGTTTTTTGGTTTTGTTTTGAGACAGAGTCTCACTATATCTCACACACTGGCTACATAAAAATTGTCAATCTTCCCGCTTCAGTTTTCTGACTGCTAGAATTCCACAGTATGCCCAGCACCTGGATTCTCTGTCTTCATTTTACTCAAAATATAGGTTTCCCAAAAGAAAGCCTTCCCTTACATATTGTGTTATTTTATAAAAATTTCTTCCTCTCCATTCATATTCCTAAAACAAATATTCTTTAAAAATTGTGTTATCTGCCTTTTCCCTTTATTTTTTAATGGTGAGTATAAACAGTATGTCCAGCCTGCAAACTGGACATAAGTGAAATTTTGGAGGATGGGCAGCATGCTATTTGGCTGTTTTGTATAGTACAGAAATCTATAGTATAGTGCTGAGATTTTAAAGTACAGTCTTCTAGTATTCTAACATTATGACCTTGGTGCTAAAGAAGACTTAATTACTGTTGAAATTTATAAACTATGGCTTAATATTAACAATCATATAATAGTGCCTCATGGTGCTGCATCCTAAAAGGTAGTAGATTTAGGGTAATAGGGCCAAAGCAGACGATAAGCCGGTAAAGTCTTTAACATTCCTTGTCTGATCAAGGTGCTTCATCCCTGAGGATTTGGCTTCTGGAACCTTATTCAGCTCTCTTTGTGGTCACTGATGTCCTGCCCTTGGAGGCCCTGTGAATGAAATGACATGAAATGAGTGAAATGACTTATGAGCTTTATCATCCCAGAAGGTTTCCAAAAGCCATTCTCTAGAAATGACCAGGAGGTGATGTCCACTGTATCTGCTCCATTATTTGCAGTCTTCCTCAGTGTGTGCCATTTTTAGTGTTTTGGAGTATGGAAAGTATTACAAAAGAGCCCCGCTGTCGTTAAATTCCTTGAGAAAAATTAGAATGCACTAGGTTAAAGCTGAGTTCACAACTCCATCTTAAGTGTTGGCTTTTTTTAGAAGAGCTATCCATCTGACTCCCCTGCCCCTTCAGCCTACCCTCCTTCCTAACCTGCTCCTTTCTCCTTCATATCTCCTTTTTAATTTACCTTTTCCCCTCCTTTCTTTTTCTTTTTCATCCCTTTCATTCCTAGCAACAGTGCAAAGATAAATACAAAATCTAGTCTCTTCCTCCACATGTCATAAGAGTAAATAGAGCTTCTTTGCCCTTCATCTTCCTATGATGAAGTGCATAAACTCAAATGAAATAACAAAAAAAAAAATGGGCTGATTTTTTTGTTTGGTTGGTTGTTTTGTTTCTCTGTGTTACCCTGGCTGTCCTGAAACTCACTTTGTAGACCTGTCCTTGAACTCACAGACATCTGCCTGCTTCTGCCTCCCAAATACCAGGCCTGATATTTTTTAAAAATCTTTTCCATTATTTTTAAATGTATTATGAGCATTTTTATGTGTTATAAGAGATGAATTGTCATAGAGATAATTGAATCCCTTACATGATTAAAATACTAGGGCCTCCTTCATTTTCTCCTTGACAAAAAGGCTAACATCACCATCTGTAAATTTCTCACCACAGCTTAAGTGTTGAAATGATTTTTTTTTCTTAAAGATATCATATGCATGAATCTGTGTTTATTTGTTAATTACAAATAAACCATACCTCCATTATTCAAAATATTCTTAAATACTTCTTTAGACCCTGGCTTGTATGTCAGTCTCAGGTCTGTCATTTTGTATTAATCTCCCTCTGTTTGATTAAAAATAGCAGATTTTGAATTTACCTTATTCACCAAATTTGGATCCAATCATTTTTGCTTAGTTTAAAATGACAACTCAAAGGACGAATGTTTATCAGTTCAAGAACAACCAAGAGACTATATTCACACAGGACACCTCTACTTCCTACCTAGGTATTTGCCAAAACTAGAATAATGAACAAAAGGTCATATCTACCAAATGACTCAATATAATAGCTTTCCCCTGTGCTCACTAAAATGGTTACTTTGGAGTGGTCAAATTATAAATAGTTTTAATGTATTCTTCCTTTTTCAATTTCTAGAATATATGCAATTACCTTTGCAATCAAAATGTAAAAATACAATGTATTACCAGCTCTTAAAGATACTTATCTAAATACAAATTATAAAATGTTGTCAGTAATGATATTCTCACTGTAAAAATAATAAGAGCCTGAAGTCCTCCAAACTGTGTGAATGAGTTTTGGTTACATTTGTAGATACTGTTATATTCTTTTCAAGTAGAAATGTGTAAGTAAAAGATTCATATTTCTAAAGTACTCCCAACTTCTTCCTATTGCAGTTAAAATGAACAAGAAGCATTGGTAATTTGAGTCAGAGTCAGGACATAATAATAGCACATGAGATTGTTGTCAGGGGTCAGTGTTTGGACGTGATATTTCCAGATCTTTTGGTATCTTATTCAAAGCACTATAATAAGATGCACACTGATCACAAAGTAGCAAGGGAATTTTTCCAAATACTAAGGGCTGAAAAGATGGCTCAGTAGCTAAAACCATTTGCTGCTCAAGCCGGAAGACCTCATTTCAATGGTGAGATCACAAATGAATAGCCAAATGCTATGGTGCTCATTTTTAATCCGTGTTTCTTGCTATATAGAAGTGGAGAGACAAAAATATCACAGAAGTCTGAAGGACATCTAGTGTAGAGTACAAGCAGTGTGGTAGAATTAGGAGAGACCTTGCTTCAAAGAGGGGGAGAAGTGAACCCATGGATGGGCTCCAGAAAAAACTTGTCCTCTGATCTCCACACAGTGTGTGAGCCCCCCCCACCCCCCCACTTTCTCTCTCTCTCTGTTTTTCTGTCTCTGTCTCGCCTTCCCTCCCACTCCCTTCCTTTTCTCCTCCTACTCTCTCCTCTATCTCTGTATTATTATAACAATAATAGTGGGTTTTTTTTTTTTAATCAAAGTGATCGTGCAGAACAGAGAGATTGTAAGACAGCAGTGGGCCACCTCAATAAGAATACTCAATGGTCCCAGTTAATTTTGGGGTCTTCCATGCATGAGGTCCTAGAGAAAGGTGGCTGGTTGCTAGGGGCATATATAGCTCTGATAATTCTGTTTTGATTGGCAGATTTTTGTTATATAAACTTTTTATATTTAAACTGTGCATGTTCTTTTTCATGATTCATCTGATTTAAATCATTTGTACTCCCAGTGATGGAGAAACATAAATGGTAAATTCAGGATTCTTCCTAAAAGTTCAGTCAGAGAACACAATTTATCTTATTGCATATGCACCCAAAACCAGTGTAAGCTGGGTCTGTCTCCTCACTCCCATTGCAAGGAAATATTCAGAAATATATTTGAACAGATGCTTTGCAAGAAAGAGGGAGTATGATGGTTTTTATGGGTGTAGAAACCTGCTGTATTGTTCAGAGAGGTGTGCATATGTAGCTTAGTGCAGTTAGGGCTTCCTAGATCATTAGATTCGTTAAGACATGCAAGAGAAGGTTGGTCATGTGCATTACTAGCAGAAGGGTATGTTTATTGCTGAAGTCAAGCTGTGTTCCAGGTTACTAAGTCATTCCTTGTGTTTGCCTGCTTGGGAGGTCTAGGTGTGACTACTTACTGCCTTGGCTAGTGGCCCTAGTTTCTTGGGTCAGTGATGAGTAATGAGCTTTGCAACACATACTTAGAACAACACTTGCCTTATGTAGGCTCACTGCAAAAATGAAATTAATAGATCCTCCACCTCTAAAACTTGAAGAGTCCTTTCAATCAGTGGCTTGATGATAAATAAATGCTAAATCACTTGTGTTCCATTAATCATGCTACCCATCACATGTAAAATAAACTAACAGTAAAAAGTAAGGATTATATGGATCACTGTTTAAATCATACTGGGGTTCCCCTGGGTGTTGGGTGTAGAAGCTCAAAAAAGCTGAGGTCAATCATGTCATCTCAGAAAGCTGAGGTGACGACATTTCCACCTTTTCCAGAATAAAGAATGACCTTGGTTTTTAATGGACTCAGTATCCCTCTTCACTTGTTCTTGGCATCACTCCATTCAGTAAAGCTGGAGGAACAGAGAAGATACACACAGCAATGCAAACAGTGATTAAAAAAACACATATCTTTCTATTTATTGTTTGATAATTTCAGACTTTCATATACGTATATGTACTGGTTGGTTTTATGTGTCAATCTGACACAAGCTGGAGTTATCACAAAGAAAGGAGCTTCAGTTGAGGAAATGCCTCCATGAGATCCAGCTGTAAGGCATTGTCTCAATTACTGATGGGGGGGGGGGGCATTGTGGGTGGTGCCATCCCTGGGCTGGTAGTCTTGAGTTCTATAAGAAAGTAAGATGGGCAAGCCAGGGGAAGCAAGCCAGGAAGTAACAACCCTCCATGGCCTCTTCATCAGTTCCTGCTTCCTGACCTGCTTGAGTTCCAGTCCTGACTTTCTTTGGTGATGAACAGCAATGTGGAAAGTGTAAGCTGAATAAACCCTTTCCTCCCTAGCTTGCTTCTTGGTCATGATGTTTGTGCGGGAACAGAACCCCTGACTAAGACAGTCTATACAACATATTTCAGTCATAGATACCTCTGCCCCTTCTTCCCCTCCCCCACCCTAACTTCTTCCAGATTTTGTATAAACATAACCATGTCTCCTTCCCAAATGAGTAGTGAATTTTGAGCACTCTGGCTATAGTTGGTATTTGAACTGTTCACTAAAGGCACAGGTCTAAAAAGCTCAGTCTCTTTTGGGTGTCCGTCTGGGCATTAGGAAAGTACCCATGAAAGTAACACGAAGCAGATGATAACCAGCCAGGAACTGAAATCCCAAAATTGTAGCTCAAGTCAATCTTTTCTCTTCATAAATTGGTTTCACTAGGCATCTGTATGACAATGAAGAGCTGCCAAAAACAAATCTCAATTTTATTTTCTCTTTTATTCTCTTAATTTTCTGGCTGCTGGTCCTCTGAATTTTATCTCTGTAACATTTGGACCAAACCTAGATTAAATTATAAATATGCATTATGGGAAGGGCTTTGGACAAGGCATGTGGGGAGCGAATGAAGTCCTAAGTGATGTGTAACGATGACACAGGTACAGCCACGTCAAAAACCAATGCCTCAGTCCCATGGGAATGGCAAGGCTTCCCTAAGAAAGGCTCAGAGGGACAGCAAAGTGTTCCCTGGTTAAGTGTGAATGTTGACAGTGTGTGCAGAAAGTATGTGCTATGTCTCCTGTATATTTATGGACTGAAGACTCCTTTTATGGAGACTGTTCCTACCAAGATTAGCTAAACCTGTCTCTTTTTCCAGCAGTATGCTGTAATTCTGCCTCCCTGTTCAACTGTATATAATAAACACACTGAGTTTGGAGGAAGGCAATGACTGTGGCTTCTCCATCATAGAGCCCAGATTGCTCCATTCCAGCCTTTCAGTACATAGGCTTGTGTATTTGACCTTTCTGTATTCCCTCATTGACCCAGTCAGGTCAATCTCTGGAGCCATGAAGAGCATGAGAAAGAAGTGTTTGAGATATCATTTTTTTTTAAGAAAAATATTTTGGCATATTTTCATATATACATAATAAGATGTCTTCGGGATGAAATCCAATTCTATATACAAGATTCATGTGTCTCACGTGCACCATGTGCACATACCCTGAGGTGGTTTTCTACAGTGTTTTTGAGGAGAAAATAATCATTCTGTCCACAGCAGCAATGCAGGGCATGGATCTCACATGTCATCATCACACTGCTGAACTGCAAGCCCAAAAAAGGCACACTGACATGCTAGAGTCTTCTCCTATACGGAGGAGATATGAGGATGCAGCCACAAACTATGCCAGAAGCAACATTACAGTTATTGAGTCTTGAGACCTTTTGACCACACCACCTCTCACATGAGGTCAGGGAGAATTCTCCATGCATGGCATTATATTGCTACTCAGACCTCTGGATTTTACAACATTTTGAATTTTTGGATTAGACGTGATCCACCGATATGAATGGATGACAAATTTATACCCGAAAACTTTATATTTTATGACAGGCTGTCAGGTAGCTTTTTCTTTGTCATGACTCAAGACTCTACAACTTTGTACGCTGTGGCTATGACAAGCCGCAGTGAGCTTCACATTCTCAATGAGAAGATGGTGAAGTCTCATCCAATGTTTAAAAGTGGATCCAGGAAGTAAGGCACAGAGGGTTTCCACAGAGCATTTGCTAGAACTAATCTCAGGGCCACACCCATATGTCGGGGAGGTGTGCAACTGTTTCTATGGGACAGAAGGAAGCTCAAGTGTGGACTAGAACATATCTCTGTCCCACTTATTTAGCCTGCTTGTATACATTTATTTTAAATACCCACATACATAAACTCTACCTAAACACTATCAAAGTGCAACAATGATATACATCATTCTCTCATTCAACAAATTGTATGCCATACGATGTGTGTGGCTATATACATTCTACTATTGATATTACACTAATGAAAAAGTAGTTTCTACCTTTAAAGCTTGTGTTTATTTACAAATATAGCTAGTGAATGGGTCTTCAAAGAAATCCACACTTATTAGGAGACTAATGAGAGATCAATAAGATGCCAAGACCCTGAGAGCTGATGGTTACTGAGACACCTGAATGGACTGAGTAGCAAGACAAGTGATGGCTACATGGTTGATCATCGTGTTATTCCTGCAAAGTTTCCTTAAGTTTGACTTCTTTCAAAATTAAAAAAAAAAAAAAAAGTCATGGTAAACAGATTCATGTTTCTAAAAAGTTACTCAAGGTGCTGTGTGGAGAAGAATCTGGGAAGGAGTGATAGGATAGAGCATTGCAGGGGCCAGTCATGAGGCAGGCAAGAGCCCAGTACCAATAGGCTGGTGGACACTAAGAGTAAAAATGGAGGTAGATTCCAGTGTGTTTTGGAAGTGAATAGCATCTTAAAGACTAACCATAAGAAAATGAATGGCAATAACTAAGGGGCAGCGAAGTGTACCAGAGGTGCCATTCTGTGCCTATTGGGCAGCTGGGACACAATAGCTTCAATCGAGCGACTGATACAGTTCTGGAGACTACAAGTCATGGCAGTCTGTGTCTGGCGAGAGATGACTTTTCCTCACACACAGAAGTGTTGAAGAGTCTCCCTTTTGAGTCTCTTTCATGAGAAAAAAAAATCCCATTCATTTGTGGCCTTTTCAAAGGGCCACATCTCCTAATGCCCCATCCTAGTGCCCTGGGGATGACATTTTAAGGTGGACATCTGGGGGCAGGGTAAGGGGGCACACATAATTGTTCTGATAATGGCAGCAATGTTGGGCCTGAATCTCACATGTCTCTCTAATGCTTAGCTGAAGCCAGAGGAAATCCTACCCACATGCTGGAGTTTCCCTGATGTCCAGAGGATACAAAAGTACTCAGAGCTGTCAGTAGCAGCATCGTGGGTCTTAACTCTGAGATCTGAGCTTTCCTCCTGGCTCCCCATAAAAAGGGTAGGAACAATATAAATTCTTTTCCTCATCTGGTCATACATTTCCAGTGACCATTACCCCCAGCAATTTAAATTAGTCAACTGGGCTTTGACAAATAGATGTATTCTCAATGGGCATCTTCAAAATTCCAGTGGAGTGAAAATCGGCTAGGCCTGAAACTATAAGCTTAATGGAATTTGCTGAGAATACGCAGCAGTTTTGTTCGGTTCAGGCCAACATGTTCCTTGGTGTTTTATGCAAGAGCTGTTACTGCAGTCACACCGAAGGGAAGATTCAACGAGAATGGGAAATGATGAGAAATGCCCACACTTCCTATTTCCTATATCTATTTTAGTTGGTGGCAATTACAATTTACTACGCAACACTCAAAATATAAACGGCACTATGTGAAAGGATATAACAGTGACAGATTTGCAGCCTCGAAGCGTGACTTCAAAATATTGGTGCCGAAAAGGTTTCCTGTTCCGGAAGGCAGTTGAGACTACAAAGCCCACGCAGGTGAGGGCGCTGGCAGGAGCAAGTGCTCTGCACACCCTGGATGTTGAGCAAAGCTGTGCCGGGTAGATGGGAGGCACCGCCCGGCCCCATATGGAGCCGACCTTCCGTGCCAATCGCACTATGCTATGGCACATACAGAGAGCAGAGTGAGGAAATCCTGCGCAGCAGGGAAACTGAGAGCATAAGGCCCGGAGTTGAAAATCAAGAAGGAAAGCCAAGAATTTGAGGGAAATGCAGAGGTAGGGTTATGTGAGGAGAGTACTAGTCCTTGGTCAGAAGTTTGAATCACCAGGGCCTGTCATGTCTCTGAAGCCAGCTGGTTTCAGCCAGTAAGAAACACTGCACAAAGCCCCAGAGTGAGCCTGAAAGAGGTTTGTTTCTTCCCTTTTATCCGCAGGATGGCACAGTTCTTGACCCTCAGTGATGAAATGGTCCTTAATGCTCCCTTGGGACATACTCCTTGCTCTGACGCTGATTCTAAGATGCGGAATGGCCTCCCACCAGCAGGAGCACAAGGGTGTGGCGTCACTGGCAGGCTTGTTCCCCTTAACTCTGCTCACTTCTTTGTATGCAATCATTTCGTTAAATGCTCAGAAAAAAAACGCCTGTCTGTGATCCTGACTCATACAGAGAATTACAAGGTCCCCTATTCAGTCTCAAGGAGCATGATTAAGAACACAGTTGAAAAGTCTCCTGGGCTGCAGGGATAGTGAAGCCCTGCTGCAGGGAGCGGAAATGATGTCTCCATGGCCCGGTGGGAGCTGGGCGGGAGGGGGGGGGGTGAAGGGGGGGAGTGTAGTTCGGGGAAGTCAGGCTCCTTGTTCTCTTGCACTTGCACCAGTCTTGAATCCTTTCAACATTTGTACTTTACTTAATCAATGCCTCCGGTGTTCCTCCCTGGGACCTCATTCCTGTCAGTTGCCTTCACCTGGGTGAATGGCAGTTCTAATCGCTGGAGCACACTTGGCAGCTATGAGGTATGTGCATTTCAGGAATAAAATTGAGAGCATCCAAATCTGTGCATCAACATTCACCCAACTGCGGCTTACCTACAAAGTTTTTAATATTCAAGAGACTGTGGTCTATGTTCTATTGGTCATCAGTACAGCAAGGCTGCTGGCTGGGTTTTATTCATAAGAGAGGTGATATTATACCTTGTCATAAATAAATAGAACATCTTCACACTGGTTTCTATTTTCTAGGATTACAATAACTAAAACAGATTTTGAAGAGCTGTTTGCTTATAAAAACATGTTGACAACCGGGATGCCCACCTCTGTCGTCTGTCGTTTGTTCCTCACATCCACAACCACAAGCTTTCTGCTGTGTCAGGATGTGGCCTTAGCTGTCACCTTTACAGCTAAGCTAATGACCACAGAGCATCAGGGGTTGGGAAGAAGCTTGCCTACAATACCTGCAATTAGAAGCTGACCCTGGGATAAAAGTAACTGGAGGGCTGTACTTGATTGAATTCAAGTGACACTGTTCAAGCTCAGAAGACAGAAGTGAGGAATGTTGGTACCTCTCAGATACAATAGCAATGGCCCAGAATGGTTTGTTATTAAAACTACTGAGAAGTCCTTTCAAAGGATAGAGCTCCTTTTTCCAACCTCTGTGCTAAGAGTGACTTTCCCCCCATTTTAGAAAAATTGTGGTTCAAGTTTCATGAGGAGACTCTAGAAAGTTATCTTTTCCTCCGTTGGCATTGCAAGTGTCAAACATACAGTGAGGACGGAATGTAACAAGAGCGTTTTTTTTTTTGTTTTTTTTTTTTGTTTGTTTGTTTGTTTTTTTTCACAATAGGAGGTTTAGAAAAATAAAAGAAATGAAAGAACAGAACCACAGAGTGGTGAGGCTGGCTCACTTCACTTCTGAGCACAGAAATGCTGTTGGTCTGGTGATGTGGTAATGACAGAAACCTAGAAAGATAAAGCCAGACAGAGACTAATACCCTAAAGCTCAGAAAACTGTGGCAGGAATATCATATGACTGACACAATGGCAGAAACCATGTGGTTTAACCTAAACCTTAACACCGAAAGGCTGAGTGACTACATTGTAACCAAATACTTAAAAGTACTTGTGTGGAGTCCTCTCCAAAGTGTCTTAGTTGACAATGTCTGTATCTAACTCTACTCTAAAAAGCAGGCTCTGAAAACAAAAAGAAAAGAAAGAAAAACTAAAATGTATATACTAGTCGAAGCACAGGAAATTTAAATAAATAATATCAGAGACAAGAAAGTAGCGCAGAGCAGCCTCTATTGTGAGTTTTATTCTTTCTGAAAAAAAAAATCACAGCTATATTCAGCACAGCAAATGTGGGGAGACATAACATTGACAATAGAAACCTCAACACTTTCAGAAAAAAATGTGAACCCAGGAAGGTGGGCAAAATGTAGTGTGATGGTACCTAGTCACTCTAGGTACAGGAGGATGAGGATGGATGATGGTCGTCAGAGAAACATTTGGCTTAGAACAGCTTGATGGGATGCATTAAAACTTATCTTTGTAAAAGCATTTTTAAAATACTAAGAAATTATTTTACTACCGCAAGCATGAGGAAGTCCTCTCACAAAACTTCCTACCTGCCACCCCTGGGAAGACAATTGATTACATATCCAAATGAGTTAACCACAGGCATATTGCGCCTGACCTTTAGAAGAACACTTTTGATGCTGTGCTGTAGAAAGGGTGCTCTGTCAGACAGCTATTAAGCTAGGAGCAAGCATAGGCCTTGGCTGGGTAGGCATAGCTCTGTGAGCTGTGTCATATGGAGACAGCCGGCAAAGAGCCACGAAGCGGTCTCCTCCATGTTTGGAAGGTGAGCCAGCCAATCTTCAGGGGCCGGGATGCAGAGAGATTGATGGGGAAAGCTCTATCACTGTCTAGGGAAGATCTCCCGCCCAGGCAGTACTTTCAGTCTGTGGCACTGTGCATGGGGGTGGGGGTGGAGGGGTTGCAGATTCTTCCTGATGGATTTGCAATTTCTTTAATAGTATACCAAGTTTACATAAGAGTGTTTCTGTAGCTTTTAGTTCACCATCGAAAGGCCAGGTAAATGTATCTGATTTGCAGGCGAGGTTCACAAAGCCCCGTCACCTATCCCTGGACACAGGGACTCACCAGGTCTAGTTAACAATAAGATGTCCTTGACATGCCCTGTCCAGCTGTGAATGAAGTTGGAGACTGGTCTTCAAGCAGAGCAGTGGTATATAGTGCGCTTCCATCTTTAGGTTCCTAATTTTAGCTGGAAATTTGGGGAATAGTGAACAGACCATAAGCAAAACCTAAACTGCACACCAGGCTATGTGAGTTAGGAATGAGTTTTATGTGTCCAAATCACAAAGGAAAGGAAAGAATCTTATTTACTGATATGTAAAACATATGGAATGAACATTTCAGCATCCGATAAATAAAATTTTATTAGGACAGTCATGCCCCATTTGTTTATTTAATATGCTTACTTTTAAGGCAGGAGGAGATCAGAGCGGGAGACAGAAACTCTACAACTGGAAGTATTAAAATATTTATTATCTAGAATTTTGGAAAGATGCTTATAGACACTAGAGAACACACAGCCTCCATTTTCTTCCTACTTGCTTATGTGCAGTGACCTCCTCAGGTATTTCCCTCCCTGATGAACTAGTCCTCTCATATCAAAAACACATCTTATCATAATCATTCCCCTCCCAACATACAGCACTTGGGAAACCTTGGTAAATATTAATGTTTTAAATATTAGTGGTGGGAAAAAAATGAAGCACTTAAATCCAGGCAACGTCTCAGATAAAACACGAATGTTTCATACCTCTCCTAGTGCCCCATTTCCCATTGTGGTGGTTTGAGGAATAGCCTCCATAGGTGTATGTATTTGCATGCTTGGTCCCTGAACTGTCTGAGAAGTTGCTGAACTGTCTGAGAAGGATTGGGAGATGTGGTTTTGTTTAAAGAAGAGTGCCTTGTTGGAGGACCTGTGTCACAGAGGGTGGTCTTACTCTCTTAGTCTGCCACTTACAGCAAAGGATGTAAACATTCAGCTGCTGCTCCAGTGCCATCCCTGTCTGCCTGCTGCCATAATCCCCCCCACCTCCACCCCCCCACCCCACCCCCCACCCCACCCCCCCACCCCCCCCCCCCCCGTGATGTTCATGGATTGACTCTCTGAAACTAAAAGAAAAGCCCTCAATTAAATACTTTCTTCTAAAAGTTGCCTTGGTCGTGGTATTTCTTTGGAGCAATAGAACAGTAAGTGAGATACCTATCTGTTGTAAAGACACCCTTTTCCTTCTGTAGCGTTCCTAAGATTAAGTGAGAAGAGTAGATATATGGTTTCTTTTGAAAAAAAAAAAAAAAAAAAAACCCACAAGTAAATAATTTCTATGATGCCTAAAGCAAAGCAGCTTCCAAAGCACTTAGAAGCCATAGAAAGTGAACTGTCCTTAGTTAACACTGGTAGCTGTAAATGACTGATTAAAAAGTGATGGTAAGGTTTTACTTACTCCAGTATGTCTGTGGCCACAGTGCCTTACAAATGCGCTTAAAGATTCATTGGAGCTCATGGCTTCAGTCTTTCACGACAGGGAAGACAGTGGAGAAGCCCATTTCTTGCTGTCAGGAAAGCATGATGGAGCAGGCTAATATCATACAGGATCAGAAAACAGAGGATGAAACAGAAAGTAGGCAGGTATAACATTCTCAGTAACCCACCGCCAGTAACCCACTTACTGAAGCATTTAGAAACTCCTAAAATTAATGGCACTAGCTAAGGACCAATGACTCTGAAATGTCATTACAGGTAAAATTTTAGATTCCAACAATAAGAAACATCCCAGGAACAACTTTTTTCAGGAGGGAAATTAGGGCAGCTGAAAGCCTACCCACCAATCATGTTGTTCTAGTTCAGCTATGCTGCCAAAATAAAACACTGACCCAAAGCAGTTCCGGGAGGAAAGGGTTTATTTCATCTTAACTCGTTACAGTCCATCATCATCCAGTAACGTCTGGGCAGGAAATAAAGCAGAGGCCATAGAGGAATAATGCTTACTGGCTTGTTCCCCTGCTGACGTTTAGCTATCTTTCTTATATCACCCAGGACCATATGCCCTGAGTGGCCCTGCCCATAGTGGGCTGTACTCTCACAAATCAATCATCAACCAAGGAAATACTCCCACAGATACGCCCACAGGTCAGTCTGATGGAGGGGACTTCTTAGTTCAGGTTTCATCTTCTGAGGTCTCACTAGGTTGTGTTGCACTGACAAATAATCAGCTCACGTGCCATTTTACACACAGGATGAGCTACTTTTTAAAATAGTTGCTTGTCCAGCAACTACTCAACCAAATTAGCCATGTTTTTGTTGGAGGATTCTATATAAACAATAGTTCATATGACACTTTCTGTAATTCTGAAGGAGATGGTAGAGTTGATTGACATAAACTAAGTATAGCACTTGTTCCTTCAGCCTTCTGTCACTAATGATCTCTTGCATATTCAGTGTTCGCTGGAAGCTGAGAGTCAATCTCCTGCTCAGACTTGCTGTACTTCTCAGGGCTTAGAGGATTCATGAGATACAAAATGAGCAAGAATCGATCCTATCTGTTACGATATCTCTGCTGGTGCAGGAAAGGAGACAAATGGTGAGTTCGGAGTTCGAGGACTGTGATGAACCCCAGATATCCTATCCCAGTGAGGGCCCAGGGCAGGCAAGGAAAACTCATTCTAATAAAAGTGTAAGGAGACAATTTAGGGAATGTAAAGAAACTATTCACTGATCATTATTAGTGGGACATTTAAGGGACTTGAGGCACACCCAACACCAGGTAATGCTACTATCAGCTCAAGACATAGCAGACAAGAGGAGGGAAATATTTTTACAGAGTTCAAATGATTGCTCTGTTTCACAGAAGTTGGGGTGGAGGCATGGCAGCATAGCCAGAACTGTATCACTGACCAAGAATAAAGCAACAGATTAGGATACCCACCACTGTCTTCTCTTGCCCTGCGATCACCTACCAAGCAAGGCTTCCAAATTAACTGAGTCTAGCTAAGAAACCACAGGTCAAAGGAGCCTCAAAAGCACAGTTGGTTTTCCTCAGAAGTCTTCCCCCTTTCCTTGCTTCAGGCAAAAAGCAATGAAGAGAGGGCAGAGAAAGGGTGGGAGGAATGCGCCAGCGGGAAAAGACTAGTATTCAAGTCAGTGTATGAAACAGTCCTCCACATCTTTCTTGTGTCCTGCATCTAACCAACTGGATACCCCTAATTTATCTGTGTATTTCTTTGCTCTCTAAGTGAAGCAAGAATGTCTTCATTAGCAGATTGTTAGGCCATTAGTCAGTTTCAGTGTAATAACTGACTAGTGTAAGAAATTTAATTGCCTGAGAATTTCTAAAAGTTGCTAGAATCTACCTTGTCTCAAAATATCATAAGAAGAATCTTATGAAACAGTCAAATAATACTTAAGTTTTAATACTCAAGTTTTCTATACTTGAGTTTCCATTTGTTCAGGGGTTATTTTATTATGGATTCCTTCTTAGTCTATCATATCTTGCAGCTAAACTAATAATATTGACATCCTTTGCGTGTGTTGGAGCACTAGAAGATCATCATATACAGTAAGCACAAAACTGGATGTGCCTAAACAACCCAAAAAGACGAGGCCTTGAATCTTTCACTTTCCATTCTAGAGGGGGCTTATGTATACGCTTCTTGCTTCTCTAGGATTCAGAATCATCATGTGTTAAAGGTTCCAATTGAATTGTACAGATTCCAAAGCTCATTTTAGTTCTGTGGTTCAGTGACTTCGTGCTTCCATTTATACTCCAGTGATTAAAAGTGCCAAAACAATATAGTACTGATGCTGTAGTACCTGATACAGTCCATGGCAAGAGAGCCCCAATAATCAGTACAGAACAAGAGAGACAAGCAGAGAGGGAAGTCAACCATGGACCAATGCAAGACAAACAAGTTGGCCAAGACAAAGAGTGAAAGAAAAATGTAAATTGGCAGAGCTTGGACTGAGACCAGCAGGAAGCTTCCTACAGAAATAAGGATGCAGGGAAGGAAGGAAGAACTTACAGTCCTGGCAACTTTTAGCTTTTCTTGTGCAGTTTTGTCTGCCATTGTGAGCTGTTAGCTAAAAGGTAGTATATTCCTCTTAGGCCTTGGAAACAGAGTTCAGACATTCTGCATCTAGTGTAATATAAGCACGATTGTGTTTTAGGGGGGTGGTTTTGTGTGACTTTTAAAAATTAATCTTTATTACAAAAATGTTACAATTTTTTAAAAACTGGCACATTGAAATCATCCAACACAAATACTATACAATTCAATTAACTTCTACACAGTTAGAGTAGCCATTTCAAATGGACACTGTGAGGCTTCACATTGGGTTTGATATTTTCACCATGGTGCATATTTTTAGGTATTTATCTACCACCAAAACCCCAAAATTAAAAACCGAGTTAGAAATAGAAAAATAAGTAGCTTTATATTCTCTTTCATAAACTATATCCACCACCTGCATCTTGTTCTTCCCTTCCCCTTTCTTATTCTTGTCTCTAAAACGTTATAATATCACATTTACTCTTGTTACATATATATTACAGGCTGGGCACTGCATATGAGGAACTAATAAAAGTCAAAAAGCCTAAAGGAAGCAGAGACCAGCTGAGCTGCCTGGAAGAGGCTCTGGGTAACTGAGCTGCTGGGAAAGGACACTCTCTCTGACCTATTGCGCTGCCTGTAGGTTGTGCAGTATGCTTTGGGTTCCCAGCTTTTGTGAGCTGTTACCCATGCTAGGGTGAGTTTGGTGATACTGCTGTCCTTGTGTCATTCCCACGACTGTAAGTAACCACTTGCCCATATTCCAATGTAAATAACTCCGATAAAACTCATATCATAACTCCCCAAGTTAGACTTGGTGCTATCTGCTCTGTCATCAGTTTCCTTTCTGGGGTCAGTAGATATTTGCTCCCATCTCCTCATGAGTATCACACAATAGATTCTGCTTTGGGACCAGGCAGGTAACTGTATTTTCTAGCCTTCATGGTAATGAATGGTTATGGGACAACATAGATGAGTGATTACCAGCAGACATGAATAACACTGTTACCTCAGTACTAGGAACAAGATGTTTATATGGCATGTATTTCACCCACATTATAAATGAAGGCATTAAAACAGTAACCCTAAAAAGAGGAGGAAAGCTTGGCTGTTATGCTTTCATTGTAGGGGAAAAACAGCAAGAAGTCACTTCTTGGATGTCAGAAATCACTACTGGAGAATACAGGTTACAACCCTGAGTTTTTGCCACCCCCAAAGAATGCCAAATTGAGTTATTAGCCCTGGCAGTTAGCACTCATGTCCAGCTTTCTTCTGAGACTTTGCTGTGCATCTTGAAGGACTAATCAAATTAGAAACGAACAAGAAAACATTGCTTAATTCTACCCTTTTCCTAAGTATGGGGAGCAAAAGTGTCCTTGAGTAATTATGTAAGGAGTGGATGAAATCCTGAATGAATATGTATTATTGCCAAGGGGCAACTCCTCAGACTCATGGCAACTGGCAAAGCATTCCTCGAAGTAAGGCTCCAACTTTTCTCTGGCCCAAGGACAGGTGTTTATGAATGACTGTCCAGTGTGTGCAAAAATTAGCAACTGCAGCTTCCTCCTCATGGATGACTACAGCCTGTGACTCCACCCCTAGAGAGGCCTCCCACCAAAACCAGCTAACTCCTCCTTCTTGGACTATACATAATAGATATGCTGGCGTTCTGGGTTGTTTCATGGTAGATGTGGCTCCATTAGAGTGAACACAAGACTCTCAATCCCAACTTTTATGTACATATGTCTGTCCTTTCTTTATCCCCCTCATTGCACAATTAGGTTTCTAGGACCAAGGGACATAGCGCCTTATCATGTATTTTCTGCTTTCTTTGACTTGGTTCAAAATAGCATACCTACCTCAGCATGCTCTCTACTGTAAGATGCATGTTTTATTTCATTCTGAAATCTATGCCCAGAGCAAAATGTCATCTTTGATATGTTAGTCTTCCCAGAAACAGATTCATTTTAACACAGTCTTGACATGAAACCTAAGCTAGTCCTGATTTCAACTTCAGGATCATAGGAATACATTAAATATAAGCTCTGATGGTAAGGTTTTTGGTTTTTGTGTTTCCAGGGCTAAGTATCAGGTATCAATATGTAGGTTTTCAAAAGTTTCTAGAGAGCCTAAGTAGTAAACCATTATCTACAGTTGAATCTATATGGAAGAAATTTGTCTTTTAAAAGATTGGAATAGAAGTCTCCTTTCCTTTTTGGAACATGAAGAAGCCTTCTGAGGTACTTGTCTTGATAGACCAGTTGTGGCTGCAAAAATTAGTAAGCCAACCCTGCTCATGTTTGTATCTCATACTATGTATCTGGTGTTTTCATCTGAGTTTATGGAAGACATTTACATATTTTAGCTAATTCTAATATTCATAGGATATGATATGTAGGTTAAAGATTAAGATGGAAGGGACTTCTTAATGTAAACAGGAGAGTAGTGAAAGAGAGGGAAAGAGGAAGGAGGAAAGAAAGGGGAAAGGGAGGAGGGAGAGACTTCATTCTACAAATTTTCTAGGTAAGGTAAACTCTTTTTCCTAATGCTCATATTAATATTTCAGTCTATTCGGTTTTTCTCTATACCTATGTCTACTGACTCTAAAGAAGTGAACTCTCCTTTGTATCAGAGTTCAGAGAACTTGATTGTCTTTTTTACTTCTAACAAAGTCTTTCGTGTTCCATTTGGTACACTGCTGCTTCACTTTGACTGCAGGCTGGTCTTCCTTGGGGAAGTATCATAGATAATCCATCTGTTGTCCTCACATCACAGAACTTAGACCTCACTTCTGGTAGACACTGGTACCTGCTAAATGAACCACAAGCCATTCTGAATTCTAAATTTATCTCATCCTGCAAGATGTGTAAACAGGTACCCTTGCCCACCCATTCTCAATCTTCAATGTTTTCTCATGTTTCCTCATGTCCCTCATTGTTCCTTCTCTGTTTCTGTCATAATTTAAGCACCAATGTGCTTCTCTTAGTATTAGCTTCAGCCTCTGGGATGTTTTTGCCACACACACACTCCTTTGCCCCTTCTTCATATTCATTAACCCAACCCTTCTTTGTACATAATTTTGAATCAATAAAAAAATTTTAAAAATTAAAAACTAAGCAAATACATACCGAACCAACATCCAGTGTTACCTACCAATTTATAAACTCTTTCATTATTAACTGACATTAACCTCAGCCATTGGCCTACTAGGACTGTTTGTTAGTCTCAGGGGACACGTACACCCCACTGCCAATGTTCCTGCAGCCGCCACACTCTGCAAAACACTCCTTGCTACTGCTGCGATCTCATTTGTTCTTCTGGCCATACTCCAAATATAATCTTCCATTAAATCTTTCCATTATATTTCTCTCATTTCCAAAATTATATGAACCTTTCTGAAATTGGGAGTTTTTCTGTTTCTTCATGATTTTAATTCCTGTCTAGTCCGGAATCGTTATAAATTCCTCTTGACACAGAGCATGGAAGAGTACCTTGCACAAAACAGGTTTCACTAAATATGTGTTTGAATTAAGTCTCTTAAAATCCATTTGGACTTAGATATAAAGGGCAAAAGACCATACCTGGAACGTTCCTAGTTCTCAATATCATCTTTCAATTCTATTTCATTTCTCAGTCTTGGAATTTAAATGTCACTTTACAATTCCCCAAAGATTGTACCTTTGCTTTATAGCATACTTCCTTTATTATCCATTTTTAATTTCTTTTTCACCTTTTTCCTGCCCTTTCCTTGGCTGAGAAAACCTAAGAAAACCAGTGTATTTTCCTGTGATGAGGGACATCAGATCAAATGCTCACAGAAATTTCTTTGAGTTCCACCAGCCAGTGCTTTAAGAAGGTTCACAGCTCTAGAATGTGTTATTATAAACTAAACATTGCCTCTCTACCCATCTTCCTTACTTCTAACAACACTGTTATTTTAATGCCTTTGGGCCATGGGAACGGAGAATGCAATAATTTATTAACCAGTGAAAACCTCCAAAGGCAGATCTAGATAGTCTTACGATTGAAGCAAAACTGCATGTGAATAGTTTCCGCCTTCTGTTTGCGGGAGGGAAGGAAGGATGTCCTGACTTCTCCCTTGTTTCTATATCCCTCAGAGAACTTTTCAACCAGTTTACTAGTTACCTGAAATGATTCTATACCAGTTCAGTACCCAAGGAGTATGAATAAAGTGAGACTTAACTGTTGCTTAGTCTTCAGTTCAAACAGATGAAATGCACGAATAGTCAGTTCTTGCTTATTATGTATGTCCTTTTTGTTGGAGGACTAAACAGTCCATTTAGCTAGGAGGTTCATGATCTATCATCAAGGGAAGTCAAGGCAGGGCTTGAAGCAGAAACTACACGGGAACCTTGGTTACTGGCTTACCTCCCTGGTTTGCTCTGCTATCTATCTTATAAAGCCCAGGTCTCCCTGCCTAGGAATCAAAGCATCTACAGTGGGCTTGGCTCTCCTATATCAATTGCAAATCAAGAAAATGTCCCACAGCACATAGGCTACTCCAGTGGAGGAAATTCCTCAGTTGCAGTTCCCTCATCTCAGGTGTGTCAAGTTGACTATTGAAGTTAACTATAACTTTAAATATAACCCCTAAAGTTATAGACTATTAAAGGAGGGATGTGATTACCTTGAAGTGCACAGACTAGTGTACAGCAGATATTTTTAATGGGCCAAATTACCTTGTCACTGTGCTTAATGCAGACCAAAGATAGACTTTCCATATGATCTGTATTATGGAACAATCTGGATCACCTGATGGGCATAGAGAAGCTGCCAGCTCAGGCCCTCAGCTTGCACTATGACTCTTTATGATTCTCTAATTCTAGGCCAGGGGCTTGTTCTGCTGTTTCATAAAGTATACCAGCTCTTCTTTAGGTCATCATGGTCACAGTTGAAAGGTGTTTGTTTTTTGTCATTGATGGTGTAGGGTTGTTGGTGGTAGTTGTGGTTTTTGTCTATTTGTTCGGTGACTTTGTTGTTTGTTTGTTTCTTGGTTTTTGATTTATTTGTTTGTTTTATTTTTATCAAATCCCTAACCATGTAGGTTCAATCAAAAAAAGGTAGACATGTTGAGTGAAACCCAGTGTAGGATGCTGGCCTAAGTAAGCCAGCTCGAATAATTAATTACAAAGGTCAAGGTAAACATCATGCCACATGAAAGGATATTTAAGCCGGGTGGTGGTGGCGCACACCTTTAATCCCAGCACTTGGGAGGCAGAGCCAGGCGGATTTCTGAGTTCGAGGCCAGCCCGGTCTACAGAGTGAGTTCCAGGACAGCCAGAACTACACAGAGAAACCCTGTCTCGAAAAACCAAAAAAAAAAAAAAAAAAAATTTAACATGTTGAACCTCTAACCTCCAAAACATCTTTGGAGAGCTGATAAGCACATGAAGGCCCGCATTCATGGGATTACTGTTTTAGGAGAAATCCAAAGTTCTTTTTCCCTAGCCTCCATGAGAGGGCATAGCAAGATGTCATCTATGAATGAGAAAAAGAGTCCTTTCCACATCATCCAGCACCTTCAGCTCAGCCTCCAACTCTGATATTGTGGTGTTTCTGTTGTCTATGACTCACTCATTAAAGGTGTTTTTTTATGGCAGCCTAACTGGCCTGGAACCATTTGGATCTTCAAGTAGATCTTTGCAAACACATTCTAGTGCATTAAAGGTAAGGAAGGAAATAAGAAGAGCCAGGGTCATTTGAATCCTGAGCAGAACAAAACAAAAAACAAAACCCCTTCTGTGGGAAGTACCCAGTTATGAAAAGAAAGAGCTGAAGGTGTAATGTAATGTATCTCCATCACTACTCTCTTTATTCAAAGTCATAGAAAGCATGTGAATATTAAGTAAAATACTAATCTATATTATGTCATTATTATTAGCTGAGTTAATTTGCTTTCAGAACCTATTATGAGTCATGAGTAGTTGTGTTGTAAATAAAACTCTTAATAATAATGTAGGTAATAAGAAATATCTGCCTTTTCACACCTCTGTCTTATTATTAATCTGTGGTTAAATAATTAATTCAGAAGAATAAAAGAGCCAGGAGACTGGAAATCAGGTTTTCTTTGATATTATAGCCACATCACTGATGTTTCAATGCTCAGCATAAGGGAAGGTCTTGTTTTTCTTCAGTGAAGCATATCATACTACATTTATTTCACAAATTCTCTTACCATTCTTACAAAGCCAGTAGAGTGTGTGTGTGTGTGTGTGTGTGTGTGTGTGTGTGTGTGTGTGTTAGCTACATAGATAAAATAATGGAGCCACTGCCTATTGGAGGTAGAAAGACAGTTGTGAGGTTAAGCAGCCTGGCTTTGATGCTTCTATTGTAGTAACTAGCCCTAAGACTGGTCATTCTTTAAAGTTATGATTTCCACCCTAGTTCAGTCTAAGTGTTTGAGTGGTTACAGTTATATATTTTATCGCCATACTGGCTAAGCATAAGTACATTTTTATGCTATATAAAGAATATTTCCAAAAGTTATGAAAAGAAGGAATGGATAAAGAAAGTGAGAGGACACAGACTGCAGAACCAGAAAGTCTACACAGAGATATCCCATCCACAGTGTGAAGTAGGCAAATTTCCCAGAGTAGGGACTCGTAGAAGGCCTCTGCCTCTGCCTCTGCCTCTGCCTCTGCCTCTGCCTCTGCCTCTGCCTCTGCCTCTGCCTCTGCCTCTGCCTCTGCCTCTGCCTCTGCCTCTGCCTCTGCCTCTGCCTCTGCCTCTGCCTCTGCCTCTGCCTCTCTGCCTCTGCCTCTCTGCCTCTCTCTCTGCCTCTCTCTCTGCCTCTGCCTCTCTGCCTCTCTCTCTGCCTCTCTCTCTGCCTCTCTCTCTGCCTCTCTCTCTGCCTCTCTGCCTCTCTCTCTGCCTCTCTGCCTCTCTGCCTCTCTCTCTGCCTCTCTGCCTCTCTGCCTCTCTGCCTCTCTGCCTCTCTGCCTCTCTGCCTCTCTGCCTCTCTGCCTCTCTGCCTCTCTGCCTCTCTCTCTGCCTCTCTGCCTCTCTCTCTGCCTCTCTGCCTCTCTCTCTGCCTCTCTGCCTCTCTCTCTGCCTCTCTCTCTCTGCCTCTCTCTCTCTCTCTGCCTCTCTCTCTGCCTCTCTCTCTGCCTCTCTCTCTGCCTCTCTCTCTGCCTCTCTCTCTGCCTCTCTCTCTGCCTCTCTCTCTGCCTCTCTCTCTGCCTCTCTCTGCCTCTCTCTGCCTCTCTCTGCCTCTCTGCCTCTCTGCCTCTCTGCCTCTCTGCCTCTGCCTGCTGGATTAAAGCCATGCACGGCAATGACTGACCAGTTTAACCTGGTTGGCTCTGCAGCTGCTTTCTTACCTATAGCCTTGGTTTAGCAATGAACAAAGCTTAGGAGTTACCTAAACTATATTGAAGCCAGGTGCAGAAAAGCTTTCTTCACTGGCAGAGAAAAAGCAAGTCTATGCTCTCTGTTTTCCTATAAACATCTTACCTAAATTCAGTCCTGGAGTACAGGTTCATGGAGCCATGATATAAACCAAATCCTTTGGATCTTTTGAATCGAAACTGAGATAATTAAAGCTGTTCACCTTGTCTTACAAGATGAAAATGGAAGGGGTGGGGGGAGCTGATCAGGGAGAATCTCAATAAACAGTGGCCCTGCTGAGAGAAGGGCTGTGCATGGCTCAATTCAGGCAAACTCCGAGTGATGAGGGCTCCTATGGAACCAACAACTTTAATATTATTTGGGTACTTTTATTTATTTAATTATTTAGGATTAAAGTAGGTGAGCTCTCTAAGCATCCCTGCTGTGGGTGGAAAACAAGCATGAAGAAACTTCAGTGGCTCAACAAGGCTATAAGCCTCTGGGGAGAATGAGTGATTTCACTTGAACACTTCCAACAACAAAAAAATGTTTGAAAACAGTTTCACGGCTCAACTTTCTTCTTCTTCTTTTTCCCCCCTCTTCTTCTTCTTATAGTTGGAATGTATTTTATCGTCTGTCAGTTTTGCCCTGTGATATGTCCTCTTAAATTGGATCTGTAAGCCCTTCATAAAGTTTAATAAATCTTCAGCATTTCACCCTAAGGAAATTATATTAAAAACCTTCAAATGTGAAGTTGGGCCGCAGACACATAGCACTGGGAATTTTATCACCATAATCAGCGTGTAATGAAAGCCTCTGTCGCTGTTCCTTCCCCATCATAATCTGCTTGTCTTTATGAAAAAAAGGGGGGTTTGTCTGGGTTCATCTGTGAGCTTTAATTGGAAGATGTCTTCATTTCATTCCAGCCTACTGGGATAATAACTCAGCCCCATGTTTAAACACAGGCCCTCGCTGCTGATATTTTTTCATTTAGTAAAGCATGTCTCTTTAAATGATTTAGCAAATCATCATGAATGCCAGGCCAGAGTGATTGGCAGCTCATTGCTGGTGCACCATTTGCATGACATTTGTTCTTCAGCTAAGAAAGCTGCCGCAGGTAAACAAGCAGGCCCCGGACTGACTCCCTTTGAGTCCCTCCCTGTTTATTTTCTCATAATCAAATGACATTTATGAGAGGCCAATGCAGCTGCACATATATGCGGGAAATGCAATCAGGCTAAACATGATGACTTCATTCAGGTGATATTTTGATTAATGAAAGGACATTTTTATGACATGGGGGCTTTGATGAAGCAATCTGGCAAATTCCCCTTTGTGTAACTAATATTCTATATTTTATCTCTATTTTAATGCAATCTGGACTGGAATAATTAGGTGACTAGTGTTTGTTCACTTATGACAGTTTGGTTAAAACATGGGAATGCTTCAAACAGGAGGTCCAAGGTAAGTTTTTTTGTCCCTTTTGGAAGAAAACGCCATTTTTCCCTTCAAAGAGGGAGAGAGAGAGAGAGAGAGAGAATGTAAAAACCAAGTTGATGTGAAATAAAGCTAGTTATGACGTCTGTGAACGTAGCTTTCCCTAAGGAGATTCATGAGAGTTAAAGTTTTTACATACTTTCTCATTCATTTGTCCTACTAAGGAACATTGAAAATAACAAACTAGAGGGTTCTTTTTTTTTTCTTAAAAAAAAAAAAAAAAAAAAGTTAAGAGTGGCATAAAATACCTTTACAATTTATGTGCTTTAGCAGAATTCCAAAGAGCAAGCTGTGCTTTCTTGGGCTTGCTAGAAAACAGGTATGCTGCTTTACCGGGAGGTATTTCTTCACTCTTAGAAAGGGCTCCCTGCAGTAGAGCAGAGAACACATCTCCAGCCACACCTAGCTCACCTCCGGCAGCACCAGGCTCAGCCTATAAGAAGTGAAGGTGGTTGTGGACTGTCAGGTCCACCCTGAGATAAAGGTATATTTTCACATTCAGCTGCTCAGCCTTTAAGGAAGACCTCAGAGATCCTAGGTTTCTTCACCCATTAAAACAAGCACCCTAAGAACAATGCCCTCCTCCCAGTCGCCTTCCTATGGAAAGTGAAAGGCGAACCATGGCTTTTGTGATAATAAAATATAAGTGTAAGGCACCATCTTTTTCTTTCTTTTTTTTCTTTTCTTTTCCTGATACAGAATTTTATTGCATATTCTGTTTGCCCTGGGACACATTAGGCAGACTAGGCATCTGTTTCCCAAGTCCTGGGATCACAGCTTATTCTTTCTATTGTGGAACACAACTTAAATACTCTTTGATGTAGTTTGGAGAAAGATTATCAAAACCAGCTGCGAACACTTAGAGATGGAACACATTTTGGAGGGCCATCATAGATCAGAAGTAGGGAACAAACTGTGGTCAAGCATGGCTTTAGTAGATATGCAGTGAAAGTTCTTAAGAAAACAATTTATTCCAACTATGCTCCTTGTCTTGCACTCATTAATTTCATCAATGAATATATATTGGACAATAGGAGGCAGGGAGAAAAGCAAAAACCCCAGGGCAGTGTGGGATTAAAAGAAGGTCAGAACAGTTGTGAGTAACACATCTAAATCCCCCTTATGTGGCAAGAAATCTTAAACAGTACTGAACATTCAAATTGAGAATTGATATGCAAATTAATCTCCTTCTTCATAATCAGAAAATATAAAACACGTGGACATTCTTTGTCTATTGTATCTTAAGCAACTCGATGCTAGAGCTTTAGAAATAAAACATGGCATTTCTTATTTTAACTATCTTTACATAATATGTCAAACAACTCCAAAACCTTTGAAAACTTACACTTGAAGCACATGGTAATTGTATTTAAAATCAGGCTTGCATCTTCAACTTCTGCTTCAGCATCTATGTATTCCTCACTGGAGCCTATATTTTCAATATAATCAATCAAGTAATACTTGTAAGTATTATATAATTAGGGCTTCAAGCTACCTTGATCTTAGGAAAGCCTTCCGCAATCTGCCTGTTATTACTAGAATTAAATAGGTTTTTCCTCAACTATTATTAGATCTTAGTGTATTCTGTCAACCAAGTACAGTTACAAGTTAATACGATGAGTCTAATGCCCCCAAGCCCCTTCTACTGTACCACTCAAAACCCACATCTTCCATACAGCTGTGGAAACTGAGGATCTGGAATAGAATCAGTCTAAACTAAAGATGAATTCTGGATGAATGGGAAAAGGATTAGAAAAAGAATTTAAGGACAAAATACAATTTATCTTTCCAACACACACACACACATACACACACAAAGCAACAACAACCAACTAAAGTAATGCAGGAAATATATAACAAAGTAGAGAAATCATGAAATAATTTCTGCATGAAACTTAAAGCACATGTTTCAATAGATAAAACCTTAGACATAAAGCCAAAAGGCTAATATTCTGATTCTCTCTTTACTATTTTTCATGTTATTGTAGTTAAGTCTTATTTACGTTGTTTCTTTGTCTATAAAAACATAAATGACCATGACTTTGCAGAGGTACTGAGAAAATAAAACTAAGTAATTTTGATAAAAGCCTCTAGGAATACAGCTGGTACATTGAGGGGTCCCAAAAATCATAGTAAAGGTATATTTTTTTTTATTGTTAGAAAAAGATAAAATTTAGTCTCACATGAAAACTGAGTGCTATTTCTTTTGGTTTTTTTATTGTAGCAGAATGAAACATAAGTGGTTAATTCGTTTAATTCAAAAAGTACTCATCAAAACTGTGGCTGTTCTATATCAGGCATTGGTCTAAGTACTCAGGACTCAGTAAACATAATGCAGAAACAGCTTATTCTGATAAAACAGTTGTTTACTCTTTGTTCTTCCTCAAAGCCTATTCTCAGTGTGTGTGTGTGTGTGTGTGTGTGTGTGTGTGTGTACAGGAATAGCCCACACTGCATACAAGTCCACTACATGAGATCAAGCTAAATGGACTCTGATGGGAATAGCACTTTAGAGTTCTTTAATATAGTGATCATGAGTGTACATAAAAGGAAGATGGCATTTTCTAGTGACTATCTGACTTTAATTATGGTCTCTGAGCATGATTTTAATTATAATCTCAGAAAATAACTAATGAAAAATTAAGGTAAAAAGTAATTTTGTGAATTCCCTAAGCTATGTATGTATAGAATTTCATGACTGTGCTAAAAATAAATAAATAAATAAATAAATAAATAAATAAATAAGAAGAATTGCCTTCAATCTTGAAGATGGCCTCTCTAGCCTACAATCTAGCTCAATACTGTGAAATGAATTATGTCACTGAGTATGCTGTTTTTAGAACAGAGTAGGAGGAGGTCTTCCCAGAGTTTGACGCTTGGAATTAATTAACCATAGAGCAGTTCTACTCAGAACTGGGAATTGAAGACTATAGAATAAAATAGCTAACGTAGATGGAGTTGGCCCACAGTAGATCTTAGGTGGTGCGCACCTTGTTCTCTTCAATCTCCATCACTCTGTTGAGACAGTTTGGGAAAGGAGGTGTGAGACTTGCTATCCAGGAGCTCCTTAAGCACAGTTTCATCCATAGCTGCATAACCCAACAGTGGGCAATTAATTGGATTAAGTTAGAGAGGAAAATGCCCTCTCCAGTGAGCAAAACAGGGCATTAAGCATGGTCTTAATAGCTGGTGTTGAGCCAAAGAACAGGTCCACTGCAAACTTGCTTGGGTTACATGTTTGCAGCTTCCCAGGGCAAGGAAACGGTACCTGGTTCCTTTGCTGGAGAGAGGTTCTATGGAGTATTTTAAATCTGAATAAGATTCACTGGATATCAATAGATGGTGTTGGTCAATCTTCTGTTTCCAGTAGTTAAAGGGTTAAACTGGAGCATAGATGGATTCTTTCTCATTAAGTGAATGTTAAGCAAGATCTTCATAACAATGAGGGGGATGATGGTGGGACAGAGCGGGACAACCATGTTCTGTTTCTATGAAAAATACAAGAGGTGAGTTTTCTCGTGGTTTTGCAAGCCTAAGATCGAGAGAACATCCTCTTGGCTTCTGGTGAGGCCTGATGATATTCTGTTTATGGCAGAGAAACAGAAGGGAGGAAGGGATATGTGAAGGAGGCCTGAGGAGCTAGGGGGAAAGCCAGGCTTTCTTTATAACAACATTCTCTTCTGGCAGGCATTCCAATGCTGACAGCTTGAACTCATTGTCACGGAGACAATTGAATCCTTTCTATTGACTTAACTACCTGTTGAGCTCTTAGGAACTCTCTACACTTACACTGCGCACCAAGCTTCGGTGTGAGTTTTCATAGCAGGACGTCCTCTGAAGAGTTCATAGAAGCTTCCATCAGAGGAAGAGTCACATTTTAATGTCCCTAAAGCCCAGAAAATACAATGAAACGACGGTATGGATTAGGTCTCACTTCTGACTTTTCACATGTTTTCTTCCTGTGAATTACAACCGTTGATACACTGGTTAGAAGGAGAAAGAAAAGCAATCCTTTCTCTCTTGTTGGGGACCGCACTAGCCCCAAGTTGGGGCGGCCAAAATAAATGTTGCAGCCCAGGCAAAATGTTGAGGCCTGGGCCGACCCACGTTTGGGCGGCCACTGTATCCCGGCCCAAGCTGCTGCTCCGGTCTGCAGGTCGGGTTTCAGCAAGAGCGAGGGTGAGGGCAGATTCTACCTAATGTCTGATGTGTATGAATCTCTCTCTCGTCTGATGTCTGGTTCTGTCTTCTATAGTCTCCCTAATGTCTGATTCCTACTGTCTGCCTCTGCATTTTATATGTCTTACTTCTAAGCCACGCCTCTAAGTTACACCTTTAATCATGCCCTTAGGTCTTGTCTCTAACTCTGATCTCTATACTTCTAAGTCACACACCTTTAATCTCACACACCTTTAATCTCACACACCTTTAATCTCACACACCTTTAATCTCAAGGTATCTAAACCAAGATTATCGGAGTGTTCTCAGCTGTTGTAGGCTATTGTAATTCAAGTCTCATGTCAGGGTATATGGCTCAAGATGGCTGCAAAGCTGATAGCCGCTTTCTGCTAAAAGTCGGCCCCCAACACTCTCTCAGTGTGCTAACTCATCCAGTATGGAACAGGCATGATTTGCATGAGAGAGGAGGTTTTATTGCGTGTCAAATCAAGATGGATTCTATGCTTGCTCCACGGAAACTGTCTAATACAGGAAGTTACTAGAGTACACTGTCTCACTCAGGATAGATCTTCATCTGAGACCTAGAACAAACCTGGACTAGCAAAGCTAGGGAGACATAAGAAAACAAATAAAGTAGCCTAAGGACTGCCCTGTGTGGACCAAACTCCCTTAAGTTGTAGCTGGCAGGTAATACTTTGCTCCATTCATTCTGCACAATGACCATCTGTATGAGTTTGGAAAGGAAGAAATATGTTCAGTTTTCCAGATCTAACAGAGAGCACACCCCATCCCTTTTTCAGCCCAGTTCCAGAGACACAGTTAACACAGAAAAAAGTTCCCATGATGTCATTGAGAACTTCAGATTGGGCTGAGAGAGAGAGCACTAAGTGAAATGCAGCCACCAGCCAGCATGGCTCAAAAGTCTCCATGAGCACCTGATTATGTTCCTAAACATGCTTTGGGTGCTCCAACACCCTTCTTTTCTTGAGTGCATTTTTTTATTCAATCAACTTTAAGCTATAATATCAATAAATCCAAAATACTTCCTGGGCTACAGCAAAGGACAAGAGGGTTTGACATAGGCATCATTGTAATCAGTGTTAATCTTCATTGTGTGTTAAAGAAAAAAAATTTAGGCCATCTAAACCCTGTAATTGTAAAAGTCAGAAACAGGATTTCTCATAAGACGGGTTCCCTGTCTGACTACTGATTCTTGACATTCTCATGACAAGGGCTTGTCATTTATTTCGGTCACATGAGGCTTCCCTGATGTTCCCACATATGGATTCAACTACATCTGAAACTAAGAATACAGATCAAGCCAGGCGGTGGTTTTGCACACTTTTAATTTCAGCACTTGGGAGGCAGAGGCAGGTGGATCTCTGTGAGTTCAAGGCCAGCCTAGTCTGCAGAATAGGTTCCAGGACAGCCAGAGTTACTGAGGGAAAACAACAACAACAACAAAGCTACAGATCATTTCCTAACAGTGGACTCAAAAAAGAGGAAAGTGCAGGATATATATATATATAGAGAGAGGGTGGGTAAGCTCCCTGAATGGCAGGGCACATAGAGACAGAGAGGATGAGCAAACTCCCTGTGCTTCAAACTCTTTTTCTGGGGAGTTGGGGGTGGGGAAGTAGAGGGTGGAATAGTTGTGTGCGGCTCTCAAAAATCATTTTTGGCCACTGAGTTACAGAGTACTCATTCTGGCAAGTGAAGACATGTTGTGAAGTTTAGATTCTTTGGCATGATGAAGATGGTAGACTTCTTTATTCAGTCTAACACTCTGAAATAGTTCCCAAGCGTATAACTTTTAAACTGCTAGACTTTAATCTCACTAGCTTGTCACACCTTTGAGAGTTGGTTTTGTCAAAACTGGACTTCAGGGATTCCAAGGCTGAGGAATGAGTTCTGGAATAAATGGTCGGCTTTGAGTGACAAGTGGAAGTTTGGTTTCCACCAGCGCTCACTTTTTGTTCAGTTGCAGAAATTCATTTTTTTTTTTCAATTGCAGCATGCTGTTGTTTCCTTGGAGTAACTCTGAATTCTTTTTATAATGGAAAAAAAGCAATTTTAATCACTATATAATTATTACTATTAATATGATAAAATAACTGTAATTCTCAATTACTACTCTCTTAGTGCAATTGACACCAGATATTTTTCAACAAAAAAGAGAATTTCATCATAAGAATATATTTTTATCATTCTATTTCCATAAATACAATATTGTTATTAAAGATGTCTTTAGAAAAAGTATTATTTTTAGAGAATTGACTTAGAGATATTGATTTCCTAGTATATAAAAGTAAACAGAAATCTTAGTGTAAATGAATATGATATTTTTAAAAGCTGCTAGAATTATAAAAATGTTTATTTCCCACAGATTGTACATCTAATAAAGATAAACCAAACAGCCAACAGTGCATATGGCTGATAAAAGAGCAAAAATAACACATCTTCCTCCAATGAATTTGATTTTTTTTCTAGGAGAAGCAGGACATAGGCGGGAAGTCCCTGGCAATGTTATGATACATATTCCAATAACCTGATACAGTTGCTCCCTCGAGCAGACGAAATGGAGAGGAGATGCTGAGAGAGCCCTGGAGGGCAAGGGCCTGCCAATGTCTGCTCAGAGCTTTATTCTTAACCTTCTTCCCATTACTTTAGGCTCTTCTGGGCATTTCCAGGCTCCTCCCCTCTTTAACACAGAGAAAGGGTTGAAAGTGCCACCTTCTAGTCATGCATGCATGTGAAAATGTATTCCTGGTTGCAGATTTCCAGCCCAGGAGTTATGAAAACCCTCAAGTGTCTTTCATTTGTAGCTCTACCCTAGGAAATGTCTGGGAAAACCATACACATGCTGATCATTGTCAAAGCAATTGCTTTTCTGAATTAAAATATCAGAATCGTTAGTTGCTATTGGACATTCCCCATGTGTAGAGCAGATGAGTCAGCATCCACAGTGGGTAACAGTCAGTGTCAGAGGGTGAGAGCCTGGAGGTTGAAACATTTTCTTTAGCTTTCTGTGCCCAGTGCCTCATCCCCTGGAAACATTTTCTGATGTCTGAAGACATTTGTATTGTCTAAAGTGAGGTAGGTGTGCTGGTATGAAGAAGCTGGAGATAGTGTCAAAACACTCTGTGGTGGATAGATAGCATCACTTCCAACAGCAAAAGGTACCTGGTCCCTAATATCAAGAGTACTTAGGTTGAGAGACCCAGCCATAGCTCACACATGAGCCATTTCAAACTCAGATAATCTGCCAGCCCTTGCAAACATTTGGAATTGTAATTCTCAGATAGCCATATTTATTGGATACACAAATAGAGTCATATGCAACTAGAAAGATCAAAATGATTTATGTAGCTGGGACTGTTACCAATTCGTAAGTTATATGAAGCATACGTTTCAAGGCACAACAGGAGCTTTTGCTATTCTGACCAGCAACTGCCTGTTTCTCACATAGGAGAGAAAAGTTGACAAACAGGGAAATTCTGGTATAGGTTCTTTTTGGCGATTAGCTAATCCAGGATCAAAGTATTTAGTATAGTATACCTCTGATGTTTTCAGAGGACTATATTCTCTAATGTTCTTCATGTCTTTTGTTCCCAAGCTGTCTTTTCAAGAATGATGGCATATTTAACAAACTTGGAAGATAGAGGTGGTGTCTCCTCTGGAGCAAAAGATAGATTTGCCTACTGTATATCATAAGGGATTAAATCCAACATTCCTGAACAGGGACACAGCCTGATGTATGCAACATCCTTCTGAACAATCCACTTTATCCTCGTGTAAGGGAATTTTGAGACACAAAGTGTGGTCCAGGATTCAGAACTCAATAGTCTTCTGCTGGGATGTTAGGAATGAACAGAAAAGAGTCTGAGATTATACTTTCCTGATAAGAGTACCAGTGAGCCTTCTAGAGGTTTGTTAACTTCACGTAAATTGATTTTTAAATCTTGAGCTATACTTTACTTGGTTTAAGGGACATATATGCTCAACCTATGCAATGATTAGCTCTGGCAGCACTAGTTGGCTTTAAAGCCACAGAATATTGTTTCCCCGACAGCACTGTATGCTGGTCTTTCCGAAGTTGGCTTAGCCACCATCTTTGTTATATGCCTATCGTGATGCCAGAAAGTAACAGTCCTACCCCCTCTTCCTTCCTTCTTTTCTTCCTTCCTTCTCTTGGATAAATCATATCACCCATATGCTTTTAAAAGAACAATGAATTATGTTTACTTTCCTGTTTGTATGTTTTCTGGGAGCCATTCAGGTATATGGAAGTCAGAGGAAAAATCTGGAGGAGCTGTTTCTCTACTTCTGTCATATCGGTTCTCAGGGTGTTACTGAGGTCCTCAAACTGGGGAGTAAGTGCCCTTTGAGCCATCTAGCTGGCTCTACACACTTCTTTCTTTGATCTAAAGCCACATATTATTCCTGTGGTTAGTGAAGAAAATTGAATCACTAAGTAAAAAATGTAAACATACAAGGTTGCCTCATGATCAGCTTTTTCTAAACAAGAGTGTATCCTGCTGGTCAGCTAAAGGAAAGGGAGCTAGCTGATGCGGACCCCACTTGCTGATTTTTTTTCTCAGATTCTTGTAGAGACTTCGGTGAATTTTATAGGTTCTGCTTTTTGGAGGGCCTTGAGTTTCTTATCAGAGATTACTACTAAGAAGAAAGATCATTTTTAAATTTATTTTATTCTATTTTATTTTTGACACAGGGTCTCCTTATGCAGCCCGGGCTGATTTGGAGCTCACTATGTAGCCCAGGATGGCCTAGAGTACACAGTGGTCATTTCACCCCTGTCTCGCCAGCGCTGGGATTGCTGGAGGAGCCACAGGCTGTTGCGAGTGACATCTTTAATAATGTTTTATTAGGATATATTAACTGTCAGTAATAATGGGTTTCATTATGGCATCTTTATACAAGTACATAATGTATTTTGATCATATTTATTCCCATTCTCCTTTTCTGCCTCTATTCCTGCTACTATTGTTCCTCGAGCAAGATATATTTTTAAATGTTTTGAAATTAAAATATAATTACAGCATTTTCCCCTTTCCTTCCTTAAGCCCTTACTATGTATTCCCTACCCCTAGCACCCTGTGGGTGCTCTCGCTCAAATGCTCTCAGCATTTCTTAGCTGCCTATAGTTCTTTGTTTAGGGGTAGAACCCTATGAGCACCCCCCTCTCATATTAGAATGTCTACTGTTATCATCCTTGTCCAGGTCTTGTTTAGGCAGCCATATTGTTGTATCACAGGTGTAGTTTCCCTGTGATTTGTAGGAGGCACATGTTCCTGCTAGTCTTCTCCTCAAACAAGATGTTTTTGAACTTCTGAAAATGTGCCATATATTTGAGGAAATAAAGAGTCTTCGAGTTCATCTTTATTCTTTTTTTTTCTAGTTGCGGAGTTTTATGAATATGAGACTTTTCTGAGGCTAATGCTGTATTCTGTTGTAAGACTCTAGAATTTTGTTTGGCTAAGCTGTGGAGGGAAGCTTTAAGTAAAAGTCAGACCAGGAAGGAAGCAGCCACTCTTTCAAAGTAGTCATTGTGAGCTGTCAACAAAACTAGAAAGAAAATCAATATTTAAATGTACAACAGAGAAATCTCTTCACAGTACACATGAGCTTTGTATGTTTGACTGGAACTAGTCTTTGGAATGGGAAAACGGTGTGTGTAAAATGTATATGTGTTGATTTCTAACTGTCAACTTGAGCCTTTATTTCTATATCTATAAGCGTCTATCTGCAGAAATATCTCTGTTAGATTCCAGAAGAACAATGTACAAGAGCAAAGCACTTAGTACAGTTCCTGGTCCCAGGAAGATAGTTCACACTATTCTAGTTCTGTCCTTGGTTAGCGTGGCAAAAAGTGCAAAAGGGCAGGAAATGACTCTGAAAATTATTCATTGATTTTTTTTTTTTTTTAGGAATCCTAATTTTTTTTTCATGTTAGAATTTTCCAACTATTATCAAAAGAGCATCTGAGGACCCAGGAAAAACTTGCCTGGTACTTTTTCAGCTGTCTTCTTCCTGGTCTGACTTTTACTTAAAGCTTCCCTCCATAGCTTAGCCACCAGCCACCTTAGCAGAGTGACACTGGCAGAGTGCTATCTCCAAAGATTGACTGAGAGAAAAGTTTTCTGTTCCCCAAGGCAAGAAAGTCGTGGACAACTTCCATTTGACTTTTATAGAAAATAAATTATACCTTTATCCATAATTTTAGTTTTTAGTTTTATTTTTAATGTTTAGAGGACAAATGTTAGGTCAGGAGTATAGGTTGGAGGTAGAGCATTTGCCCAGCCACCATAGACTGTGGAGTATATTGTCTCACTTCTTACTGTATGATCTATTTACATTTATACCCAATGTAACTGTGTCATTATAGCCTATAGTTTTGATCAATATTTATTTTTAAAGCACCTAGAATAGTCAATCCTATGCAAGGATCAATGCATGGATATAAGGCAGTTAACCACAGAGACTGAGTACAACACAAGTTTAGATCATAGGAGGTTCCTTCAGGGCTTCCTTTTCTTCAGCTTTAGAGTGAGTCAGTCAGATCTAATTTCCTCTGTGATCCCTCAGTGTAGCAAAACAAAACAAAAAACCCCCAAAACAACAACAACAAAACCCCCCACCTAATCGAGTTATATTTATAACAAATATGCTATATAATCAACTATTCAGAGCAGGACCAGAACCATAGGAAACATCCGTTGACTGTTAAATTATTAAATAATGTGTGTGTGTGTGTGTGTGTGTGTGTGTGTGTGTGTGTGTATTTCTTATTAAATACGGAAGATATAAGGCAAGTGTTTATCTTAACTTTCTTCCACAGACAGAAGATGAGAGAAAATAAATCAAAATAAGATGAAGCTCCAGGAAAGCAGGAGAAGGGAAGGTAACATATGAATGATGTCATCCTCATTTCTCAGACTCCCCAAAAGAAGCATGGCAGAGGCCACCAAAAGTCAAATATTACAAAGAGAAGCCTCAGGAAAAAGAGGCAGTCAGCCAAAGTGTTGGTGCTTCCGGTAAACCAGAGGTTGGTGCCAATGGGAAGCAAAATGGGGATTTAATTGTAAAAGAAGTTAATAAATAGTGGACTCTAAGATCCAAAACGGGGACGCGCTCCCGCAGAGTCACACACAGACAGAGGATTTGCTGCAACAACATGAGGTGTAATGATACCAGTGCACTGGGGCTCTCTTGCATGCAGGCAAGAAAACCCTGAACAAAAGCTGGGAGCAGTTCTTATACAGAGTTCACCAGGGCAACCGCAAAGGATCACAAAGGCTGACCTTCTTAGGTTAGGTGACTAAGATTCGCACATTACTTTTATGACAATGAGTGTCTTCCATTTGCCCAGGTTTATCATGTTCCTTGAATGTGTCTCCATGCTCTGGGCCTTCCCCACCCACCGGTGGGTTCCCTTCCCTGTGGTCTGAGGAATGTTAGTCAGCCTCTCCCTTCCTCCTATGAATGTTAATCTGCAAGTGTCCTCTAAGGAATATACTCCTCCCAGAATGTGTCCCAGGCAGTGAATTCTAAGTTCAAACCAAGACCTGAAATTCTTATATTTGGTTCCTACAAAAAATCCACATACTGGAAAGTCTCCCCATGTAGCTCAGTCCTTTGTGGCCATCATCTTGAAGATCTTAGTAAGTTTTGAACAAGTAGGGGATATTTTTATTTTTCCCTAGGCTAACTACAAAAACAATCCTGCTTAAATCCCTCCTTCCCATTAAACTAGGTGAAGGTTTAAAAGTAAGAGGTCTGCTCTTGGGAATGCGGAAGTGGAGACAGACTTGAGACACCAGGCACAGGTGAAAGAAGAGCTTAGGCGACTGTCAGAAGAGGAGAGTGACTGATGATACCTGTGCCTCCACCAACATAAGAAGGATGAAGCCAACCTTAGTCTCTTAAGCAGACTTCCAGATTCTTCTTAGAGTAACTCTACCAGACTGAAAAAGAGCAGCTGAGGAACTCTAAAGAACAGAGGGGCTGGAGATGTAGCTCAGTGACTAGGAACACTGGCTGCTTTTCCAGAGGACCCTGGATTCCCAGCACCGCATGGCTGTACACAGTCTCTGACCCCAGTTCAATGGGTCTCACTCCCACTTCTAGCTTCCATGGCACTGTATACATGAGGTCCATAGATGTACATGCAGGCAAAATAACCCATATGCATACAATAATAAAAACATTTTCTTAAAAGAAGTAGTTCCTGTAGAATATCTCACAAGTTCTTATCACAACACAGAATTCCTAACCAACTTTTGTTGTTTCGACTCTAACTGGGAGACATAACACTTAGCAGAGATTATAGGAAACCAGAAACTAATGAGAAAAGTAAACAGGAGAAAGAATGGGCTCTGGGAAATCAAGAAACGTATATGAGTTATGAAGGAAGGAAAAAAAAAAGAATAAATTGTATTATAAAAACATTGTAATTTTTAGAAGCATTAACATGAGCTTTCAAAGTAATAAACATAATTTCAGTTCTTTATGCAAAAAGCAAATTCTCATAACAAGATGTATTTTATGTGTGAGTACACTGTCCTTGTCTTCAGACACGCCAGAAGAGGGAATCAGATCCTATTACAGATGGTTGTGAACCACCATGTGGTTGCTGGGAATTGAACTCAGGACCTCTGGGAGTCATCTCTGCAGCCCCAGGGACAGTTTTGGTAGTGATTGGAAAGAGGCAAAAACAAGAGAAAAGAAATTCTGGGCATAACCAAAATGTGAAATGGAAGCCATGGGCAAGCCGTTCACAGGGCAAGCTCCAGTGCACATGCCTTACACCAGGAAACTCAGCCCCATGGGAGAGAAGAGATGAGGAGGTGAAAAGTAACCGCTGGAGGATGGTTGCTTCCCCAGGCAGGCAGCTCTGAGGGGCTGCCCTGAGGTTCAGAGATGGGGGAGGGGCTGGGGAAAGGAGGAGGCACAGGTTTCTAAGGCTGTCGCCACAGCTGCATTTGGAGCAGCTCTAAGGTTGCAAGAAAATTTGCTTTCATTCGGCTTGTGAGTCTGTAACAGGGTCTCTCACTATGTGGATTCGCTTGGCCTTGAACTTCTGATCATTATACCTCTGTTTCCCAAGTACTGGGATTATAAACATGAGCCTTCAGGCTCAGTTTCCAGGAAAGATTTCAGCCAAAACCAGTTGGTCTGTGTCTGAAAACTAAACTGGGAGAATAGTGACTTACTGAGCCCCTCGAGTTCTATTTTATAGCTGTAGAAACAGGATCCTTTAACTGCTTGCTTGTGCTAAACAACAACAACAACTGCCTCCACCAACAAAAACCACCACATTGATGCCAGAATTAGGAAGCACCCAGGCTTGTAGGATGCTAAGTAATTTGTTTTTGCCTACACAGACAACCCTGACAATGGCCTATCTGTCAAAGTAAATGTACTTTATTAACTGCTATGTTAGTTACTGTTTTGTTACCCTCATTTCTTAAGAAAGTATGAAATTCAACAAATTATGCAGCAACATGTGTGCATAGACTTAGCTATACCTTGTCCTGATTTTACCTATTAGTAGATGTTATTCTGTGTACACTCAGTGTCTGGTCTGCCCCGTCTAGAAGGTAAGCTGCACTACAGAATGGAGAAATTCATCACCTGGTCAAACACTGGAGCTTAAACATTCCCAGAGGTAAACCTTGTCTCTTTGGTACCTGCTGGCTTACTCCCACATAAACTCTGTTACTCAGCTACCCAGACCCTCATTCCCACTTCTGCCTTTCTCCAGTTCTTGAGGTTACCTGGCTGACTCTGCTTACCAGAGCTCTGACTGATGTGCCCACATTTTTTCCTTCCCTACTTCCTCTCTCCAAAAAAAAAAAAAAAGTCTGTGATTTCCTTAACCAGAAATATTTTATTCTTAACAACCATAATTATGTAGCCCCTGCAGCTAACTTTAAGCTCACTATTTTGACTATCCAAGCAAATAAGTTAATTTGCATCAGGAAGTTAAAATAATCCAATTACTGTTACTCTATCAAAGATCTTTTGGAGAAAGCGGCTTAGTAATCTTTTACCCTGTATCTTAATGTTTTTAAAAGACATTGAAAGAGAGAACACTATTAAAAAGAAAAAAAAAAAATCCCTTCTGTAGGGATCTCTTTACAGGAGGCTTGTCATGGGTTTAAATGGATGTACCAGATAATTATGTTGGTTACAGCATGCAGAATAGGATAAAGAGGGGAAATGGAATTTGACAAAATGATGAATATTCTACATCAAAGCTATCCATGTTAATATAAATAAGTTATATAATATCAGGTTAGGAGGTAAAGCCAGAAGCAGCTTAACATCACCAGGTGCTGCGAGCTTCTGCCAACGAGATTTTTCTCTCTCGTTCCACCTTGGAAAAGATATTAACCTCACAAATCTGCATGGGATTGTAGGTGTATGCATTTAGAGCTTAACTGATGACCAAATCAAGGACAACACAGCAGTGCCCTAGAGATGACCTGAAACATTTGCTTTCCCAAGCAAAATGTACCACAGATGGTGTTCCCGTATCACAGATAGCCCTGTGAACATTTGACCTTTGACATATGTCCATCTTAGAGAAAAGATTAGACAAAAGACTATGATAATCTACCAAATGTACTCAACATGCTGACAATGAAAAGGCAGATTTTGAGATATAAATGCACCTGTTTGTGGCGGGGAAAGGTGTCTTAAAGTATATCCTTATTATGACTGTATGGCTTCGTAACAATTAAGTGTTCCTCAGCGTAGAGCCAAAATCATTTTAAATTTTCAGGGAAAAAAACTAATATAATTACATTAATAAAAATCCCCGGAAATTAAACCTAAAGGGAAATTTGCTATTTTCCTTGAGGGAAGAAGATCTTACTGTGGAGATTTGAACAAGTCCAGGTGTTCTCTTTCTTGCCTCTCTTTCTTCCTGCTGAGCAGCTGCTGGACCCAAGTGCCAAGTGCATTCCAAGCAGGAAGAGTTAACTGTGCTCACTCCTAATCAGAAGGATGCTGGCAGTGTTTCCTTTCATGAAGTGTATCTGTGTGACTTGACTTTTTTTTTTTTTTTTTTTACAATTAAATTCACAGTATTAAACAATTTGTGAAACAATACTCATTTGTATTCAACTTCTTTGAAAGGGCACTTGCTTAGGGTTTCTTTGTTGACTTTGGAAGGGGGAGACTTTAAACACTGAACACAGGCAGTTGCCACTAATGTATTTAATAGAGGCACACTGTGGCCAGAATGAAAAGAGGGGAGAACCCTTTGCTCTGAGCTAGTCTTTGCATTGAGATTCAGGTTCGCTCGCTTTGAACATCATAGCAGCATTCTTCTTCAGTATTATTATTATTTCTCAGCAGTATTTCAGAAACTCCCTATGCTGCAACTTGACATGGGACTTGGTGGCTCCTGTTAAACTGTGTGTGTGTGGGGGGGGGGGGGGGTTTTTTTTTTTTTTTTTTTTTTTCTTTCCATCTGCTAGGGCTCAGAGAAACAGAACCATTGTGGGGACTGTGCCAAAGAGTTGATTGCATCGGAATGTAGAAGCTGATGGAGGAGTCCTTGAAAAGCTCTTGTCCTTGACTCTGGTGCTGAAGCTTCAAGTCCACAGCCTGCCATAACACACATCACTCAGTCTAGGAGGCTTAGGATAAGAGGGTTGCATTGGCTCACAGCTCCAGAGCTGAGTCCAAAGTCAAGGGCTCCAGAAAAGCTGTTTCCTTCTAAGGACTTTAGGGGACAAGGGGTACCCCACCTTGCATCTGGTGTCTTTATGAACAGCTGTTGACATCTCTTAACTTGTAGTGATCTCTTCAGTTCTCTACCTTCATGTTGCAGTTTCCTCATGTCTTCTGTCTGTACATGACTTTATATTCAGATGACTCCATTTATAAAGGCATGAGTCTTTTGACTTTATTTTAACCAATTATCTGTGTAAAGCCTTTATTTTTATATGAAGTCACATTCTGAAGAACCAGGATACAGCTTTGCCATGCTAACCAGTGTGGTGAGCACGGAGAAGCTAGACAAGAAACATGAGCTGAAACATACTGATCTGAACTGAACTCATGTTGCTTCTTGCTTGCTTGTGAGGATCCTGGAAGAGAACATTCACTTCATTATCAAGTCAACCCCTTATCTAAAACAAGAATCAAAGAAGGTGAAAGGACCCAGAAGGACAAGAGAGAGATACTACCTGACCCTGACCCTGACACATGATATTGAATTATTATTACTAGTGTTCTCTCTCAGCCTCCTACTTGAGGACCAAACATGAGCTTTGAAGCTGTTCCTCATGCCAAGCTTTTGCTCCACCATCATGGACTCTAACCGTCTGAAACCATAGGCCAAATTAAATGCTTTCTTTTATAAGTTGCCTTGGTCATGGTATTTTTGTCACAGTTATAGAAAATTAATGTATATAGGCATATTTTATAATACTAACACATTTATAACGCTAATACAACTCACAAGCACTCAGATCTGTGACTTCAACAGTTCTTAAAGGCTCCACCTCCTAATACCATCACCTCCAGGCTGATGATTTGAGTATATAAATCATAAAGTCCACAAGCATTTAGACCATTGTCCATTCAACTAGCTAACTAAGTGATCTGCCATTAAATTTTCTTTTATGATTCATACTTACAGCTCGGCAACAAGGAAAGGATTTGAGGGACATCAAAAATGTAAGATCTTGAGGCTGAATTCCATTGGATTTTGTGAATTTGGAAACAGCGAGAAAATTCTACATTTCCGTTATTATTCTATCAGAAAAAGTTTTATTATCTTATTAGTCAATGGATTAAATGATCATGATCAGAGCACATGGAGCTAAGTTAAAATCATAACCTTGCCCCTTACTACATGTTATTGTTTAATATTTTAAATCCCAACCCAGAGTTTCTACCCCATCTTTTACCATTTAGTCCCCAGATAAAACACACATATAACCTTTATAGTTACAATAAGCCTTAATCAGTATAAGAGCTGAGCATATATCTATGCTCTATGCTATCGTGTTTATTTCCCAGTCAATAATTTCAGTAGATAATTTGTCATGTTTCATCTGGGCTGCTCTTAACTCCAATTAGCCAGCCCACATGGCCATTATTTTAAGATTCTTATCCCAAGGCATCCTCTCCTTTTTTCTCTTTCTTTTCTCTCCTCATAGCCTCATCAAGACCCTACCTATCTTTCTCCTACCCAACTATTGGCTGTAGGCATCTCTATTCACCAATCAGGGATAATTTGCAAGGCAAGTTTATATAATATCAACTGAGTATATGCAGACTCTTATCCCTAGAAGCAACCAGGCCTTGGGCACCAGTATTTAGCATTAGAATAAAAGCAAAAGACCGAACCTCAACAACATGAAACTTCCCTCTATTGAATTTCCAGTGTGAAACAATATAGGTAGTCTTTGTAGTAGCTCGAAGGGTCTGAGTGGTTGAAAGACATCAGAGGAAAATGACATGAAGCTTGGTATGTGATAAGAATAGAAGTTATTTGTTGTCTTTCCTAGCTTTGACCTGAGAATCTTGATCTCATTAATAAGAGAATTTATAACTGGAATCAGAAGAAAGCTTGAGGGCCATTTTTATTAGAGTTTGAGAAAAAACATAACAGAGCAGATAAGCTGTAAAATCTAGACAGCTACTGGGAGAATGGAGATGGATAAGAGGAAGACAGATAGGCCTTTTGAGTTAAGGTCCAAGAAAGTCGGCAGGTTCAGTGATGGAAGTTGGCAAACAGCTGCAGGAGTAGGGTTTTTTGTTTTTTGTTTTTTGTTTTTTGGTTTTTGGTTTTTGTTTTTTGTTTTTTGGTTTTTGGTTTTTGGTTTTTGGTTTTTGGTTTTTGGTTTTTGGTTTTTGGTTTTTGGTTTTTGGTTTTTGGTTTTTTTTTTGAGAAAGAGTAAAGATGTCTGGAGTGTTAGGGCAAGCATGTTTATAATTATTTTTGTATCTCAAAGAGAGACAGAAAGAGAAAAAGGAAAGGTTACACTTTTGACTTAGGATTCAGAAGAGTGAGCAAGTTCAACAGTGAAGTTAAAAGTTTAATTTGAGCTGGGCCTGGGAAAGCAGAGGCTGGATGATCTCTGTGGGCTCGAGGCCAGCTTGGTCTACAAAGTAAGTTCCAGGACAGCCAGGGCCATTACACAGAGAAACCCTGTCTCAAGAAAGTAGCCCTTAAGTGCCTCAACAAAGCCAGGATACTTATTCACATGATAACTGGGAGGTGAGGTCCAAAGTTGATCCATTGTCAAGGGCCTCCAAGCCTTCTAAGGAATGTCTTGCTGCCCAACCTTACCAAACACTAAAGTCTTATTATAAAACGTTTTTAGAAATTTCCTCTATTAAAAACACAACATGTTATGTTATTGTCTCAAATACATTATAAAAGAGGAATTATATTTAACATATAAAGAAAAACATTAAGATCATTTATAAACTGCCTTTTATGGCTTTAAATAGGTTAAGCAACTTTACAAATGAACTTCAGTTTCAAATTTTAGATTTGTTATTTTTGGTTTGGCTAAGATAAGGACCTTAAAAATGTGTTTTTGAAAAGATATGCTAGCAGTCAAAACTCATCTTTAAAATGTTTTTATTTATATATCTTAAATTACCAAGAATGGTAAAACAGAAGCTTAGATACAGGAAATGGGAGGTTATGCCTTTTAGTATCAATGCTTATCAGAGAAACTAAAAACAAGTGAAAGATACCTTCACTTCCCAGACAAGTGGACAGCTGTCTGAATCTTGGAATAGATCTTCAGTTCATAACTGGATATCTTCGTTGCTTCCCTTAGAAGGGCCCTTGCTGGTGTTCCTCCTGTCCCTGCTGTTACACTGTCTGCTAAACCTCTTAACAAAGTTTGTTTTCTCTTACCTAGGATATGTTGAACTCCAACCGATACTTCATCAGGGTTTCAGACCAATCCAGCAAAAGACACTGAGATCTCTCCACTGGGCTGATGAAAATAATATCTGAGAGTCTCATTGAAGAAAATGTCTCTCTGTCCCAGTTAACTACCAGGCAAACAACTTTCACAAGCCTTCACTCTACCCAAGGAAGCTTTCTCTTAACGATGGTCAATGGTCATAGAAAAGACTGTCTCCCTGATTTTCCCATAGCCCTAATCCAGGAAGATGCCATTACTAATGAAGAATATCCGTCCTCCTAATGACTAAAGGGGAAAGGTTTCTCAGGAGGAAATTGAGGTAGGTGAGCATAGACAATGCCCAGTGCCCTGCTCTACCTGTGTTTCTTTATGACCATACCAACACCTCCTCTCCCATAGGTAATTCTGGGTCTGGCACTTCCTAATAGATGAACAGATAAACAAATCAGTATTGGGTCCAAGCACAGTGAGAGCATGTCATTTGAAAGAGTACAGACAGTAAGAATGGCAATAAGATAGTGAGGGTTTAGTCCCAGTGCCACAGAAAGACAGTATGTCAGGTCTCTGAAGAAACTCTATGGCAGAAATGGAAGAATGTTCGAGATAGCGTCAGGAGCCTGCAGTCAGGTTCTCTAAATTCCCAACAGAAATCAGAGACAAGGGAAGGGAGGGGATATGTTGCACCTGACATCACCAATGCCCCCTTAGATACTAAGGTTTCTCCCAGATAGATGAGAAAGGGTTAGGGAAGGGATATCTCATGCCAACATCACCAGTGCCTCCTTGGATGTTAAGGTATTTCCCAGATGAGATACTCTGGCACCACGACTATCAGGATTGTCTGTGAGAGACTCCTAGACACCGAGACAGTGTCTCTAGGGTACCTATGTGCCTGACAAAGGGCAGAGAAGGCTGCTACAGATTCTGTAGCCTAACCAGAAGTCAGATTCTAAGGCTACATTCTTACCGACACTAACCAGCAATGGAGATCCAGAGTGGGCAGTTTAGAAATAGGACAGTTAAAAGAAGTTGTGAATGGAAATGCTGATTTCCAAAAATATCAAGTAGGAAAAAAAATGTTCCATTTAAAAATATTCTGTGATAAATACAAATCCTAGGCTTCTTTAGAGCAGTGTTTTAAAAAAAATTCTCTTTGGGTAGAATTTCAACAGCAAAATTCAACAGTCATGAGTTTCCTTCTTTTAGAAACTATAAAGATCTCTGGTCTTTCCCTCCCTATGTGTCTGTATATTTTTGTGCTCATCCTCCCTCTGTCGGCCCCATGCTGTGGCCTTTCGTGGCCACACCTGTCTTTATGAGTTCCCCTGAGCAATGAACCACACCACTCATCATCAGTACCCTTTGTGTGCTGTAGCTGTCTTATCCCTTTTATCTTGGAAACCTCACCTAAGTAGAGATTTTTGTTAAATTCTAAAATTAAATAAGGCACCTAGAGTACACACCAATAAAAATGTGTAAGAAGAGAAAGGATAGTCCAGGTAGGAAAGTGTGCGAATACAGTGGGGGGGGGGGGGGGAAGAGCTCATGGGACATCTTATAACATTTGAAGTAAAGACAAAGTCAATAACTTGCCTGACAGGCGGGACACTGTCCCAGGCATTCCCACAATGCCCGCACCATTGGATACATATGAATGCAAATGTGTCGGAGATCAGACACTGTCCAAACATCATGTCCATTCCCTCCCCTACTTCCCTCCATGTCTCTACAGTTTTCCCAATGATTTCCTCTCTACTGAATGAGCACAAGCTTCATAACTATGCAGTGAGAACCCATAACCCCAGGTTGTAAGGAAGACACTTTCTGTTTGATAAGGCAGGGTCTCGTTCTTCATCCCAGGTTGGCCTCAAACTCAGTATTCATAGTGCCCAGATTCGAAACATACACTCTTATGCTCAAAATTTAAAAAAAAAAAAAAAAACTTTTAAAAGCTAATGAAATAAAGAATATTCTCAACAGAGGATATATATTCATCCTTATAATAAACCTACCAAATTATGAAAAGATACTTGAAACAGATACACACCGATGCCAATTCCCCTAAATCACTACTGCAAAATTAATGATCTTCTTGAACTCAAATTCTACTGTGTACCTCTAATATTCAAGCTAGTTATCTGGGCTATTAGATTGCAGAAAAGAGACATGCAAGTTTGACGAAGCTAGCCTGAAAATGCCATATTGTTTAGAGACCTTTCTGTGGAAGACAGTGAATGTTCAGACTTCTGTAATTATAAAAGATGTCTTGAGAAGATAAAGCATAGCTTTTCATAGCCACCAATTTCAGACAAAGAGTGAGACCAATAGTTATTTTTGTCCAACCTAATTTAATATCACAGTGGTAGGCCTGGTTTTATTTATTTATTTACTCACTAATTTAAAGAGGCTGCTGCTACGTGGAAGGAGGTTGGGTGTTTAAAAATGGATAATGGTAGCAAAGCATGGGAAAGATTTTTTTTTCTTGCTCCTGAAAACAATAACCTACATTTAATGGCAAGAAATCACCAGCAAATTCCATTATGTTTGTGGTCTTGACACGTGGTGCTTATTAAATGTACGAACAAAGCCACTTTATACATCATAACGTTCACATTGCAAATGTGCAGCTCATAATGGTGCGGCACGTGTCTGTGCAATTTTTCTGAACTTATGAAATATATTTCTGACACCTCAGGTATTGATGTATGCACGCGTGATATTGTCCCAGTGCAGTAGGGAGACTTAACTGATGTCTGCAAGATTTGATTTATTACAAGTAAATATGATTGCCTTCATAATCTGATTTTATTATGTTCGGGGCTCTCGCAGGTAAACTTTTAGTAGAAGGAAGAAGGGCAATTTTATTAAACCAGTGTGTTCCTGCAAACGGCGGGCTTTCCTGTCTATAGGGGGAGGGAGGGGGCTGATGATTTGGAAAGTATATTGAAAATTTTCCAAAAAGAATTTACTCCCAACATTCCCAACATCTTATCATTTTAATTTCTGCTACTATTGTGTTCGCTATTTGGAGCTTTATATTTCTGTCTTAAAGCCATTTTAAAGTAAAAATTTACATATCTGAGGCCAGTGTTAGATATACCATGGAGGAAAAGCATCTGAAAAACTCAGAAGCCATTTCCAAAATAATGGCAACAAGAATATTTTCTTTTGTAAGAAAGAAAAGGAAGCTTGATGAAATTGAAAGCATTTAAACTTAATATTGATAGGCCTGGGCATTTGATTGATAAGACTCCCAATCTGAGCGTCATAGCTTCACTATTCCAACAATTCTATGAATTAAAAAGTGATTATCCCAGTATCAGACATAGGCCTGGGCTTTGGACTCAAAATGACAGATATAGGTAGTGGGAGGACGGGGGGGGGGGGCGGTTAGGTTATGCAAAAGGAGAAACATGGCCTAGTTATCCTTTAAAGACTAGACACTAAGTGCATAACTTTGATCCTAGTAATTAGAAGGCAGAGGCAGGCAGATCTCTGTGAGTACAAGGCCAGCCAGGGCTGTCACATAGAGAAACCCTATCTGAAACCATCACTACCACCCAAAAGACTAGATGCATTGATCAAGATGATAATAGTAGCTGCTTCATGATGGCAAGGCCAGGGTAGCCCCTCGGGCCTTTGTAACACAGTAAAACAGAAAGGAAGGGATCAAAAGGGAGTCCAAAATGAAGCTCTCTACTGGGGTTGAGTGGGTCAGAATGGCCAAGATTAATTTTATTCTTTTCTTTCTCAAATCAGTCAATCAATGATGTGACTATTTTGTAGTCTGTCTTTGCTACTATGTGGGTTCTTCTTTTTTCCACCCTTCATTCCCTCCCCTATCCCTTGGTTTCACCTTCTACCACTAGAGAGGAGATAAAGAAGGATAGAAAGGAGACAGAGAGATCAAGATCCTTAAACAATCATTGCCTGTTCTCGTATACACCCAGAAAACTACTGTCTAATATACGTTCGCCTTCAAATTTTATATTCTTGACACATCTTGTAGTTTTGTGCTACACTCTGTGAGGCAGCAGCTCCCTTCTGCTTTAATTGAAATGTATCGTGTGCTGGATCTTATCTAGTATTTCTTCCAGCAGGAGGTCGCACTTGGGGATCTCTCTGAACACACTGGTAGCCCATACATCAAGGTTTCCCTGTGAGCAGCTGTGTGCTAGGAAAGTCAGGATATACGTGCAAGATGTGGGTCAGTTCTAAGTGTGAATGTACTGTTTTCCCCACACTGTGCTACTGTGCGCCCAGGTGTAGCTTTCTGTTACACTAGCCTAGACGAGGGGTAAGGCTTTCTAGAGGGTTCCCTCCACAAGCAAAGTCACTGTAGACTCACCTCACTGACAAGAAACCAGCCTTGCCTAGTGTGTTTTATATGGAAGTTTCTTTTTGATGTATATGTCAGTATTACTGTGACCAAACTAAGCTGGTGAAAGAGACAGTGGATATGTAATATGTGTGATCTACAGCACATCAGCATGTATGTGCTTATTCCTGGATACAGGAGAAAAATAGGTATAAATGATTTAGAGATAGCAGTAGCATATCATACTTTCAACATTCTTTCTATGCAAGGAAAGAAGCTTGTAAGTAGGTCCTTAGCAACTTGTAATATAAATGGCAAGCTTGAGTCGTAAAAGTAGGCCATCTTTTCACTTAGAGAATGATATTCACTGTTTAAAGGCATTACAGTCTTAGAGGAGAACAGTGGTTATCAGCAGCTGGCAGAGAGTAGATATTAGGAAGTTGTTGGTAAAAGCATAGACAATTTTAGATGGATAGTCAAAAATAAACTCTAAAAATCTATCGGTCAGAAGAGCTAGGGATATGGTTTAGTGAGAGAATGAATGCTTCCTCAGCAGATGTGAGGCCTTGGATTCAATCCCAATCAAAACAAAAGTATCTCAATGTGATAATTATGGTGAACAATGTATAGAATTCTTCAAAACCGGTAAGAGAAGCAACTGTAAGTGTTCTCACTTATCAAACATGATACACTTGGGAAGGTGATGATAATTAGCTCCATTCAGAAATGTTATAATGTATACACACCCTGGAGTAACATATTGTATCTCATAAATGCATTTATTTCATACTTTAAACATAAAGAGGTCTTGGAGAAAATTCTTCTCAGCAAAAATGTAAAAAGGACTTTTGTATATGATACATGAAAACCTAGGGGGTCTATGGTCAGCTACAAGCTCCTTGACTCAATCCTCTTCTGGAGAATGATTATTACATACAGAATCTTACTGTCCTTTTTATAGGAAAATAATGTCATGGTCATATTATTTTCTTATGAAAAAGTGAGAACTCCAAAACTTAACTGCAGGAAAAGCCAGCCGATACTCACTAGATACCTTTTAGGTTCACATTTTGCGCCAGACATTTCTGTAGCATCCTGTGTTCTGAATTATTCTTGGCCATACATCAACAGGAGCATAGTGTAGATATCTTACTTTAATATCTTCTGTACCTTAGTGTACCTTCTGTATCATAGCGTACCTTAATATCTTCTGAGTTTTTCACATACCTGAAACTGTAGTCTGATAGGTTAGGTAACCTGACATATTATAGTGCATGCAATGTTAAAAGCTAAGCATCTAACATTCTAGATGAACACTTAATTGCAATTTATAGGGAGTGTTTACTTATTGTCCATCAAAGCATTAAGGGATTGGATGTTTTGGTTTTGGTTTGGTTTGGTTTCATTTTACCAGTGGCTTAAACAAATAGATATTTATTTCTGACAGATGGTAATTCTGGAGACCTCTGACTGCTCTGCTAGGCCTAACAGAGTATGATTTTACCTTATTGTCCACAGAATGCTAGCACAGTTCACACCCTTGTTTTAAAGGTGAGAAGAGAAACGATAGCATCCACTGGTCTTCCATTTTCACTGGTCTTCCATTTTCACTGGTCTTCCATTTTCACTGGGGAAAGCAGATGCAGATCTTCCAGCTGATTTCTGAGCTTGGACCTTTTTATCAGGAGGATGTCATGTGTCCCAATATGCTTCCAAGAAGGAACTTGGCAAGCTGAGTTTCTCTCTTAATACTATGCATCACTGCTCCTCTCTAAGTGCTGTTTTGTTGATGTTCTCTAGAGAAAATGGAGGAACCCGTGGGCATCAATAGCATCACAGATGAGAGTGCCCCAAACCCTCATATTATATCACACACTGCTCACATAAGACTGTCATGTGAAGCTTCAAATTATGAAAAGGGCTTTGAGAGGAATCAAATCCACCACTTTATTTTGTAAACAAGAAAGCAGAGGGCTTAGGACATTTACTCTCAAAGCCAGGTTACACCCATGACAAAATTTTCACTGTCGTGCTGACATGCTCAGCCTCTCCTTTCCTAACTTTCCACTTTCTTCGGATTCTGTTCAGATGCACATTGCTGTTTTCAATAAATCTATAGAACTCCACTGTGCCCCTGCTCAAATCCTTTTTTTAGAACCCAGTAATTGGAAGTGCTATCCTTGCTGTGGAAATGTCAACAAGTATTTGGCATGCAGGATTCATTCACCCATGAGAAGATGATGGCGTAGGCATCACGGGTGAGACACAGCAGCAGAGAACAGCCTTTCCTGTGCCTTTTGCTTTCCATTTACAACAAGAGCTGTGGATGAGAGAAGGGCAGGCTCCGGAACTGAACACACTTGGCCATTCCTTTGTTCTCTCTGATCTGTTAGGTAGAAGCCCTTTCATGTTTCGAATATGCTCAGAAGGTAATAAATACTAACATAATATTAGTTTTGCATCTCTTTGTCTCCACAAATTTCCTGTAACCAGAGTTCTTATTAAATCTGCATAATACTCCCAGAAAAGCAGGGTTGAAAAGCCACCCACGTTCCCCAACAGAAAAGCTCCTCAGCAAAACTAATCACAGACTCTAGCACATTTGGAATGGTTAACAGATCAAAAGGGAAATTAAGTTCAACAGTAAAACCAATCCAAGACAATCAGCACTGATTTTCACAACACAGATATAGAAAACGCTGCCCTTGAAGAAGGTTAAGCACAGAGAATAGGCATGGTTTAATGGTAGGCTCCTGACTTGCTTTTAGCTAATAACATTGTCCTGGGGACATTTGCAGGTCAAGCCTGCACACATGTTGTCACACATGATACTAAGAGTTTTCTGTAGGATGTTCACTTTCCTATTTGCTTACTGCTGGAATATTTGCTACAATCCTCATGTCTATGACTAAACCTAAATGTCACCTCCTACAGACAGCATCCCAGATTTTTCCCAAAAGAGGCATTTTTCTCTCTAACTTTCATCAACACTGATTATTCCTCATGATGGTATCATATTATGTCAAGTTGGTCTGTTTTCCTTATTAAGCTGAAAGGTTATAGTAACCCCATGATGACATTTGTGAATGGAATGAGAATGAAATCAAATTGGAAGTAAATGACTCTGACAGTTGCCTATGGGATGTTATTTAAATGATGTCTGCCTAATTCTGTTCATCCAAATCCCTTTGCTTTTAATAATGTCCAGACTCTTTGTTGTTACTGTCATATTTTGTGTGCTGTATATACATGTATGACATGTGCTTGTCGGCATGAATGGTGTGTAGAAGTCAGAGGATCGATTTGGGATGTCTCTCTCTCTCCCCACTTTAGTTTTTGAGACAAGGTCACATTACTGACACTAGCACTCAGGATTTTGGCTAAAGTGACTAACCTGTGAGCCTACAAGAGCTGCCTGTCTCCTTCACTTTCCCTTTTCTTGGACTACAAGCACAGGCTTTATACTGACCATTTATGTGGGTTTTGGGAACCCAAACCCCTGTCCTCATGTTTGCACAGCCAGCATGTTACCAGCTACTTAGCACCCTTAAAGTCTTCTAAAGATTAACAAGCTTTGGGCCGTCAAGATTTGGCTTTCTTTGCATGTTTCTTCCTCTTTGTATTCTCGAGATATTTCTATTAAAATCTAGATCTGAATGGGACATGGAAATCCAGCCCTACGTCTTTATCCCTTCATTCTTTTATCCACTGGGCATGAATTTTTAGATTCCTTGTTGATGGACCCTAAAACTTGTTCAACTTTTAACAAGAAACAAAATTGGAAAATGTGCATCTTTCCTTAAGAAAGCAGTCTTGGTTCCCCCCCACGCCCCCCACACCCCAAAATGATAAGACTTTCCACTAACTGAGCAAGCCTTTATTCTAGGGCATTGGGAAGAAAGCTCATAGCAAGTGTGATACTGCAGACTTCTAATTCCAGCTCTAGCAAATCCAAAGCCTAAAGTTTGCAAATTCAAGCCCAGTCTGAACTATGTAGTGAAACCTTTCTCAGAAAACAAACAAATAAACAAGCAAACAAACATAAAGCAAAACTTCTAAAAAAAAAAAAAAAAAAAAAAACAAAAATGAAACTAACAAAAACGATTCAACATTCCTCTTACAAACTTCTTTGTCCCTAGGTAATCAACTAAGATTTCCAATCTTGAAACACAAATTCCCAATTGATCAGCCTATATTTGACAAATTACCAAAAATAAAGAAAATGTTTTCAACAAATGTTTAAAAAAAAATGTTACCTTACAACATATAGAAAACTCAACTGAAAATAGAATTTAGACTTAAATGTTCAGACCTGAAGTTGCATGATTCCTAGGAGTAATCATAAGGAGAACTAAAGACACTGGTCTTGGCAATGGTTTCATGGATGTGACCCCCCAATCATAAGGAACAAATAAAAATAAATAAATATGTGGAATCGCATAGAACTAAAAGCAGAGCAAAGTGAACAAACAACAAAATAACGAGGCAGTCTGCAGCTGGAAGAGGCAAATGCCTAAAGTACATAGGAAGTATATTACTCAAAATCAAGCAGACAAATAACTTTGTTTAAAAGACAGATAGAGGTCATGGATAGACATCAGAGCCAAGCCATATATCTGAGTAGTAGACCTGTATACAAAAAAAGGAATAGCACTGGCCACCAAGTATTTTTGATCACTCAGGATAGTGATCATCATAAAGCCAGGAGACAGAAATGCTGGTGGTGGTTGTACACTATAGACATATCAAATCACAATGTCATATACTTTAAGTATGCAGTGTTCTGTGTGCCAATTCTATCTCAATAAAGCTAGAAAAAAAAACAAAAATAAAAAGTCAGTGAACAATACAATAAAAGTAAGAATGCTTTCTTTCTCTACTTTTAAACTAGAAAGAGGCTCTTCTGTTAGGTTAAACAAAAACACCTCAAAAATTAGCGATTAGATTTTTAAAAAGAAATGCATAGATACTCTTAAATGCAAGACAAAGGTGTAAAGTTTACAATACTTCAATTCTACCAAATGAAAAGAAGAGCTTCACAGGGGGCAGGGGGTCCCTTGATATAAAAAGTACACAGAGAGAAATATCACAGTATAAATAAATGTGTGTAATCTCACAAAAATTAATATGGTTTTGAGCGGAATAGCAAGAAGTAAAACCTAGCTGGCAATAATTCCTATTTCCTCAGCTGTATTAATGACTGAGCAGCTAGCTAAAACTAGAAGTATATTTACTCTGCAAACAAGCTCCTTGAACAAGGTATAAATATTACACTTGACAGTGCAATGTAACAGTCTTCTGTTTTCGCACTAAACAAAGACACCTATACATATTTCAGTAGTACCTAGTTTTCTTCTGAAGGTCATGCTAAACGTGTTATTTCTAATTATTCAGAATTAGATACACATTCCCCACCACTACAATCTTACACTCTTATAACAAAACTGATGCTGCAAAGTCTGAAACCCTGTAGCAGAGCACAGTTAGAATTTATGCCATGGACCAACTAGGGATTGGAAAATATGAAAGGATTTGCTTCCTGTGGTGTAATAGAAGGAATTCCAGGAAGCTTGAACCTTTTTGCTGGAAGGGAGATATTCCAGGGATTGTGGACTCACATAATTGCCACAAAGGCACTTTCTAGAGAGAAGACTGAGATAGAAAAGGGAGATAAACACATGCAACATACAGACAAGGAAGTTGGCTCCAATACAGGAGGCATCAGAAAAATGTGAATTAAGAGAAAAGAGATCCTTTTATAGTTTTCATAATTGTACAACCCTAAGAACTATCTAATAAAAAAAATCTGTGAAATGGATCTTGACATTTTGCATATGTAACTAAACAGAGGGTGAGTGAACTATTCTCTGGAGAACAATTTGGTACAATCTAATCAAAACAACATATACATATACATTTTTCCAGAAAATGTTTTACAAAATTTTCAATCTTCAAACAGAGCCATAAAGAAATGGAAAGATGACCATGGCAACTGACACAAAGTGACAGATGCTTGGAGTCGTGCAGCTTCATGAAGAAGACATACAATATCAGCGGATGCAAAGAGGGCATATGAAGGATATCACAGCAACACTTACATTCACACATTGACTGTACAGATAATGACATGGATGGGCCCTAAAAATACATGAAATAACTGTTATTGAACGTATCAAGCCAGGTGATATCTCCATAAGGATGCAGGTCATGAACCAGAAGCTGGTGCCCAAGGCAGCAAATGACTTCAGAGAGGTCAATAGAAAACCAGAAGGAAGTGGTGTTGCATAAACAGTCAGTTGGGCTACCGTAGACTGGATCAGTAACTGACAGTGGCACTCAAGAACCGAAGACGTGTACAGCATGGGGTCTGGCTGAGGTCAGTAGGATAGTAGTTCACATGTTCCTACACACACTGTCATCCAAAAGCAGCTAGGAGAAGAACCGCAGCAGTGTTCTGGGAAACCATGGGCAGAGAGCAACTCCAAGGTCGAAGGAGAATCCAATGTAGTGTGGCTGGCTCCTTCAGAAGACTACTATTAATGGAACACTCAGAAGACACCCCATCTTCCTTTCCTTCAGACACCATGAGTGAAGAGCTACAGCAGAGCCTGGAGTCAGCAGAACCAGGTGACCTATTCTCATCCTTGGGCGCTACAAAGGCACAGAAGTGCAGCACTAGGGAGGCTGAGGCAGGTGTTCCTCTACAGCTGCTGCTGAGGTCAGTGGGAAAATGCAGTAAGGGTTCCCTCCATTCTTCACAGAGCACTGCTGGAGCCAAGAAAGTGTAAAGGAGGCAAAGAGAACTACAGTGCTCACCTCAGCACAGTTGTCCCATAATCTCTATCCTAAAGGGAATTAGTATAATGCCATTGGACCAATGAATACTCAAATCTGGTTTCATAGCCTTAAAATGGAATTGTCAATGTCACCTCCCTGGTCAGGGGAGTGTGTGTGCTGCACCCAACATCCTAGAGAAGGCAGTTCTTGGAGAAATGTCTGGTAATGGTCTTGATTCAGGAAGAATATAATCATGCCATATGATTCCCTCTCAGTCAACTTGTGAATATTCTCTACTTTTTTTCTATCTAAAGCTTATATAGTTCTCTCTTTCCCATCTCCTCTGTTTTTTACTTCTTAAATAGGAATATCAAAAATAAAAACAAAATTAAAATAAAATTTAAAAGATGAAATTTAATAAAAAGAACATTGTATTTTGAAAAATATCATATTACTCAGGATTGCTTACTTGAAGGAATGGGTTTTGAATTCTTTCCTTCTAAAACTTTAATAATCTCTAAACCCTGTGAAAGTTAATAATTCCCTGACTCTTTCTTCCTACCTGAATCTTTTCTACATTTGATCTAACTCTAATCCCTGTCCTTTGGCTCCATCCTTCCCATCCCTAGTCTTAGTAATTAACATTTTATTTATCTATCACTTGCAGTGGCTTGAATGAGACTGCCCCACAGGCTTATTTGAGTATTTCCTTCTCATACTGATGGAACTATTTAGGAAGGATTAGGTGGAGTGGCCTTGTTGGGGGAGGTATGCTAGGGCCAGCTTCTGGTTTCAGAAGCTCACACCATTCTCAGTTACCCCTCTGTCTTTTACTTACTGATAAAGAAGTAAATTCACAGCTACTGCTCTAGCACACTGTGTGCCTGCCTGCCTGCCTGCCTTCCTGCTGCCTGCCTGCTGCCTGACCACCTGCCTGCCTGCCTGCCTGCCGCCATAATCTCAAATTAAACTCCGTCTTCTATAATTGGCCATTGTCATGATGTTTCATCACAGCAACAAAAAGTACCTAAGAGAGCACCGTATCATCCCTGCTTATTCTTCAATAATCTCTGAAGTTCAAGAGACCTCTGTTTTAACTGGCTAGCACGGGATTTGTACAGTGGCCTGTCTAGCAACTGTGCTTGCTTCTGCAGTTAATATTCTACTCTGGGAGAGATATAGGGGTTTTACCAGATGTCCTGAGCACACGAACTGAGGTTTAAAACTTCACGTAATTTTACCACAAGCTAGCCCCTTTTGAAGTTTTTAATTACTTTAATTGAAAGGATACAGCTTTTTTTTTTTTTAATTCAGTCTGTGAAGGTTACTCAGGTAGATGTCTCAATGTGATAATATAAACAGCATATCAACTCCAGACAGTATGACATCCCCCTTGAAACTTCCAAGTCTACAATAAGGATGAATTAGATGAACTCACCATACAAGGAGTTTAAAAGACTAATTATAAGAATGTTTAATGCAATCAAAAAGGATACAAATAAACTCTTAAATGAATTCAAACAGAATACAAATTAGCAGCTGAATAAATTAAGAAATTGTTGGATATAAATTAGGAATTCAATAAAAGAAATATTAAAAAAATAAAAATTTAAAAATGAAAAACTTAATAAGTAAATGGTGATGATGTTGATGATGATGATGATGTTGTTGTTGTTGATGATGATGATTTTCCATGGAAAGCTTTGCCAATAAAATGAAGTAAGAAGAAATATAGGGAATGGGACACAGGACAGGTGAATTAAAGTATTCAATTATCTATAAAGATCAAATAATAAAAATATTAATACAACATGCAAGTTTCATGGGAGACTACTACAAGACCAAGTTTAGGATTAACAGGAATAAGGCTAACAGCATAAACATGGCATCCAATAGAACCATAGCAGAAACTTCCTAAATTTAGAAAGATGACCACCCAGATTCAGGAGGCATATTGAAACTAAACAGACAAGAAAAGAATTAACCTGTCCAGGTCATATCATAGTTAAAACACTAAACATAAGGAACAAAGAAACGATACCAAAAGATCAATAGAGTGGAGAAAAATCACAGATAAAAAGGAGCTTGTCAGAACTATAGCACATTGTTCAGTAGAAACCATAAAAGCCAGGGGACAATAAAACACTGGATACTAGGAATTGCAAGACAATGACCAACCTAGATCATATACTCAGCAAAACCATGTGTCATCCCATGATGAAAAGAAGCTGAAGGAATTCAAGACCACTAAACCAGAGTAGGCAATATACTTAAAGGAATGCTGTGAACTAAGAACATAGATAAACACATGCAGTATGTTACAGGTGACAGCAGGCCATACTAAAGTAGGGAAGACACAACTTTAAGGTGAAAGGATAAAAATGGTATTTCAAGCAAGAAAAACTAGAAAGCAAGCATGTGTTGCTGTTATAATGTCTGAAAAATAATAGTATTAAAAAAGAGAAAGAAGTCCTGGATACCTTAGCCCACTTTTTACAGCATCAGCTCCAAGGAGGAACCCATCTAGTTGATACATCTATTCACCCATAAGTAGACAGAGCAATTTATGTGTCCTGCCCAAAAGGATTAAGTCCAAGGTCGTTGAGGAGAGAAGTTAAAGTAAACACAAATGTGAGGGTTAATAAAGTATGTTTGAGGTAAAATGGCAAGGTTCAGAACATGGAGAAGGGTAAATAATAGGGCATCTAGGCATGACATAGTCAAACTGACAAGTCAAGAGGAATGACAGGGTTTGGGGATAAACAACAAAACCTGTCTCAGCAAGCTCTGAACATCACCTATGAAGTCCCCCTGCTCACCGAGAACATATACAAAAACTGTTATTGCCTTTTCCCCTAATGCCTTTTAATTTTATAGGTAGTTACCGCTTTAGATGTGTTTCTAAACTGACTGTGTCTAATTGTACCAGATTGAATTGTGGGTAAGGTCAGCTTCTAAGAAAGCTTCTACCTGTTCCAGGAAGGACACCATCCCAGATTGCACCATACATGGGCAAAGGGAAGAGAAATTGTTGGCTAGTACTTATGGGTCCAGGCACTGCTTTATCACAGAGAGAGAAAGAGAGAGAGAGAGAGAGAGAGAGAGAGAGAGAGAGAGAGAGAGAGAGAATGGTGACTGAGGAAAATTCATCAAGAAAAATTACTATTCTAAACATACGTGCACAGAACACTAGTACACTTGATTTTTATAAAGCAAATACTATTGCTCTAAATGAACAGATTAATCCCAACACCACAGAAATCGTGGATAATTTCAATGTGCAACTCTCCACCAATAAAGAGATATGTCATTGTTCAAGTTTGTTCCTCTGTCACCATGGTAAAACAGTGACTAAAAGCAACCTGAGAATGAAGGAGTTTGTTTTCCATTTATCAGTTATCATTGAGGGTGGTCAGGGAAGGAACTTAAACAGAGACCGAAACAGAAATCACAGAGGAAAGCTTATTATTGACTTTCTCACCATGACATACTCAGCTTTCCTTCTTATACAAATCAGGACCACCTGCCCAGTGGTGGCATCACCCACAATGGGTAGAGTCTCCTCACTTAAAACATTAATCAAGAAAATTCCTTCACAGACACGCCTAAAGGCCATTCTGATGGAGGCAATTCCTCAACTGAGGTTCCTTCATCCCAGGTGACTCTGGTTTGTGTCAATTTGATAAAAACTAATCTACACAGTCATCATGACAGAAATTAAACAGAGAAATATAAGCTAAATGACATAATCAATCAAATGGATCTAACAAACATGTATAGAAGATTCCATCAAAACACTATAGAATATACATTCTTCTCAGCAGCCTGTGGAACTTTCTCTAAGCTAGATCATACGTTAGGACTAACGAAAAAAATACAAATACAAAAGAAAATTGAAATAATTCTTTGTGAAATAATTCTTTCCTGATCACAGTGGAATAAGACTAGAAAGAATCAGTAAAAGAAACCTTAAGGCATAAACCAATTCATGGAGAATAAACAGCACACTACTGAACAGTGAATAGCTCCTTGAAAAAAAATCCTAGCACTAACTGAAAATAAAAACACAATATACCAAAACCTATTGGTTTCCATGTGGGTGGTTTGAACAGGAATACCCCACCCCACAGACTCATGTGCTTGAATGCTTGGATATGAGGAGTAGCACTGTTAGCAAGGGTAGCCTTGTTATAGTAGGTGTTGCCTTGTTGGAGGAAGTGTGTCACTGGGCGTGGACTTTGAAGATTAAAATGCTCAATCCAGACCTAGTGTGACTGTCTCTTCCTATTGCCTGCTGATTCAGATGTTGAAATTTAAGCTACCTCTTTAGCATCATGTTTGCCTGTGTGCAGCCATATTTCCTATTATGGACTGAACTTCTAAATTGTAAGTCAGCCCCAATTAAATATTTTCCTTTATAAGAGTTGCCATGGTCATGGTGTCTCATCACAGTCACAAAAATCCTAATTAAGACACCAAAAATAGTAATAAGAGGGCAGTTCATAATTTTAAGTGCCTACATTAAAATCAAAATGATCCAAATAAATAACTTAATGATGCATTTTTAGGGCTAAGGGGGAAAACAAGGATGAGCCAAATCCAAAGTCAGTAAAAGAAAAGGCACAGGTCAAGATCAGCACAGAGCCTGGAGAGATGGCTCAGCAGGTACAGTATTTGCCACCAAGTCTGATTAGCTACGTTTGATCCCTGGTAACACATAGTAGAAGGAGAGAACCAAGTCACACAAGTTGTCCTCTGATTTCTTCATGTTCATGATGTCATACTTACACAAAAAAAGTAAACAGGTATATGTAATAAAGATATTCCTATATCAGTGCAGAAAGTAATAAAATGAAAATTTTAAAAAAAAAAAAAAAGAATCAATGAAGCAGAGAGTTGGTTCTTTGAAAATGTAAACAATATTTGGAATCCCTTAGCCAAACTCATCAAAAGAAAGAGAAGACTCAAACTAAGAAAACTAGCTGTAAAACATAAAACAACAGATAACAAGAAACTCAGAAAATTGCCATATCTTAAAATTGACATATCTTAAAAACTTATATTACCCCAAATTAGAACATTAAAAAAAAATGGATGAATAAAAAAATTAACTCTAAATAAAATAAACTTTTGATAGAGATCTATAACAAGCCACTCCAACAAAAATCTCCCAACTAAATCAAGTCTAGATCAACATGGGTTTAGTGCTGAATTCTACCCAACCTTTGAAGAAACTATCACCAGTTTTAACAAACTGTTTCTGAAACAGAAAGTGGAGGGGCATAGCCAGAATCATTCTATAAAGCTTCCATTACCCTGTTACCAAAGCCATAGAAAAATTTTTAAAAAATCAACAAAATACAAACAGAATTCAAGAATATATCAAAAAAATTACTTGTGATGATTAATTTCTTACCAGTGTTCAGGGATCAACATATGCAAATTACATCACATAAATGGACCCCAGAAATTACATTATTATCTCAATGATGAAAAATTTTAAAATCCAGCATTTTTTTTCATGATAAAGTCCCTGAAAAAAACTAAAAAAAGAAGAAGCATATCACCCTAAAATATAAAGGCTGTATACGCAACAAACCTATAGCCAATATCACCTTTTTAATGAATGCAGAAAAATTCAAAGTATTTTCACTAAGGTCAGGGGCAAGGCAAGGCTGTCCATTCCTAAACAATGTCATCTTTAAAGTCTTAGCTAGAGAACCGGGGTGGGAGAAGGAGGACACAAATAGGAAATAAGTAAATGCTTCCTTACCTGAAGATTTTATCATTCTGCTTATAAGGGACTCTATAGACTCCACTAGAAAATGTTGGCACTTATAAGCACTTTCAGCACTGCTAATGGCCTTCTTACATATCAATAGCAAACATACTGAGAAGGAAGTCATGGAAATAATTTCATTAGTTACCTCAATAAAATAAAATGCCTAGAAATAAACTTAGTCAAGGAACTAAAATACTTCAAGTAGAAGCCTTAAGACAATGAAGAAACTGAAGAACATACAACAAGATGGAGGGATCAACAGTGAAATGGGTAGAGTACCAAAAGCAATCTGTATGCTTAAAGCATCCCCATCAACATCCCGATGGTCATTCTTCACATAAAGAGAAAAAAATCTAAAAACTCACATGGAATCACAAAAAATCCTGAACATTGAAGGCAATCCTTAGTAAAAAGAATGATGCTGGAGGTATTTATGTGACTTCAAAGTTGTACCCGGAAACCACAGTAATAAAATCTGCATGTAATGACACAAAAGCAAACGTGTAGAACAATGAAACAGAAGAGAGGGCACAGATATAAACCCACACAGCTAAAGCCACCTGGTTATTGACAAGGTTGTCAAAAATATAACTTGGATAAAAGACAACTTCTTTAACAAATGGCGCTGGGCACACTGGATATCCATCCATAAAATAATGAATTTAGATCTCAATTTTTCCTCCTCTTCAGAAATCAATTTCAAATTTATTAAGAACCTTCACATAAAACCCAAAGCTCTAAAACTGGTAAAGAAGAAATTGGGGAAAATATTACAATATATTGATGGGCCAGGACTTTCTGAATAGGACTAACATTGAAAATGGGATTTCATGAAATTAACAAAACTTCCCCATGACATAGGACACAGTTAACTGAAGAAAGTGTCATCTTACAGTCTGAAAAAAATATTTGCTAGATTTACACCTGACAGAATTCACACACAGAATATACAACAAACCCCAAAAAAGTAAGTGCATTAAAGAAACAATTGAAACAATTAATGGGCTGCACATTTCAAAAAATTAGGCCAAGATAGTTAAACAACATATGAGAAGATGTTCTCCATCACTAATGGTTTTAGTTATGGTTACAATTGTTGTGATGAAATATCATGACCAAAGAAACTTAGGGAGGAAAGGATTTATTCAGCTTATATTTCCACAGCAGATTCATCATTGAAGGAAGTCCAGACAGGATCTCAGACAAGGCAGGATCCTACAGACAGGAGCTAATGATGCAGACTATGGAGGGGTGCTGCTTACTGGCTTGTTCCCTGCAGCTTGCTCAGCTAACTTTCTTATAAAACTCAGAACAACCATCCCAGAGATAGCACCACCTACCATGGGCTGAACCCTCCCTTTTCAATCACTAATTAAGAAAGTACCTTATAGCTGGATCTTATGGAGGCAATTTCTCAACAGAGGTCTCTTCTTTTCATATAACTAGCTTGTGTCAAGTTGACACGCAAGTAATCAAAAGACTACCAGAGAAATGCAAATGAGAAGCATATGGAGATAGTATTTTGCCTCAGTCAGAATGTCAGTCCTTAAGAGAACAAATTGCAACAAATTTTGGTGAGGATGTGGACAAACGGAAATCCTTATTCATTGCTGTAGGGAAGTGGACTAATCTCGCCATTAGAGAAATCCATATGGAGGATCCTCACAAAACTAAAAAAAAATAGAACTATCATGAGACCCAGTTATACAACTTATATTTATCCAAAAGACTCCAAGTGCACATTTCATAGAGATACCAATTATCAATGTTAATTGCATCCCTGCTCACACTAGCTAAATTGTGGAAATTATTTAAATGTCCATTAGCACAGAAATGGTTAAAGAAAATCTGGCTTATATGTGCAGTGAAATTTTGTTAACCCATGAAGAAGAATGAAGCTATGTCATTTTGGAAAGTAGATACAATTAGAGACAATCATATTAAATTATGTCAGTCTTAACCATGGTGTGAGCTTCCTCTCATTTGTGGCTTTATGTGGCATTATGTGGCTTCCTTTATTTGAGACTTTATGGTCTATTAAATCAGGCATTACAGGAGACATGAAAGTGTACCTAGAAAAACAAACAACTGAGAGAGAGGATGAGTGAGAAAGGAATGATGATGGAAAAAGAGTGCTCAAAGCACATCATAAATTTCATGAAAAATGACTTTATGCAAATCTGTATAATAAAGTAACTGTTTATGATCCACAAAGAGGAAAAAACGTCACACACAAAAAATGTTGAAATAAAAGCACTAGTACACACATTCAATGGAATACTGTCCAGGGATAAAGAGTCGAGCCACTAAAGGCATAGTAGAATTTGTCACCTATTGCAAACAAAATAGATATCAAACAGACTATGTACTGTATGGTTCCAGATATGTGAAATTCTGGAAAAGGCAAAACTATGAGGAACATAAAAAGCCAAGCTATTACCAAGAATCTAGAGTGTGGGGTTTGGGAGAGGACTGTGCAGATAACTAGATGAAGCACAGGTTATTACCGAGCAGTAAAACTATGCTCCTGTTATTGTAGACTCACCCTAAATCTCAGTGTCTAACCAGAGTTTGAAGCAACCCTAAGACAAACTATGAGCTTTAATAATAGCTTATCAATATTTGCCCATTGATCATAAACATTGCAACACATTGATGTAGATTATTAGGAGGTAATTTGCATAGACCCTTATTCAGTAGTGAGTTTCTCTTTCCCTACTAAACCAAAAAAGGGAGAAGGTTGAAGGCTCACCCTATCACCAACCAACAGGTTGCTTCCACACCCATGTACCCCTAACAGCTATTTCCTTGCTCATGGACAGAAGCAGGGTTCCCAATCCATATACTTAGAAAGGATGTGTCAACTCCTTAGATCCAATAGGAGAATAGTGAATCACCAGGAGAGAAGTACTAAGCTCAAATAGAAAACCAGACCCCTTTTAAGTCAGAGCTCACCCAGCTCTGGGGCCCCACTTTCTGTCCACAAAGTCTATAATGCTTGCCAATAAATGTTTCATTTCCACAATTCTCTATGCTGTTTTCTATCTTCTAATTCTTTAATTAACATAGAAAATCAACCTACCTACTTAGCTAGGATCACAGATGGAAGGACTGGAAAGGGATATGTGGAAATTTTTTGAACAACCTACTCAGTTTCTCGGCGTGATGGGTAGTGTTGATGCTCAACTTGAAAGGATCTAGAATTACCAAGAAAACAGAAGCGAGGCATTATTTAGATTAGGTAAGTCTCTGGACATTGCTGGCTACGTTAATTAAGGTGAAAGCATCTGCCCTAATAGTGGCTGGAGCCATTCTCTGGGATTAGGTCCGGCATTATATAAAAAGTGGAAGGCAATCTTAACCCTAGCACCCATCACTGTTTGCTTCCTTTCGGCTGATACAATGCAAGCAGCTGCAGCAAGCTGGAGTTACCTGTGAGCTGTGAGACAAAATGTTCTTTCTTTCTTTAAATTGTCTTCAAAGGGTTTTCTTATCATAGCAATCAGAACATCAAGAACTGTGAATCTGAAAGTACTCTAAAAAGTTTGTTGTTCATATAACAAGGACATATGCTCCACTATGTTCATAGCATAGTTTATTTATAATAGCCAGAAGCTGGAAAGAACCCAGATGTCCTTCAACAGAGGAATGGATACAGAAAATGTGGTACATTTACACAATGGAGTATTTCTCAGCTATTAAAAACAATGAATTTGAGAAATTCTTAGTTAAATGGATGGAACTAGAAAATATCCTGAGTGAGGTAACCCAATCACAAAAGAACACACATAGTATTCTCTCACTGATAATTGGATATTAGCCCAGAAGCTTGAAATACCCAAGATTCAACTCACAGACCACATGAGGCTTATAAAGAAGGAAGACCAAGTGTGGGTGCTTCGATCCTTCTTAGGAGTAACAAAATACTCATGGGAGCAAATATGGAAGCAAAGTGTGGGACAGAAACTGAAGGAGGGGCTGTCTGGAGACCATTCCACCTGCATATCCATTCCACGTGCAGTCACCAAAGGTAGATGCTGATGTAGATATCAGGAAGTGCATGCTGACAGGAGCCTGATATAGCTGTCTCCTTAGAGGTCTGCCAGAGTCTGACATATTCAGAGGTGGATGCTCACAGTTAACCATTGAACTGATCAAGGGGTTCCCAATGGAGGAGTTAGAGAGAAGACTGAGGGAGCTGAAAGGGTTTGTGGCCCCATGAGGAGAGCAACAATACCAACCAACCAGAGCTCCCAGGGTCTAAACCACCAGCCTGGGAGCACTTAGGGAGGAACCTATGGCTCCAGCTGTATATGTAGGGGAGGATGGCCTTGTTGGGCATGGGTGGAAAAGGAGATCCTTGGTCCCATGAAGGCTGGACACACAGTGTGGGGGTGGGGGGAATTTGATGGTGGGGAGGTGGGAGTGGGGATGGGTAGGTGGGGGCACATCCTCATAGAAGCAGGAGGAGGGAGGACGGGATAGGGAGTTCCTGGGCGGGGGGGGGGGGGGGCGAAGAGGCGGGAAGGGGAGGGATGGGGTAAGGAAATAACATTTGAAATGTAAATAAAATATCCAGTAAAAAAAAAAAAAAAAAAAAAAAAAACACACTTTGTTGTTTTAAAACACAAATGACTCCATGGCAGGCACTAATTTAAAAAAAATGGGTAGAGATGCTTTCATAAATGTAAAATGTTTCTTAGGGTGGTTCGTTGAATAAATGAGGTCATAAGCAGTGATTGCTGGGTAGCCAGCACCTTCACAAGTTTCCACCAATAGAGGACAAGAGTGGCTGAGAAGAAGGATGAGGTATTTATGTTGCATTCCTACAGTAAGATAGCATGCAACCTTTGAAAGAATCCTGTATTACAGACTGAATGAAAGACACTAAGGGACATGACACAAAGTATGAGCAGTCACAGAAGGAAAAAGCACTGCTTGGCTCCTTCTCTGAGTCTGGGCTGTCATATCAGAACACCATACTCTAGATAATTTATGTTTAAATCTAGATCTATTTTCCACAGTTTTTAAGGCTAAGTATTCCAATATCCGAACAGCATTTGCCAAGGGCTGTACCCTGTTTTCAAGACAGAATATTGGTTACTCTTCTTCTAGAGGGAGGTTCCTTCACCTACAGAGGACAGAAGGGGAAGCAGAGCAACAGCCTCCACCAAGCTCTTTGCTCAGCTGCATTAATCCGTCAGGAAGTTTGTCTTTGTGGTCTAAATAGCTCCTGATAGGCCATATCTCCTGACACTGCTGTACTGGAGACTAAACACACCCATACTAGAGCACCAGGAAAGTGCAGAAAGGATGAGTTGTAGAGTAGTCGGGGCACATGAGAATGAGGAGAGCTCATCGACATGAGTAAATCTCAGTTATTCAAGATAGGTAAGGTCTAGATAATGTACCCATAGATAACATTAACTAACTGTACTGCTAAAACATCTGCTCAGAACTGGCCATGACAACATAAGCCCTCACATTCAAACTCCAGAACCAGTCACCTCAGGACCTCTGGCCTGCTGAGGCAATGGGTCAAAATGTCAAAAGGGCCCTGGGTGATGGCACTCATATTTAATCCCAGTGCTCAGGATGTCAGAGGCAGGGAGATCTCTGAGAATTCCAGGCCACCCTGGTCTACATGGAGATATGAAGAGTTTCAGACCAGACAGATCTACCCAGTGAGATCCTATTAAAAAAATTTAAAAAAAAAAAAAAAAAAACCCACCTTACTAAAATAAATGAGCAAATAAACAACCCTGCTCATCTAGCAGGGTTCACAGTAAGTGTTCTCATCTCACTAAAAAGTAACAATAAAAGACTCCTGCCGGGTTGTAGGTAGCTCATGGCTTAAGCAATCATTTATTGGCAGGCCTATGTGGGTCCATCTCAGTTGGTAAGCAAATATTTACAGTATCGACTATAGCCCTGGTGTCTGACATTTAAAGTAAGGCCTAGCAAACACTTAAGGAATGTCTCACTAGTGGGCACACAGATATTTCTATATTTCTGTTCATTTGAAAGAGAAAGTCAATCCAAGCCCCAGCTGTATCTGCTATTCCAGACATCCTATGCATTCTTCCTTTCGCAGCCTTTTGGCCTTGGTGGTGTTTGAAGTTGGTAAGTGAAAAAATAAAGCAGGGCAGAGGTTCCTAAAGTAGGTGGCTCTTTGCAAGGATAGTAGGAACTGGCTTACACCTTTGTGAAACATTCTAGATTTCCATTTGCGTGACATTCTTCTCTGACACATGGGTGGCATGGCTCAAATCATGGCAGTGGCCAAGGCCTAGCTGTGAATTAAGGTTCAGTGTGATTTTGAACCCTGGGACTGTCTCCTTCCTTAGCAAACCGTTGAGAAAAGCTTAGGAAAGAAAGCTAAGTGTTTCATAGTAAGCTGGCTTCAGAGAGAAAGGAAGGAAGAAATAAAAGGCCTTCTTGTCTTATTGAGAGTCTATCACTCCCTGAACACAGGACTTCATCTCACCCATTATGTCTCCTTCCCAGGAGACACTCTGGGGTAGGAAGAGGAAGGTTTGCTCTACCTGGCTTCTCCCATAGATCTGCTGCTTTACCTGAGATCCTGTACAAATGTCCAGAGGTTGTTCCCTTTGACTGCTGAGTATTGTGAAGTACTGAGAGAATGCAGGACTTAGACTAATGAGCTCAACTTGAAACCTTAAGCAGACAAGCATCGCATGCTTGGAGTGGGGATGAGGGCTCACTTATTCACCTTCTAAAATACTACTTTATGACTTTATTCAAATTTATATAAATGCCACCACATCTGAAAGGGCATCCCAGTCCCTGTGCGTGTGCAGCATGGTTTTATGTATTTCAGTCAGTTTCTTCACAGCATTGACTATCCCTCACATTGTGTGTGTGTGTGTGTGTGTGTGTGTGTGTGTGTGTGTGTGTTATTGCCTCATCCTCTAGCCTTCTCCATCAACAACAGCAAACATAGATATGAGTTGCAAAAGAACCCAATAGTACCCAGTGCAGGGGATGATCCCTGGGACACAGTAGCCACTAAGCAAATATTTGTTTAATAATGAACATGTCCAACCTATAAAGTAAGTATCTTAGCTCTGTAACTGTGAGCATTTCACCCCTCCTATTTTATCACCAGTAGAATGTAGGTTAAAATGTTTATTTTGTCTACCTGCTGGACTCATCTGAGATGTCAGTGGTCTAGATTTCTGGTGTTCTTTAGTCTCTCTCAGAGAAAGATCAGACCTTGAGAGATACAGAATGGTAAACAGCTAAGGTGGGAACTGTTGCCCACATTCCAGGGTCAATCTGAGATAGATGGCTTCAGTAACACACTTGTGGTATATCAGCTGTAAGGACCACTGAGTGCTAGAATTCATGAGTGCTAGAGTTCATGGTGTGAAAATTGAGTCTTGTTTTGCTGGAGTTTGGGTCCTTTTGACTTGTTGTCAATGTTAACTCACTTTTGATTAGGATGCCTTGACCCTGTGCAGCTCACTAAGGACTAGCTAGGCTCCGGGTTCTGAGGATTACAGTCTCCTCTCTGCTCCCAGGACTGAGTGCTGGTGATACCAGTTCACCAATGAGAAGGCTCGATGACAACCTCATAGTGTCCCCTAAGAAGTTCCTTTCTTCTGGTTCCAATATATTCAGAAGGGTGAACAACACTATCAGACAAGAGAAATGAGATTTCAGGCCTTCATCTCTGAGGACAATAAGGGAATAGGTGGCACTGGCCACAAATGAAACTAAACCTCTATTAAGTGAATGGCTCCTATACACCATCTTTCTTTTGAAAATATAAAAGTATTTCTTTTATCTCAAAGTTGATAATGAAATCAAGGAAATCCTAAATACTGAAGAATCTTTGAGGGTCAACTCCATTGCTCGGTTCATGATACATTTGTACTAGCTTAATTTCATATGTCATATATCTGTTATAACAGGATTCACCTCTATTTAATGTGTTTAATTACTTGTAGGGAAGGATCATTAAGAGGTTGGGACCTCAGGGGATCTGCAGATTATCAGGGCATGCTCTCAAACGAGATAAAGTAATTCTGGTTGGATCCATGATCTCTAACTGGTGATTTACTATAGGCACATACTCAACTTCTGAATCAATGCCTAACTTCTTGTTTCCTGTCATGATTGTGATTTTTTTTATTTTTTTCCTCTCTTTCTTTCTGTATATCCATCTATGTATGTATGCATGTATACATGTATGTGTATGTATATATATATATGTATTTGTATGTTTATTTTGGGGTTTGGGGCCTTTTGAGATAGGGGTTTTCTGCATGGCCTTGACTGTCCTGTAATATATTCAGTAAACCAGGCTGTGCTCAAACTCAGAAATCCACCTGCCATAGCCTCCCTAGTACTGAGATTAAATGCATGTGCCACCATCAGATGGCTTACCTCTTCTCTTTATAAAATAACCTACCCAACACATCTTATTATAGTAATGAAAAATGAATTTTTTTTGTTTTGTTTTTTGAGACAGGGTTTCTCTGTGTAGCCTTGGCTGTCCTGGAACTCACTCGGTAGACCAGGCTGGCCTCAAACTCAGAAATCTGCCTGCCTCATGAAAAATGAATTAATGTAGTATATTTTCAGCATTTAGATCTCCTAGTCTAAATTAAGCACAAATAGGCAGAAAAATCTCGAGTGGCCAGACAGTGGTGGTAGAAGCCTTTAACCCCAGCACTCCAGAGGCAAAGGCTGGTGGATCTCTGTGAGATGGAGGCTAGCCTGATCTACAAAGTGAATTCTGGGACAGCCAGAGACACACACAGAGAAACCCTGTCTGAAAAAATAAAGCAACAACAACAACAACAGCAAGTGGTAATAACAACAATAATAATATAAGGAAGGAAAGAAGGAAGGAAGGAAGGAAGGAAGGAAGGAAGGAAGGAAGGAAGGAGAGAAAGGGAATCAATCAATCAACCAATCAATCAATCTGAAGTCAGTTTGGGGGAAGAGGAGACATGTCCTCAAAGAACATTAGAACTTTTACAAATAAAACTTAAGTTTCCTCCTTTATGATATAAAAAATAAGGATATACACTCCACCCACAGGAGTGCACAAGGAATAAATTTAAGCAGTATGTGTAAAAGACCCTACCACAATGCCCAAAAAACGGAAAAGATCCACTAACTGTTGAATGAAACTATGCAATCTTTTCTCAAAATTATGATTGAGCAAATTTCAATGACATAATGCATATAATAAAGTCATATAATTACTCATATCCACTTGCTCTGTCTTTATGCACCTAATAGCTTACTCGTGACTAGAGCTGCTGCTGCCTAGCCATGTTCCACGCTGTAGAGACCAGGTTCATTTCTATGTCTTCTCATGGACCCCAATAAGAGCCATGAGGGCTGCAGGGCAGCATTTCCATTTTTAATTCCTTCTTAGTCATTAAATAAACTCAGAAAAACAGAAGGCACGGGGAAAGGTGTGTCTGAAAAAGGTGAGTTACCTCCAGTACCTCAGAGCCCCAGCCCCAGTCTTGTGGTCACACCTGTGCCACCTCCTACTGTACTAACAGAAAGTACCATCTTTTGGATGAACATCCTCCACATTACTTCACTGACATGTGTCAAATATGCACGAGTGGTGAAATCCTCAAGGCTCCCCCGCTCCCGGTCAGGCTTTCCATGGTCTGTTTAAGAAGCGCTCTCCCTTTCGAACAGATGGCAGACAGTTTGCTCTGATTTAAACACTAACTCAGACTCCGAGATGAGAACTCCGGCTGCGTTCCTGACTTTCAAACCAAACCCTCTGGTGTGGGCACCTTAACATAAACCTGCAAAGAATACACATCTGAACTAGGTGTGCACCTAACACAGTCATTATTTTGATATCTAATGACGAAATTTGTACCCATGCAGACCTTCAGTGGCAAAGGGCTGTGTTCCACACTGAACGGAAAACAAAATATGGTTTTTTGGGGTGGTCTATGATGCTTAATAAGAACAATTAAAAAGGAAAAACATCTCCTTTGTGAGATGGGATGGGAGGGAGATGGATGCTTCAGGCTTTTCCCACAGGAACTCTGCTTGCTGCTATTAACACAATTAACCTTCCATTGTTAATGACCAAGGTCATTTCCCTTGGAATCATCAGGGCAGTTTCTCACTTGAATGAGTGTGTTCTTACTATCTCTCCCCTCCCCCCTGCAACACACACACACACACACCCCAGGGTCTCGCCTGTAATCTGTAATTCCTGTTTGCTGGACTGTGGGCGTTCCAGGACATCCCTTCACAGTTATGAAACTACTGACCGGTGGAGCCTTCCCTGCAGATGGATTTCATTCAGGACTTGAGCTATTATATTAATGGGTTTAATTTAAACAGGACTAGCCTCGCTGGCCAAATTACTGCCATTTAAATCAATTGGTTTAGGGGAAAGACAGCCTGACCAGAGCTATTAGACTTCAATTTATTACTGTATCGGCTTTTAAACCGGGCAAAGTAAGTTTGCTAATGTCTGTCCTCTGTCCCCTGAGCTCAAGTGCAAAACAAAGTAATGAGATTCTCTGGAGTTTGAAAAGAAAAAAAGAGAACGTGAAAAAATATATATTAATTTTGAGTCACTGTCTCATGAGGCCAGATAAGGTGCCCCCCCTCCCAAATCCCCATCATAAGACTCCATAGATGTCTTTGATTCCCTTCATTAAACTGAGATTCAAATGACCTCACAGATGTATTACTTTAAAAAGCCTTTTTCCTTGGATCTTTCCTCTTCATGAAAAAAAATAAGCACTGCTTTTTTTTTTCCTCCCTCACACGCACATTTCAACCTGATTCAAATAGAGAGGCGAAGGGGGAGAAAATGCTTTAGATGTGCTCTTTGATTTTTTCCAATCTCGCCTGAATAAAATGGAATGAGAAATCAAGAACACTCAATTAATTGCAACACTGGGTGTCACTAGGAGAGGGAGGGGGAGATGAAAGGCGCATTAGAGACGCGCAGCCTTAACAAATGCATGGATTCAAAGAAGGAAGAAGACGGGAAATAAAAAAGCGTGTCTGTATTTTATTGCACTCGGTAAGCTTTTCGCTTGTATTTATAGCTGCAATTATATCTCAATGAGGTTTGTCTACAGTGTTGGCTTCACGCTAATTTTCCCCCTCACTGCATTCTTGGAATAGGCTCGGACTGTTTATGAACCAGACATATTGACCTCATTTACAGCTAGCAGTTTAAATCCATAATTTTTCCACCCACAATCCCTCTTTGACATTCCGGCGGTGCGGCCGGCTCAGCGAGACTGAACTAAAAGTCTCACACTTCATTGAACACCATTATGCGGCTTTATGCTTATGAGCCTGTTTCCCTCGGCTGCCTTTCAGCTTTGCTGGAGATCCGTTTGGCCACAGGCCGGCAGTGATTAAGTGGAAGAATCCAATAAATCACCCTGTCAGCCAGCAGGCTCTCCTCACTGTGTCTACACATCGACATTTGGATTTGCGCCTCTCTCCTCTCTCCCTCTCTCTCTTTTGATTTTCTATCCCTCTTTCCCTCTCCTCCCCTCTTCCTACAGTGCCATTAAAACACCTCTTTCCCTTCACACAAGGTGAACTTGAACTGCTATTGTGAACAGGGTTCCCTCTGAGCCCTCTGGGGAGACAGGCTCCTTTGATTTGCAGTTCCCAGGTCCTGACTTTCCCTCCCCCCTTTTCCAATTAATTCACCCCTTAACTCTTAGGCCTCGAGGAGGGGGGACGGACTATCACAGCAAGTGGGAAAGAGAGAGCCGGGTGCTGAAGAGGAAATAACCCAGCTTCCTGTTTACTCCCTGGCCTCTGGAGAAGCCGCAGCACAAGAAGGGGAGGGGAGAGAGCTGTGATTCTCCTCCTTAGGCTCATATCACAGCCTTGGCTGGTCTAGTCAAAGGCTTTTGGGGGGCCAGGTCTTCCATGGGGGTGCACGTGTTGAGTTCACTATTAATTATCCACGCACAGGTTTCCCAGACTATTCCAAGCTGGGTCTGGAAGAAGGGTCATCGGTCCAGCTCAGGCCTGAGGCGCCTTTCCTTCCTAGCGCTATCAGCGGTGGGTGTAGGCAGCAAGCTCCCCTCTGTTCTCACTGGTGAACTGACTTTGTGGAACAGCCTCTTCTTTGGCTTGCCTGGTAATTTCCTGACCCTGTCTCTTTGGTATTCTCTGCATAGCCACAGTTGTCTTTTGTCTGGGATTATTTCTGCACTGTGAGCACAAGCATTTGTTTGATGTCCCAGACATCAAATATACTGTACACTCTCTGAGTGGCCAAAGGAAGTTGGATTCTTGCTTTTGAAATTTCCACTGGCAGAAATGACAAAAGGCAGTATGAACTCCAGACACAAAAGATGGGACAGAGGATGGTGGGACCAGTCTGGGGTGGGTACATCCTTCCCTCCTCCCTAATAGCATGGAATAGAGAAGCGACTTAGCTATGCTGTGGGTACGTGTAACAGCAGGAATAGCCTGTGAGCCAGAAAGGAAATCGATACAGTCACCAAGGGGTGGCCTGCCTTTGTTATGGGCTTCCAGTCAGTGCTGGGTAGGAGGAAGTTCTTGCAGAGAGACAGGGATGCCTTTGTGTCCATGCCTCCACCTCCCAACCAATGCTCAGTAAGCATTTCTTACTGGATGTTTGCATTTTGTAAGCTGCCTTCTGCCTTCTGTAAGTTAGCTACATAGAGAAGCGGATAATCAGGACATTATATAGACCTACAGAAGGAAACAATGAAAGAAAAATTCTCTTTAGACTGACTATTCCTGGTAAATATTTCCCATACCTGACATGCAGTAGGAAGTTAACAGATGTCATTTCTTCTCAACTCCTTGTTAGTATTAATGCCACCGCCCCTTCAAACTTGTATGTTGAAATGTTAACTCCTTAGGTGGTTGTAGTAGAAAATATGGCCTGTGAAAGACAATTGGGTCATGGGGGTAAGACCCTCGTGGGATGGGATTACTGCCCTTACAAAAGGGTCCCAGAGAGCTCTCAGGGCTATCTGTTCACTATGTGAGGAAACAATTAGACACTCATTATGTGAGGAAACAATTAGACGCTTGGCAGTCTGCAATGCCAAAAAATAAAAAAAATAAAAAATAAATAAAAAAAAAAAAAAGTCTCTCACTCCAACCCCAGACTTGCAGGCTCCAAGATGGTGAGAAATTTCTACTACTTAAATGCCACACAGCCTGTGGTACATTGTTATACCAACCTGAGATCATTGAGGCCTGTTTCTACACACTGATGCACGTAGATTTTACTCAAGAGAAACGCATATGGCCCTTCGGGATCAGCAACTATCATAGTCTATTCACCTTCGCAACTAATAGCCAGTAACCCCTCTTTACCACCACCACTTGCTTTACTTGGCTTTCTCCCTCTTTGTTCAGTACAGCATCATGGATGAGTGAACACAGAACCAAAAGCCAAATCACTGTGGGGAAGATGAAACTCATTCCATTAGTGGCTGCTTTGACAATATTCTGTCGAATTGCATGGGAGCATCTATGGAAAGCAGCTAGGGAAAGATGCTGCATTCACTCCTTTCCCCATTCCTGACGATCATAAAAGGGGAAGAACTCCCCCCCCCCAACACTTAACTCGAGTCCCTTTCTCACACAACACCCTAGGTTCTCACTATTTGACATTCTATAAAAATATGAAGATTCCCTACCAATTATGCATACACAAAGAAGAAACAGCTTCTATGAGATACTCAGTTAATGCTGTAATTGCAGAGATAGGGCAGGGAGGCATTCATTGCAAAAACTATCTGTCAAGGGTAGAAATTTACATGATGCTCAGATAACCTCATTGTCAAAAGCATGGAAACTGCACCTGCCTTCAAAATGCATTGTAGTTACTGCATGAATCAAGTTACTTCAGAGTGACTCAGTTTCTCTGTAATGGCAAAATAATAGAAGTATTTGTTACCTTGCCGTAGTGAATAGCTCTTTTGAGAAAGAATGATATATGTAAAGTGCTTTGAGCTGACACTGAGAGAGGAGGTGATCGTGGAATTTATGTCAGCATTATCATTAAACCTGTTCTTCCAGGGACTCAGTATTTTTCAATATTGTCGCATTGATTCCAGTAGCCTCGTAAACAGGAGGAACAATAGCAAAAAGACAAGATCAGTCAAAAACAAGGCAAGGGACCTGGACCTTCTTTCCACTTCTTCATCAGACAAGCTCTGTGAGCTAAAGGAGGCCCTCATGGTCCTCTGTTCTTTCACCTGTAAAATGAGGGTAGCAGTGAATGATGTCCACGGTTCTCTCCACAATGCTAAGTGCAGGAAGAAGAGAAGCATTCATCCTTGATGGTATAATTTTGTACAATTGCCTCCTCCCAAGACTCTTTACATCTGGATTTTAGCCACATACTCTCTCCACGGTCCCATTTGGCCTTGTGTCAATGGTAAATTAGTCTCGTTACTCTCCTCCTGCCTGACAGCATAGGCAATGTCTAACTAAAGTCTTGGGCTTGGTCTTCTCATTTCTTCTGTGTGCCTCCACTTCAGGGATTTTAGCTGGAATGATCACTTCTGTGGGGGGAACTGGTTTCTCTCTCTAGTTCTGACTACCTTTTCATAATCCACATGAATTATTCAACTACCTGAGACATGTCTCTACCAACATCTCAAGTTCTGAAATGGAAGAAAATAGTCCTGCATCCTAACTCCACTGAACCAGCTGAAGTTTAGAAATGTAAGCATTACATATGTGTGTCAGTAAGATGCCACAGATCCCATTGTTCAGAGACAAATTCCAAGTCTTATGTCTAACAACAAATGCCTTCTACAACAGTTATAGCCAAATTAATTTTCCAACCATATTCTCTCTAATTATCTTTATGAATTTCATGTCCTGTCTATTCCCTTTCCAGATCTTACACCCTCTCTTCCCCACATCATTCCTCCTAGATGGATATGCTACCATGATCTGAGGCTCTATCAAAGTGGATGGAATACATTTGTCCAGGTTCCAGGTCTTTCCATAATTCTGTTTTCTAGATATCTATAATTGCTTTCAGCTCTGAAAATTCTAAGTGAATTATCATGACTTTTTTTTTTAAATAAACATCATTATGCATGGAATACATGTAGTCTAACCCTGATTGTACTGTTGTAATAGAAATAGTTGTAGAAATAGAACTGTGTTGTATCTGTGTAATTTTCCTGGAACCTGCATACAGTGGGGAAGCAGTAAGGACTTGTTCCATGAATGAAAAATTCATTGGCTCAGAATTTCACAGGTGATGTACTAGGGAAAAATAACTCAAAGGCTCCAACGTCTAAGCTTTAAACTCTCTCATTTTGTAAATGTAGGTCCAGGTAAAATGTTGGTGAGAATTATACTATCTAAGACTGGAATGAGGTTTTTATTATATCTTATCTAGGCCATTACTTATTAGTTCTTTTAATGTCTTCTTCCTTCCATCAGTGTGTGCTTTTATTTATAATCATCTTTTTCCCCTGCCAGTAAGATTCCACAGATCCCACTTTCCACGGCAAACTCCAACTTGCCAACACTCAAAAGCCTAAACTTAGCCCTTCCTTGAAATATTGTGTATCAGGTAGGAAATTTATGGCTTCTGAGATTAGGAGAATGGGTCTGACAGCAGTCAGGGCTTAAATAAGTTTCTTTCAGATTCTGTGCTTTCCTAAGTCCACCATTATGAGTTACTTGACACCCATGCAATGTTCCTCCAGATGACACAAGTTTGGCCTGTGCCTTGAACCTTCCTGTTAACAGCTTCAAAGTTAATGGTGTAGTTTTGCCAAATTCACTACCTGTTCTACAGTCATGCCTGTACAAACTTGTTTGGCCAAGGAAGAAGCAGAACTCGTTGGCTGAGTTAGATGAAGGTCAAAGACTATGCCTTCCCAAACTAAACTGAGGGTAGCAGAGGTGGTCCCTCCAAAGAGAATTGCCATAAAAGAAGAATGCTGGGCAGAAGTATTTTCAGATGTTCTCTCCTTGAGTTTAGAAAAACAGTGGCTCGAAGACCTCTGTCCCCTCTCACATTGATATGTGCCCATTAGCTCTGTCCCCTGTGCTGTAATTCTTTCACTACCGACACGACACACATTTCTTGTCATTTGGGCTAATGTGAAGAGAAGGTATCTAGCACAGCTATAAGTTCTGAGCCCCTTACCCAACAACCTGGAATAGGTATGTGACCTTAGGCAGACCTGACCTGACACAGATCACTTGTTTTAATCATCAATCAAATGGTCATATGTGTGTGTGTGTGTATGTATACATATATATAGTATTAAATATATATGCTGCCTCCTTATGAAAAGAATTTGAGGTGAGCTCTCAAGCATTGGCACCCAGGGATCATTTGCATGAGACTGCGGTATTAATTCCTACCACTTGTATTGCGCCTGGAGTCTTCAAGACACTTCACAACCATTAACTAATTACTCTTCAAGATGCTCTCTGGAGGTGGATAAGTATTACCTGGAGTTGCAGATTAGGAAGCAGTATGCCTGAAAGAGTGTGCAACCTCCAAGAAACCCATCAACACACCCCAACACATTCCTTATAATTTTTTTTCTCCTTGTGTGAAAGTACTGTACAAAGAAATCCCAGGTTCATCCACACCAGAGAAAGTACTGTGATACTTTATGCAGAAATTGCACAGAGTATGGCTGCTGCACAGAGATTCTTCCACTTCTAAAGAGGTTTTACATGATGACCATAAGCATAACCTGATTAAAAGTCCACAATACCTGTGCACAAAGGAAAAGTAGATTCCCAAGAGTGAGGGTTACCTGCGTGAAAACAGAAACGAGACATAGGAGTCCATAGTGGTGAGAAGGAAGGGAGGTAGAAAGGAAAGGTGGGAAGGGAAAGGAAGAAATTTGGTTGGCTCTGATGTGGAAATGATTAAGAGGTTAATTTTAATGGGAAGATTCAACACAATTCTTCCTGGGAAGTTGAGGATTTCTCAGGCAAAACCCACCCATTTTGCTGCTAGGCCAGTGGAAGCCAGTATAAGTATAAGTGACTGCGCTGCCAAGTGGCCAGCTCCCAGGTGGACACCAAGTTGTACTGTTGTTCTGCTGTGCTTTCCCTCTCTCCTCTTCTCCCTGCCTTAGAATGAAAACCACCGATCCCGTGCAGACCACAGAGGAGAGCATAAGCATCGTGATAAAGTGCCTTGCAGAAGCAGGATCCTTGAGTTCTTTGTGTAAGGCAAAGAGGTAATTTGTGATGGTAATAATTCCTTCTCTAACCAGCAGCATCTTGTACCTGGAGATCAGGTGGCTTCTCCTGGCTCTCTATTTTCCTCTGTAATTCAAGCAAGCTATACGTCTTCCTAACTGAAGCGCTCACTCCCTTGCTCATAAGGCTTGAAAATCAAGTCCTGTAGGGAACTCCTTCTAATTGCCAGAGTGAGTCACTTTCCTCTCCAAGCAAAGAGGTTTCTGTTGGTGACATGAGGGAGCAGGCGCTTGTCTGTATTGTAACAGCTTAATTATAAGTATGGGTATAATCACACAATCTGTCATCGTACCTTTGCTCACCCTGAGAATTTGTACTGCAATCACCATAACACTGTAACAACATGAGCAGCAGACTGCCTGGCCTCCCTGAGACCATTTCCTTTGCCATGCCTAGTGGGGATGAGCAGGCAGATTTGGATGGAAGTGCAACTGCCTATCTAGAAGGGAGGGAAAAAAAACCAATCCTGAATCACTCACAGGGCTTTCAGGGCTTCCTGTTCATTTGGCTCTCTCTAAAGGACAGTCAAGTCCTTCACCTCCCAGCCTAATACACCCTCCCTCTGGTTTTATCTGTTTGAAAATTGCACGAGAAGAAACTACCCTTCTGCTATTTTATATCCAAACCAAGTGAAGTGGAAATTGCGCGAGGAAGCCTATCCATCTGCTATCCCTCAGCTCAGCAGCGGATAGAATTTATTACAATGTGCATCCTGCCCCCTGCCTCTGCCTGGCAGCCTGTGGGGTGACGAATGGGTGGGGAGAGAGGCTTGCATCTCAGGGAGGGGGTGATTGCCTCGGCAACTCCATCTAGAGAACTAGCAAACCCACTCATTACATAGCACAAATTGGGCAGACGCAAAGCCCACAGTGCCTGAGGAGAAGAAAAGGGTTTGCCACTCATGGTCAGGTGGCTTCCACCAGGGACCCCACCATTCCATCTAAACCCTAGCTAGGATCACCAGCAGAGATGTGTTGTGAAAATTCGAGAACCCACTTTATCATGCTCAAACCCAAATTTCTGAGGGATGCTGTCTTTCTATAAGGTTCTCAAGTTCAATAATAAACTATGAAAGGATGTCTCGGAAATGGCTCCAGGGCAAGAGAGTGACTCCTGTGGAACAGCCCCTTCTTCAATGTGGAAGGCTTTCTGTATCATGCTGTGCTTTACATCTGGGAATCTTGTGAAATTAGCTGGAGTGACTATCCCTGGTTAGCTGCTCTGGTTCCATCTGCAGGGAGGCCTCTTTTATGAAGAAATAGTGGATGGTGTTCTGAACTTGTTGAGGGAATACCACAGAACCAAGTCTCCAGGCTTCAGATACTCCTTGTCTGATGTTAGTGCCTTTCTTCTCCCAGAAATCTTGGCCATTGTTTGCTTTTGAGTTTTCTTTGTTCCATAGCATCATACATAAGGCCAGAAATCCTATCCTTACTCATGGGTAAGATCTCTCACTAGCCTCAAATTCAGTGGGATCCTGTATTATTGCATCATATCCATCCTCAAACCTTAGAAGAGACAAACCAATTATCTCTTTTCTTTCTTTAAATGTATACTTTGTTAGTTGTCGCTGTTTTGTTTTGGCTCAGAGTCTCAAACTGTACCTCAGTCCTGGAAGCACCATGCAACTGGGGCTAGAATTAAATCCATAGCAATCCACCTTCCTCAGCCTCCCGAGTGCTGGATTACAAAAGTGCCCCCATATCAACCAGCTTATTCTTTTATTTACCTAGTTGAAATCTATGTCAACCTTATTAAGACTGACACACTATCTCCTCAAAACAAAAAGTAAAGTAAAAATAGTCTATAAGATATGAAGGCTGAGAATGTATTAGTGTCACGTGTGTGGATTCCTTATTCTGACTTGCCAAGGTTATGCTTTTATATGATCATTTGCTCCATCATCTAAGAGTTTCTTTCTGAGCCAACTATTTTCTGATTGGGCAGAAAAGTAATAACAAAAGTGACATAGTCCCTACCTGGATGAAGCTTCGAGTCCACTGAAGGAAGTAGTCAAGAAAAGGGCCAAATGTCATGTTTAAGATTGGGTAGACTGGGCGCGTAGCTCAGTGAGAGAAGGCATGCCTAAAAGTGCAAGGTTATGGGTTTGATCTCCAGGACAGTGAAAGAGAGGAAAGAGGGAACACTAGAAAGAAATAATTCTAGGGTAGGAAATAAGGTGATCAGATTGGGAGGCAAATAATACACTGGAGATGACTTATCACACTCATAAAAAAATGGCAATTGTCTCAAGGTAAGAGAGATATGAACTTGAGACCATCCAAAATGGCTAAAGGGAAACTGTGGAAGTTGTGAAAGACTGGAGAGGCAGTGTTTTCATTGTAGTTCTCTGTGTATGCAACTGTGTATGCGTTTATGTGTGTGCCTGTGCCTGCCTCTCTCTCTCTCTCTCTCTCTCTCTCTCTCTCTCGCTCTCTCGCTCTCTCGCTCTCTCGCTCTCTCTCTCTCTCTCTCTCTCTCTCTCTCTGTGTGTGTGTATGTATGTGATGCTTTTTAAAAGACTGGCTCTATATGATTGTAGTGATTGGCAAGTTCATGCACTACAGGCCTGGACAGCAGGCTAGAGACCCAGGGAGACCAAACACTCTATTCTTTCTTTTTTTTTCCTTTAAGAGGTCACTTTAGATACCTCTCTAGAGGAGAATCTGTTGTTGTTTTTTTTTTTAACTCCACTGACTTAAATATTAATCCTAGCTTTTAAAAAAAATACCATTGTGGCAATATCTAGACTTTTGATAAAACATTTGAGTACCACAGCCCCAGGGAAGTTAATGTACAAAACTAGTTTGTATAATTTGTATAATTTGCAGTGAACATCTTATAAAGAACTCTGTTAAACTTAGAGTTTGATGCTCATCCCAGTAGCAATAGAGAGCTGTCTGTGCTGGAACAGGGTCAGTTCACAGGGATGATGGTACACGGCCTGTTCTTTAAGATGGCTTTGGCCTGCAATCAGAACACTTGAAATGGTGACTAGACAGAGAGAGCTGAGGAGACCAGTGATGTGGCTGTTGTGGTTCTGGTGAAGTAAAAGGGTTTTAAGATTAGATGTTGTCAGGAAGAACAGAGGGAAAGAGACCTAAGAGCTGTTTTATGGCTTTAAAGATTGTGCAGGAAATAGGATCATTGGAATTTTATAACTGGTTAACAAGGCCAATTGTATAATTTTCCAAGCCCAGAACAAAGAAAGTATGTGTAGGCCATATTTAAATGGGACTTCTCTTTTATCTGGAGTTAATATAGAATATACTTTTGGTTATTCAGTGCCACACTCCTAAAACTCAAGGCTAGAAACCTGTACATATCAGGTAGGTGTAGACAGACTCATGCTTACAACCTTTCGTAGAGTAGAGAATAAGACACAAAGGAAACATTGGGGAGAAGAATCTGGATGGTGGCAGTTTCCATCCTGTGACACTGGTAGGCAGTGCTGTAGACAGACAGGGAGAGGAGATTTGAACTAAGGGGAAAGAACTCTTGCAGCTCAGTTTCCTTGACTCTCAAGGAAATCCATATTTAGACACATTCATTTGAACTTCAAGGAAGAGTTCTGTGCTAAAACTACAGAATTGAGCATAGTCTGGCTTACAGATGTGTTTTGACTGTTCATTCTAAACAGTGTGTTCATTCACAGATGTCACATATTATAGAAGGACTAGGGCAATCTGCTGACCCAGATGCTGGGAAGCAAATGGGATGCTGTGGTGATGAATCTATTCACTGCGATTCTATATACACCACATACTAAAACAATGAAAAAGGGAGACCCTCATGTATCTTGAGTGGAGAAAGGTACCAGAGTTAGGAAAGTCCCAATCTTGTGATCTTGAGGTCAGTCAGAAAGACTTGTCTAAGGTACTAATATTTCTGAACCACATGACTTTTCATATACTGCTTACCCTTCCCAATTCTTGCAATTTGCTTTGTCAAATCAAGACAAGTACCTGTCATTCTGCTATGAGGCCAAGCAATAGTCAACATGACTACAGTTATATGCTGCAATGTCACTACAGACCTGGAAATGTATTTTTACTGGAGTAGATCTGTGTAGCTCAGAAACATTTGTTAACCCCGTCATGTACCATGGACTAATGATCTGTGAAACTACGGCACCTGTTTGAGGGGGTTTCGGATTGGGAATAGCCGCTCCTGGCTCAACTTTACGAATGGAAGTTGTTTTCCTTTGAACCAAGCAAGGTGACATTAGAAAGTTCTATCATTATCAGCAGCTATCCAGAGCTCACTTATTTGATAGGCCCTTTCTCCTTTCTGCCCTTTGATTCTACTACCTCTGGTTTTTCTAGCCTCAGCTTCTCTAGCTAGCCCCTGGCATCAGCCACCTAGGGCCTCATTTATTACAGCCACCCCTCATGACTCCTGCCCTGTGCTGCCTTTCCACAAGAGGCACTAGGTTGAGGAAAAGTAATGAGGAATCTAGGTACCGTTGGCCTGATGAAACACCTGCAGCATAATCAACCAAATCAAATATTTGGCTCTGCTTCTTCTGATGATATGTCTCTTCCTGCAACTGCTGAATGGCAGCTTACCAGCCTGTACAGAGAAAGAAGTGCACTGCAGAGGAAGGAAGGGTCTTTCTTGCTCTGGATTTCCCAGTCTGTTCCAGTTCCTTCTAGGCCCAGGTCCCTTCATGTATATTCCTCTAGTCCCAAGAGCCAAAGGGAGAAAGGGTGGGCAAATAGTAAAAGACAACGTAGTTTAGTCAAATGATTCAAGATGTGTAGTTTGGCAGTCCCGTAAATATACAATGTGTCTCTGAAAATCGGCATTGTCTGTCACAAGAACTGGTAACTTGCTGAATTCCAGGAAAGACATTTAAGATATCTTTGATAGAAGACAAATTCTACATTCAATAGCCTTGTTTAATCTTCCCTCTAAGATACGGGACACATCCATATTCCCTAGAACTCTGTACAAAACCTCTGTCATAATTACATTCTTCCTATAGCTTCTATTCTATTACTACATTTAAGGCACTTTCGTTTCGATAGACATATTACTGTACAAATCATAAAAAAAATTCTAGTCTAATCTGTATCTCAAGTATTTTTGGTCCATTTTTGGAGCTTATGGTTTTCCTGGAACTAACAAGATATGTACACTCCAAGAACCATCTTGAGAAAGTTAAGCTTTTCCCCTCTTTGTTTTGGATTAATAATAAAGTAATACAAATAATAAAGACCTTGGCTTTTTAAACTGGCTTAACTTCCCTTCTGGTTGAGATATATTGCCTTTTATGCTTTAATGAACACTTGACCAACTAAAAAATAGGGGTGTTTTTGTTTATTTGATGGGTTCTCTGTGGTCCATCTCTCCCGCCAGGTTGTAAGTTTCATATGGCAGAGTCCATAACCATTATCCTATCTATAGCCTCATCTCAGATCAATATTTCCTTAGGAAATGCATATAGAAAATTTTAATTGCCTATAGAGAGGTTATATAATTCATGACTCTGTTTTTACAGTTAGCTGAATGGACTCAAAGAAGTTCAGTTAACTTGGCTAAGGCATCGCAGTTAGTTGGCCTCTTTGTTGAAAACAGTCAGTGAATTCACGTGCCCCATGAGCAGTTCTATAGAGAGACCAGTACCACACAGCTCTGCTTGCAGATTTTTCATAGCTCATGGGCAATAATATACAACTAAAAATATAACTTCAGCACAAGGGCAAATGAAAGATGGAAATTAAACATTTGTCCATTTAGGGAAGTTAGAATGAGCTTCACAGAGTTCATAGAACTGATATATATGTTGTGTCTTGAAGGATGTATGGGCAGAAAGATGTACAAACATGCAGAGTTGCAGAATACAGAAGACATGTAAGGATGCTGGTAGAAAGTGTTTGGGAAATAAATATTGTCCACTGAGATGTGGTGTTAAAGCAGTGTTCCTCAATCTATAATGATCTAGAAACTCCTTCAAAGGTCCTGTTACTTGCAGATTCTTACTTGGCATGTCTGGATGGATGCTGAGATTTTTTTTCACTCTTTAGCCAGCACTCAGGTAGTGTCTGTACTGCTGAACCTCAGAGCCTACCTTCAGGAAACAGGTACAAGAGACATGGATGCTGCCTGAAATGGATACATCTGACAGAGGTTTTCAGACCATGAACCCTTAACTCCTCAGCCTCCAGCAACAATCTAGGGAAAGAGGAACTCTGAGTATGGTAATGGTGACTAATTCACACGAAAGGCAGATGTGAGGACCACAGCACCATCAAGCCTGCCTTGTAACAAAAATGCGATGGCCCTCGTAATTCTTCCCTGACAATTCTAAAAATTCATGTAGATTTCTAAGCATAATATTTTGATCCAAGAATATCTGAGATCTCAAAATGATAGAGTTGTTAATGATGAATAAATTTTCTCTCACAGCATTTGGGATCACCCATATGATTACAAATAGCATGAATTACTCTGTGTTTGATGACATCTTTAAGTGCTGGTAATTGAAGCGTACATTAGTGAATCTGAAAGGAAAATTAGAAAGTCTACATTCAAAGTTGACTTCAAGCCTTTTATTTAATTGTTTAGCAAAAGTTTGTGCTGTTTAAAAATTATATACTTCTCTGTTATACTTGAGGTCGGTGACAGAGGAGTAAAATGCTCCTTCAAGGTTCCTGCTTAGGCAGAAGGAAATGACTGGTGGTAGCTTCATTTGGACAGCTATCATTAAATATGATACTTAAAAACACAAACAAACAAACAAAAAAACAAATTGCTCAAGGGTTTTCTTTTTCCACCATAAGTTTTATTGTAAAATATTTGAAACGAACAAGAGAGATAAATGAACAGACCAATGAATCAATAAATTCATATGAAATAATAAACAGAAATCAGCAAATGAGGAAATAAAGGTACAAACACATAATACTACATTAGTAAAAGAATATACAGGCATGTTGATAATTATATATAAGCCCAGGGCACATCAGAATCAACAGGAATGCTTTTAAAATTTTCACACTTATGCTTCACCCTAGATTAATTAAGTCAGACTTTGTCATGTAGGATTCAAGCATTAATGCTTGCTAGCTTCCTGGGTGTGTCTTGGGTACTAACCAAGGTTGATATGTAATAGCCTAGAAGGTCCTAGGTTTTTATAAATACTATTTTGTTCATATTAAGATAGTAAATGACACTGTGTTCTTTTAAGTCTTGGTGAGTTTTCTAATGGTCTCATTTTCTGGCAGCCATGCTAATGCATATAAGAGAAGAATGTTGAAATATTAACTTCAGGAGGACCCAGGACTTTATTAAGCTGTAAGAAAATGAGAATCAGACCCAAGATTATTGGGTAGGAATTGTTCTTTGACAATACAGAAGGGGATAGCTCTACAAAGGAGACTAAATCTTATATCAAGATGATGGTGGGCACAGAGTCAAGACTTCCCAGGCATTTGTTTCCACACTAAAAGTAATTTTTCAGATGATGTGTGTAGATTGTTGAGTTCTTGCAGATGAACCACACACACCTCGTTTAATGATTTAATAAAACACAGTGAGATTCCTCCATCCTCAAATCTAGAAACTCTACAGGGCCTTCCACTTAAGCTCTGAATGTTAGAGATAGACCAGATGGAATCCCATCAACTGTGCGCTTGAGCATATTGTTCATTTGAAAATTGAAGCCATTGGGTATATCATCTGTTCAGTAATGTGGGAAGACATTTTTCTTCATTCTATTCAGTGGACCATGCAGAAACACCTGTCTCTTGTCTTAGAATCATTTGCAACTGCTATCTAAGAAATAGGTGTTGAAACAATATCATTAAGCTGCTTTTCATAATTCACGGACTTGGCCATTAAAGAAAATAACAAGACTTGGGAGCTTACAATTACCATTTCCACCATGTAGCATCCAGGGCTTCAGACAATTAAATGCTTTCTGTTCATGCTGAGAGGTCAGACTTCCAAACAGCTCCAGTTTTCAAAGCTTTGCTGAGCTTCTGGGATAAGAAAATGTTAGTGCTAAGAGGAAGAACATCCAGGGAAGATGAGGATTTAGGTGGTCATGGCCCAGGCTTATAACATGAGTGTAAACTCCCTGAGTCTGTGCGCATCATCCCTAGTGGGAGAGTGAGAAGAAGTGCAGCACCTTGATGAAGAGGGTCTGCTGGGAGGTGGTGTGGCCACTGTGTACTAACCTCAGAAGGGATTAGTGTTGACATCACACACTGAATTTGTTTCTGCGAGCATGAGTCATTATAAAACATTGGCGCTGATCTTAAATTCTTACAGCTTCCGATCTCTTCCTCTTTTACTACCCCAGTAAATTTCCTTATACCGAGGTGTGACCATGATAGAGCACTCACCAGAGGCCAAACAGGTGAGGTTGTTTACCCTTGGACTTGGTATGAAATATGAAAATGTCCCATAGGAGATCATATGTTGAATGCTTGATCCCCAGCCGGTGACTCCATTGTGAAGGATCATGAAAACTTCAGAAGGTACAGTCTTATTGGATGAAGTAGTTCACTAGTGGTGTAACTCCAGATGGTATTTCTTATCCCCAGTCCTTCCTCAACCTCTACTTTCTGTCTGCCAAGAGATAAAGAAGCTTTCTCAGCTGCATACTCCTGCTACACTGTTCTGCCTACTCACATGGAACCAAGCAACCATGAACTCTCTAAACCGTTGAGCCAATATATATCCTTCCCCATAGGTAGTTTCTTGTCAACTATTTTGTCACAATCAAGAAAAGTAATGGACACAGACACCCAGCCATTCCCTAAATAAACATCTTTTTTTTTTTTTTCCCTAGTATTTTGGTATATCAACAGAAAATAGATTGTACAGTCACCGTATTGGTAGGTGCGCCTGATGCAACATAGACCTGGGTAGCACAGCCATCACTTTCCATCTAAGGCATGTCACCTAAGTAAGTCAGCACAGCAATATCCAGCCACCCAGTTTGCTGGAAATCTTTATAGACTAAGACCATATAAAATACTACTTCATTCCTTCACTTGAGGGTGGCTCTAGGATTCTCAGAGCCTACAGACAGCCAAAGGCAGAGGCCATTGTGAGAACCATGCAATTTCCTGGGGGAAGAATATGCACTGGAATCCCCTGGAGCTGTTTGTAAAATACAGGCTTCAATTGTAAAAGGTGAAAGTGAGGACCAAGGTGCTGCCTTCTAACAAGAGATCCAGGGGCTTAGCATTGCTCTGAGTCATAGGTGCAAGAGAGAGAGAAGAGTTGTACTGCCTGCTTACTCACCATTGCCATTTCACCAGGAGCAGCTGTCATTATATAGAAATATTATATAGAAATACTACAGAGAATTTCTTTAAAAATTCATTCATTTGCTTTAAAAGCGGGGCGGGGGGGGGTTGTTGCCACATAATAATGGAAATACAAAAGTAAAGAACTCCACAGAAGTGTGACACACACCTCACAAATCCCTCTGCTATGTACTGCTGTTCCCTCCTGTGGACTGAGGACAATGTTCTGGCTGTATATTCTGTGTCTCCTGGCCTGCTTTCTGACCCAGCATGATGCAAGGCCTGGGGCAACAAGGCCAAACTTGCAGTTTAATTAAAATAAGAAGGGAAAATAAGCCTGCCTCTAACAGAGATGAACAAAAGAAACGTCCCCGTGGATGAGAGCCTTGCGGATCCTGACTAAATGATGATTTTCATTTATAGACCAAACCTCTTGGCCCATGTAGACAGCAGCAAAAAAATATGCTCTATAGGCTGGTACCTACGGCCAGTTTCGGGGGGAGCAACTGGCAAGACACAGGATAAAGGTGGAAGGGGCCCAACTTAATTAGAGAATGCTTCAGAGTCTGGGCAGATCCACGATGTTCCCAAAGAAGGGTCACCCAGGAGCAGGGTGCTGTGCGTAGCCTTTCATCCAAGTTTAAAGCCCCCACTATAGTTTATACTGTACACAAAACTTATTAAATTTGGGTACAGAGCCATTGTACACTCAAAAACACCTAAATTTCTCCCACTAGAATAGTATTTTTTATTATTTTACTTAATTATTCATAATAAAAATGAATGCCTCTTCAACTGCATTGTTTGAGAGCTGTTATAATATCTGTAAAGGGCACTGCAAGGTTCGCCCAGGACCAGGAAGTCAAGTTCTGTCAAGCTCCACTGTATATTTTTGCCAACTCATATTTTAATTTTTGTCTTCCAGATGTGGTACAGCAACAGCTCGGATGTGGAAATAAAGTGGTTAATGAAGAAAGACATGGATAGATAGGCCGGAACCCAGAGAATTATGAAAATTAATTTTACATGATATCTGGAAATAAAACCTCTTCACATGATCCGGGATCAGTGTCTGCTTAGGGAGGCAAATGAGCCAAGCCACAAGTCATTGAAGAAGGGGATAAAGCTTGGAATGAGGGTTGATCCCAGGAAATGGAGCTTTCATTCTTTGTGCCTTATGGAAACCAGAGACAGGTGCTCTGGTCTACTTTATCATTTAAATTAGTTTTCCAGGAGGCTAAAGTGAACTTGGGTCACCTATTAGAGAAAAGAAGGTGTGCAACTTGAGGATGAGGGTAGATTATGGGAAACAATGAATTGTCATCAATTTAAGTGGTTAACCCAAACCAAAAATTAAGAAAGGACCAGAGTCAGAAGACCAGGTGTGATGGGGACCATGATGGTCATTTCCTTGTCACACAAGAAGGTCTCAAGCTTGGCTGCTGTTCTCCTTTAGCTATCTGTTCTCCCAGGACAGGGACAATGGAATTCCCAACTGACTTAGAATCCTTCCCTGGAGACCCATCCTATAGTCAAATGGGGAGGGATGATTACCAAGGGACCCGAGTCTCATGGTTTTCTGGTGCTTGTTAGTGAACGTGACTCCATAAGCAAGTGGATGCAATGTGCAGGCTATTAAACAAATACTGACTGGTATGAAAAGGATCGATATGGGACCTGTTGTTGATTTCCTTTCACTCTGGCATAGAGATAGAACTGTAGCCTCTGCCTTTGCTTAGTCTTTCTAGGCTGTATGTATCAGGAGGTATTTCACTGGTTCTCCCATTGGGGAGGAAGAGATGAAGTGAGATGGTGAATGGAAAATGCCATGCCTCGGAGTGTCAGGAGCAGATTAGCAGGGCAGCCCAGCCTCAGTTATGCTGATGACCTGTGCAGTGGGTTGGAGAACTTAGCTAAGACTTCTACTGATGACAAGGAAGAGAAGACAATCATCCGCCAGTTGTCATTGCCAGCTATAAAAGAAGAACCTACCCAGCACTGTGTCACTGGGGGAGTTGTGGAGAAACTCTAGCAATTAAGGAATTTCCTAGGCAGAAAGTGTCCAGTGCTCACCCGAGAAGCAGGCCACATGCAGTGAACACTGTGTGCTAAGTAAGACAGCCCCCACTATAAAGCACACCTACCAACTGAGAGACTGTAATCTGTTTAGGAAGATACTAAGTAACATTTATTGAGCCACCATCTCTGTGGAGAGCAACATATTAGGATTTTTTTCTTATTGAACCTTCACAAATATATTACATTAGACATTATTATTATGCCTGTTACATAGATGGAAACCCGGAAGCGTGAAAGCATTAAGTAACTTGACTGAGGTTGTTCCAGACGGGTTGGTGGAGCCAGCATCAAACCCAGACAAGTAGCTCCAGCACCTCCATTAATAATGCTTCTCCATTGCTTTCCTTTCCAAGTCACAAATCTTCCCAAAAACAATATAAACAGCACACAGGGATATCCTCGTAACAAAATGAAATCTCAGAGACAGACTTTATGCACTGAGTAAATGTGGGTTTGGGATGATAAAGTTTTGATCCAAAAGAATAAGGCTCTAATAATGGAAACACCACAAGAGGCAGCAGTGGTAGCCTGCCTGTAGAGACGGAAGGTCCTCAGCTAGTGGAGCTCAGAACCCAGACTCTGAGCATCATTCCTCCAGCCACACACCTATGGAATCAAGAGTGTCGAACTCCTGCACTACGGTGTGGTTCAGCAACACTCACCAAATAACCAAACCCCAGCAAAGGTCCAAGAAGAAAGGTGCCAATGGCTACAAAAGCATCCAATCTGATGACAGAGGGCAATGCTGCCCACAGACGCAGAAGCCCTCTGGACACCCCTCTTGCGAAATGCACTTGTTTTGAACTTAGAAACCCAGAGGAGCACCATAAGGATTCTCCAAATGCCTCCTGTTACGATTAACAACTGCACGATTTTGCTCTCCGACACTTAGCTTTATTCATTCTTTGAACTTCATAAATCGATTGCGTCTCGGAGATGTTTCTGGATGCATGAGCACAAAGAAAATGTCCACCAAAGAAAACACTAAAAACCAAGTTAAAAACCAATCATTTGGGCCTGCAGGATGGTCCAGTGAGTAAAGGCAGTTGCTGTCAAAGACTCACAGGCTGAGTTCCATCCCCAGAATTCACCTGGTGAAAGGAGAAAACCAGCTTCTGTAAGGTGTCCTGAGCTTTGCACAAGCCCATCCCCATAAAGTAAATAAGAAAATGTAAATTAATTAATTAATTAATTAAAAACAACCTTTTTTCAAGGTTTAACTTGTATTTCTTGTTGTTTGCAGAATACACACACACACAAACACAGAGACAGAGACAGAGACAGAGAGACATACAGAGACACACAGAGAGAGGTGGTAGTGGGGGTGGAGCTTGTTGATAGTAGTTCTATCCAGAGAGGGAGGGGGAAGAATGACAGAGGACTAAGAATAAAAATCATTAGAATGCATCATATAAATGATAAGAAACTGTAAAAGAAATTAAGCAAATTTCTGAACAGCCTTTCTAATATGATGCCACCTTTAATATTATTTAAAGGGAGAGCCAGAAAAGGACATCAAATACTAACAGATGTTTGTACTGCCTGAGATTTTAGGTGATTCCATTCTGCAATTTCCATGTTTTTATTTTTCTACCTATACATATGCTCTCTGTGTGAGAGGATGTTTCCCTACTACAAACTTTGGGTGAGACACACTGTAACATGAGAAACTAGAGGACACATGTTGGAATTATATGAAAGAAGATGGCCTGCAGAGGGTTCTGACATGGTTTTTCCAGTTGGTTTTGTGTCTCGGCCTCTTAATCCCTTGTATTTTTCTGTCTACAAAATGAGACCAGTTTTCTAATGTGGTAGATTAGAATACACCTCAATGGTGCTGGGGGGTGATTACCAGGCTCTAGAATGTTTTCATTCAAGCATAGTTGGATAATAAAGTATGGAGGGAAAAAAAGAAAAGGAATAAAAACTGTCTGTGTTGGAGAAGATACCATCAGGAACAGAGGACAGGGAAAAGGCTGCTGTTCAAGGCAGCTAGGCAAGGCAGATGAGCAAGGAACTGGACTGCCCCCACGCCTTTCCAATCAGGCATGCCTTTCACACCACCATTGGCTTGGTTGGACTGATTGTTCAAATGTTAATAGGAGATTTCCACAGAGAGAATTCTTCTGGTTATTCATTTCTGAAGAATTACAGAATAATGGTTTACAATGTGTTGTGGTAATTGCATAGGAAGTTAACTGCTATTTTTCTTAATAAGGTTGACCCTTTGATGCCTGGCATGAAAACATGTCTGCAAAAGGATGTGCATGGTCCTGGCAGGGTGAAGGAGGGGCATCTGTCTTGTTTAGTACTTCTGTCTGTCTTCTTTCTTTTTTTTTTTTTTTTTCCTTTTCTTTCTGCTGCAATGACTTCTGCTACTGTGGCTGCTATTTGTTTTTGTAATTGTTCGTCAAAGGCTTCCGGCAAAAAAGCTGTTCTAATTGTACAAATCACAGAACAGCTGATCACAGAAACAGTCCCAAGTCATCTGTGCAGTCACTGACTGAACTTTCAAACAAGCTGGGGGCGCTTCCCCAACTCCCCTGAGTCCAGCATCTGACAGTGAACATAAAGCAGCCGCCAAATGAGATGCTGAAACAGTTGTGTGTCACTGTGCCAGTGATTTGATCTGGGCAGTCAGCAATCATGCTGCCCCTGGGCTGCAGAGAGACTTGCACTGCACTGGTGCAGGCTCTCAAAAAAGGCACCCTGCCTGACTTGTTGCCATGGTTCCCAGTGCAGCCTGGTCTAGTGAGAATGTGTGTCTGTTGAAAGCAGTTAATGCTGGGTTCAAATCTACCCTTTGCAGCTAAAGTGACATGGACCAGGCAAATCACACAGAACTTGTTAAACGAAGCTTTTCCTGTTGCCTTAAGATTCCAGTTAAAGCCCAAGAAAGCAATCGGTACCTCCCACTGCTTATCCATGCAGAGCTAAGGGGTGGCTTTAAATGACTTGATGACTCATAGCTCATCACCACAAATGAGAGCCTAGGGACACATTGAAAAGAATAATCAGCGTGGTGGGCAGGCATGGGCATCAGAACACTGTTGTCTTAAGAAATTCCCCAGGAGTGGGAGAGCAGGATGCTTTCCACTGCTCCAGTTATTCAACAAATTTAGACTGTCCCTATCATGTTCCAAGCACTGTTCAAAGTATTGCAGACACAGTAGTGAAGACAAGCTATTTTCATGAGTCAAAAAGGCTCCCCTGAAGGTGCAAGTAGAGAAATCTGAGCTACCAGATTCACAAGACCTCTTCCTGGTAACCAAGGACAGGAGAAGAACAGAATTCTAGCTAGAATTCTAAAACGAATGGGACTCCTAGGCTGGATCCTGCCTGACCTTCTAGGTGAGCATGAAGGTATTGCGTTATACAACATGTTTTATTAAACCATTCTTAACTTGACTTAGACCATCACCTGGGCTGAAGATGTGCAGTTTGGAGTTTTGTTTATGCTTCTGCCACAAATGTGAAGAGTTTGCTTCTCTCCAAAGGTTGCCTGCTGAGTAAAGTTGCACAGCTGTAGTCAGAGAGAGAAACACACACATACACACACACACACACACACACACAGAGAGAGAGAGAGAGAGAGAGAGAGAGAGAGAGAGAGAGAGAGAGTTAGAATTCCTACTGCAAAAAGGAGGGACAGAAATATAAGGGGAGATTTGACAGAGGAATAGGGGAAGCAAAGTCAGATTAGTGTTGGGGCCAAAGCGACGAAGAACACTTTCAACCCTTTCACATAGCATTTGGACATATGCCTTAAGTGGTACTCAACAACTGAGAAGCATAAACCACAGTCCTGCCAAATGCCACTGAGGTCTGCCCCCTATTGCTTCTTGTTGATTTAGCCTCAGAGAAGGAAGTGCCAACAGAGCAACACTTTTCCTCACAGCTCTTTCCAGAGCCTGGTTCCCGTCTAGAGTTGGGAAGGGAGAGAGGTTTTTGAATAAGAGGTTGAATTTTGGTTTGGATTTAGTCAGATTTTGAAAACCCAGAAATTAGATTGTCTGAATATCAAAGGGACTTGAAAAACTACAGGGTTGCCCAAGTGTTTCAGTGGGCAAGAATACAAGATTGAACTGCGGGGATGAGAAGGGAGGGGGAAAGTCACAGGAGTCACTGATCTCCCTTCAGCACAAACCATCTGATGGACAGATGACAAAAATGCAAGCAGCACACACCAGTTCACAAGGATGCTATAAATTAAAATGGAAATGATTTATTTTGCCTCATGATGTCAGAGGGATTTTGGTCCATCCTGGAAGGGAAAGAATGGCAGAAGTCTAATTCATGGTAGCAACAGTGTGTGGTAAAGGCTCTTCACATCACAACAGATCAGGAAGCAAAGAGGAAAATAAGAAATAGGGACCAACCTGCAATCTTCAAAGGCCTGTCCTCCCAATCTAGTTCTGCCAGATAGGCCCACCTAACCTAAAGGTTATTCAGCTTCTCAATACAGCTCCATTGTTGTGTTTATAAAAAGAGAAAGGGATAGGTTTTGGTGGATGTGTGGCAAGGTATGAGGGAAGAGAATGCCTTTGTGGGCCCATGCTGAGGCATCTCTTCCCCTTGAGGGACCAGCCATAGGATGGTGTAGTATAGAATAGAATTTATTTAGGGCATGAGAAGGGGAGTTGAGAGGGTAGTAAATACAAGAGAGAAAGAGAGAGAGAGAGAGAGGGGGGGGGGGGGGGGGGGGGGGGGGGGGTGGGGGGGGGGGGGGGGGGAGAGGGGGAGGGGGAGGGGGAGGGGGAGGGGGAGAGGGAGAGGGAGAGGGAGAGGGGAGGGGAGGGGAGGGGAGGGGAGGGGAGGGGAGGAAGAGGAGAGGAGAGGAGAGGAGAGGAGAGGAGAGGAGAGGAGAGGAGAAGAGAAGAGAAGAGAAGAGAAGAGAAGAGAAGAGAAGAGAAGAGAAGAGAAGAGAAGAGAAGAGAAGAGAAGAGAAGAAGAAGAGAAGAGAAGAGGAAGAGAAGAGAAGAAAGTAGAGGCTGGCCATAAGCACATGGAGTGAGAGGTGGGAGGGGAATGGGGAAAGAGTGGGGAGGGGCGAGAGGACAGATCAGGAGCAAGAAATCAAGAGCAAGAGTGAGCGGAGGGGACAAGCAACCCCTTTTATAGTGAGTCAGGCATACCTGGCTATTGCCAGGTAACTGTGGGGCAGAGCTTAGACAAAATGCTAACAACCACAAGTGGGAAATGATTGCTTAAAATATGAGACAGTAGGGGGGTGAAACCCTAACAGAATATTTTTCTAACACACATTTATTTAAAAAAAAATTTTTTTTATGTGCACAGGTGTTTGACCTACAGGTATGTCTATGTACCTGTGTGTGTCCAAGGAAGCCAGACAGAAGGCATGATCCTCTGGATCTGGAGTTACAGATAGTTGTGAACTGCCATATGGGTGCTGAAACCAAACCAAGTTCCTCTCCGAGAGCAATTAAATGCTCTTAACCACTGAGCCATCTCTCCGGGTTCCCCAATAAAAGGCATGTTAGTAAGCTGTGCTTGTGAAGAGTCATAAAGCCCAAGGAGTATGTATAAGGTGCCGTGAGATATTGTGGGACATCCCACACAGATGTTACAGATCTGCTCTTGTTGATGGAGCAATATCTAACTGGAAACCCAGAAGACAAGGGAAGGAACTGAAAGGAAGGCTCAAATGGAAGCAAAAGGAGATAGCTCTCTAACAGAGACAACATTCTGTGTCAAACTGCAGAAGCAAAAAGTAAAACAAGTGGTCTAGTAAAGCTGCAGGCCAAATGGGGTGAGGCAAATGTTGACTGGTCAGGCTGCAGAGCTTCATAGATTAAGGAGGGCCATTGACATCCTGCTAAATCCAAAGTACTGGCCTTTCTCCTGACCCAGGACAAGAGTGAAATCTGGGACTGTCAGACACGTATTTTGTATTTGAGAAAAATCACTTTCCTAGGAAGGTATATAAAAGACGCAGTGTATTAGCTGCTTTGCTCAGAACTGAAATGATGTTTTTGACTTGGAAAAAGAAGTGTGTATTTGGGTTCACAGTTCAAGGGTATAATGCAGAATGGTGGTGAAGTCATGCTGTCAGGAGCCTGAGACAGTTGGTCACATGGTGTTCACAGTTCAGTAGCAGGGGGAGGTGAATGTCAGCTGCCTTTCTCCTTTGTATGTAGTCCTGGACCCAAAGGATGGAAGGGTGCTACCCACATTTAGGATGAGTATCCTGCCTCACTTAATCATCCTAATCTAGATAATACATCACGTACTTGTCTCTTAGGTGAATTTAGTGGCTTTTAAGTTGGCAATCACAACAATCACAAATGGCTTTAACTAGTGGTGGGAACAATGAGATCTATAAAATTAACCCACGGGTAATTAGAAACGTCTCTTAGTTCTGACCAGTTCTCCGTGCTCTGTGCACAGGGTGAAAAGGAGATTTTTGTGTAAGTGGTATATTTCTAAAAATGATGATAAAGAATTATAAAACATGGAATAAAACAGAATAATAAAATATTAGTAGACAGGTCACAGCTATGGCAAATTGACAGTAGCAACAACTACTCAATACCCAAAGAAATGGGTGTGTGTCCATAAACTCTTATTCTTAATTTGTTCACATTCTGACACCAAATGGGGGAGACTTTCAGCAGAAAAAAAATATAAGAACTTGAGGTAGAAAGTACCAGAAGACTATCTAAAAAGGCTGCCCCATGAGTGTAATGACAATGTGTAGTTCCAGAATGAGTTGGAAATGTGACAGTTGTTTAAAGGTGATAAAGGGGAAGAGACAAGTCAGAGCCTGTGCCTCTCCTTTGGGAAGCTTCTTGGCTTCTAATGCCATATTAAATACCTCCTTAGCATTGTGGTGGTATAGTGTATCCCCTTAAGATGTAGACTCCCTTGAAGTATGAACCTTCAGAGTGTTGCCTATTATAAGATACAGGTGGTTAATGTATGGAAACCTGACTCAAACTGTGATATTTACATCCTCTCAAAATTCATATTGGAATCTATACCTAAGGATGGTATTAGGATGCAAATCCTTTGGCAGATAAGGACAGAGCCCTTAGCATTGTGATTAGCCCCCTTGTGAAAGGAACCCAGGGAACTCTCTTCCTTATAAGATGCTGTGGGAAGGCACCATCTATGAACAAGGACATGAGGCCTCACCAGACACTGAACATAGAAGCATCCTGACCTCAGACTTCCTGGTCAGGAACCAGGAGAGGTAGTATCTGTGGTTTACCTTATGGCACTTTTTAATATCTGTCTAAAAGCACAAATAAATAATGGCTTCTATATGTCTCAGATGATTCAGGTGTCAGCAGGGGCTATGAGATAGACACGAGGAAGGCTGTAGAGTTCCTGAAGAGAAACCATCCCTCACTGTGTCCCCACACAAATGTCATGTTTGACTCTGAGGTGAACTAAAAGTCTGCCATTTCCACATATGCCAAATGTGTTATAATAATTACTATTATGGTTATTTATTACACTTCCATTGTATTCCTATCGAAGATGGTTTGTAAGGTAATTAACATTGTAAAACTGCAACCACTAGAATTTATTTCTTGAAACAGACTCAAATCTAGTGTAAATTCTTACCATTTGCAGGAGAAAAGCAATGAGCAACAGGTCTTATGGGGTCAAATTGTGTATTTCTGTTGTTCTTCACCAAGAGTAAGTCACAGGCACTAAAAAAGTTGACTAAAAGGCAATTGATCTTATTTTTCTGGTAGGAATGGACTAGAAAGTGTATTCCTTTAATACCAGTACTTTGGGGGTGTGGAAGAGACACAGGCAAATCTCTGTGAGTTGCAGGGCTACATAATGAGACCTATCTCAGAAGGAAGGAAGAAAGGAAGGAAGGAAAGGAGGGAGGGAGGGAGGGAGGGAGGGAGGGAGAAGGAAGGAAGAAAGAAAGAAAAGAAGGTAGAAAGGAAAGGGAAAGGAAGGGATGGGAGAGAAGTGGAGGAAGGGAGGGAAGGAGGAGGAGGAGGAGGAAGAGAAGGAGAAAGAGGAAGAGGAGAAGGAGGAGGAAGAGGAGGAGGCTATACATAAAATGGTTTATAGTAGGAAGTTTTGATTCTTGAGACCAAAATTTTAACTATGGTTCTGTTTACATAATAGATACATATCAAGATTCATTTTACTTTTTATTAAATCTAAATTTATACAACTATAAAATGGATCAAATAATACTTATCTCTTTGCAGGATACCTGGATCATGGTAGGTAATTATGTTGTCCAGATGCACTACTGACATGTTAAGGCATTTATGGTCTATATAGCACAGAGTAAGAAAAAAAATAGCAAGCAATTATTACTCTTTTGTGTTTTATAGTAACCCAAAGGTATTAAACAGTCAAACTGTAACTTCACTGTAATTTCATAATGGTAGCATGTATATGGCATGTAATAAAAGATTAGATGATCTTAAGAGAGATTGCCCCATTGAATAATAAACATGAATAAAGGCTGGCTAAATCATCTGCCAGCTGTGTGTCCTTAAGCAAGTCCTTTGATCCTTTTGAGTTTTAGATATTTCCTGTCTGTAAAGAAAAAAGATGGCTCTTTATTTTTGAGGTGAGAAGGGACATTAAAACAAGATCTCTAACAGCACACAGTGTTTGTTTGTTTTGTCTTTCTGTGTTATTGTTCTTTGTTTAGGAAGGGGTTTAAAACATTGATTTATGACATTAATTACAGACTTACCAGAAGTCGGATCTAGTATATAAAGTTCTTAAGTGGACTCACTGGTTTCCCAAAGGATACAGTTGTTATCTAAGTTCTATTTTGCTTGTGGTGACTCTGTCATGGGCCTCTCTGGGCATGCTCCCAAGGGTGGTAATGGACTCTGCTAAGCTCCAGATCCTCCAGGAAAGGATCCTCTACATGGGGTTAGGTTGTGGGTGGCATTCCAAGGGACACAGTGGTCCAATACTCTGTCAGTCTGATCCCTACCTGGGTGAGTTAGTCCTGAGATACAGTTTGGGGGCTCCATGTGTTGCTGTTCCTACTGTCACAGAAGTGGAAGAATGGGAAGGTGACTCTTGCTGGGGAGTGGGGAATCCCAGTAGTGGCTCCCGTTTGCATTCTAAGAGCAAAGAGAAGAACACAGTATGCACACATTATGAGTATGTCTAGAGGTAGTTCTGATACTAAGGTCCTGTTCCCCAATTGTAAAGAAACATTGGGCCAATTGCTGGGCAGAAGGAATAAGCAAGCGGGACTTCCAGATCCCCACAGGCAAGCTGGCAGATGCAGAAAAAGAGGAAGAGAGAGTTCACCATGCTTTGGAGGGAGTAAAGCCAAGCAGCTATGTGAGGTCTTTGGAGCAGTCACAGGCTGCTTTTACAGGCAGGAGGTTGTGGATGTTGATTTGAGACTAAAGGTAACTGAGCAACTAAAGTTGAAGACAGATTTAGGATTCTGCACTAAGAGTAATCATAAGGGCACACTAGCGGAGGTAGTTTAATAATGCCCAACAACTGAGTCAATAAAGCAAGTTGAACTTGAGCAACGTGTGTGTCTGTTTTTTTTTTTTTGTCTATGGATCCAATATTCTCTGGGCGGGATTTAGTAGCACAGCCTGTTCTCAGAGCTAAGGTGGGGTAGCAAAAGCTACTTGCACCAAGTATGTCTTTGAGTATGTTATTTAATGACATTAAGCATTTTGAAGCTAAATTGTAATGGAACACTAATATGATTTGTAACCTTTGGTGGAGACCAGTGAGTTCCACCCAACTCACATCAACCATTTCCCCCTGAGTACAAACTAGGATAGACTAGAGAGACTGGTAGTAGAACTCAGAATGACTTCAGATCAGAAGACAGAAAGTGAATTCTTAGTCCTTGCAACCTGACATGAGGTTAGCTAACTAAAGCAGAAAAAAGGAAGAATGTGGGGAGAGCCGTGGACTGTGGACTCACTGAAAACATGCATTTCAGCATTGCACCTTAGCAACTTGTGTCCTACGGAATCACTTAACCTCTGAGAGCCTAAAATCGTGCACAAGAGCAGCTGACAACCTCACACTATTCTGTTAAAATGAGCTAGCTTCAGCAGCAGAGCACAGCCTCCAGCAATGAGGACCACCCTCTCTTCCTATCCTTCTCTTCTGGCTACTATCTTCTCAAAGAGTGATAACCCAGGGGGATATGGAGAGGCTTTTTAAACCAAATGAGTCCTAGGAGGACATGCGAGGTAATGCTGAATAGTGGTTACAAATGTGGACAGTGGAAATGCACACACAGCCAGGCTCCAATTTTCCCTTTCTGTATCCTAAACTGTGTGTTCTCTAAATTAAACAGCTCCTCTCTCAGAGCCTTCATCTACAAAACAGGAAGAATAATTTCTGTGTGCTGGAGCAACATCAGGTCCACATCTGTAAAGTGCTTAGAGCCTGGTACATAGCAAATGCAGAATACACATCTGCGTGCTGGAGCCCCATCTACATCAGTCTTACAGAGATGACATTCAGCAGACCTCTCTCTTCCTGGAAGTACTTTAGCTGAGAGGTGCCAGCACTTCAAAGGCACCATTTGGCCTCATTTCTTGACTGACAGCTTCAAAACCCGAATGTGCTGCACCTCCCACCATTCCCTGGTGCTACATAAATCTTTACAGAATTGGATTGTAAAGAGCCAAGTATTGGAAAACCGAAACCCTAATAACCCAATCGATCGAGTGAGAGTAGTCCGTTGGTGTTTCTTTAAGCCGGCTAGCATCATCCAGGCTGCTGTAACAGCCCTTCACCTTGGACCCAGAAGGCAGAGGGCAACGCCATCCTGCAGTTTGCCTCTGCACCTCTGTGACTGCTCTCAAAGGAGCCCAAGATACAAAGTTATTCGTATTTAGCAACAATGTACACATGCTGACACTTAACGCCCTCTAAAATAACTCTAGGCCGAGGGCCTCTTTCTGTGTATTATCAGGAAGGGAAGGAGGAGGCAAGAAACAAAGATGCTGAGCATGAGAAATGCCACCCTTGGTTTAACCACACCTAGTCTTGGTCTGGGTCAAGAATGAATAAAACAGGAAAAGAAAAACCTTTAAGAACACAAAGGTACCTAGAAGAAGAAGAAAAAAAAGCCTCATATTCTTTTCCTTTCTTTGAGTCCTGTGAATAAAATCCAAGGCATCTTCTCTCCTTGATTGACCACAGATAAAACTTGATGGATAAAACGTCTATGGATTGTAGCTTTCGAGTCACAGCCTGTACTTTGTAGCTTAAATTGGCACAAAGCAGGCCGAGCCACGAGGTCCTCACCCCTAAGGCAGCAGTGTCACAATGACTGAAGAAAGGAGCACTTGGAGTCTGAGCCATCTGTGCAGGGAAAAGAAAAGTCTCCTAAATGCTGTTTCAAGCAGGTCATTATACTTACCCTTATCTTTTGTTTCCTCTCTCCATGGTCTGGAGCCAATTCTGAACAAGCCAGTCTTAAGGCTTGTTTGGATTCCTGTGCACTCAGCTCTCTTAGGCCCTTAAAAGCTTGAGAGGAAACATTTAAGAGGCATGATTGAGGCCAGCTGGGCTGCACCCCAGCCAAGCCACGAGAGCCACCCTTGCCCATGATCGATTCTGATTGCTGTGGCTGCAGGAATCCTATAACGGTCAGCAAAGACGACTAAGGTGGCTGGAAAGAATGAGGTGGTCTGGCCACTGTCCATGCAATAACGCCAGCCCTGGAAGTGTTCCTTCCTCAAAGCACCTCTTGTGCGGACATGTTTCCAATGTTTGCCAAAAAAAAAAAAAAAAAAAAAAAAAAAACTTTAAAGCAAAGAGAGGAAGGAATGCTTTAAAAGGCCATCAAATGCTCAGTCTGTCAGCCTCGATTGCTTGATACATTTGCATCTGACGCTGAATCTCACCTCCCATTTCACTCACTCCATTGGCTCCCAACCAGCTTGCAATTTGGAACTCCCAGGGTGTGGTAGATTGCAAAAATAACTATAATCTTTCATCCATCTCTATGCTAAATCACGGTGTACTGTGGCTTTAGAGCTTGTCTTAAGAAGAGGCAATGTCTCTTTAGCCTCACCTTGAATCTGAACTTGACTTGTACTTGTAGTACCTACAAAGTGTGCCATGTGAACACTCCTAGGAGAAGCACCTCAGAGTGCTTTTGCCGCAAGGTATCTCTCTGTGTTCTCTCTCTCTCTCTCTCTCTCTCTCTCTCTCTCTCTCTCTCTCTCTCTCACACACACACACACACACACACATACACACACACGTGGGTGTTTCTGTTTCTGCATCTGTGTATGCCTGTGTGTGTGTGTGTGTGTGTGTCTTCCTTATCTGATTCCCATGTGAACACGGCCCTAGACATCCTGTTTAAGGATGGTTCATGCAATGAAGGACATGCTGATGCATTTTTATTGCTCTAACAAAATATCAGATTATAATAAAATATCAGATTTATTTAGATCATACTTATGGAAACTGAATGTCCAAGACCAGTACCCATTAGCCTTTGAGAAGATTTTCTGGCTGCATCAGAAGATGATAGAGAACATTGTGAGGGGACTATGTGCAAGAGGAGAAGGTCATTCACATGGCAAAGTGGGAAGCAAGAGAGATGTAGGAGCCAGGCTCCCTGTTTTTATAATAATGTGTTTCCATGGTGACTAACCAGGATCTTAGAAGATCATTAGCCAGTCCTCTGTAAGTGCAGCACTACGAGCTATCTATTTAACCACATTGCACTGGATCCCTCCTGCTGAAATTTCACCACCTTTCAATATCAGCCTGTTGTGGATCAAGCATCTAGTGCATGATTCTTTGGGACCCACTGAAGTACTCTAGCATAGATCACGAGGCTTTCCTCAGCCAGGTGCTTCACTAATAACCCTACAGCTAACTGAAGACAACTGAGATAGGCAGAAGGTTTGGTCCAAACTGCTGATCCCCAGAATCATATAGCAAATACTCTTTAATTATCTTAAATCTCCAGCTTTGAGAGTTTCTTGTTATATCTGTGATAGCTCATTACAAAGATAATACTTTTCAATATGGCAAAACTACCTTTAAAAAAAAAGAGAAAAAATTATGCTACAGGGTATTTTAGGATGTTTTGGTTCTCGCCTGCCACCTGAGTAGTCCCAGTGCTTTCCAGGCACCTTGCAATGAGGAATCTGCAAGGTTTCTACAGTATATAAGCACTGTCTGTTGGGAACTCTGTCCTGCTATGAAGCATCCACTGGGTGATGAGAGGATACCAGACCCCTTTCGCTCCATGAGTGATGGTCTCTTATAAAGGGAAATAGTCAGCTTCAAATATAAAGTAATTTTATTAAAATAACAAATACTTTTATCTTTAGCATTTATTTTAGAAATGATAATATTAGAAGCTCAAAAAGCAGGAGACATCTTAAGAAGTAGTCAGCTCTCATGCTGGACCATGTGTGCTGCATGTGAAAGTTTCTATGCCTAGGACACAAATGATGGGAGATACCTGGCATTTATCAAGTACCTACTATTTACCTCACACTGTGCTGTGTCTTGTATTTTTTGATGAAATCTCACAAAGGTCGCTATAAGGAGGCTCTGATAGCAAGGACTCATGGATGAGAACACTCAAGTCTCAAAAGGTTAAGTTGCCCCAGGTCACACAGCCAGCGAGTAGTAGAGATGCATCTTGTCCTGTGCTATCACACCATTATTTTTCTAATAGAATTGTCCAAAAGATACGCTTCTGTAAAAGGCATTAGATGTTTTGCAAATATTTGACTTAACTTTTTCTTCTACTCAGATGTTTGAAAGATTAATAAAGATCCATATACTCATAATATGCTATATTCCAACAATTAACACAAGAGAAAGAAAGCAGTTATCTTTTGGGAAACTATCTAGCTGATATCCATATTATTTTACTTACAGACTCAGAATAAGGCTTCCTTAGATGTCTCTAAGATACATTCAAATGTCTGTTATATTTACTGCTGATTGGGAAACTTCACATTTTTTTCTCTTTCCTTATTTTTGAATTTAGATTTCACTAACTAGTTTACATAACTGAGCATGCTACTATTTATATGGACAATTTTATTTTTAAAATTTAATTTTTAATTATGTATGTGTGTGGATAGACCAGAGGCACAAGATTCCTTAGAGTTGTAAAAGATGGTGAGCTACTCAGTGTGGGCACAGGGACCTGGACTCAGATCTTCTGCAAGAGTAGAAATGTCTTTTAATCATTAAAATATCTCTTCAGCCAGGCAATTTTCTTAAGTAAATACCAGGCATGGCATAGGTAAACCTTGTCACTTAGCCTTTGGCTGAATTGTATCATATTAAAAACCTATGCTATAAAAGTAACTTTTACTGGACAGATGTAATTGTCATACCAAAGGCTTACTGCTGAATATTCTCATCCTTTCTAGTTCTTTCTGAACTCTGATGGTCGAGTTCAACTCAGCAGTTCTAGCTCAAACTCCTCTTTAAGCTGACTGATTCTAACTAGCTTCTCTGGCTACTTCTTACTTTCTGGGTCATTCTGTTTTTACCTGTGTCTAGCTTGTTCTCTCTGCAGCCTAACTCTAAAACTGCCTGTGAACTGAACTCAATCAAACTCAACTGTACTGATTCAGCTCTCCATTCCTGACCCACTCTGTCAAATCTTTCTCTGGTTCATCACTTTGTCTGCCCCTCACTTCTACTTCACTTTCAAACATGGTTATTTCCTTCTACAAACTTTACCTACATTGGTTGGAGTTAAAGATTGAGAGTATGTCTGTGTTTCAGCCAGAGGGATCACACTGATCTAGAAGGCTTTGAATGTGATCCTTTGCCACAGCAGCCATGTTTCTAGATTAAAATTCCTGTATACTGGGCCACACATTGGACCTATATGGTAGATTCCTATCATGGAAGGCTTTTGTCTTGTAGATAATTTGGAGTGTTCTCAGTTGATATGTGTAGTTAAATTGTGAAGGATTAGCATTTGTTAGGAAAAGAGACCCCAGGTGATGATGGTGAAACAGCTTCAGTATCTAAAGCAACTTAAACTTGGTAGTTTAAGATAACTATCAAGGGGGAAATAGCTGATATTTTGGCAAGGGTGACTACTACCCTCAGGCTGATAGCTGCCACCAGGTATTGGGAGAGGTGAATAGCAGGCTGTGGAAGGCAAGGCTCTCTGGCCAAGAAAACTGGACCAAACAACCACTTGAACAATTTATGTCTTCATCCTCCTTCCAAGAATAAGAAAGGTTGAAGAAGGCCACTTCCCCCTTTACATATAAAAGTAGATGTCTACCATCTCCAGAGCAGAGAAACAAAATTATCAGTTATACTAAGAGGAATGCCAGGCTGAATCCTCCCAAACTCTGATTTAGTGAGTTATTTACCTTATATTCAAGACAAAAATAACCCTCAGTTGCTCTACTAATAACTAATTAAATTTAAAAGCAAGTTATTTCCAATTTTTCAAGGTAATAATTCATTCTCTACATTGAAACTTTCTATGAGCATCTGGAAAACATGTTTGCTCTATAGTGAAACAGATTTGCATCTCAAACTACTTGCCCACTTTAAGCTGTAGCTGTTCAGGCAAGGAACTAAAGTTTTTGAAACTCCAATTTCTGATCTATAATGTAGAAAATTTTAATCCACCATCTCTTAGAAGACCGAGCGAGAGAGATAAGTAAAATTTCCTAGTGCAGTGAAGATCTGCACAGATCTGTTCATCCATGTTCCCTCCCTGGAGCCCAATCCGTCATGTCAATTGGATATATATTCTTACTTCTGTCTTACCCACAACAAAATCTATAAGAGGAAGAAGTCTAATGAGCTAAATTTATCCCTGCTGCATTGCCAGTGAGTGAGGCAATGATTTTAATGCTCACAAAGGTCTGGGCCTATGTCATTTCTGAGCTGGGAACTCAGAGATTTTATCCATGATTAGGGCAGAGTTCCTTCTGACATCCTTGAACTCACTCATCTACCTAGAGAATGTGTGACATCTCCACAATCTAGTTCAATGATCTTGTGATCACCCCAACATTGTCCAAGAAATTCTTCAAAAAGGCAAAGAGGAAATATTGATCTTTCATATTGATTTTTAAAGTTATGAGGGAAGTTAAACATTTCTCATACTTAACATGTAGACTGACATTAATATAACTTATGAGCTTTAGTATCTAGATGTCATTTGTTTATTCTTTACCTAGAAGATGACTCAAATCTTCATTCCAAAGAGAAAAACTAGCGACAGTCTTGCTTGCTCTGAATTCTGTTCTTTTCCATGTTTTTGACATGTTTTGTTGCATGTGGGATCAATTCTAGAGAACAGCCTGAAGTCAAGCATACTCATCCTTCCATGGATACAAATAAATTTTCAGAAGAAAACATTTCCCATCCATTCCACTGACTCATCTCTTTTGATTCAATGACACGGGGAACACTACATGCCCAGTTGCCATTTCTTGGTTTGAGGTCAGAGGGACCCTTGTATCATCTAGTAGAAGGATACATCTTTTGGAGAGGAAAATAAAAAGACTTATAAGCTAGAAACCCAAGATTATCAGTAAAGAGAAACCCAGTTTCACTAATGAATTGCAGAAAATAGCTCCTCTCGTCTCTACCCCTTGACCACTGGTTCCTGTATTTCAGCTATGAGAGGAAACAACACAGGATATAGTGTACTTTGAAGACACTAGCCAGTAGTACTTTATCCATAAAATTCCGCCACCATCTTTTTTCAGCCAATGCTATTCCAGAGTCTTCAATATCCATTCCAATATTTCTTTGGTCCAAGTATTTTGGATGACAGAATATAAGGGTTAAACCAGTAAATTCCACAGGCATAGGTGATTGCTGCAGTAGCTCACTGAATATTAGTCCCCAGTAAGAAAGAGTACAGCATAGAATACTGTGACAGTAAATAAAACCCATGTAAGTGGTAGCAGCAGAACTTTCTAAGCAAGGAAAGCAACCCAAATTATATTCTAGAAAAATCTAAGAACTGTTCATGATGTAGGAAGTTTTAGGTAGCTTTCATATCAGATGACAAAGACACCACTTCTTCTTAGGCAGAAATATTCTTAGGCAAAGATACCACTGGTCCCCTGGCTAATTAACTACCCATTTAGAAAATTCGTATCTACTGAAAGAAAACATAATTTTAAGCTCATGAAGAAACTCTGTGATTTATTCATTCTTGAGCCCACTCAGCAAGAATGGGTGAAGTCAGGGCTAGGAGGCTGACTAATATTCATAGAGCAGGTCACCTTGACCAGCTGGTTATTGAGAGTCTCCTTTGGAGTGGTTGTCCTTTGTGAGTCATAGGACACATAAATCCTCAAACATTGTGTCTGACAAGTACTTCCAAACTTCTTCCTCAAACTTCTCTAGTCCTTGTAAATAAATGACCATCTTGACAAATGATTAGACAATATTTACAAATCACTAGAGATCTGCATTTTTGCCATGTCTTCTTTGGAAAAAAGTAAATGACTATAAGATATATTGTTCTTCTAAGAATTCCCATTCTTTGTGTGTTTCAGAGATACTTCTGAGATAAGCAGAATTCTGAGGATGAGCACTAATGATTCTCAGTCACTTTTAATACTGTCATTTTCAAATATAGGTGTGATTTATGACAATGATGAGACATTGTCCTTATGATTGAGTGGGTGGGTGTGGCTGGATATGAGGCTTTTTAAAAGCAGAGTTGTTGCTCCTGTTGGTAAAACAAGGAGTAATTCAGGGAGAGTGAAATGGTGAAAGGAGTCTGTTTTGCCACTGCTTGCTTTGAGGATGGAGTGTGGCAGGAGACAGATGTGGCTCAGGGCCTATAGGGCCAGAATGAAGGTGCTTGGCTGATAGCAAGAAAACAAACAAAATTTCTGACTGGTTGCAAGACATTGGATTCTGCTAACAAGAAGAATGAGTTTCTAAGGGGTGTTCTTCCCAAAGCCACCAGATAAGAGCCCATCCAGATACACACATGAAATTGATTTTTGTTGTGGGAGAGCCTAAGCAAGCTTCCTGGATTTCTGATATAGAGAGCTGTGAGATAATAATTAGGGGCATTTTAAGTTCATGACAATTTGTTAGGTAACAATAAAAAATTAACGTGGTCTCTAAATGGGCATATAATTCTGCAGGCTTCATAATCTGGAAAGTACTGGAATTTGTAATACAATTGTTTTGTTTCAGTCGATTGGTCATGGAAAGCTCCCAAAATATCTGAGGTAGTGGAGAAGCCTGAAGTTTGTATGAGTTTGCCAGGATTGCCCCCGCCCTGAAAAAATACCCTTGACTTAAATAATAAAAAATATTTAGTAGTGCTAGGGACTGCTAAAGAGCAAGCCATCGGCAGAATTGGTTTCCCTGGGGTTCCCCCCCCCCGACTTGTAAACTTCCACCTCCCCTCATGCCTTCCACATGGTCCTTCTAGTATGGACCATATTCCTGGGACTTTTTATGTAGCTGCACTCTAATATGTAGTTCTAATATTCTATTTTAACCAGCTCCTTAAAGTGACTGTCTCTGAAGAGTCCTATCTTAAAATAGTAAGTAAGAGTTAGGGTTCTTACGTAGGGATCTACGGGACACAATCAACTTCACAATAAGGTTCAATAAAGTTGGAGCCACCTACTTCTGGGTTTTGTGGGTAGGCTAACCCCAGCCAATTTCTGGAATCCTGTTATCCAGAGAGATTTAGTGTCAAATGGGCAAGTATTCAAACTCTATCAAAATGAGTAAAGAGATAAGAAATACTTTTCACAAAGAAAACTGTTTTCTATAGACGAGTAAGCTCTACTTTAGAATCCTTGGGGTCTGTGCTGTGATTTCCCTTCTAGGACTTCTTTGAGACTCTGTGCATCATTTGTATTAGCTATAAATACAGAGTTCTGGAAGGATCGATTGCATGTCCAGGCGAGGAGTTTTCATAAAAGCTGTATCCTGCTGCAGAACTTTGTCTGATTCTGAACCCCTTGAAAACTGATGGCCTCATGTGAACAAATCAAACAACACCAGCAGTCATTAAGTGATTTCATTTTATAGAACTCCATGAAGTTCATTCAGTATTGTATCTCTGCTATAGAAATGATCTCTACAAAATTAAGGGTTTTTCCTTCATATATCTGTATATTTCCAAAGGCCAATATAGAAGTATACTGAAGCTAGTAATTGGATAGTTCTGCAGCTGTTGTATTATTTAAAAATTGTAATACTAATGCTTAGGGAACACTATGAAAGAGATGGCAGAGATATTATAAGAGCCAAAAGATCAGGAAATCTGCTGTGAGACTGTCTCCTAGTAATCTCAGAGGCCACACCCATAAAGTCTCACCAACATGACCACCTAAACATGAGCTGAACAAGGACAGCAACAGTAGACATGCCAAAGTGGATAGAAGGAAAACCATGAAGCAGCAATCCTACACACAGAGAAAAAACACAGGCAACTGGGAAGCCAAGAGTGGGAGAGTCAGTTTACTCAAGGGAAGAACAAGGTAATTGGTAGTCCAATATCAGATGGTCAGTCCTAAATTTATTCATGCAGGCAGCATTGTACAGATTGAGCAGGTAATATTTAGGCATCTATATTATTAGGTTATGCACATATAAATGTATATAACTGTAATTGATGAGAAAGAGGCCATGCATTTGGAAGAGAGCAGGGAGGGATAAAAAAGAAGGGGAGTATGGTATCAAAAAGGAAAAAAAGGAAATAAAAAAGAAATGTATTATTCTGATAGATGTGGGCCTGCAGTGAAAAGCAGAGCCTGGTAGGAGGGACTTAGTAGACTGCAGTTCTCAGCTTCCACACTTTCAGGGATCAGATTTGCATAATTATTTGTTCACGTAGTCCTGGGAAAAGTCATACAAGACCTATGAGAGACACAGGGGTCTGTTTAGAAGTTCTAAGGAACTGTTGAGCCCAGTGCTGAGTTTGATTGAGTTACTCTTTGCCTGGGGTGGTGAGAACACACATGGGAGAGAGAGAAACGGCACCGGCACCTTTGACATCCAGGAACATTTAAGAATATGGGATTGTTTAGAATGGAATCTTGCCTAGAATTCTTAAATTTTTACAATATTGTGACTATGCCACCAAAATAATGAAAATAAAGCAATCATTTACACAATCAATTAGCGCTGCCAGTTAATCATCAAGTACTTTCTATACATGATAGATACAATTCCAGAGTAGGCTTAATGAGAGTAAGAAAGCCTATGAAATAAAACACTCGAGATTGCCACCCAGCTTAGGCAATGCTATTGATGCACAGGAAATGATAGGAGAGTTTATTCCTTAAATTTCGTTTTCCTCAACTGGTGAGAGAGAGGAGGGAGAGGAGGGAAGAAGAAAGAGAAAGGAGAGGACATTGGTCTAAACATTTCTCTACTTGTTTGTAAACATTTTTTCTCTTAAATTATGAAGGAAACAACTTTTGAGATACAAAAGAATTTCATGGCCTTATATTTTTTTTCCTACGTCAAAGTTTTATTCAAGCTAAAACAGTGGGAGCAATTCATGTTGTGAGACTATAGATAGGAGAATGTCCTCATTATTTATCAAGTTTGGCCAGAGAGAGACAGAGTCAGGAATAAAGGGGTTAGCCTTCCAGGAATGTGGCATCTAGACCAATTCTATGACCCCCTCAAAGCTTTCAGAGAGTTCTAGGGATACAGCCCTAGGAATATTTTTTTTAGCCCAGATGCATTTGTGTATCCACACGTATAAATCATTTGCAGAGATATGTTGCTGTTTGGCCTCTGCTCCATCCCATTCATCACAAAGCAAGCCTTCCAATTGCTCCCCAGATGTTCTCACCCTGACCCAGAGGTGCCCCCTTTGCTGAAAGGCAGCAGCAAATGAACCTCTTCCATTCCTGGAACTTCCAGGATGTGTTTTCAGAATGATTGACTGGGCTGCTGGCTAGTCACTTAATCCCACACCATACCTAACCCAGAGAAGAAAGATGTTCCACTGCAAGAGAAAACTAATGTGAATGGGGCTCTGGGAGTTTATCAGGGAGAGAAAGCTGGATTACCCTTTTCTTTTTTTGTTGTTCATTAGTGAAAGTCAAAGTAGATAATGTATTTCTTTCAAAGATGAAAGTATGAATTACAGAGTGTCCTGGGTATGTTTATCCACTCTTACACATACAATGATTTTCAGGGTTAAGGTTATAGAAGACTGACAGGGGATGAAGCTATTTAAAATGTGTATCCTGAGCTTCATTCCTAAGAACCTGGCACTGTAGCAATGTGGTAGGATCTGTGTATTAGCATTGATATTCAGCACTGCAGGTAAGATTCTGATATATATGTTTCTTGGACTCACTTCAGGATGATTTTTTAAATTTTAGCAAGGTCTGTGAGGCAGAACACTAATCAAAAGACAGTAAGCTAAAGCTCAAAGCCCAGTGCTAGATACTTCTGTGGCTGTAAAACAGTAAGCTATCTCCCCACCTCCCACTCACTCACTGAAACCATCACATTCCCAAGCTCTTTGCACTTAAAATATTTAGATGTAATGACCCTTCATTATGATCTTCAGTCTGTATTTTCTTCATACCTTCTTTCTAGTTACTGTTTTCCATTGATACAGCCGTCACCACCAAAGTGAATTTGAGTATATTACTTAATCCTCCCACATCTCACTCTCCTCATTTGTGTGATGGAAATATGAATGCCTCTTTCTTTTCTTCACAGGGTTAAAGGCAAGCTAAATTGATAATTGGAACATAGGATCTATTAAATGCAATGCAGTTACAACACCTTATTTCTCCAAGTAATAAGTTACAGCTTGGAACTCAGAGGACCATTGGTCTCATAATTTTCTCTTGAAGAAAATTCAATGCAGTTGACTTCAATCTAGAGTGAGAACTGAGAAAATGGAAATAGGCAGTATAGAAAGATTTTAATGAATTTTTCTTGTGTAAAAGTGGAGAAACAGGCCAGTCACCGAAGGACTACATTGGAACAAAGTCAGAGAGTAGATGCTTGTGTGAATTATTCATAGTGTATTTATGTGTTAGCAGGAGGGATCCAGTAGAAACAAGATTGCAGAATGGAAGTGTGAAATTATAGGAAGCTGTCCTCAGGCAGAGGAGAAGAAGTAGAAGAGCTGTGGGCTGGAACAGTAGCAGTCTATCTACAGGGAAAGAGTATTGCAGAGGTACAGATGTATGGGACAGATTGTTGGTCAAGAGGGGCAAGCTTTTACCCGTTGATTGTATTTGTCCAAGGAATCACCTAAGCGTGATGGAGATGTATGTTGGAGGTTAGAGGGGAAAGGCTGAAATGATGTATTTACAGAAATGTCAGCATTAAGAATGCACTAAAGGTGCAACGTCACGGTTTCTCAAGTGAGACAATTGCAATCAATTGTATGTTTTTCTTCAGTCAAACCAGATGTTGGTGTCAAACTTAGAGGGATGTCTGGGGTTTCTATTACTGTAATAAAAACATTATGAGCAAAAGCAACTTGGGGAGAAAAGGGTTTATTTCACTTAGACTTCCACATCCAGTTCATCATCAAAGGAGGTGACAGCAGGAATCAGGAGTCAGGCACCGAAGCAGAGGTTGAGAGTTTCCTGTATGAAGGGAATGTGGTTTACTGGCTTGCTCTTCCTGCCTGTTCAGTTTGTTTGCTTATATACCCTAGGACCACCTACTCAGGGATAGCATCACCCTCCTGGGCTAGGTCCTTTCATATCAATCTCAATCAAGAAAATGCCCCACAGGTTTGCCTACAGACCAATCTCATAGCAACATTTTCTCAGCTGAGGGTCTCTTCTCTCAGATGACTCCAGCTTGGGTCTAGTTGACAAATAACTAACCAGGAAGAAAAAAATGATCCCTTGTCAACCTGAACACAAATTTATCACTATTCAACTACAACCTTTCCTTTGTCATTTGTACCCAAGATGGTATATTAATATTAACATCATACTATAAAACATTTCAACTTTTAAAAGTCCCAGGGTCTTTAAAAAATCTAACACTTTAAAAGTTCAACCTCTTTAAAATATCCCTAAGTCTCTTTCAAAGTTCAAAGTTTTGCTTAAAATATCCCAAGTCTCTCCAAAATATCCAGTCTTTCTAAAATATTCAAAGTCCTGTAACATAAAAAAAATAAGCTACATAATTTCTTATTTCAAAAAGAAAGAGCCAGGACACAGTCGAAATTAAATCAAAGCAAAACAAAGTCCAACAATGTTGAAAATCTCAGTGTTTGACACATTGAACTCACTCATGATCTGAGTTCCATCTCTCCATCCTGGCCATTGACAGCACAAACAACTTGTCTTCTGAACTCAGGCCAGTCCGACTTTGCTCTATAGCTGTTGATGTCCTTGAAGGTCATCCATCATTACTGAAATCTCCAAACTGAACATCTTCACCAACAGCCTTGACTAGCCTCTATTCAAGAACTCTGACCCTGCCATTCGCTGCCAAGCCTCAACTTCTCTCGATGACCCCATTAGTCCTGAGACTTTTGCTACAACAAGGTTGTAATTCCATCAATGGTCTCTCCTGGCCTCTCACTGTGCCAAGCCTCAATTGTTCTCCATGACCCCTTCATACCTTCAAATCCAGTACCATACTTGGGACACTCTTACATTACCAAGTTCAGGCTTGGCCCTGCTGGGTCACAGCTCCTATGTATTGACCTTGCAGAAATACTTCCCAGAAGATTTTTGTCTCAATGATGCTGGTCTCCTCTTAATCTCTGCTTATTTTCTCAGCCCCAGCAAACCAGAGCCACAGATTCTGAACACAAAATATCATTCAAATGGCCCTAATTGACCCTTTACTTCTGTCTGAAGTTTCATAAGCCAGACTGCTGCCATCTGTACTGATCTCCATTTTGTCTTCTAAGTTTTGACAATAGCTCACTAACTACGAACACCCAATTACTTTTCTATGTTCCACATTCCTATCAAAATCATGGTCAGATCTGTCACAACAATATCCCACAAACCTTGCACCAATTTCTATCTTAGTTAGGGCTTCTATTGCTGCGATGGAACACCATGACTAAAAACAACTTGGGGAGGTAAGGGTTTATTTCATCTTACAGTTCCTATCATGAAGAGAAGTCAGGGTAGCAAATCAAGGCAGGGACCTGGAAGCAGGAACTGAAACAGAAGACACAGAGTAATGCTGCTCACTGGCTTGTACTTCATTGCTTGCTCAATATTCTTTCTTATGTATCTCAGACCTCCCGCCCAGGTATGGTAATACCTACACTGAGCTGGATCCTCCCCCATCAATCACCAATCAAGAAAGTGCTCCACAGGCTTGCCCAAAGGCCAGTCTGGTGAGGGGCTATTCTCAACTGAGGTTTCCTCTTCCCAAATGACTCTCTTTTACCAATTTGACATGAAACAAACCAACACGATGTCTTGCCAAACCCTGGACTTCCCAGTATTTCTTTAAACTAGTGGAGAACTCTGGGTGGGGTGGGTCAGGGAGATGGGAGCATAACACAGTAAAATAATTACAATTATATCCAGCCTTAGTGTCCTAGAGTTTCTATCACTGTGATAAAAAACACAGTGACCAGTTAGTAACTTGGGGATGAGAGAGTTTGGTTTGCTTGCATTTCCTTACCACAGCTCATCACCACAGGCGGCCAGGGCAAGGAATCCAGAGGCAGGAGCTGATGCAGAGGCTTTGGAAGACGGTTGCTTATAAGATTGATATTCATAGCTAACTCGGCCTGCTTTCTCATAGAACCCAGGACCATGTGTCCAGGGGTAGCACTACACAAATGAGCACGGCCCTGTCCCATCAATTGCTAATTAAGAAAATGCCCTACAGGCCTACAGCCCATTTTATGAAGGCTATTTTCTTAATTGAGGTGCCCTCCTTTCAGATGACCTTAGCTTGTGTCAAATTATCAAAACTCACCAGGTCACTTAGTAAAGACAACCAGTGGATTAATTATCTTGATAAATTAGAAGATGTTTCTGATTATTAAAAGAAAAAAATACTAGAAATTTGGAGTATAGCCAGAGAGTAGAATGTATGACTAAAAGTTATGGCATCAGCATGGTATAAGGAACGACCATGTAATTAAAATGAACATTAAATTTGAGTAGGTCAGGGAAACAAGGGCATAGGATGTCTATAGGACTATCTGCATATTGTTTTGTTTTGTTTTGTTTTGTTTTGAGACAGGGTATGTAGCTCTGGCTATTCTGAAATTCACTGTGTAGACCAGGCTGACCTTTAATTCACAGAGGTCTGCCTGCCTTTGCCTCTCAAGTGATGATGGTATTAAAGGTGTGTGCCACCAGGCCTGGTATATATCTTTCTTTTTTAATGTTCCAGAACAGTGATTCTCAACTTTCCTAATGCTGTGACCTTTCAATAGAGTTCCTCATGTTGTGGTGACCACCAATATAAAATTATTTCATTGCTACTTCATAACTATACTTTTCCTACTATTATGAGTCATAATGTAAATATGTGTTATGCAGGATATCTGATATTTGACTACCAAAGAGGTCACAACCCACAGGCTAAGAACTGCTTTTCTAGACTGTTACACAGTAAGAATGGAAAAAGAGTATGCGTTCATGGGTTAATTCCATTTTTTTGTGATTGAAAACAATGATGGGGGTGATAGAGAAATGAATAAGAGGCTTTCTAGCTCATGCATCAAAGACATATTTATGAGGGTAGTGACAGTCAGGGATAGAAGATACACAGATGTCATAATGAGACCCAAAAAAGTCCCAAAGACAACTCCAGTTGAAGTCACATATAGGTAATTTCATATGGCAATATGAGTTTCTATTTCTTAATACAATACTAGATGTTGAATCACAAGAGAGCCTATTTCCCCACATTAGTAGATATTTAGAGCTAAAGCTGACTGTCCCCTTTGATAGGCCATGAGGTCTGCATTACCCACAATTCCTGCTGCATCTTATTTTCTCCTTAGAGTAGTGATTCCCTTTATTTCAGCAGTTGGGATTTCTAGAAATAAATCTAATGAACAAGTAAATGTTTTATTATATTCGTTTTTTTTATCTGACCCTGTTAGGCATTTGATTATAGACCCCTGTCCTAAATTTGACTAATAAAATTATCTCAATTAAAATCTGAATTATTTTTCCATATACCAAAAGTTAAACTCTCTTTTATGTGCTAATCCTCTGACCTTGAAATCTCAATTAGACTTTACGGCACACTAAGAAATGAGACTCAAAATGATCAGGCAATCTAACTTTAGCTCCAAAACAAAGTCTTTGCCTACAACCTAGGTGCTATGCACAGACTACCTAAAGGCAACTGAGGCTCTTGAGCAACCAGAGTTCAGGCCCTCTTGCTGTGCTGGGTCTCTGCTTTACATTAACTGCTAAGGTCAACACTCTTTGAGGACTCCCATTGCTCCAAAGTCAAAACAAAAAGGAAGTGTACAAGACCAAGGTCTTTTTGCCTCTCTATGCTAATGTGAACCAGTCTTCCAGTTCTGGTCTGGTTACTCTGAAAGACAGAAGGTTCCTGATCTCTTTGAAATTTTCATTTTTTCTGAAATTTTCTCCATAATGTAGTTCTTGAGACCCAGAAAGACTTGAGTAATTTGTGTTAAACACTCGGTATTCATTACAAAGGCAAGCTGGGTATTTCTAGGGGATATAAGTAGGAAGTCCTAGGAGGTTGACTTCTGGGTTGTAGCTAGAGCAATAGTGTTATCCATAGCAGAAAATCTTTGAAACTTAAAGTGATGACACTCCTAATAATTCCTTAGTACAAAGGTATGAACAGGCCTTCCAACCCTCCTTCATTATAGTAGCTCACTGCCCTGGAACCAGAAGGGAGAGACATGGAAAAGATTTATCAGGATTACCCCTTATAGCAGGATTTTCAAAGTGCTTTCTCCTTAACTCAATTCAGAGACATGTTTTGAAAAATATATACTAACAAACTAGCTTCTGTTTTAGTTGATTTTGTTCCTGGTAAAAATCTTGTGGGGATGGACAAGTGAGTTCTTCAGTGAGTTTTACCCCAAAACTATCCATGCCCCTACCTTGTCTTCTCCCCACCCCATCTCTTCCTTGCCCATATCTCCCCTAGTATAACCCATTGACACCCTGGCATGATTAAAAGCACAGTTGGTTGATGCTTGCCCTGGCTCTCTCATTTGTGCATAAATACTCACAAATCATCAGCTCATCAGCTACAGGCACCAGTGGTCTGGTCTGGGATGGACAATCCTGCTTCATAATCCTGCAGAGTACAAACAGCTCTGAACAGAAGCTCAGCAAATCTTTGAAACAACAGTATCTCGAAGGAAATGGCTGATTCAAAAGAGAGAAGGTCCCATCTCATTCTCTCATATTCTCTCTCTCTCTCTCTCTCTCTCTCTCTCTCTCTCTCTCTCTCTCTCCCTTCCTCTCTCTCTCTCCCTCTCCCCCTTCTCTCTCCCTCTCTTTTTTGGAGGTTTGGGGAGTGGGAGAGGGCTTCCTTCCCTCCTAGATTTTTCTACACTTGTCTGCTTAACTCTGTTTTAATCCAACACTGTTCTCATCTTACTCATGAAGCGATACTTCTAAGTTCTGGTGTATTGGCTAAACTATTTTAAAAGAACAATAAATATAAACGTTCTTTGCTTCCTGCAGCATCTGCAGCTTTGCACAGCTTTCTTGATAGCACATGTTACACACTTACTTCTCCTTGCTTCTGGTGATGTTCTTCTCCCAGCGATGCAGCAGAGCTGTGGTGTGAAGGAAAGATGTGTAGAAAGTTGGCTTCCTACCATTTTTATGAGTTTCCTCTGCAGATAGCCTCTCCAGTCATCCTAACTCTCCAGAGACTGACAGACCCTGAGTTCCTTCAGGTTAGGATTTTAAAAACCAGATTTTGTTCACCACCAGAGCAAAACCTGCCTTAGTTTTCTGCTTCAATTTGTGCTGCGAATAACACATAATATTAAAGAGCTTAGAAACTTTTTACTGGTTGTTTCCAGTTTTCAGGTATGTATATTTGTGGACATGTATCAGCAATAAGAAAATAGATAGAGATTCGTCAGAGGACTCCTAGGAAAACGAGTGTTCATTTTCTTTCCTGAGTGAATCGCTGCTGAAGGCTGCAGGATGACTCTTTGAAAGATGCTAACTCTCTCCCATTGTGCTTATTAAAACCACCCAGACACTTTTGTTTGTCCCTCTCCTCTTCCTTCAACAGAAAGCAAAGACACAAAGAACAAGCTCCGACTTGCCCTTCATAAATATGGCCTATATAGCATCTCCTACAACTTAAAGGTAGACCATTATTTTGGCGAGGCCTGTTATTGTTCATTAGCACAAAGAGTGTGCAATAAATATAATGAAAGACTGCTGGCTTTACTCTATCTTTGTCATCAGAAGCAGCTCCATGAATAACTATGGGGATTTGTCTCCAAATGACTTATTTGCTTCCTTTTTAATAAATAACATGTAATTAGGGTAATATATTGTTTCCTAGTTATGCTGCCCGTGTAGCGAAGAAGAAACAAATGCACAGTTTTAGAAAGGAAAGAATAGTAGATAATTTTTATATTATCCCTTAACGTATTTAGACTCATTATGCATAAGTTAAACTGCTGGGAGGTCTAAGTACAAAGCTCGAGCCGAGGTTCTACATTTAATGAGTTTTTTTATTGCGCAGGGCATGAATTACTACTCTGATACTATAAAACTGCAGCAAGTGCTCTGCATCTCAGATGAGATTCTCTTTGAGGAATGCACTCGTCAGTGAACTGTCAGCAAAGGGACAGACTAATCTGATTTAGAAAGGATTAGGTTGGGAACTGTGCCTTTGAATGTCAAGGTAGCTACATCTCTACAGAGGAGTGGAATGTTTAACTCTTCCTATGCAGGGCCACAAGTGTTAAGAGAGCCTGGTGAGACACAAGGGCACATCCATTACTGAGCATCAAGACAGAAACAAATTACACCGATGGCCTCAAGTCCCCAGAGAGAAATCCATCTTCAGACCATGTTACTAGCAAACTACTGCCAACTTTGTCCTAGAATTCAGAGCATTTTTCTGAGAGGGAGAGGTGAGGGGACACAGGGAATTCTCTAAGAATTGTCTGAGAAGAAGTAAGGATAAGCCGCCACCCTGATTTTTGACATTCCCCATACCACTAAGAAATGTAAGGACAGTTAGCAGATTTGAGTGTGTGGATCCTGGACAGAAAAGAGAGGAACTAGGAACCATATTAAAATATCATGTATAGGGATGGGGGACCTTACACTATAGATGCTCCACAGTTTGGGATTAATTGCTATTTTATCTCTCAACCCTCTAAGACAGAAAGCCATGGAGGTTCCTCTTTCATAGTTCTTCCTGGACTCTCCCTAGAAATCTGAAAACTGTACTCGTTGGATCTTCATGGATGTATTTGCTGTGTAATAAATATGATACTATTTGGTGAAGAAAAAAAAACCCATGGTTTTACTGTAAACTTTATGGTCTTCTGAGTTGCGGTGGCAGAGGATGAGTGACATTGATACAATCTTGGAGTACTTTTTGTACCTTACTTTGACCCAAATCCTTCACATGTCTTGACTTTAAAGCCTCCCTGCAGTCCATGGATGGCCTGGCCACACCATTCACAGCTTGGGAAATAAAAGACAAAGACATCGAGTTCTCTGCCTTCATCCCGCTCCTGGGAAGTACAAGGAAAGAACTTGAACTTGGTGATCCAGCCAGAAAGCCCTTGATTTTAAGACACTCTGATGTCTACCTGCAGGTAACTGTCACCTACTTGCTCAGATCAAGATTAGCTGCCTGAGGAGTGTTGAACTCTGTTGCTTTCCACAGGGGAAAAGAAAAGGCAGCAGGCATTGTACCAATCCTTTAAAACTCAAATCTGAGATGGAGTTCCAGTTTCTTTCCTCTTATTCAGAAATGTAGAATTATCATCTAAAGATGTAAAGAATGGGGAATGGGCATTTGCGAGGCAAAAATTTAACCTCGAGTATTTCATGTTGGTCATATATATTGAAAAAAAAATTAATTTCAAAAGGACATCATTTCACAGAGAGCAGATGCGAAATCGAGTGAAGCTTTCCCTCAAATTCCAAGTGTTCCCCACACCTCTCCCAAATGAAGAGTCAGTAGAATTGATGAGGACGCTCTGAGGTAAGAGGCTAAAACCCCAGCCAGCTTGCTAAGCAAGTAAATTGGAAAACATAAAAAGTCGTGTTGGAACACCTCCTTTAATAATACATGCAGGAAAAGTAATTTCTATTAATTAGAGTGTACATTATTAATAAAGTATTTAGAACTCTTACCTTAATTTAGGTGTTATGAGGAAATTAAAGTGCTTCTAATTTCACCCTAAAGGTTGACAGCTGAATATTTAGAATAGCAAGCAAGAAATGGCAAGCTGCAAATACACAATCAGAGGTGCTGGGAAAGGCACCAGGGCTTGGAACGTTATAGGAGATGCCAAGTAGTGCAGTTGGTCAAAGGCCTGTGCAGGCTCCAGATACCCTGCCGCTAAGTCAGTATACCCACAACATCGCATGCTGTACCTCCACAGTCTACCCCTAAGGCCTCATACCATGAGCTCCTAAGTCAGGGAGGCAGTTAGCATTTCCTTGTCTGATCAGCTCTTTCACTGGACAGACCTCCTACTGAAAGGGCCCACTTACTGCACACACAGATGTAAGGGGCCAGTGGCACCCATGATTCCTTTCTCATTATTGCTTTGAGAGGCTCTTCTTCATTTTGTTTGCTGCCGCGATTTCCTCCTCGTTCAAGACTTTCTACATGCTCTTCAGATCCATCTTCTCTCGGTGCTAAAATCTAACACTGAAACTCAAATTGCTTCGGTCTGGTGTCTGTGGGTAATGTTTTGCACACACATCCAAGCTTACCCATGCTGCTCTGCTTTGCTAGCGCTGGTCTGGTTGCTATTCCCTCGGGGCTCCATCAAATGCACTTGGCCTTTTTAAAGGTCATCCGTGGGTCATATCCAACTTAGACATCCCTGCTTTTCAGTGAGATGAAACTGACTTCCTCTTCTGACCTGCCATTGTGCATATTGTCTCAATGACAGTTTTTTTTCAATTAATAATGCATCATCATTTATTGAAACCATAGTTACTGTCGTTATCCCTGTCTGTGCACCAGGGACATATTTTAGTACTCGGCTTATACTGGTTTAGTTTAGTTTTGTTTTGTTTTAATCCTCTTAGAGCCTCATGATAGAAATCATTGTCCACTTCGTTTTACAGGTAAGGAGACTATGGCACACAGAGGTTTGGTAACTCAGCTGAAGTCACAATGCTGCTCTGAGCCAGACTGTAAAGCACACACAACCAGTCTAAGCTCCCTTCTCGTCTGATTTGAATCTGGTGTTCTTTGGCATGTTCCCACTTCAGTGTCATACACTTAGGGCTTTTGTCCAGCAGAGGAAAATGTAAACTTCTGCGGTCTTCTTCTGTCACAGCATTTGTCATACTCAGCACTCGGGGAGTGGGAGCTGCCATTGCCTCACTACCATTTGGCCCACTGTCATCACAAAGGGCTGCTTGGTGTCATTACTTTTAACCATATCCCTGTTCTTACAATCCTCCCTTAAAACAATTTCTCACATGTACCCTGGAAATAGTGATGTTTTCCCAATGCCTTTATGCAGATTCAGTGATTAGATTTGATGACAGAGAAAGAAGTAGAAGGAGATGATCAGCTTTGCACAAACAAGCAGAGACGATGTCATGAGCACTGAAGGCAAGCCACCACATCCCATTATCCACCTGTCACTGAGCCTGCCTGGTGGCATAATATTCTTGGTTAGCTATACAACTGCTAATAGAAAACATTAATGAATGGTTATAAATATTAATGGGTGATGAATAGTTGCTGGCAGAGCTTTGCAAGGCTTCCCTTCTGACTGTGTTTATGCCTAGCGAGAACCGTTTGAAGATCGTGGGGACCAAGGGTGAGGAGTGCATATGGAAAGAATAATGTTCATTATCTTATTAAACCCTGTTTCTTCGCAGGGAGGTTAGCAGACAGCTGGCAAATTTGAGCCCTCATTTGCAGATGGAGGCTTGTTGGCCCACAGTAATTCCAAAATATACCTAAAGTCCAATAGGAAGCAAGTGGGGAGCTAAGAATGAGACACAGCCTCTCCAGAATACCTATCACCTTCTTGTAGTTATCCCATCCTCAGGCACATGGGGATAACAAGTCAGGGACCAATACAGAGTGAAACACCAGCACTTCATGCCTCCTGCAGCATTTATTCTTCACGTTTATACCAAGAGTGATCAGTTTTATGTTATGTTATACGGAATTGGAACACAGATGAGGGCTGTGTTCTGAAATGTTTAAAGCATGTTCCTGAATATCATCTCGATTTATACAGTCTTCATAGTCTCATGTGAAGGTGGAAAAAGATCAGTTCATGCTGGACTTCCACTGGGGTCATTCTGCCATTTAAGAATCCCCTGAATCTGGTCTTTTGTATTTTGAAACATCCAATGCCTTCCCAGGGAGGGTAAAAATTCTCCAGGCAACTTGTTCTTTCATCCTATGCCTACCCCTAATCACCTTTCTCTGATGAATTATTTGTTCAGGGCCCTTCTCTTTCTGTTGTTCACCTCATTTTCACTGGATATGGAACTGAGCTTGGTTTTCAAACATCGTTTCCTCGCTGATCTTATCTCTAGTGTTCTCTTCCTCCCCACCATCCTCTAGACCAGTCGTTCTCAACCTGTGAGTTGCAACCCCTTTGGCAAACCTCTGTCTCAAAAAAAAATTGCATTGCAATTCATAACAGTTATGAAGTAGCAACAAAATAATTTTATGGTCAGGGGTCACTAAAACATGAAGAACTGTGTTAAAGGGTCTCAGTATTAGAAAAATTAAGAAGCTCTGATTTAGGCACAGTTTTCAGAAGAGTTCTTGGAATCACCAAGCATGTTTCTTCCATGGGCCCTTGTCTCTGCTGCCTGGCTTGGGTACTTTTCCCAGATGGCTGCTGCCTTATTTCTTTACTGTCCCCTAGTCATGACATGGACACAGTGCCCTAACTCTCTACCTTCCAACACATGATGCTAGAGTCAGGGTTAATATTATAAATGAACTCCAGGCTGGAAATTAGGAATTCTTTTCAAAATCTCTCCAGTGGTCTAGTAGTTAGGATTTAGCTCTTTCTTTTCAAGTAGCCACTGGTATTACCATACCTCCATCTTGTCTACCTTCATGCTGTACAACTTGCAAAAAAAAAAAAAAAAAAAAAAAAAAAAAATGGCTGCTCCCTTTACCCATTTCCTTTGCTGTTTCTATTGGTCCCATGACTCTCAAGAATGTGTCCCAACTCTAATTATTTATAAACCTTTATGGACAATATAACTTCATTTTTACAAAATGGAGAGAAATGGTACCACTAAGAGAGTGTCACTGTTAAAGCCAAGTCAACACACCAAGATACTTTCCCTAAGCCTGGTGCAGTGATTGCTCAACAAATACAGAAAAACACAACAGAATCCTACAATTCTCCCAAACCCCAAAGCCAACTTACTTTCAGCCATCTTTGATGATCCAATTCCTGAAGACAAGGCTTAGGGTGAAAAGAATCTGTCTGCTTGTTTGAGTCAAACCCAGCCTCATGGGAGAAGGTGCAGAAACATCGCTCAATCCACAACTTATCTGGACAACATATTGCTATGAGATAAAAAGAACAACACAGTAACTACAAAGACAACTCACATTAGAGGCCAGTGGAATCTTCTCCGAAAAGCTGAAAGTTAAGTGAAACTAACTAGTAGCAAGTGATGAAGATAAGGGACATTTCCAGGCCACAGAATCAGAGAGTGATGACTGAGAGTGACATCAGGGTGTGTTCCTAAGTCTGAAAGGAAAGTGGGGCTCAGTTGTAAGACTAAGTCCAAGCTCTGATGCTTTGATGCATGTCTATGTACAAAGTAATTCCAGGAAGGTGATCTAGGATCAAAGCTGGGAGTTTTCTAATAAAATGTATGCATGTGGGGAGAAGAAGAGGAAGCCATTGACTGCACTAGGTTTGGTATCAAACAACAGTTAACTTGCCTTCCTGATAAATCATTTTGAATGCAGAAGAGAGAAGGATGAGTGTACTAAGAGATTACCAAGGTATCTGGACAAGAGAGGATGAAGGATGGAGGGTCCATGAAGAATTAAGGCCACAGGACCCATGAAGCCCACCAGGGAATTTTTCTGTGACATTTGAGGAAAGGTCTCCCTCCTGTGTTACTCACAGCCCCAAGAGATAGGTCTCCCTCAATATCTTCCTTTCCCTTCCTTCTTATTTCCTCTCTTTCTTTTTAAACATGACACTCTGGCTGGCCTTGAGCTTACTATCTTCCTGTTTTTCTCTCCAGGTGCTAAGCTTAAAGACCTGTGCTATGGTATTTCTCAATGTGTATGTTAATCCAAGACCCTAAAGAAATATTCAGGAACTAATGTGAATGAATCAAACAGAAATTTGTACAACATTTAATTAGGTTGGACTAATTTGATTTGTCTTGGTTATGGGTGGGAGCATCTAGAATTTTGTCTCCTGGAAGATTCTTGTGTGTATGAAATTGACAGACACCCATTTGTACTGTATGTTCTGTACAGCTAGCCCTCTCAGCTGCTGCTGCTTGCAATTCTTGTCTCTGTGTACTCTGCTGTAAAAGATGGTCTTAAAATGTGTTGACTTTACCCAAGCAGCACAAAGAACAGCCTGGGGTTCAGCCTTCCTGCCCAAAGGCTGGGTAGCAGCCAAGAGCTTCAAGTCTAAGCCTCTGGAAAACAATGAGTTACCAGGCAGGAGATGTGCTTGTACATTGTGTCTCTCCCCTGATTTGGTTCACGACCTTAGACAATATCCAGTGTTGTCTAATTTAGAGAACAGAGCGATGTAAGGAACAGAGATAGGCAATATCAGTTCTTTCAGCTTAACCTAATTCACATTTCTATTAAAACAGAGGCTCCCAGGGCTCCTGCCCAATTATTATTGGTAATATGAGGTGTTCTGGTAGGAGAGACAACGTCTGAATATTGTGCTCTTGGCCTTGTTCTTCCAGTGTTGACACTCCAGTCCAAAGCTTGCACAGATTTTCTGTCCCCTCAGACCAGTTTTGGTAAAATTTGGTGCAATTTACATCTTAAAGCATTAAGAGCAGATGAACTTCTTCAGATTTAATGCCTCTCACTGGACCCACAAAAATGGTGGTATAGGACATCCATCCCTGTGTGTCCATCCATTGATCTCATCCAATAAGATTTAATAAAAACAAGAATAACAATGTGCTATCTTTGAATAGCATTTTTAACTCTTTACTTTACCCTTCTTAACTCTAACAAATTTTGAACTCCCAATGTGATTATAGCTTATTTTTGAGACCTGAGGAAAACAGAGGCTAAGCAAATGCAGGTGATACATGTAGAAATAGAAAAAAAGAGTAGAACTTTATGTTGGTTGTGTGTATTTATAACCTGCTCCATCTTGCAAAAGATTAGCAATGAGTTGCAGAAAATCTGACATTTTATAGTATTATTAAATATATCTCCATTATAATATTATCATAAAAGTAGTACAGATATGAGCAGATAGCAGAACTGTTGAAAATTGTCATCAAGATGCAAGAGCAAATAAAAAGACCAAAAAACAAAACAGAACAGGACACCATTAAATCTCCCAAAGAAGAGATTGGACTCTTATCAAGTTCCCTGTGTTAGGAGTTTTCTGGTCTTTAATACCCATAGTTTGCACTGCACCCTGCTCCAGCATAACTGAGATCAGGAAGGTGAGTATATCTTTACTCTATTCTTCTAGTAAAAGTACATGTAACTGGACTGCCCAGGCCCTACAGTCCTGGAGGTACAGAGATTGTCTTACTTTATCCAGTAATTAGAATCCAATTTTGTTCCTTCAACCCCCATTCCTGGTAGGCTTATTAGTTCTATTAATGAAATCTTGGTTCCATCCCAAAGCCTTTTATCTCTTTGGGGTATTAAGATAGTCTTATTTTGTTTCTTTAGGATTCAGTCTTCTTCTTAAAAGCTAAATCTCACATTTAATTAATTCTAAATTCTTCTCCTGCAGTACCCTGGGTAAGCTGCAAGGAAGTTTTCTAGGACCAGATAGGCCAGAGGTGCTCTCTCAGACCTCTTCTCCTTCTCACTGAGCCTATGAAGCTACCAAAACCCTTCTTGGATTGTTCTCAGCAAGCTGCTCCTTGTTCTTGCTTACCTACACTTCTTCAACTCTGGCCAGTCGATTTCCTGTGTTTGAAAAGTGTATTTCTATGTTAACCCTGAGCTTCACCTACTTATTATCTGAAGGACCCCTGCTGACCTTGCACACACAATTCCAATGTGGTCTGTAATGTCACTGTGACCTAGTTCCCAGGTCTTTTGGCAGCTGCACAGAAAGGCCCACCCTATAGAGTCCATTCAATAATGAATCTATCAGTGAATTTAAATCATTGATTGGGTCTGCACCCTCATGATCCCATCGCTTCCCCAGATCCCTATCTCTGAGCACTGTATTGGAGGAATACAAATTTCTTTGGGGACATGCTTTATGTCTAAGTCATAGCCAAAGTGAAAGAGAAAACTCTAAAAAATAGATATCTAAAGAAGTTAAGACACTTGATGTTTGGAGCTTGGAGCACCTTGGACAATATGAATACTGAGGATTTTCTATTCACCGTACTACTTGTAAGTATAATGTCTTTAGTATCTACATGTCCTTCATTGTGGACTTCCCTGAAATAAGACCAAAGCAGTTGTTTCTCATTTTGTAATCCATGGAATTTCTGAATTACCTCTCTCTGAATAATTCTACATACAAAATAAGCCTTCATTTATTCTTTTATTATTCATTTATTCATTTATTCTTTCCTTAAAAGTAAGAACAAACAACTAGATTACCAGAAAATGAGAGCTTGAGAAGAGTTTCCCCGTATAGCTGGCACCGTCTAGGCCTGTTAAAGGGTGCTGTGTTGTGCAGATGCTGGAAGTGAGCCTTTCTGCCTTCTCTTCCTGGATTGAGGTTGGCAGAAACCAGAAATGGGAAAGAAGTCACTTCCCTTGTTTTTGTCTTCTTTTTCTCCTTTGTATCTTCTATTGGCTGACCCTAACTGAAAGCCAGCTGAAAAGCAAGCCTAGAAAAGCTTATCTGCTGTGACCAACCATGACATTATTGTACATAGCATAGAACAGCACGCTTGCCACTGAGACACCATAGGTACAAAATTATTATGTCAACTGAGTGCATTCCCATATGTATCTAAAGCACAGAGTTCCTGGGAAAACAGGTGCCCATGTAACAAACCTGTAAGATGGTCAATGGAGGCTGAGGTTACACTGCAGTCTTCAGTGCTGTATAAAAAAGTATTAGTTTTTTGGTTTTTTTTTTTTTTTTTTTACTTATTATAGAAAAGTGTTTAGCTAAAGAGAAAGATACCAAGTGTTTAAAACTGATAAGCAGATGGATGTACCATCTGAGCAAGGTCTGTCCTGTCTTGAAGTTTCACCAATGTTTCATTCTTTTGGTCAGCTGGAAGTTCTGGAGTTGCCACACTGGGTGATAGTGAAGAGTCATAGAATGTGTGTCCTTATACATAGGACATGAGAGCAGATGGTGACTGAGGAATAGTCAGAACATCACAAAGAATCCCACACTTAGTTTATGGGCATAAGAGATGGGGAAGTCCAGAAAGCAAGCAGCTGATTCCTCAAGGAAGGTTCTCTAGAGGCGTAAGGTACATGGTACCAGGCAGCATTGAAGCATTAATCCTTTCTATAAGTATTTCTATCTCCATAATAGATGTCACCCATAAACAATAGTCACATAGCTCCCTAACTCTAGAGCCATAGCTTTTATTGAAAAAAGAAAACAATAAATGACTCAAAAATATGAAACCATTTATTTCTCGTACCTACTGTCAAACATTTAAAACATTTTCTTTATAATGAAGCACATGTGAATTGATGAAACAACTTTGCAAAAATGTTTCTTTTTTTTTTTTTTTTTGCTTAATGAGAACAGGTCTGTCTACATAATTATTTTTATCCTCTTTTCTTGGATATGGACAAATTTATTTATTCATTTTTTTGCCACATATACATGTACACACAAAATATATATAGACTGTGAGTCCTTCAGCTGAAGTCAGTAGACTTACTAGGACTTTTGTGGCTGCTGTCAGTGGAGTTGCCTCTGCCTTTAAACATAACAATTTTCACTGGAGGAACAGATATTCAAAATGAGAAAATGTATAAATAAAAATGTACAAGTCTCGAGTGCATTTTTCTCAATGGGGACTTTCTTTACGTCAACTTACTACTGACCTACACCATGATTGTCTCTGGAAGTAACCTAGTTAATCAAGGAAACTGCATCGTCAAATCAAACTGTAACCACATGGCAGCCACTGATGCAGCAGAATGGTTAGTGAGACACTGGCTCTTTATAAGCTGGAGTGGGGAGCCCTGAGGTACAGAGAGGAAGACTGTGCAACTTGACAGAAGGTAGGAACCACTTACCATGTGATCTACCTGTCCCATCAGTGTCAGGAACCTGGAGAGTGCTAGCCCCAAGACCAAAGGTCAGTGTCACATAGTCAGCATCACAAACGCAGGAGCAGGAAAGAGGTGGCTCCAACTGTGCTTGGTTGTCTTACATTACCCTGAAGGAGAGAACTGAGTGAAACCATCACTGATGACAACTTTTGCTGGTTCTGAATGCATGACAGAAAAAAGCATTAAAACACCCCAATTGTTTTATTACATATGTGTGTTAATCTTGCCCTCTGAATGAGAAATAAAAGTAGGAAACACTGTTTGGGGGCTATACGTAGTCCTCAGTGAGGACATGCCACACAAATTCTATTTGCCTGTCAGAGGTTTCTGTGCAGGCTACCACAGTAGAAACAGAGAATGAGAAATGTAAGATAAATTGGCCTAAAAGACGCCCTGCCAGGCACATTAACCGCTGACTTGTTTTAATGCTTTAGAGCGACTCCATTAGTCTCCTTTCTGCAGGATTGTTTTTTAGGAGGACAGCTTTAAAAAATTAAACTTAATCCTTGATTACGTCAGGTGAAATTGTCTCTTTGATTAAGGGTAGGTTAGCTTGTACAGAATTAAAGAATCTGACTCATTCCTGAAATAATGTGTGTGTGTGTGTGAGTGTGTGTGTGTGTGTGTGTGTGTGTGTGTGTGTGTGTGTGTGTAGCCATAACCTGCTAGGAAGACCTTTATTAAACAAGCCACCTGCCCCTATTCAATTTACCAACTTGCCAAATTGCTGCTGAGTATCTACTAAACTCCAGAAACCAGACACAAGGTATAAGAAAGATGAGGTTCAACTTGTCTTTATTCCTGTCCTGATAGAAAATTTATTTGAAAACAGCCAATGAAGAGGCAATGAAGAGCTTCATCCCTAGGATCCAAAACTTGTGCCTTTCATCCTGTGTATACATTCGTGAGCAGTCAATCTGGGTGCTCCACTGGGCTTAATCAATATCTTCTTCTAAGCAACTGCCAGGGATCCCATTTTCTGCTTCCTGGGGTGAATTTGAGATTGGGGGGATGGCACATGGACCTCAACATGAGAGCAGTGTGTGGTCAGTACCTCATAATGTTCACTTTTGTTGGCTGTTAATACAGTGGCTTAGGACTCCTAGGAGTACAAGTGAGGTGGTCTGTAGATCCATGGGAAAGGGAAAGCTGAAGTGAGGGGGTATATGGGTTGACCTGCTTTAGAATGTAAGGCTTGCCTGCCAGATGTGATGATCTTAAGGGCCTGAACCTGCCATTGCAACTTAACTAATTCACTCACGTAGTTCTGTCCCTTACCTAGAGCATAAAGAGCAGATGTAGAAATCAAAGGAAAAAAATGGACTTTCCACATCTAATATAGAAATATCATTTCACAAAAAGGAAAATGACTAACCCAAGGCCCAGGCTGTACCCCGAACCTCCACTTAATATACAATGATAATGAAGACTTGGGCTGCCTGAGGGCTGATAAGCATAGACTAGGTCTGTGGAAAGTTTAGAGTCTTCCAAAAGCAGCTAATTGTCAGAAGTATTATTTTTATGTAATAACTGAGAGGTGTCAAATTATCAAATTGGGGGAAATGTTTATTCTATACTTACTGAAAGCTATGAAGGCAGAAAAATATCAAATCAAAACACACAGCATTCACTTTATTCAAGAACTATTTCCTGAGTAGCTATTACGTGCCACAAACTATGCCAAGCCTTGTGAATAAAAGTAAAAAGGACATTAATCTACAATCTGGAAGTTTCATTTTTAGAAGGAAAAGCTTTAATGGTGACTGCTTGGTGCATCCAAGTTCTATTACACTTTATAAAGACCCAAGAGAGAAGACTTTCTACCCACACAGAGGAGCAAAGAAAGAAATTGATCAAAGAGATAACTGACATATTTAATAATATAAGAATAAAAACTCTGTATGGGGCTATGAAAAAAACAGATCCTCATAATAAAATGCATCATAGTACAGATAGTTTTAACTTTTCAGACGAGATACACTTTCATCTCAAGTCAAAGACAGAAAACACCAAACGCTTCACAAATATTACATGAAAAATATCCACCTCACTAGCAATCAAATCAATGCAAATTAAAATGAAAGACTATTTTTGTCTACCAAATTAGTGAATGAACACAAAGGACAGTCCCCTGTCCAGAGAAGGATGTGGTGACCGGGATGTTTTCATACATTGCGGGCTGTCAGCAAAGTGTACTGACCTTCCTGAAATGGAATGGGGCCGAGTGCTGACAGCTTCAGCAGTGCCTCTTTCCTGCTGGGAATTTTACTGCTAAAATTTATCCTCAAGAACTTGTTGAGAATTCTTGGAAGTGATTAATATACTGACAGCCGCCCCCCCTAAATTCTTAACAGTAAAGCTTTGAAACCAATAGCATTAACATCCCAAATGAAAAGATAACCAAGTACATTCTCATATACTCTAATCCTATAATGCAATAACATCTGGAAAATGTCCAACATGTTAAAAAAAATTCAGCAATTACACCCCTTGAAAACTTTATGATGATAGTGATTTCAGAGGGAACCATGACACAATATTTCAGGGGAAAATTATTCACAATTTAAATCAAGGAAAATGTTTTTATTACTTAAGCAAAACTGGATTTTCTATGTAGAAAACATCAATTTAAGACAAATTTTTAATTAATAAGAAACAATATAATTAATGTTTATGAATCAAAACCAAACATTTTCAAGCAATATAAAGAGGCTAATTTAAAATAATATTATTTTATTATATATTATATTATTATTATTATTATTGTGTGTATGTGAGAGAGACAAAAATGCAGGAGGATTTGCCACAGCATATGTTAGGGAGTCAATTTAAAGCAATATTTTCCTTTTTCTTTTTCTATTGTGGGATCAAAGAATTAAACTCAGGTGATCAGGCTTGTACAGTAAGTGTCTTTACTCACTGAATCATCTTAAAGTCCCTGTATGCTTTTTTTTAATGAAGGGAACATTTGGGATATCAGATAATATCAAATACTGAGGGGTTCATCCTATAACATATATGTACAAGTTTAAAAAATTACAAAACATACAATGTATGCATTAAGCAGGACCTAAATGAGAACAGTCATATTGCTTGATTTTACATAATCAGATTCCCTATTATAGAGATATCAACATTTCTAAAATTAATTCACAAGTTAGTAAAATCTGCACTAAAACTCCAACTATAAATAAATTGACTATGTATGTAAAAACAAATGCAGAAGGAAAACAGGATATTCCTGAAGTAGAAAAACAGCTGGTGTAGATGGAAACTTCGTGGTTTGGGATAGGTAGTGTTTAATAATATACTATGGAAATTATTTCATATTTCAAGATATCTGTACCTCATTCCTTTAAGGAGTAAGGAAACCAAAATGTGATTGGAGAAATGTTCAAAATGTTAGAAAAGTTAAATCAAAGAATCTTTTTATAATAATAATACACCTTCAGTTTATTACTGGATTATCAAATGTTTTTACATTTACACACTGAGATGTCACTTGGCAACTAGGACTGAATTTCTAATGTGCACAACAGCACAGACAGTTATTAAAGCTGTGTGTTAAGTGGAAGGAGCCTGACTTTAAAGACTGTGATACTGTGTGATTCCATCCACTTGGCTTTGGGAGCATCAGGGGAATTAAAATCTAGATATAGTAAGAAAGTCTGACCACAAAATGGCACCAGGAACATTTTGTGGTATTGAATTGTTCTGTGTCTTCATTAGGATGCTGTTTATCAAAATGTAGTAATTTGCCAGAAATTCCAGGCATATATAACAAGAAGACTAAATCATATTTCATAGATTTCATGCCTCTGTCAGCTTGGCTTTTTAAAGGGGGAGTATAAGAAATTCCCTAAGAGGCACTCTACCCTTTCGTTGTTCAGAATAATGTTTGAGAAAAACCGTCTTCTATAATATGGTCTTCATGAAGTAACTTTAATATTCTTTATTAATTCTTTGAAAATTTCATACAATGTATTTTGATCATTTTTTTTCAACCTCCTCCACCTCCTTCCATCTCAACTCAACTTTGTGTCCTCGTTATTTTAAAACTTACTGAGTTAATGTGTGCTACCTTTCTACTTTTGGGCATATGAAGTCCACTAGAGCATGTTCCACGTACCAAGGCCACACACTTAAATAAAACTGGCTTTCCCTCTATGGTAGCTATTAGTTGCCAACATCTCCTAAGCTAGGGGTGGAATTTCATGCCCACCTCCTCTCTTCATGCTGGAATCTTGACTGATTTAAGCTAGGGCAAGTCTGTGCATTCTGTCACAACTGCTATGAACTCATATGTGCAACTGGCCAACTGTATTCATAAAACACTCTTTCCTTGTACTTATCTGCTGCCTCAAGTGCTATTTTTCATCTGTGTTTTCAACGATCCCTGAGACTTGGGATGAGGGGGTATTACAGAAATGTCCCATTTAGATCTGAGCATAGTCTCTTAATCTCTGCACTTTGACCAGTTGTGGGTTCCTGTTTAACCACCATCTCCTGGGGGAAAAAAAAAAAAAAAAAAAAAAAAAAAAAAAGCATCTTCTTGATGAAGACTGAGAGACTTTATAGGTATAGCAATAAGTCATTAGGAGTTAGTTTAATACTATGTTCATTTAGCAGAATAATAATACTAGTTTCTCTTCTAGGGTCTATGATATTTCTAGCCACAGGTTCTTGGCTCTGGTGATGGTGACAAGGTATGAGTTTACCTTGTAGATCAGGCCCTAGAGCCAATCAGAAAATAGTTTATTATTTCCATGACATTTGTACCACAGTTGCACTAGTGATCACATCTTGCCAGGCCAAGACTGTAGCTCTTACTCTTCACAGCTAGGTAAGATTGATGGATATGTATTCTCTCATTTGAGGATATTAGCGTTGAATTTTAGACATATGTTTTTCACTTTGGATATTGATAGATGTCAGGAACTTAGCAAGGGACCACAGGATTGGTTTTCAATGATGAAAATATAAAGCACAATGGTATAAAAAGGTAAAAAGTAAGGACAAAAAGGAAGAGTAGAGGAGGTCTGATTAACATATAATGTCCTTTTAACAAAGTCAGGGAAATCTACCACTGTAGAAGCTTCCTAAATGATATACATACACATATATGAAAGAGTTAAAATAGAGTTACCCTATAATAGGGGCCAGTGTTCCTGCTAGGTGCCATGCACAAACAAGAAGCTTGGTATAATGGATAGATCACTTCTTTTGGAGCTGTTGGCCAGTGATGTTCCATACAACCTCAAACATTACAAACTATTGCCATTGCTTTTAGTGACCCTCCAGAACTTTACAGTAAGATCCTATTACTGAAAGATACCACATACTTGAGTCATAGAACATGGTGAAATCAAGCTGGTAGTATAGAAAATGCATATTTTTGAAAGAACTTGTACTATACCTGTGTATGTGTGTGTATACATGTATGCATAGACAACATACAGGTACATAGGAATATGTATGTGCATGCGTATGACTGAATTTCTGACAAGTCTTCACATGCCACAGTTCACTAAGGGAGATCAGAGGATAATGTAATGGGGTCAATTCTTTCTTCTGTCAGTTGGATTTCAAGGATTGAACTCAGGTAATCAGGCTTGGTAACAAGTGACTTTGAGCTATCTTGCTGACTTGGGAAGAACTTCACACTATCCAGTAGGAGAAAAAAAATCATGATTAAGATATCAAAATACAAGCCATAAGAATGAAAAAATAGTTTTACCTATGCTAAATTTTATAACTGCTATTTTCCAATAGACTCTACTTTTCGCCAAAACAAACAAACAAACAAATAAAAAAGGTAAAACAAAACAAAAATGTTTTTAAGGATACAACCTGGGGAAAGATGTTTTACAGACATACCATAAAATTAATTTCTAGAATTTATTATAAAAGTTCTAAATTATGTCAGAAAAAGAAAAGAAAATCCCTAGTAAAAAACAAAATTATTAAAAGATCAATAGTAGATAATTCAAAGACTAGGCTATAGGAAGAGCTGCCAATGTGTAAAAATATGCCGAGAGTCAGAATCAGTCATGGGAGTTAGCAAAATATCATTTAATAGTTATCCCACCTTAGCTCAAACTTTAAAAACTGCTAGTATCAGATTTTGGTTGTGATTGGGAACAATAGCAACTGAGCCCAGTATGAGAGTGTAAGCTGTGGTCTAAATCAACAGAAGAATCAAGATCTGAAAGGACTAGAATTGCTGGATAGAAACATGTGTGGTTAGGGGTTCAGAACATTCTGGAACAGGAAGAAAAGAGAAGCAGAAGCTATAGAATCTATAGAACTTTTACTCTTCTATCTCTTTCTTCTGTTGCTTTACCTAACATCATCCATCTATTTGGCTGCAAATTACAGAATTTCGTTATTGTCCAAGACTGAATGGTATTATTTTCTAGTGTATATATTTCACATTTTATTTATATGTTTATCCACCTGAAAATGGACTCACAGGTTGACCTAATGTCTAGGCTATTTTGAAGGATAATACAACTAAGATGGGGATACGATAGCTAATCAACAAACTGATTTCCACTCCTTTAATTAAACAACCAGAAGTACAATTGCTTATAAGTCACTTAGACAAATATTTGCTATAAAATGAAATACATTACAGTATACATCTCTGGGAGACATTAAACATTTTTTATATAAACCAATTTTTTTATAAACTTATTTGTAGAATTTGCATTTCAATATATTTACATTCTCCTGCATTGATGATGCAAACAAGCTGTTTTCTTTTTGAAATGTTCGTTCACATTCTATTGCCACAGACTCAGATTTGAAGCATTGAAACTTTTGGAGCAATCAAACTGAAAAATAATTAAAATTATAATTAAAATTTGCAAGGCAAATCATTTCAATAAGGAATAAAACTTTAGAAGTATACTTTAAAATCACCTAAATTAATAATCAACTGGTAGAAAGTGAGAATATCAACAAGAATATGAAAATATTCATTTCAATTTCATTAAAAAATGTTCAAGTGCTAATAAAATACAAAAAATAGTTAAACTCATCAAGACTCAATGAATTGTGAATTAAAATTACTGTTCATTATTTTTCAATAATGATATCAATTTTAATAGCTATAAACATATAGTAATTTCATGATGATTTTGTTGATAAAAATGAAATAGTTAATATCAGCTCTTGATTAGAGTATAATAATAAATACACCATGTGCCACTGATAGAAGTACATGCTGTCTCAGTTCCTTGAAAACAAAGTTCAGAAATCTGTATTTAAGTGATGAATACTCCATGCACTGTAATTTTTTAATATTATCTTAAGAAATATTCTTATAAATGGGAAAATGACATTTATAAAGCTGATCCTTACATCAACAGTAGTAGTGGCAATATAAATGAATATAGGATATAATATAATCTAAACATCTAGATTAAATATATTGATGTTATATAGTCTAATCAAATTTAATTATCCTACCTGCATTCTGGATACTACTGTAAAAGAACTAAAAATAAATTATTTGATTCTCTGTGCTGAAATTTAATGTTCTCTATAATGTATAAGTGGTGAAAATTTTTTAACAGAATGGCTATTACAACATACTTTAGGTATTGTAATTTTTAATGATAGTTTTTCTGGGTATAGAATTCTAGAGGAATTTTCTTACTATGCAACATTTAAATCTAGTTTCAATTCCTATTAATGTGAAATCTTCTATCAAACTACTTTTCTTCACAGATTTTTTTATCAATACTGTTAATTATAGATGTCCATGCTTTTATAATATTATATCTAGTTATATAGACACATTATTTAGTTACCATTAAGTATGAATTTTCTGAGACTTATTTTTCTTCAATACTTGGAAATTCATCCATCTCTTGATATTATACTACTCTATTCTATATTACTAGAACTTCTGTTAGTAATATGTTGGCAGGAATATGATACTGACCAAGGACAAGGAAGTAGGCTTCAGGTAGGAATCTGGCATTAGGCTAGAACAAAGAAATAATTTCAGGCAGGAATCTAAATTTTAGGCTAGAACAAGGAAGTAGGCTTCAGACATGAAAATGACTTTGGGCTAGAACAAGAACGTTGGCTCAGATATTTTGGTCATCCTGATAAGCCCTTACAAACAATGATCACAGGAATGTTCACGGAATTTTGTTTATTGTCTTGCTTGTTCCTTGACTATTTGCATCTATTGTAGTCCCTCAACCTAGAACTGACCTTAGTACTTGCATTTAATTAAAATGGTATAAAAGCAAAAAGGAGGAGGGGGGATAGGATAGGGGATTTCTAGGGAGGGGAAATGGGGTAAGGGGATGACACCTGAAATGTAAATAAATAAAATATTAAAAAAAGAAGAAGAAGAAATATGTTGGAGATACTGCAGAGATTTCTCAGCAGGTAAGGTGTTTACCAAGCAAACATGATGGCCTGAATTTGAATTCCTGACATTCATGTAAAAAGCTGCTTATGGTACTAGTGCCTGTGACCTTAGAGCTAAGGAAATAGAGGCAAACAGATCTCCACAATTCATTAGTCAACCAGTGTGGTCAACTGTTGAGTTTTATATTCAAGGAGAGGCACCGTCTCAAAAACCAAAAGTGCAATACAACAACAAAACCCAAGGTATAGATAGAAGGATAGAAGACATCCAATATGTATACATACCCCTTCCCCTCTTAAATTCCTGTTGGTCTTTTATTTATTTCCTTCTCTCAAGTTTGTTCTGAGGACTTCTTCATGATTATATAGCAACCTTCTAGTTTTCCCTTTTATTTTAACTCTGATGTTAATTCTAATGCTTTCTTTTTTTTTTAAATGTAGATGATTGTAGGTTTTCTAATCTTTATTTCTATATAAGTAAAAAAATCTTTGGATTTTGTTGACACTGTGAATTTTTTTATTATGATAAAAATGCATAACCCTAAATTTACAGTGTTAGCCATTTTTAAGTTTTTAACTCTCCTATTTTCTTCTTTTGATCTGAAGCTCTCTTTAGCTTTAGTATGGGTCATTTATCTGTTTCTGTTGCTGCCTGTGCCTTGAGTATCACGTATAAGATACCATCACTGAGTTTAATGCTGTGAGCACACTGCTATTTCCTTTTTGGTGTTACATCTGGTCCAAATGCATTTTAGGCTCATTTTTTATTTGTGGTATATCATATCGTTCTACTTATTTTTTTCTTGTGTAGAGGTGCAGCATTTCAAATGCTATTTGTTGAAGAAACTGGCCTGTCTCCATTGTTCAAGGTTTCTACCTTATCCTAACACAAGATGTCTGTATTTAGTCCCTAGAGCCCTCTGTATGAGACTGGTATTGTAGAATTCCACTCTGAACTGAGAATATGCAGATTGAATCACTGAGCTAGCACCTTAGCTGATATAGGTTCTTGTTGTGCAATTACTCCCAATGGCCACAACAGTTTCACAACAGAGTAGAAAAATGCATCTTTGGGCAGCAGCTACTGCTTTGCTGTTCACTATGATTTCTAGCAGAGGATGCAATTCTTTTACTCCAGTGTAATACACAGGACACTGTTCACCTGGATACCTCTGAGGCTTAAACTGTGGCCTCATCATTGTTGTACAGTCCCATGGCCTGATGGTTTGAAGTCTGGGCTTCTGTGAGTTTTTGCGACATTTTCTCCCACAAAATTCTTACATGAATTTTAAGTACAGTTTCATGAGGTTTTTTTTTTTTTTTTTAAGTACAATAATTTTATTAATTCTTTTAAAATTTCATACAGTGTATTTTGGTTATATTTATTCCTCTCTTTTCATGAGAACTGCTATGAGATGCACCCTGTCCCAACTTTATTTTTAATGACTCACCAAATCTAATTTGTGCTCTCCAGTGGAACTATTTACTTAAACATAGTGTACCTAAAGGGTACATTCTTTAAAAAATATATACTCTCCACACCCTCAAAAATCATTTCTATTCCTAACTCTTCAGTTAAGCTTTGAGACTTGTGAGCCCTTCCTCATTCCAGGCAGAATGCTAACTGGCTTGATCTAATGAAGATTTTGCTCCATGAGTCAGGGCTACTGAGAGTTCCTGACTGCAGTGGTCCAATCACATCCAGAAGACAGTTTTGCTCAGTGCTCCCAGACCTCTTACTTATACAATCTTTCTGTCCCTTCTTCTTCTGTGGTCCTGAGAGACCCCCAAAAGGGGACCCTCACCCAAGTCCGGACCTGCACGAACCCAAGGACACACGAGAGACCTTCTTGATGCAATTGCAGAGGAGGTTTAATGACGAGGGCCCTTGGGCCGGAACATATCTCATACAGGAGATAGAGATTCTGACCCAGAACCCAGGAAACTTGGGATATTTATGGGTAGGGGTTGGGGAGAGCGGGAAAATTTGGAGCGGTTACATAGGATTGGTTGCACTTTCGAGAGGCTACACATGATTGGTTGTTTTACAAATTTTGAACATAGCACTGGGAAGACCAAGGGAGGGAGGGGTAACCAAGAACAGTGGAACATTTCAGAGGAATCCAGCCCAAATGATCTAGAGTCATGTGAAAATCACTGCACACTCATTCTTCTCAAAAATGTGGTTTTTAACATGTCATTGTGTCCTATCCTGCCATTTCAGATTAACTATCTTTACTTTTTCCGGCTATAGCCCCACCTAGGTGGCAGCATCTTTATCTGTACTCAGGAATGTGTCTTCCTGCCTTGGGCCTCTCCCACCCATAGGTGGGCCTGCTGCCCGAGGTTTGAGGAATGTAATCCAGCAAGTGTCCTTCACCTGGAATGTGTCCTGGGGCAGCGAAAATCCTACAGTCCCTGAACCTTTGATGTGATGTAGGTGAACCATTTGTGGTTAAGCACTCCACTGATACTATTCTCCACACAGTTTGTACTTTAACCACTACCCTCTGGTGATGTCTGAGAGCTGTACTAACCCATGGGATATGAATTTAGAGGGCAATTTGGTACTATATTTATTTGGTAGAATAATAATAGCAGATTCATCCCTGGGACTTGTAAGGTCCCAAACATAGGTTCTTGGCCAAATTTTCTGTACCATGTTTGTGTTTTCTGCTATATATTGGGCCTTAAATCTAATCAGAGAGCAGTTTGTTACCTAGTGCGATATCCTGCTTCACACAGGCTTCATGACCTAGTGTGACTTTTGATGATTTTCCACCTCACCCTACCCCCAGGCACCGGAGTAGAATCTCTCAGAGCCAGCCAGCAAGGAGAAAACTTTCTGGTCAATAAAAACTTGATTTTTCCATGTTCAGTGACCAGTGTGTATGGTGTCTTCAGCAATAGCATCTTACCATTGTGTTCTGTTGGTCAACCTAGAACACTGGCAGTAGCCTACATTGTTTTAGGGATGATACCTCTGACAAATGACATAGGGGAATGGTCCTTCATCTGGCTCTGGGCTTTTTATTTGGCAATCTGTGTCTTCTGGGGGAAGCATTATCCTCAAGTGAAGCAACTTAAATTAAACTTTTATACTTAGAAAGCTTATAAAATAGTAAATGTTTTGTGACCTTTCTAAGTAACTTAAGTGATAGTTATTGCTCCTTCCAACCCCTTCTTTGTCCTACCTTCTATCCTTCTCCCCAATAGGCTCCCTTTTTCATTTATATTTGTGGCCCATTTTTAATGTGGCATAAGTGAGCATTTAACTAATATGGGATTCACAATGTCTTTTCATAAGAAATAGTTTTCTAGTTGAGGATAAAAAATATATATATATACATTATACCCTGAGAGGTGGATAGATAGGATACACCAGAGCATCTGTGCCAGTTTAGCTTGTGAGAATGATGAGACAACGTGGTGTCTGTGTGAGAAAGAACAATGCAGCTACCTGCTACACCAGCTGAAATAGTGATTAGTATTCCTGAGCAAAACAGCAAACCAACAGAAAAAATTTTCAGAATTAAATGCCACCCCCAATGAAAAACCAACTGATGTATTTGTCATGAGCTCCTGAAGCAGTAACCAATTTAAAGAACTGGGTACCTGTTTCTGAAGAATGATTTTCAAGCTAGCAGGTAAATTTGAGAATTATTATATTTATATACTATGTTCAAAAGACAATAGTTTGTTATACATGAAGGTTGTCTAAACTCTGAAAGCATCTCCTTAAGTGTCATTTCACACACTGCTGATTCTGTTTAGTCACCAATGGCTAGTAATGGTGCATTTGGTTCAAAATACTTCATTGGGTTTCTAAATCTTGGCTAAAATCTTGAAAAAGCTAATTAAGAATTACTTCAGAGAATAGAGAGAGGTGTTCAGTAGTTATGCATGCTTGCTTGCTGATATTTCAAAGGACTCGAGCTTGGTTTCCAATACTCAATGACTTACAGCTACCTATAATTCCAGCTCCAGGGAATCTGATCCATTCTTTTGGCCTCTATAGGCATACATGTATGTGTACACACACACACACACACACACACACACATGGTGGGAGAGAGAAAGAGAAAGAAGAGAAATCTTAAAAAAACTTATTCTTGAAATATTAAAAATAATCAATTAATATTAATTTAAATGTCACTTATAAATAATACCTAGGGCAGATGCTACAATTTTTACATTTTTGCTACTTAACATAAAAAATTGTATTATATTGAATTCTCATAAAAGATGTTTTACCAATTTTATCCAGATTCAATGTCCTCCCTAATTTTCTGATATTGAGTTTGAAGGAAGCTCACTAAATTACCTTTTTAGGTTGTTTGTCTATTAGGCATCCAACCTGTATTAAACAGCCCTAAAAATTCATTCTACTTTCCTTCTACACATTTGATAATGCCACGCTATCATATTCAAATGCTGCTGAGGCTCTTGCTCCTGGGGAGGAGATGGACTGACTCAGGTATTTCAGTATAACAACAGCACATGGAATTAAGTTTAGGTGGAGACAGTAAATTAATTCTCCCTGTACTTGTTACCATTCCCAACTATAGCAGGTACTGACATTTACGATTATATGTGTGTTTTGACTCACAAAAATTTTAGACCAAGTAGGGAATAGTTACAAAGTCTTGAATATATTCTCTGCTGAAACAACCTTTCTAATATTACCTGTTCTCTACCATCCATGTTCTCCATCTGTCATTTGTTATCCATCTCATGCCTTCCCTACCTCATCTGTGTACTCCATCTCCCCTGTGGTCGCTGCCTCCCGTGTGGTCCATCTCATCTGCATTTTCCATATCACCTGAGTGTTCCCCATCCCACCTGTGCTCTCCATCTTTCTTGCGCTCACTTCTCACCTATGTTATCCCACCTTGCTACAGTTGCCTACACCATTTCTTGATTCAATTAAGAAGAATAATGTTGCTCTTGCAAAAATTTGATTTGGATGTGTATATGTGGAATGAGATGGTTGAAAACTTAAACTGAAAAACTCTGGCTTCCAATTTTAGCTTTACTAGTGATTTGGGCTCCAGCTTCAGGGAATGACCTCACCTCTGAGAGCACCATAGTTTCAGGGCTGCTCTCTTTGCTTTCCCATTCAGCATAAGGACCGCTCAGCCTTCTTTTGTGAAGGGTGTAGATTCTGTATGAGTGAGGCAAAATAGAATTGACAAAGATTCTCAAGTCAATAAAGAAAATAGAGAAGGCAGAGTTCGCAGCAGATACTCACTTAAAATGAGGTTTGCATCACAATCCTATTGTAGTCATGAGGAGGCAGCCATTGTCTAAAAAGTTGCTGACACTTCTGGGAAATGGTTGATGTTTCACTTCTTATTTTTGTAAATACCTTTATCATTGCTTTATTCCTACTTTTCCTGTGTCTTGTTTGTCTATCTGCATTCTAGCAATTGACCCATTGTGCAGTTAGGATAACTCTCGGAGGTAATAGCTATATTGACAATTGCCTTCAAATTTGTTAGTCCTTTTTGTTAACACTAATTAAAGAAGAATATGGTCATAGTATTCAAGGTTCTCGTCTTAATATTTCAAAACTAAACATTGTAAAATTTCTGACTAATCAAAGTATTCTGAAGAGGGTTATGTTATAAAATAAGAAAGCTATTGTGATTCAACTCTAGAGTAAGAAAACTGGCTGTAAAAGATGATAGCAGAGACATCAGTTGTTATCTCCTGTTGGCCCAGTGTGGCTGGTTCTACTTGAAGTTTTAAGATTTCTTTTAAAGGTGGCAGAGTTCTTTAACCAAAGCTTGAGACACAGTCTAAGATCATCTACTTACTGTTGTCACGTTGTAGTAAATGTCATGCACATTTTCACCAATGACAGAATTGTTCAAGTGGCATCTTTTGCTGGAAAGATAACTTATCAACGTTGTTCTGAAACCGTCAATTTACCTTTAGCTTCAGTACCATAGCTGCAGTAACAGTGCCCTTTTAGGTAGAAAATGCCATGGCATTTGGTCTAGTCATGGAGACATCGCATGTGAATTCATTTCAAAGAAGAAATGATTAAATACTTCCTTTTGAAGAAAGAATAGAATTGAATTACTGCTCCCAAAAATGAAATTATGATCGATGAACCAATTAGACTCTGAGATTTCCTCAAGGAAAGATGAGGGAAAGAATGAAAAATTCACATACACTACTCAAAAGAATAACTAAGTACTCACTGCAAATGAGCTGAGGGAGTGAGAAATGTTCAAATGAGTAATTTGACAATATAAACTGCCATTGGAGGGTCTGTCATTAAATCGTCATTAGAACAGCCTCTTGCTATTGAGCACGATTTTTATGAAGAAAATAAATATTGCCAATCACATTGAGAAATGAAATTATCCTTTGTAAGTCTCAAGACACCCTCTCAAGAAAGACTTATTATAATAGTATTTTTAGAAAAAAAGGGGGGCAACAAATACCCTCTGACTTCTGTATCAGCCATCAGATAAGCCAATATGAAAACCTATAGAGAGACAGCCCTGTGTATGGAACAAAGAGGATTCTTTGAACTCAACAGTTAGTGAGAAATAATTCCCATTTTTTAGCAGTTGGTTTTGAGTCTTCTTTAAACAAACACTAAGAAACTTTTCCTTTAATGTTTCTTCTTCCTCTCACTGTCCCCTGACCTCTGGCTTTTCCATCTGCTTACAAACTATCTTTCAATTTAGCTCTTCCCTTCACAGCAATATTTATTATATTCAATAAACATGTGTTCAGTGGGTGGACCTGAAAAGCACTCCTTCATGGCGTGGTAGAAAATGCACATTTTCAGGTGTGGTCCTTAAGCTATATTGAAAAAAGGATGCAAATGCAAAGTTTTAGTATAAAACTGCACAGAGGACACACAGAATCAATTGTTTTTAAAGGGAGGAAGTGATGCTTAGCATGGTACAGATCCACTGATATAGAAGATGGCAGCAGTAGCAGGGATGGCATGTAGCTTGAAATGATTCTGGAAAACCCTCAGAAAAGACAGAACTGGCTTACAAAGCCAGTTAAAAGTTAAATAAAAAAAAAATTTGTTGTTACAAAAAGTCACAAGTCACACTGAGAACATTTACTATCTTAACTGTAAGTCTGCCAGATCAACCAGCAAAATGACCTTTTGTGAGTTGATTACTGTCCTTCGATACAATTAGTCTCCTATGTAATGGACTGAATCTAACGGTAACAGGAAAGGGCTATTTCTCTGTATGAGAGAATTCAAGTGGGTATTATTAGCAATGCATTTCTCAGTAGAGAATGCTTTCCTTCACAGTTGTCTTACTCACTGTTCTATTGCTGTGAAGAGACACCATGACCAAGGCAACTCTTAAGAAAGAACGCATTTAATTGGGGGCCCTGCTTATGGTTTCAGGAGTTTCGTTCATTATTATCATACTGGGAAGCATGGCAGCACACGTGGCTCTGGAGTAGTAGCTGAGAGCTGTATCCTGATCTGCAGGCTCGGGGTTGGGGGGGGGAAGGGGGAGGGAGAGAGAGATTAGAGTCTAGACCTGGTTTATTTTGAAACCAGAAAGCCCACCCTCAGGGACATACTTCCTCCAACAAGACCACACCTCCTCCAACAAGGCCAAACCTCCTCCTAATCCTTCTCAAATAATGCCACTCCGATGACTAAGTATTCAAATATAGGAACCTGTGGGGGTCATTCTTAATTCAAACCACCACAGCAGATTTTAGTTCTCACATTGCCATATGATTTCATCAACCAGGTTTCACAGCTATCACATCTCTACACCAAGACACTGGTTTTCTACTTCCCTATTAGAACTAAGTGTTGCCCAAACAACCATGTGGCTACTTCTCAAATTTATCATTCATGTTTTCTTATTGCTTCTTTCCCAGGGGTTTGGTTCTTTCTTTCTTTCTTTCTTTCTTTCTTTCTTTCTTTCTTTCTTTCTTTCCTTCCTTCCTTCCTTCCTTCCTTCCTTCCTTCCTTCTTTCTTTCTTTCTTTCTTTCTTTCTTTCTTTCTTTCTTTCTTTCTTTCTAAAATTCCACCTGGTATAGTAGATGCAAGTCACTTGTCACTTCTCATTAATGACCCAATACTTTCCTTTAGTGTATTTCCTGAGTTTTTTTTTTTTTTTTTCCCCAGAGAGAAGCCAAGCCCTCTTTTCCATTTATTCATAGCTCTCTGATTACTTCCACTGTGGACCTTGCATGCACAATTCCTATTGATACATCATTGGGATTCAGTAGCGTCAGTTATTGGAAGTGCCTACTAAAAAACACACTTTCCATTTATCTATCTTTTGAAAACAATATAGGCAATAGTCTGTTTCTGGAGTGTTGTGGTTTCTATGGTCTCCCCATGTCTCATTTCACATCCCTACCAAAGGTGACTTAGACTAAAGGGGAAGACTCTCTACTAACTGAAAAGTGAACCTCTCTGTCAAAGGAACTGAGCTTCCCCAAACACATCTTAAATCTTCTGACTCATAGTCAGGTAGATTTTTTTTTTCTTCTTCAGTCAGACATAGACACATGTCACTTGTGTTTGTCAAATTTCTTTATCTTTTTTTCTTTTTTTAACTGGAATTAAGCACTAACTCATAAAATGTACTACGTTTCCAATATTTTTATAGAGAAATCAGTATTTCTCAGGATCTCAGTTGTCCATTATTTAGCACCTTCTGGAGTCGTCTCATGATAAACAACATTTTAAAAAATATTATCTTCTTTTTTAAACTTTGTATTGGTTCTTTGTGAATTTCACATCATGTACCCTAATCCCACTCAACTTCCCCTCCCCTCACACCTGCCCTCCACCCTTGAAATGCCCCCCTCAATTGAGAAAAAAAATTCTTGTTGTGGAAGTTGTACTATGTGCCACAGTATAGTCTTTTGTCTACACGTCTTTGCTTACAAATGTCCATTGCAATGAGTCATTGCTCTGGTACATGGCTTGTGGCTTCTGCTACGCTATCAGTACTGGAAGATCACCATGACTCCACTCAGATATCCATCTGTTGCCCTGTATCACTGAGATCCGGCAGCTTTGAATCTGTAGGACCAGTCCCTTCACACACTCCAGAAGTTCACTGATAAGGCAGATGTTATATGCAGTGGAGCATTCTAAAGCCTGGGATCTGGGCTTGGTCAGCCCTGGTGAGCCACCAGCTCTCCCTCACCACCACTACTGGGGAAAGCTCCCTTACCCTGCCCTACCCGGCTTGAGCTTGCTCATCCAATGCGGCAACCACCAAGGGGCAGAGCTAGAGCTGGAGGCTGGCTCATCTGTGCCCAAGCCATCGGGGCAGCTCTATTGTACTGCCCACATGAGGGGCAGGGACCACTCTCCCAAGTGTTGTAGCCAGTGATGGAGAGGGACAGTTCACACAATTTTCATGACCCTAGGGCCAGCTTTCCCTCTTATTATAGGTAGCAAGGGACAAGGCAGATGAGGAGGCCATGTCTCCTTCATTCCACACCACAACAGACAAAAGGTAAGGTCCAATCTCTTGCACTCATGTTCCAAACCCCGAAATCCAGGGCCAGATCTATTGTGCTTCCCTGGTAAGAGGCAGGGACAGCTCCCCTGCGCTCATGAAACCAGGGCCAGCTCTCCAGCCTGCCATAAGTGGCAAGGGATAAGGATAGGAAAACAAAAACAACCAAAAAAAAGAGAAGTTTTTTAAAACTAATAAGAAATCTTTAAAACCAATAATAAATTCAATTGCATTTGGGAAATTCAGTTGAATATTTGAAAGTTCTCATTATGTACAATATATATACTATTGATATAAAATATGTTCTCTACTAAGTTAAAGATGTTGCTACTTTTAATTTACTGAAAGATTTATAGTCAGGATGAATTTCAAACCTGTAAAATACCCTTACACCTGTCAACCAGGTTTTCAGCTCTGATTGTCATCATGTGACAGTGAATGTTTGATAGTTCCTGTTTCAAATTATCAACTACATTTGTTTGTTAATAACTAGAAATTTTTACAACTGAAATGTAAAATAGTTGAAATGTTTGTTTTCCTTTTTTAAATTTTTAATTGTTCCATTCATTTACATCTCAAATGATATCCCACTTCCTGGTTACCCTACTCTCTACCTAACCCCCATCCAATGATATCCCACTTCCCAGTTACCCCTCCGCCACCCCCCATCCCACATCTGCCCTTCCCCCTCCCTTTTGCCTGTATGAGAGTGCTTCCCCCACCCAACCACACTCTCCACCGTTACAGCATCCCCCTGCTCTGGGGCAACAAACCTCCCCAGGACCAAGGGCCTCCCCTCTCATTGCTGTCAGGCAATGCCATCCTCTGCTACAAATGTATCTGGAGCCAAAGATCCCTTCTGGTACACTCCTTGGTTGGTGGTCTAGTTTCTGGGAGAACTGGGTGGTCAGGCCAGCCTATGTTGTTCTTCCAATGGGGTTGCAATACCCCTCTGCTTCTCCAGTCCTTCTGCCAGCTTCCCCACCAGGTTCCCTGAGCTCAGTCTGATGCTTGACTCCAAGCATACACCTCTGCATTTGTCAGTTGCTGGCCGGACCTCCTCAGGAACTGCCACACTTGGTTCCTGTCCACAAGTGCCTCTTAACCATGGCAACAGTGTTGGGTTTGGTGTCTGCAGACATGATGTATCCTCAGGTGGGGCAGTTCCCCAGTTGGCCTTTCCTTCTGTTTCTGTTCCATGATAAAAGTCACTGTTCTTCCTTTGGACAAAAACATTTCTTGATTAAAAAAAAAAAAACTTTGAGAAGTGTGGGTGGCTCCTGATGTCCTTCAATGGAAGAATGGATACAGAAAATGTGTTACATATACACAATGGAGTGCTAGGCAGCAATTTAAAAAAAATGACTTTATAAAATTTGCAGGCAAATGGATGGAACTAGAAAATATCATCCTGAGTGAGGTAACCCAGACACAAAAGAACTCACATGGTATGTACTCACTAATAAGTGTATACTAACCCAAAATATCGCAATGCATATGATACAACCTACAGCCCATATGGAGCGTAGAAGACAGGAAGATCAGGGGTAGATGCTTCAGTCCTGCACTGAGGGGGGAACAGGATGATTGTGGGAGATGGAAGGAGAGGGGGGCAAGGGAGGGAGAAATGGGGAGGAGGAAATAAGGGTGGCAGTATCAGAATCTGAAGGAGAGAGGTGCAGAGGGTCAGGAAATGGAGTAAAAATAGGTGGCATGGAGGATGAGGAACTGGGTATTGCCTCTGGTGGGTCCCAGACATCAAAGAAACACGAGGCTTCCAGGACACAATGGAATTGACTTTAGTTGTCTTCCTTTGTTTATGCTTCATTTTATTTTAGAGTTTGGTATTCGCGTTATAGTATTTCTATGAAATACATTAAGACATTTGTGTATGTGAGTGTGTGTGTGTGTGTGTGTGTGTGTGTGTGTGAATGTTTGTGTATGTGCGTTTATGTGTATGTGTGTGCATGTGCACTCCAGCACTTTAAATCTACATTGTTTGTTTTTAGTTTTGAACTATATTTGTTTTGGTCTGATAGCATTAGTTGGAGTAGATGTTTTAATGGTATTTTTTAAAATATAATAATTGGTTTTCTACAGTTTTATTTCACTGTGAGTTAATTTTCATAATTTCTGTTTCCTAGAAACTAATTCACATACAAAATGTTTCTTTTTAATTAATATCAGTATGTTATGACATTTTAATTTTTAATTGCCTTATATCTAGGATCTCTTTCCTAAGAAAGTCGTCTGCTCACACAGTGTTTCCTAAGTAATTATCACAAATATTATATGCTACACTCATTTTCAGTCACACTTCTTCCTATATCTCCTTTTCTGCTCCTCGGAGCCTATTCTGAAATTTTCTTTCTTACATTGAGGTCTTTTAAAATTTATTTAATAATTTTAATAAATCCAAGAATGGAGTCATGTGAGATTTTCCAGTGCTTGTGAGAAAACGCCAAGAAAACAAGATCCTTGTGACTTTAGTTTCTTAAAAATATGGAATTGTTCTTGTGCTCTTCAAACCACGGGATGTGTGCTTGTGCTCCTCCCAGGTGTAGCAGACTGGAGTTAGCTTACTTCAGATTATTCATTACAACCAGCCATTGTTATTTGTTTATATGCCTCTATGGAAATGTTTTCTCCACACCTGAGTCCTCTGCCATGAACAGTTTGCCCTTGGATACTTAACTTATGTGACTCCTCTTAACCGTCAGAGTATAACTTGTCTGATGCCCTGAATAAAGTTGGCTATAGCATGAGACTTTAGCCTGACTCATTTATTGGCTTTGTTCTCTCAGGTCTTGTCATCTCTAGAGCAATGACCTCTTATTTTGTAAACTTAGTTTTACAGTTTGTTTTTCTAAGTTAGTATTCCTTTATTATGTAAATGCCAATTTCAGTTTTCTTACACTTAAGTTGTATTATATATATATATATATATATATATATATATATATATATACATATATATGTGTGTGTATAATTCTCAGTCCATTTAGAACATATATTAATATATATTATATATAAATTATATATAATTAATAATATATATAAATTAATATATATTAATTTACAAGCTAGTGATTAATTCTCAAAATTAAAACATGGCTATCAGCTTGCCCTTAATTTCTGTGCTATTCTTTTGTTATTAAATAAGTGTCACACAATATGTGACTTGTGTGACTTATACTCATGTGACCTAGAGTGCTATGACTTTTACAGATAGCTTCTTAGATAGAAATGCCATTACAATTTCATTAAGCCAAGCCCATTCATTTTGACTATTTGCTCATATTGTTTATCAAAGACTAGGAAAGTATGTTAAAGTGGATTAGTACACTAGTGATGGATTTTTCTATTTATAATATTTGGCTTTATATTATTTTTGTCTTATTACTTAGGACAAATGTTCATTATTCTGCAAATTTTATTTTTTATTGTATTGTTATTTATTAAATAGACAGATCTTTAATCCTTCTTTACTTCATATTCTACTTTGCCTGACAATATTCTTGCAACCCTACTCTTTTCACATTTTCCAGGTATAATTGTTCTATTCTATTCTATTCTATTCTATTCTATTCTATTCTATTCTATTCCATTCCAGCCCCTCCACAACTACCACTACCTTAGAACAGGACATCATTAGAAATAAGATTGTTGACTGCACATGGGATGGATACCCAGGTGGAATGGTCTCCAAATGGCCCCTCCTTCAGTTTTTATCCCACACTTTGTCTCCATATTTACTCCCTTGAGTATTTTGTTACTCCTTATAAGAAGGACCAAAGCACCCACACTTGGTCTTCCTTCTTCATGAGCTTCATGTGGTCTGTAAGTTGAATCTTGGGTATTTCAAGCTTCTGGGCTAATATCCAATAATCAGTGAGTGAATACCATGTGTGTTCTTTTGTGATTGGGTTACCTCACTCAGGATGATATTTTCTAGTTCCATCCATTTACCTAAGAATTTCTCGAATTCATTGTTTTTAATAGATGCTCCATTGTGTAAATGTACCACATTTTTTTTTATCCATTCCTCTTTTGAAGGACATCTGGGTTCTTTCCAGCTTCCGGCTATTATAAATAAGGCTGCTATGAACATAGTGGAGCATATCCTTGTTATATGTTAGAGCATCTTCTGGGTATATGTCCAGAAGTGGTGCAGTCACCAAAGGTAGACGCTGATGTGGATGTCAGGAAGTGCACGCTGACAGGAGCCTGATATAGCTATGTCTTCAGAGGTCTGCCAGAGCTTGACATATTCAGAGGCAGATGCTCACAGCTAACCATGGAACTGATCAAGGGGTTCCCAATGGAGGAGTTAGAGTGAAGACCGAAGGAGCTGAAAGGGTTTGTGGCCCCATGAGGAGAGCAACAATACCAACCAACCAGAGCTCCCAGGGTCTAAACCACCAGCCTGGGAGCACTTAGGGAGGAACCCATGGCTCCAGCTGTATATGTAAGGGAGGATGGCCCTGTTGGGCATAGGTGGGAGAGAAGATCCTTGGTCCCATGAAGGCTGGACCCCGTGTGTGTGGGAATTCGAGGGTGGGGAGGTGGGAGTGTAGGTGGGGGGGTGTAGGTGGGTGTACATCCTCATATAAGCAGGAGGAGGGGGTGGAATAAGGGGTTCCTGGGCGGGCGGGGGGAGGAATGATGGGGTAAAGGGATAACATCTGAATTATAAATAAAATATCCAATAAAAAAAGAATTGACCAATAAAAAAAGAGGAAGAAAGAAGGTTGTTGCACAGGTTATCAGTTAAGATGTATTTATAGTGGCTTAGAGTTTTATATTTATAGGATCTTAATTGGTGTCCACTTAGTGAGGGAAAATTTAGACATAGAGACATGTTCACTTGGAGAATGTCATGTGACTGTGACAGAAAAGACAGGAAGGAGGAGCATACATTTATAGTGACAGGTTAACTGAGAATAAAGTCACCTAAGGATCCGAAAAGCAAAAGTTGGAATACTTTCCACAGGTATAATCCAACCTGCAGATTGCTTGATTTCAGCCTTGTTTGTGCCTTACAGAGCTGTTAAACTGTGAATTTCTGCTTTGTAAACCTCCTAGATTGTGGTAATTTATTAACACAGGTCAAAAGATTAATACACTTCATTCACAGATGTCATGCTTACTTATCTTGTATATATCTGTATTATGAACAAGATAATAATCAACACAAAAGTAATAAGGATAGCATGAGACATAGATCAGAACTAACCCTGAATCACTACGAAAATGCAACTTCAGTGACATTGTACCACCCAGGCTCTGGCACTGAGATCAATCAGAGTTCAAATAAGTTGTGATTCCGGTCCACAGTGGAGAAGGCACTAGAATGCTTACTTGTTAATGCTTACAGTGCTGGGTAAACTGAGGCAAGCCTGGAAATGTGAAATATCAGGTGCTCACTTGTGTCATCTGTCCTGCATGTTTTCCTCTATGCCCCTTTCTCTCAGAGGTTTCCTGTGTTCCTATTTCCCACTGTTTTGTGGTGGAAATAAGCCAGAATTTTAGATGGTAATTACCAAGTATCTATTGGGAGCAGGTGGTAATGTGTGTATTCACTTTTAAAAACCCAATATTATCAGTAGCTGCTTTGTAATTATACTATTTTGACATGTGTAAGTGCATTGTAAGGATGACCATATAGTATATTAAGGCCACATATTTGTATTATTCATGTTTTAATAAACTTCATTTTTATTATCTTTAACTTCTCAACCATTTTCTCTGAAATCTTGTGAATTTTGTTTTACTTTTATTTTATGTATATGAGGGTTTTGTTTTGTTTTTTTTTTTTTGGCAGCATGTGCATCTGTGTACCATGTCTGTGCCTGGTACCTATGGAGACAGTGCTGAAGTAATAGACATGACCACCATGAATAGATTTCTGACAGGTCTAATTGCATAGAATATTGTTAATTGAATGGGCTTTTTTTCCTTATTGGTAAACTATTTTACTTGAATAGTCAAGGGATTTTTCTATTTTATTATTAATTTTATTAATTTCTATTATTATTTTATTAATTTCTATTATTATTTTATTCTATTATTCTATTAAATTTTATTAATTTCTATTATTATTAATTCTATTTTATTATTAATAATTAATAGAATAATTTCTGACAATTCACCTCGTAATGTAAATCAGTTACTAACATCACCTGCTATTTAATGGGTCCTTCTATTTTAAAATAATGAGCAATTAAGCTCAGAAAACTTTTCTGTTCTCGCTTGAGATATTTCTTCTCTTGAGTAGCCCTTCATCCTTGATTTGTAATGTATGATTATCCTGTCTCTAAGCAATACATTTTAGTTTTTTAGTATATTTTCTTCTCCCTTTTCCCTGAGCCATTTGAAAACAAAACAAAAACCCAAATCTATATCGTACTCCAACACACTATTAGTCAGCTTGCTATCACAGGAGAAACATTGACTGCAGACTCGAGAGGTCTCAGTCCATAGTCACTTTGCTTTGCTGTTTGTAAGTCTGTGCCAAGTCGGAATCATCACAGGGAAAGCAGGACAGAAAGAAGCATCCTGTCTTACAGGAAGAAGAGACAAGGAACAAAGTCACCCTTCAAGGGCACACTCTCAAAGAGCTACTTCCAACACCTGGACTCCACCTCCTAAATCTTTTGCACCTGTCAGCGGCCCTTTAAGTTATGAAACCGTAAGTGCCTTAGTGCATTTGTGAGGGGAGAATTCTAGAGATTCTTCACCTCCTGAGGACCCCACCTATGAGCAATGCTGCATTGAGGACCAGCCTTCAAAATATGAGTCTTTATGGGATGTTGAAGATCCATTTCATAACAATTCTTTATCCTTTTTTGCTTCAGCATGCAATGCATTTAATTTTACAAGGCTTACTACTTAAAATCAACCCCAAACATTTTGGGTGCAGTAGCCAGGTCCAGTTCCCACTGGACTCGGTTCTAATTACTGATACCAGTTTCTACTTACAGTTTTGGATTTAGAATCTTTTTCTAGTGTGTGAAATTTTATTTTCTTTTTTAAAAACAATTATGGGCTTGCAATGGTGCTCTGACATTAGTTTGGTTAAATAAAAAGTATAGAGGGTTATTGTTTTGAATTGGGATTCTGAGAAGTGCCCAACAGACCAAACCAGAACCAGAATGTAGTCAAAACCAACTTCAAAACAGACCAGGTTCCAGAAACTCTGTGAAACAGTAACCAGTCAAAAATGAATTCCTTTCTGTTTTCAAGCAACAGCGACAATAACTCTGAAATGACTAACTCACTTTTAGTTTTATTTGATTCATTAACCTTTTTCTGCCTTTAAAGCCAATCTCTCTGGCTCAGACCATTGAAGCTTCCTATACTTTATAGGTGGGCTGCCATTCACTTCACTCATTTCCAAAAAAAGCTAACCTGATCTTTTAAATTTTATTGTTAACATTTGTTTTTAGCATCCACTAGCTTGTCCTTTCTGACCTATACCAGTTTCATTCTGCACAGACTAATCTCAGATGGGATATCACAACCTGTTCTATGACTTTAACTAATGACAACAGTATTCCTTTCTTGGCTTGGGAAACCTAGAAATAAACAGTACACTTTTCTGTCCTTTTCCTCCACTGTGGGTAGCATTTGAAAACACTAACAGTTTAGAAAGTGAGTTCAGTTCCTTGTAAGAGTTCTAATTAAAGATAAAGCCCCCAACTATATAGTACAGGGACAGTTCCTGTGAGTCACAGCTAAATCCCTTTGACATCTTTTTTCTTAGTAAATTTTCCCAAGATGCCTCAATCATTATACCTTAGATTAGGACCCATTACTCTTTTTCAGTGACTTGGACCCCATGTTTAACTGCTCTAGCTATATCACACCACAGACTAGTTACTGAAAACAGATGGTCAGAGACTTACCCATGGCTCTAAAAATTATGATTATACTTTATATATAATAATTAAAAATAAAGTGCTCAGATTAAGAAACAAAAAACAAAACAAAAACGAAAAAAAGAATGAAATATAGTACAGTATAATATAATAAATATAATATAATATGATTACAGTAACAGCTACTGGTTTCAATGAAGAGTTGCTAAAGTCAGTCATACCACCAGCTAAGGAATATTGCCTTGGCTTCTCACTTCCCAACTCAGGTAACTATTTCTTTTCCTCCACACAGTTTAACATGTTATAGAAATATCGCATGCCTCTCTATAGTATGGTGTTCTTTTTCTTATGACAATGTAGTGGTTATCATTTAAAAAAAATGTATTTACATCAACCACAAACCCACTATAAAGCTGCTAGAGAATCCTAAGATCATTCCAGAGGGAGGAAGCTCTCCTAAAACACAAGTACTTGACACTGTCACTTATTCAGGGGTTGGGGTTCTTTCTTTCTTTCTTTTCTTTTTTCTTCTGCTTTATTTTGTTTTGTTTGTTTTAATTTTCCTTTTTTCCCCCAATCTGCTTTTCTACCATTTAAATTACATGCAAGTACTAAGGTCAGTACTAGGTTGAGGAACTAGAAATACAATAGATGAAAATAGTCAAGGAACAAGCAAGGCAATAAATACAAATAGTTAAAGAACAAGCAAGACAATAAACAAAGTCCTGTGATCACTCCCACGATCACTATTTCTAAGGGCTTATCAGGATGACCAAAATATCTGAGCCTACTTCCCTGTCCTAGCCCAAAGTTATTTTCATGCCTGAAGCCTACTTCTTTGTTCTAGCCTAAGATTTAGATTCCTGCCTGAAATTACTTCTTCATTCTAGCCTAAGGTTTAGATTCCTGCCTGAAATTACTTCTTTGTTCTAGCCTAATGTCAGATTCCTGCCTGAAACCCATTTCCTTGTCCTTGGTCAGTGTCAGATTCCTGCCAAGGATTCCCAGAAGCTCTCCACAACTCTCCCTTTTTTTATTTCATAAACAAGACAGAGTCTGTCATAGGTTGTTCTGACAAGAATGACTTCCTTACCTGTCATGGAATATGCATTATCAAAAACAATGCACTTATCTTAGTTGGTAAAGCTCTGTGCATAATCTTACCTGTCCTTGGCTTGCCAGCCTGTCAAATTAATAACTCTGTCTGGGGGTCCATTTTCAGTTTCAAGTCATGTACTTTGGCTGCCAACATTTTGGTGTTGTTAAAGACAAACTTTAATACAATGGGCAGGAATAAAAGCATTCCCAGGACAAAAAGGGCTAGCGTGATCAAGCTGTATATGCTATTCCTGAAGCTTGACCAAAATGGAAATACTCACCTCAGGCCATGGATAATCTTATCAGCAGTATCTGTAGCATCAAAGCTCAGCAGAACAGCATTCTTTAAATTCATAATCTCACTATGCAAAGTTAAAACAACCAGAGAGGTATTAGAATTATGCCAAATACCCTGCAAGTGTCTTTAAAATTTTTTCTAATTATAATGACTATCATTGTAAGTTTTAGAAGTAACACAAATCCATTGGTATTTGGCATGGCACTTGAGATGGCTCCTTACTCTTAAACTCTGAACCTTCTTCCAATAATTTGAATGGGATAAAGAGCATCAGTCCATTGTTCCAAATGCCTATCTAAATCCTCTTGTATATTCAACACATTAGTAACATTTTTTGCTAAATGATTAACAAAAGTAGCTGTCTTAACTTTCTTGTGCCAAAGCAATTGCAGAAGCAGTAGTACTAGCAATTAATGTAATTAAAGCTGTTATACCAGCAGTAATCAAGTCTACTACTCTCTTTCTTCTGCTTAAAGCCTAACTCACTTCTTCCAGTACTTGCAAGCTTTTTTACAGAATACCAAGGTCCTGTAATACTTAGGGCAATAAAACAAAAGTTAGTTGATAAATCCCCATGACAAGCCAGGTTTCAGTCTGACATATACAGAGGTGGATGCTCTCGGCCAACCACTGAACTGACCACAAGGTCCCCAATGGAGGAGTTAGAGAGAGGACTGAAGGAGCTGAAAGGGTTTGTGGGTTGGAAAATCTTAAGGGATTTCCCAGCTCAAATCTCCCGGTGTGAGATACTAGGAAAGAGGAGGTACTTTAGTACTTTTTGCATCTCTAGGGTTAAGAAGTTCACACTTAGCATTGTGGTTCATCTCTGGTCAGCTAACTGGGCTACTTTGCAGTACATAAACATAGTGCAAGTGATGGTGTACTTCATAACCAATTTGATTCTTCATTTGTGACAGATGCCAAGAACCTAAGAACACTTTTATCATCTCTTTAAATGAGAGAATTTAGAGTTTATTCCATTGATCAGTTTTTATTATGTAAAAGATATATGTCTGTGACTATAATTCAAGTTGATAAGCATACACATATTGTGCATGTATGTGTGTATGTGTTTGTAATAAAAAATATTTTCATAAAACTCAAATCACTTTCTGATCTTTACAGAGAAGGCAATTTTCCAGTAAAATTTATTAATTTATAAACTTGTATCTATGTTTGGCAAATAGATTTTGAACTTCTCAGTGTTGAGCTCCACAGAATTAAAACAGCCATGTTTACAAGAACTTGAAGGCTATAGATCAATGGGGGTCCAGCAGCTAACACTGACTGTAAAAGCAGAATAAACTGTAAGTAGACAGACCAACAATAAGTGGCCTCTCTCTCAATTCTTCACCATGAGTAAACCTAATGTTGTTACTTGAGAATGCAGTGACACCATCTAAACTTCTTTTCATCCTTGGATGCCCAAATATTACCTTGATATAAGCAAGAGTTGGGTAGATTCTTTTGATCAAGATTTATGTTTGGATTTCTGTGTGTAATAAAATGTGCTGGAGAACAGGGGAAGTTAAGCTACTGTATCAAATAACTTACAGAGGAAAAGAATGAACAGTTCTATTACCTACAACTACAACCCAAAATATAGAAAAATGAAAGGGGCAAAGTGGAGCCTAAAATGCATTTTTATAAATGCATTGTTGAGTTGAAAAGAAAAGAAAGAGATCACCAGGATTGAGAAGCTACCAAGCCAAACATGTGCATAGCTTTATCACTACAGGCCATAAAAAAACCACAGGTGAGGAAGCCTAAGAAGCTACATGCTAGGTTCAATGCTGAGGAAGGGATGCATAGTTCTCAGCCCAGTAAGGACAAGTACCAAAATGATGCATAGCACCTCAGGTTGCAAAGGGCCACACTTTTCATTGAAAAGGCTGGAGTTGCTGGGCGGTGGCGGCACACGCCTTTAATCCCAGCACTTGGGAGGCAGAGGCAGGCAGATTTCTGAGTTGGAGGCCAGCCTGGTCTACAGAATGAGTTCCAGGACAGCCAGGACTACACAGAGAAACCCTGTCTCGAAAAACAAAAAAACAAAAAACAAACAAACAAACAAACAACAACAACAAAAAAGGCTGGAGTTGGGGAGAATTGCCCATATGCCCAACAAACGACTGGCAGGGAGAGTTCCATTCACAAAAGGCAGTGAGGATAACGCCCCCATCCTTCATAGAAACTAAGCACAAGCCTGAACACTAAGTAAATGAATATTAGAGCTGCCAAAGGGAGAAAAAGAAATGTAGTTTCACAGGCAGACAGGTCTGCGATGATGCTGGTGCAAGCAAACTTTCCTCACTGCTATGCCAGAGAAGTAAAGTAATGCAGCCATGCACTGTAGCAATTCCGAGTAATGACAAGCAAATGCATTCATCTCATTACACTATTTGTAATGTTCTCTCCTGCTGCATACCTTCTCAAGTTTACTGTAAAACTGTACCACCCTTTTCCAGCAATAGCCTCAAAATCAAAACACTTCCTGGGCACCCACTTCTGAATACAGCCACACTTGATACCAAACCATCAACATAAGCGTCTGGAGAGACATTTAATGGCAGAGCCAAAGCAGATGTGATGCCTCTCTTCCTCTCACTTAACATCAGGCTACAGACAAATGCTATGAATTTCCCTTCCAATCACTTTTGGCGTCAGATCATTTCTATGTCTATGGAAGATCCATGCTGCTACTCTGTTCCCTCAAAACCAGGCAGCACCCTACTGTTGTTTCTACACCTGACCAAGCCTAGTCCACTTCCACTAAGGATTCAAATCGATCATTTGGTCAGTCCTCTGCTCAAACCGTTCCATGCTTTCTTATCTAATTTAAAGTGAAAGGCAAATTCATTAAAAAGTTACCTACTCTTATCCCCCCTTGATGTCATTTTGTAACCCCTGGCTGAATGGCTAACCCTACTTCAACCACTTCAAGCCTGACTTCTGTTCCTAGAAAATAGGCTATGTCACAGTTCCCTGCCTGATTGCTGGAACCATTTTACTTGGGTTTCTGTCTCAACTCAGAATGTGGCTTTAATCAGAGTATTCTTCTTTGGGTGCTTGCTGACTGTGAGCTCGAGATGACAGCAGGAGTTGTTCATAGGATCACATCACTGGCTCTCAATGAAGGGACAATTTTGTCCCCTAGAAAACACTTATCAATGTTTGGACACATTTGCAGTTGTCACAGCATGACAGGTATCCAGGGCTGCTGCTGTGCATCCTACAGTACAATGAACAGAGTCATAGAATGACAATGCCCCAACAGCCAACTGTGTTGTGTTTGCATAAGCATGCATAAGTTATCCTATAAGGATTAAGTGACTCAGTATGTGAAAAACACACAGAACAATGTGGGTCATGTAGGAAGCACTGATTCATTTTCTGAGTATGTATACACTATATAATACATTATAATTAAGTACAATATACAAATAATATATGTCATCCATGTGTATTATTTTCATTATAGTATGATGATGTACAATAAAATGTGTATGTATATCTACATGTTGTTTATATTCTTATTTGTGTTTCTTCTTCGAGCTTTTCTTGTTTTTGTTGTTGTTGTTTGTTTGTAGTGGGAGTTGATTTTTGTTTTGTTTTTGTGGTTTGTTTGTTTTTTGCTGGTTGCTCCCTTTTGCCCCAAATTGCCTCACTACAGATAACACTTTTATTATGCATCTTCTCTCTTCTACATCTTTCTGAAATACCTATCAGAGACTTCTTTGAACATCTTATCAAAATTGCAGTAACCTTGCCCTTTTTTTCTTTCACTTTATAGAATATAAAATGGAAATCTTATCTGCATCTGAATACCTGAAATACTATATAGTTATCGACTGGTTCCTGTGTGGACTCTAAAAACAATTATTTGTATTCTCGCAGTGGGCGTATATTATAGTATACATGGATGCTGCAAAGAGATTGCAAAGTGCTTGCAGGCAAATATCATAATGTGTGGCATGTTTTATTCAGTATATTCTAGTGCAACACTCAGTAGCCATTAAGTGTTTAGCCAACCTTGTGAAGATGTTCAACAGACAGTGTGAATGCGTATGTCCAGAAGTGAACAATGAGTATGAAGTAAAACAAGAACATGTGGAACCATTTAAATTAAATTAAATTTAAAAATTTGTCTAGATAGTTCCAACCCAGAAAATGCCTTTTAGTGAAAACAGGTATCAAAGAATCACATAATTGTCTTTGCCGATCTTGATTCTAACACCAGTCCCGAAATGTTCCTCTGAAGGTACCAATAACTGGTAACTACAGAATATAATTCAAACAGCTTCTCAATTGTCAGGGACATTCTATCAGGAACTGGAGAAGGAAAAGGAAGAAGATGGACTGGGATTTCTTGAATAAATATAATATAAAATAATTCAAATGTGAAGAACACACATGAGACCCACAATGCATCTGCATTTGGGGCAAAATGGGACTTTGAAGATATGCTGCCATGTGGAAATGGCCCTTTCTATTACAAATATACTCCCGTAAGTGACAGTTTTCATACCAAAATGATACCACATTCTTAGCACATCACCTGTGTTCGTGACAAAAGTAAGGACAGTACAAGCCATATCTGAGTGCTCTCACATACCCTGGGACTGTACTGATCATTTCATATGGTGCTTATAGATGGAAGCACTGTTTTAGAAGGGTAGCAAAGACAGTCACAGCCAGACCCTCCTCAAATTCTCAGGCACACAATTTTCCCAAAAGGATTTCCAGGAGTGTCATCAGCCAACCAGCGGTGCTTGCTGGTTTTGTGTAGTTTTTATATTTTACAACTCAGTGGTATGGTTAAAATGTTTTTGACATATTCAATTACAAAAATTCTATCAAAATTTCAACTTGGTGAATACCCTATGCCTCAGAAAATTGCTATGGACTAAAGAAATAACTATTTTTAAACTGTTTGTGTACGTTCATTTGTTAAAATGTCATCCCAGCCCATATTTTGTGTGAGCTCTGAGGAGTAAGCAATACCCCTAGAGAAGATATTTCTTGTTTCTTTCCTATCCTATCTCTCAGTTAATATGAACACAGTGTTCTTTATAAGCTCATTTACTCAGATTCTTTCTGGTGTACTCCTTTCACTGGGGTTTTTGACCCCTTCATTATTCTCACAAAGACCTTGTGCGTTCCTAGCCTTCCTTCCTCACACCATGTGAACACGTCCTCTCTACCCACCCATTCTGTCTCTTCTTTGCCATACTTCCAGCTCCCTGCTGCTAGCTTTTTACATTAATACATAAGGCTATGTCTGTCCTCCAAACTCCCAGTCATCACTTCCAGCTGTGTGCTTCTATCATGTTTAAGGAGGGCAGAGCTGGAGAGAAAGCTCATCAGTCAAGAGCACTTGATGATGCTTATTCTGGAGGATCCAAGTTTGGTTCCTAGCACCCACATTAGGCAATTTACATCTGCCCATAACTCCAACTATAGGGAATCTGACGCTTTCTTCTGACCTCCAGGGCACCCACGTGTATGTGCATACAATCACATAAACACATACACATAAATAAGAACAAAATTAAATACTTTTAAAATTAAGTGGTATATATATGTGTGTGTGTATATGTATATATATATATACACAAATGTCTAAACATTATGTTTTATATTGTGAACATGCCTTGTAACTAGTACCTAGATCATAGAAAAGAAAATTAACAAGCTTTTCCAACTAAAGTAAATCAGGGGTTTACAACCAAATGGCACCAAAAATAATGCTTCACAAATGTAAAATAATATTAAAAAAAAGAAATGAGAATCATAAAAACATGCACTCTCCCTATGAAGGGATGTCAAAGAATTCCAACCCTTAGCTGTTACTCAAAACAGTGAGGCATCAGTCTTAAAGCCCAATACCAAAAGACTGATCATTAATATTAATTCAGAAGGTTTCTATTAAAATAATCAATGTATCATTTTTTATGTCTCACCATTTTTGGTGTAATAAAAATAATAATGGCCAGCAGTGAATGTAGGAATGGGAAGACTATGATCAATTTAAGTGTTAGCAATGTTATTCGAAAGCCTTGGTTTAATACCGGGACAAAGAGAAAAGAAAACAATGAAGTTCAGATTTCTATCTTATGTATCTACCTGAGAGGCAGCAAATAAAGACAGAGAAAACAAGTAAAGGAATATTGGCGATGGGAGAAAAATCGTAAGTACCATAAGTAATTTCTTGGTATGCTGCTTGCATTTACATTGCATATGACATCTTAACATACAAGCTCTGCAAATCCTTGGCTCTGGACGCCCGAAGCTTGGAGAGCTCTAAGCCAAGATTTTGAAGATATCAAGATGCAAGCTAAACTGAAAACCTTGACTCTGTAAAGTCCCATTAACATAGCCTAAAGGTTAGGTCATAGGAGAAATTCGGCAAACAAAGAAGGGAGGAAGGAAGAGATGGAGGTAAAAAAGAAAAAAATCAAGGTCTATAAAAATCACAAAAACAAAATAAATACTAAACCATTGGTCTGAGGACAATACAAGGTTCGGATTCTGTGTGCTTTTGGACACGCATTTCCATTGCCTACTAAATAACTAACCTTGCTGGGTGTATGCTTCTGTGCTAAGCTACCTCATTTACTGTATATTGCTGATCTCTCAGGACTGAATTCATGTTGAGCAAAAACTATGACTCATGTCCAAATTAACACATTTCCCCTCCAAAGCGTAACACAGCCACTTGCTCTTGGAGCTGTAGAGAGAACTAAAGACTACATTTGGGGGCCATATTAAACAGAGAAACCAGCAACAGGAATCACAAAATAGGAAGGTGGTACTAATTTGACTACCAGGACATCATGTAAGTGCAGCCAGTAAGACAGGCAAGCATAGCCTTGAGTATCCTCGGTGGAAAGATGTTAAGTCCCTCAAATGCTCACCGCTCTGAGCATACCTATAAATGGCTATGAACATGCCACAAAGGCTCTTGGGAGTATACATCAACTGTAATAAGTAGATGGATTTGAGATTAAGTTATCTCCCAGTAATTAGTATCAACTGTAGCTAAAAGTGCTTGAAGAGAAATAAGAAGTGTCAATTAGGGAGGCACAGTGAATCTGTCATGTCCAGGGAGTGAAGCAGCTGCTGGTGGGCTAGGGATGAGTGTGCACTGAGTCAGAGAGTTAAAGGGCAAAGCAGGAAACCAAAAGGCTTTCTAAAATACAGCAAAAGTGTACTGTTTCTCCAACCCAATACAGAGAACAGAGATTAAACCAATTATAGCTGTCTTTTTAACCTAATTTGGGAAAGCAGCCAAAACAACCTAGGCATTTGAAGGGCTAAGGAATGTGCATACTGGTGGGTTTAGCTACAGTGTTGAAAACCAACTCTTCAAGCAAATCAGCTTGAAAACGGGAAGGAAGGAAGGTGTCATCCATGCCTAATAAAATGGCTGTAAAAGGAAAAAATAGTGTTTGACACATTTGCCTTTTTATAAATTCCAATTCTCTTGCCCCAGCTGTAATATTAGCTGGCTCAGGGGAGGAAGGTAGCTTCACTGAGATATACAAAGATACACAAAACTCTAAACAAATGTACGCATAACCGTAAACATTTCTGACCTCCTAAAATTACAAATAAAAACTTAAACCATTGAAGCTATACCGAGATGTGATCTCTAAAACTGAGAAAACCTCTAAATATTAAACCACTAACTATGTCTTATTCTTTTCAACAGTATCTCACTGGGTAGCCCTGGCTGGCCTGGAACACACTTGGTTGACCAGGCCAGCCTTGAATCAGGGATCTGCCTGACTGTCTCCCCAGTGCTAGACTTAAAGGCATGTATCACCAAACCTGGCTTGAAATATATCTTTTCATAGCTGAATTTTTAAAATACAATTAAAGAAAATTTTCAATTTGTAAAATGTTTATTAGGTTATTGACCAAAGAGCATTTGCCACAAGGGAAGGGAGGTGTCTTCATCTTTTAAAATCAAAGATTCTCTAACCTTCTATTTTATGTGTGAATAAAATACCTACTGACTAAGCACCTGTGGCCCTATTTGTATAATATTCTTTCCATTTTCAATCATTTCTGTTACACCACTGGAATAAAACCCTGACAAGCCAGAAGAGAAGGAGACATTTCAGAAACTGAACAAATGACTATGTAAACATAGTTTGACAACTTAGGTCAATAGTGATAAAATACTCCTAAGTAACCTAAATGTTGACCCCTGAAGGCCCTCAATATAGTAAATGTGTCAGAATGAGTCATAGAGCAACTAGTGTGGCGTTCCACTTTGAACATGATTGAGTTCCTCCCACATGGACACCCAGCGGCCCCATTCTCCAAATGTCTGGAAACTCAACAAAATACAGAGCCCACTGCTGCCAAGTGCTGAGGGATGAGCTCACACACAGGGCTTGAGGGAAACCCGTACTTAAGGGACTTGTGCTATTTTTTCCAACAAAAGCAGAGGGCAGAGGTGGCAGCCATCATAGCAGCGGGAGAGTGTGAGGTGTTACAGAAAACTCTGGCAGTGAGAAGCCTCACGTTTTCAAGTAAGCCCTGCTCCAGGCTCTGAAAACCTTTGACCACATATATGTAGGACAAACTGGAGTCGTCCTGAAAGAACCGAGCGGGCATTTGCGCTCTCTGCAAAGGAGAGTTTACAAGGTGAATGTAAGCAGCCAAACTGACTGAAAAAACAGAAAAACTCAGCACAGAAATATAAAAACACTGTGTCATCACCACCATTCCCAATGGGTACATGGGCTATGATCACCAGGGAAATACGGCCCCTTCTCAAGAGGAAATGTAATCATTAAACATCAGTCCAGATGTGGCCTAGATGTTAGATTGCTAGACTATGATCTTAAGCATAGCAATTTTGAGTTCAATGGTGTAAAGAAAAGTACAAGAGTGAATGAAAAAAGTAGAAAATGTCAGCAGAGAAATTGAAATGTGTGTGTATGTGTGTATGTATGTATGTATGTATGTATGTATGCATGTATGCATAATGTGTGGGAAGAGAAGGAACATAAAGCCTGGAGCTTAAATACACCATGGGTACACTTTTTAAGCTTAAAGCAGAATCTGTAAAACAGATATGAAGAGTTGCTAAGTAATGCCTTGTTTCCTTTTCTTCTGAGCCTTGTCCTGAACTGTCCCAGCCCCTGGCTGTTACTGGCTGTAACAGTTACGTAAGAAGGGAGGGGTCTTAAGAATTAATACCTTTATAAAAGGCCTTTTAGGAACTTTGTTTCATCCCTTTATCGTTGGAGGTTACAGCAAGGAGAGAGAGAGGCTACCTATGAACAAAAAGGAGGTTGGTCTCTGCAGACACCAAACCTGTAGCATCTTGACCTCAGGTTTCCTAGTCTCTGGAATGGGAGAAATTAATTTTTGTGGCTTAGAAGCAACCTCCTTTATGATATCTTGCTAGAGGAGCTTTAATGAATTAACATACTCTTTCTGAGATAGTCATGAGTAACCATTATAAACAATAATAACCTATAAAAATTTGCATATATGTTCATCATTTAAAACTTTCTTTTGTGGGAACCAAGCCTGCTAGTGCTGGTTTCACATTCCCAGGCCCCTGTCTGCAACACAACCCCACACCTAAGACTTAGAGAACGTTGCAGAGTCAGGAAGAGAAAGACTGTGAGGGAGGACCACAATGGCTATTGTGAGCTAGTGTCTTCCATGTGTGACAAGAAAACTGCAACCATGAAATCTCAACAATATGCTTGCCTACACAGCACTTGTATGACCACACATGCCAATGCAGATGAGGTAGATATAACAAGAGCTCACCTGTAGATCAAAAGCTATAGGCAATGAATCAATGTTGAAAGGGGAGAAACCAGTCTTCCCCAAGGATGAAACTTTCTGATAGGTTATCCAATTCCAAACGGTCAGCCCTAAGCCCTTATACATATGAGAAACAATAGATCAACTCAACAAGTTATATATAAACATAAATATAAACCAATGTGGTAATTAACGAAATTAATAGTTTGAAAGGGAGTTGGAGGCACAGAAGTTGGAGAGGGAGAGGTATGGAAATGAAGTAAATGAGACATGTATCAAATTCTCATAAAAGATTGAAATAAAAAAAAACTTTATTTTGTCAGATTGACTCACTTGATATTAACAATAACCTTTGATCTAAATATTGCAATTGTTAATGTCTACGTTCTGGAACAGGGGAAGAGAGAGGAGAAGATTAGAGGACTCTAGCCCGGTGACTGGAAATCATGAGACACACAAGCTCATTAAGGTGTCAATCTTACCTCTGCTAAGGACGACTCCCAGCACTGTGAGAGTTTATCACCTTGTTCCATCTAAAGATTTTATTCAACTCTAACTCCAACACCGGCTCTCATCTTTACAAATTGCACATCCTATAATAGAGACAGATTTTATCATACCAACAAACCATACCAATAAGTTGAAAGCCAGTGTGGAATCCTCCTGCAAGGCCCTAGCCTTAGTGGCTCACTAGATTTGCAGCATGCTTAGCAGAATTCAGCTGCTCAGCCAGAGCTGCACACAAGCCCGGCACTCTGTGCTGTGACCTTTCCTGCAGCTTCCTGTGTCTCCTGAGCAGGGTCTCTCACAGACGATCTTTACATTCTTCTGTGTGTGTTTTTCTTCTTCTGGCTAAAACCTCATGTATTTGCTTGTCAAATCAGGCAGTTGTGGAAGAGAAGGGTTAGAAATGTTGTTTTATTGTTTTATTTCATAGTAAGAAGAGGTGTAACCTTGCTGAGAGGGTGACAAATTCAGTTATCGTCAGCCAGCTCGTGACAGGCTTTATCAGAAAACCAAACAAGGGAAGAGTATGTGTGTCTGCTACCGGCTGTCACAGTATTGAACAATGAATGTTTGATGAAGCCGACCTGCAAATACACACAGCTCTGTGGAAGTCAGATTTAAGTAGCAACTAGCTGACAAAATTAACAAGAAAAGGCCTTGGTAGAGGATATCAAAAGAAAAGGGGGAAAAAATGAAAAGCTCCCACTTTCTTTATTTATTTGGGTATGTGTGGAAAAAGCCTGCAGGCAAAGTGGAATCTGAAATGAGGTTGCAGTTTTGTTAAGATAAATACACAGTCTTCATCAAAGCCCATATAGGAAGTACAGATTGGGTAATTTACAGACTTTTCCAATTAGTCCTGCTATGAAAAGTAGAAACAGGTCAGCAGGAAATATGAGCTTGTCTGTGCTTCTTGGTGACGGGTGGCTGATGGTGAAGCCATCCAGAGTATGATGAAGGGACCCACCCAGGTGCCAGCATTGCATGGGCCAGCCCCATGCTGGCTGATCCTTGTCATTTTTCTCGATGCAGAATAAAAGGTCTTCATGCAATACAAAGTGTCTGGCCCTGAGGTCATATACACACAAGCCACACTAAGTGAACCCAGCAGCTTATATTTACGTATTTATGCTTATGTGTATGTAACAGTAATAAGCACAGAAAAAGAAGTAATCAATTTGTGAGGGAGGGGAAAAAGTATGGGAAGGGCCAGTTGGGAGACTTAGTAGGTGTTAGAGGGAGGAAAAGGATGCAGAAATGATGTTATTATATTTCAATTTAATCTTTAAATAAAAAACAAGAACAACATTAAAAGAGGATCTTTATCCAACAAAAACAGAAATATCTCTCTGGAAAGAGTTGTATTTCTTATCTAGTCTTTGCCCTCCCATGTTGAAATGAGGGACTTTTTTTTTTTTTCACTTTTAAGAGAACATGTCATATGATTATTTCAAGCCAGAGAATAAGTAAGTCCCAGGTTACTTTAAAATGTGAGAAAGTATTTTAAACTAGGAGAGAATTAAATAGAATTGAAATTATATTTTCAAATAAATCAAAAATAAGATCTTTCCCCAGCTACCTCTTACAGTGTTCTCATTTGTGCATTTTTATAACTGTCACCAAGTCCTGTTGACAGCAAAATTTGTGTCACTCTTGTGAGTTATCCTATGAGGTTCTGGGTGACCAGAACCCTCCTTCACTTAGCTTGGATTCTTTGTGATGACAGAGCTGACTGTGTAATGTGGAGACACAGAAATGACTCACCAAAAACAAGCAGTACCCACCCCACACTGCATCTGGAGCTCTTGTGTTCAGCTCTCCTGACACTCCTTAGCAATGTAGAACGATCCTCACTGTGGGAGCATGACGTCAGAGAGCAAGCCCCATATTTCCCATTCAGCATGGCAAAGTAAGGAGAAAGCCCAAAAGAAAATCCACATCCATTTTCCCACAGAGCACTCTTAATAGGATGTAATATAGCATAATTAACCACTCTCCCAACGTGAGAACAGATAGTCATGTGTCTGCTTTGTGTGTGAGTTTTCACTCTGCCCGTTCATTTCTGAACTCATATTTGATAACATCTAGTGTTTGACAGTGAATGGAGCATTGTTGTAAATATAAATGATGTGTTCTGTCCATCTGAAAAGTCACAGATACTATTTCTTGGGGCTTATAGTTCTTATCTCTGTCTTTCCAATTTTTTCCAATCTATATTGAGTGGCAGAATTTCTTAAATTTTATATATGTTCTATTATTTGTCTATTTTCATAGTAGTGACTAAGGTTTAATATTAACAATAGAGATACAGGCATTAAAAAATGTCCAGATTCGTGTGTGTGTATGTGTGTGTGTGTGTGTGTGTGTGTGTGTGCGCGCGCGTGCGTTACCTTCATGCTTGTACAGACGTGGGTCTCCTTGTGTGTACCCAAAAGTGCAATAGTTAGCTAGAGTTTGATGCTCTGCTATTAAACATCTGAACAAGAGCTAGAGGACACAAAGCGCTCGTATAAAGCCGTGCTAGAGGGTGGTAATTCCACAAAGAGATGACATGAAAATGGGCTCTTTGGAAATGAATGAAAAGGATCTGGTGCCAGGTTAACCTTTCAATTGCTGTAGTAGAGAAACAAATTGCCAGTGAGTTTTTCTTTTCCTTTGAGCACAGGGGGAAAAGATGCTAACATGCCTGACATCTATCTTAGAAGTAAACATCAAGGCCAGTCTGATTTACACGCCCTTATTGCCATGATTGGAAGCATCCCTGTGACTTGCATATCCTCCAGCCTCCAGACAAAGGATGATAAGGAGGAAGGTGAGAAGGAGAGAAAGGAACAATAGATCAGGGTGGACAGAATAAACGGTCACTTCAGGTACACAGATTCTGCCTCTTCTCTACTTAGATATCCCTATGCACATGAAAAGAGAAGGGAACTGAATTCTACATCTCACCTTCAGATCCCAGGAAAACATCATTTCTCAGCCTTCCTAATGCTGCAACCATTTCATACAGTTCCTCATGTTGTGGTAACCCCCCAACCCTAAAATTATTGGATCGTTGCTATTTCATAGCTGTAATTCTGCTACAATTACATATCATAATGCAATTATCTGATATGCAGACTATATGATTTGTAAGCCCTGAGAAAGGGTCCATCAACCCCCAAAGGGGTGGCGACCCACAAGTTGAGAACCAATGCTCTAGGGAATATGAGACTGTGTTACAAATTCACACAACAGTTTTGTGAGATAGCTGTGAGACATGCATACAACAAACTCTCTTTTAAAAATCTTGATAAACCAAAGATTTAATGAGACATGCCGTTCACTCCTGCCCTAGAACTTTTCCATCTGGGAGGAAAATGTGGTCTGTCCTAGTATGTGTGGAGTTAGAATGCATTTGAAGGAAGGGGGAACTGAAATGCTGAGGTGAGGAGTTTCTCAAAATTCAATAGAAACTTAGTAGCTGAAAAAGTTGATTACATTTCATGAGAGAAAGTTAACATCCATTTTAAAATCTTCATTACATATACGGTTGTTTAATGCTAGACCACCAGTATGTGTATAAGAACATATATATTACTTGAATATATACTCTTCTATCAACGTTTTTTCTTGCAGAAATCTGGCAGAGAGAGTCAGCATTAGGGCTTAGCAGATTTTTGGGTAGACTCATTGCCTGCACTCTGAGTTTATATGTGCATAGCTGAAGATGTGGATAGTACAATATTCATGCTATACATCTTCATAAAACCCAGAGAGAATGCTCACACTTGTTTAGCTATTAATAAAGAAATTAAAGACACTGCCTTCAAAACTGTTGGAATGGAAAAGATTAACTTGTAGAGAAACCCAAAGAGCTGGCATCATATGTCCCTGGCTATGGCTCCTATGTCATCTTGTTGAATGAAAGACACTTTGGTCAGATTCAAAAGACACCAAGAAGGGCGCTGTTCCCAAATGTCACCCTACCTGGAACTCTAACTCTGTCAGCAGAATCTGCCTTTAAGCTAGAAGGAGTACTTCTTACTGTCTGGTGAAGAGTTAGTTTATGTAATTTTTTTTCCTCTACATATTTGATTCCCTGGTTAATTCAACAATGACATCACCATGTATGATGAAAATGGTTCTTGCAAAGAGAAATTTAACTAAAGAAGAACTGTATGTAGTAGTCCCAGGCTCTCCTAGGTTCTCCATAATTGACACTCAAAGTATGTGTTTTAGACAAAGATCTCTAATTCTTGTGATCCAGGCATTCTCTAGGTGAGTTAATGGGATATTGCCTTAAGGAAATGACACATTTTCAGCAACTCTGGTTTTAGTAAATGACTGAGTCATCCTTTTGGCAAGCATGCAAAAGGCCTAGCGCTTATGTTTTAGTGAGCCCGGCCTGTAAGAAGTGTCAGGAAGAGACGGAGAGGGGAGCTACAGAGAGACAGGTCGGCTGACATAGATTGCCTGCACTGTTCAAGGCCAAAAGGATGACAAGAGCAGTCTCGAACCCTCCCACAAACCTCAGTCAGCAGTGTCGCACCAGGAGCCACTGATGAGGCAGGCCTTTCTCCAAGTATCTTCCTGGTTCTCCACCTCCACTTCATTTGCAGCGGTTCTGTTTTGATTGGTTAAATTCGGGGATGTCTCACATAATATTTCACTGAGGGAAAGGACTCTACCACTGAGGGTTTAAAAAAAAAAAAAAAAAAAAAAAAGATACAGCTCCATCAGTTTCTAGTGTGGTCCTGAAGGAATTTCTACTTCTAAATGCAAATGGATGGAAAGGCCAAAGAAAGGAAAGGGCTGTGGACTTTGTGAAGCGATAAGAGAAAAATCTCCACTCCATTATGCAAGCCTGGGAGAAAGGATGGTTTATAAACATTGGTTTTGCAGTCCATCAGGGCGCCAGGACCCTGCGTTGCCAAGGGACACCTCCAGCGCTGAAATGAAATGAGAAGACCAGTGTTTGCATTAACATCCCCATTTGATTCACTGTTTGATTAAGACAAAGGAAAAGCAGACAGCAGCCTCGACTGCCCTGCTTCCTGCCTAAAGAAAAGGCAGGACACAGAGAAGCTGTGTGCACGGGCCCCATCAGGGCAAAGAGCAAAGCTGCACCTCAGGACTGCAAGCCCCTCTGCACTAGTCCCACCCCAACAGCTACAGGGTCCTTCCAGTCCCATCATTGAAACACTTTAGGGATTGGGGGTGGGGGTTGTTTGGAGTCTGGCACAGGTGGGGTTGTGACAAGGTTTGATTTGTCAGAAAGTTTGGACACATCTCCATCTGATATGGGCAAAAGTGAGTGTTGCCCGTACACCAAGCGGAGAACAGGAGCTGCTCCTCAGCTTACTCTCCATCCTACCTCACCCCCATCCTTCTTAGGAGCTGCCCCTAACAGCACATGTGAGACATCTCTGCACTTAACCAATCAAAACTGGATCGCTGCAAATGAAGTGGAGGTGGAGAACCTGGAAGAACTCTGGAGAAAGGCCTGCCTCATCTGCTTCCCAGTGGCTCCTGGTGTGACAACGCTCACTGAGGTTTGTGGTGGAAGGGTTTAAGAGGACACCATGTTGGAAGCCTGAGTATAGAGACCATTCCCAAACTACAATGGATAGGTTTGCAATGTTTTATTTTATAGTGCAAAATATACCTCATGAGTCATTCAGCATGTTATTTTTAGATAGGCTTAGTGATGCATGAATTTCCTTCACTGTGGGCTAATGTAAGTTTCTAAGTGCATTTAGGCATGCGAGACTAATTGTGACCGGTAGATTTGGTGAATTTGTGCATTTCTTTTTAACTTAATATTTTCAATGTACAAACTGTTTTTAAGATGTAAGAATCTCTAATCTCTTTAGTATGAATTAGACTAAACCTAGATAATAATCGTGTGTAATACCACCAAGGTTTTGCATGAGTAAGACTTTTTGTGTTGTTTTTCAGTTGCTTGTTTGTTTGATTGATTTTGAATAAAAGATGGGTGATCATAAAAAGTCAGTGAGTCATTGAAAACAGTGCTCTCAGCCGTCCATGGATTTTGTGGAATGGTTCTTGAAATGTAATAATGAGAGTAATGATCACTCCTGTGCACACATGCTCAAAATCTTGACATGAGAATGTTAATCCTTCAAGCATTGCCTATACCACTGCTGAGGGGAGATGGGGCTCTCTCACCAACAGGACAATGTATTTCTTTCAGCTTTACCACAAGTCCTAAACCAAATGTCTGACATAATTCCCAAGAACCTCTAGGCAGTAAAGAGAGCAATGCTCTCACCCAGAGTCCTGACCTTGCACTGTTCTTTGCAAAGCTGGAATGTAAGTTTGGAAATCCTGATGATATGGACTTTGTTCCAAGATGATTCTGATACGATGTGGCAGGAACACCTTCCCAACTCTGCCGTGTCTGTAAGAAACAACTGAGTGAAAGGCAAAAACCAGGACTAAGAGGCCTCAGGAGGGAGTCAAATGCCCTTACATCCAGTCTCTCAATGAGGCTTCCACTGAATCTGATTTCTCTGGGTGACGTTCTCTTTCTTCGAACAACGTAGTTTCTTCTGTCCACGTGAAGCCACAGCTTTCATGCTGAAAGTAGTAAGAGACAGTTTATTCTAGTTTCTAATGAGTAATCATGACCCAGGAGTTTTTATGATTTTTATGACCTGAGAACACAGATGTACGTTATCCAAATACCATCTTCCAAAGTACTAATAATTTCATGAAATTTTTTTTTAAGAGTATCAGGTAGATAAGGTACAGCAAAGTGGAGACATCTCTGTTTTTCCAACTGGATAGAGGTGTCACATAGAGTGTTTCCCATAGGTTGGTTTCTAAGGGACTTAAACACCTACCAACATAAAGGACACAGAACTATGTGGTTTTCATAAACCTCCCCAGTCAAAAGCAAGCAAGGGAAGATGGAAGGACAGAGGTGGGAAAAGAAAGAGTGAAGGAAGGAGATGAAACTTTGGTTCCCATTGTCAAGAAATTGACTATTGAGAAATAAGTGAATTGCATTAGGACAAGTGTCAAGCAACAAATATAAATAAGATGCTTTTAAAGTCCAGACAAAGGGAGAGAAGAGAAAAAATTTCAGCTGTAATCTTCACTCTCAGCAACAGCAGCTACTGGTTTCACCAATAAATCAAACTGCATTGTGAAGTACAAAATTGCCATGATTAAGCTCATTATTCTGTTCAATTAGTACATGGTGATAAAAAGACAAAAATTAAAACTCTTCATACAGAAAAAATAAATTACATTAAGAGAATAACAACACTTAAATCCTCTATATGGAGTCCAAAGAGCAAGCACTCCATCAGAAAAGTATAAGAAATGTCTCTCCAGCCTCCTTCTACCAGAGCTGATATTTTTCAACATCTGTGAAGCCTAGAAAATGACCTTTGAAGTCAGTCGTATCTGAGGTCTCACTATGTGATCTGTGTAAGGGACATAACTGCGTAGTGGCTCCATTTCTTTGCCTGAAAAACAGAAATGAGTGGAGGGAGGCCCATTAACCTCACAAATCAATGGCCAGTGCTGGTTAAAGTAGTGCTACCCAGATGGCTAACCATCTCTCTTTATTCTTATTCAGATGGCTGTAATTTCACTTCAGGCTTTTTTTTTTTTTTTTTTTTTTTTTTTTTTTTTCATAATGTAACCAGGGGTGACCATTGTAAAAGCTTCAGAGACAGGGACAATGACGGCAAAAATCACCCTGTACAGGGAGGACCATCACCTCCATGTTGACTAGCTCATCACTTCTAGAGCAACTAATGCCTTCCAGCTTTTTTTAAGGCTCTTACTCCACACCTACTAAGAAGTGTGGAAGAAGATATGACTTCAGCTGAGCATGAGCAAAATATGAAGAAGTTTCATGTCATTTGATTACTTTGGTGCATGTTAGAACTCGCGTGGTTATGAGGTAGAGAAGAGCTAACGCTTCAAGAAAGCTAGACATGGATGCTTTCTCACTGTGGCAGTATAGGATACTTGGGCATCGCTCACAGTCTCCAGAGTCCTCTTTATTTAAGAAAAAAAATCTCATTACACTTCGTGTGTATTTGTGTGTGTGTGTGATGATGGTGGTGGCGGTTGTAGTGGTGTGTGTGTGTGTGTGTGTGTGTGTGTGTGTGTGTGTGTGTGTGGTGTGTGAACATGTACTATGATGTATTTCATGGAGAGCAAAGGACAACCAACAGGAGTCAGTTCTTTCCTTGAGCCCAACCCCAGGAACCCAGGCTGTAGCATACACCTTCACCTGCTGAATCACCTTGAAAAAGTCCTGCTTTCAAATGCTTAGAAGAAGCTGATTCTAGAAATAAGTAGATTATAAAACTAACTTGCATTACTTCTGAGAGGCTTTTATAATTCTCTCTTCAAACCATCTGTAATACTGTCATTTCAGCTTCATTTCTGACCCTCATTAAAATAGGAATACCTTTTAATCTTCTGTGGAATAGATACCTTAAGCTATTACCACTCATTTTTACACGAGAATTAATGCATTTATAATCTACCCTAAGACTATATTTTAATAAATATAATAGAGAAGAGGCATCAACAACTGCCTAAAACTCTCAAAGCATAAGGACAAAATCAGCTCAAGAAAAATTGAAATGAATTGGTCCACCCAAAAGAGTAAATAGAAAATTGGAGGTTTATTATTTATTTATTTATTTATTTATTTATTTATTTATTTAAAGACAGAGTCTCTACATACTGCCCAAGCAAGCCTGGAACTTGTGATCCTCATGTCTCACCCTTCTAAGTATCTAGGGCTATAAGCCAATGCCTAAGAAATATATTTTTTTTAACAAATGAGCTAATCTTAATCTTAGCCTAATGGCATACAACTTTGAGAGTGTCTACAGGAGAGTTCTGAGACATTTTAAGTGCCTAGAAAAAGAAAAAAAATGTATAAACAGCTTCCCTCTTTTCAAAACAGATTGTAGTTTTAATATACTGGCAATTTGGTAACTAATATTTTGCACTGTATTAGCATTCAAGCAGATGGTTTATTCATTCAAATTGGGAAGTGTTGAAGGAAGCAATATTCTGCTGAAGTTTATCAAATGAAGGTATTATGTATCTGATGCTGAGCCTCATTACAATATAAAATAAAGTTTTTGTCCAATCAGAGTCAAGATCTTATATCTATATTTGTGTTACCTTAATATACATATCTAAAGAATATAATTCTTTGTATATGAGTTGGAATATATTTGAGAATAAGTCTCTTCCAAAATACTTAAGAAACTTCACGAATAGCTCCATATTTAATGGGAAGGGCAAGTGTAAAGTCACATGACTTCTGCACATCCCATCTCTGAAGCTGGTTGGATGTTATTGTCAGTGTTTCCGTTTTTTCCTTTGAAACAAAATAATACTTTCCTGAGAGCATTGTGTTGTAAATGTTAAATGAAACACTATATATTTGTGCTTTGTTTACTGAGGTATGTAATTTCATTCTGTAAATGTTTTATACATTAGGTAGAGATGTTTAATTTTTTTCCTATTGCCAGTCACAAAACATAACAGTTACATGTAAAAGGCACGGTCATAACATTCTGTGTTTATTTATAAAGTATGGCCCTTAAATTATCTATATACATGCATAAAGTCAAACATGAACTCGATGTACTGTCTGCTTCAACCTCAATTGTTCAAATAAAACACTGTCTATGGTTCTCTAGCCTATCAAGTTCAACACTGTCCATCTTACTGTGATGTGATCAAGTGCTGTCTGTAAAATCATCTGTTCTCTGCAGCACTGAAGTGTACATACACACACACATACACACACACATACACACACACACATACACACACACACATACACACACACACACACACACACACACACACTTGCACGCATGTACAGTGACATCTACCACAACTCAAATGCCTCTTTCCTCAGAGGGACATCCCTGTTGCTGTTTCTAAGGAGCCACCGTCCACTAAAGTCTCTCTGGGATAAGTCCATTTTGGGGTCTTTCAATTTTCACCAGACATCTTCCTTTTCAGCATCCCCATATGAACACAGAGCATGAAGGCAAGCTCCTTCACGGTTAGGGGCTTTGCTGGTTCTCTGTCCTATCTTTTGTACCCACTAAAGTGCTCAAGAAACAGACATCAAACAGTGAGCATCCTGCAACACCTTGTCTTCCCCTGTCTCGGCCACATCTGTTGACACCAGACACTTATTTTTTCTTCAGAACTTTGAGACTTCTGGATCAATGGCTTCACTTCTGACCATGATTTCTCCCTGGCAATTCCATTATTGAATACTGAAGTATCAAGGCTATTTCCCCAGAGCTCTGAATATATGAGCTAACCGATTGTGAACTGCCGAAAATCTCCTTCCAGCTCACTTAGAACATTGTCAGTGACAGTAATGTTGACAGTTTTCACATCAGAAAATATAGGTATAATGTGATTTCAGTCATTCATCTCCTTGGGTTGATGGGTGGAATTCTGAGCACTGTTTTTAGATGCTGGGTGAGGAATCTATGCTCATCCATTTCTCCCTCCTCCTGGCAGCCTGCCATCTCCCTGTCATCCTAAGAATCTCCCAACACCAGGATAACAGACAGGTAGTGTTTGCTAACTTCCACGCTGGCTTCAGTATGGTATCAAAAATTTACGTTTGATTACTTACACCCACTCCTATCACTCCTTCCTAATTGTGGGTATAAAAGCTTGCTTCTTTGTTCCTTTATGCACATGGAGTTTCATTCCTATTTAGAGTGAGATTTGGCAATCTTGTCAAAGTGGGATTCTCAGTTCCACTATTATTCTGTGTTATGCTGCTACAAAGGTGGAATTAATGGTTTGGTGAACAAACACTAACTTATCTCAAAAATCCTTTTATCCAAACTCCAGCAAGTGATCTGTGAGCACTAGAGTCCCCTTTTCTTGTGTGGTGGGTAGACAGTTATAATCCATGCTGTGTCTACTTTACAAGAGCAAGAGTAAAGGTGTATGTTGGTTTCTAAGAAGATAGTTAGCAGGTGGTTGTTTTTTCTAATTTTCTGAGAAATCACAGAGGTAATGGAAAGATAGATGCAGTGGTAGAGGGTCCTAGGTCTTCTTTAATGTGCATTCCATACATTTGAGGCCCTAGCAATGGTGTAAAAGTTTGTACACATTGCTATCCCTGAAGTAACTACTCACAATCTCAAATTTGTGAAAAAAACTTCATGCAGTTAAAATGTGATCTTTAATTCTATTTTTATAGGATCAAAGGGAACATTGTGGTACTTTTTTCTTCTCTCCCTAATTATCCCAATCAAGAGGGAAGTTATTATCACCTTTCTATCCCAAGAGTGTGGGTTTTAACTCTTGGTTTAGGTCAGTAATCTTGGTGGGATTTTCCTAAAGGTGTTTTGATCTCTGAACACATAGACAGTCTCCTGTAGCACTCCTTTGGGTCTTCAATTCAAGTATTTGTCCTTCGTTGAATTTGTGGTTCTGGGATGCCAATGCTACAAAGATTATCTTATGTGTTAACTTGATTGGACAACAGAGTGCTCTGATATTTAGTGAAACACTATTCTGAGTGTCTGTAAGGCTAGGATCAATAAAAATTGAGGATCAGAAACTTCACTTACTCTTGACAAATTTTGGAGGTGTTCATATTAGTCTAAGTTTGTGGGAAACAGAAACAATAAGATATACATATACAATAACCTTATAGATATCACTATAGATTAGACAAACTGTGAAGAATTACCTGGTTTTTGTTTGTAATTTTTTTTTTAAGAAGAAGACCTTCAGTCAATAAAACTGAAGGTTCAAAAGAGTCAGTGGTAGAATTCCTGCCCAAGGCAGAAGCCAATGGAAAAAGATCAGCACTGAAGGAAGTCAAGACAAGAACTAAAACAAACAGGAATTTGGAGGCAGAAGCTGATGAAGAGGCCATGGAGGCGTGCTGCTTCCTGGCTTGTTCCTCATGGCTTGAACAAATTGTCCTACAGCTGGATCTTATGGAGGCATTTTCTTATGGTTGCCTTCCCTAAGACGACTATAGTTTGTGTCAACTTGACACAAAACTAGCCAGCACACCTGGATATGTCAAGATGACTACTAGCATTAGCCAACACACACAGCAGGCACTTTCTCCAGTTTCTGAACATGTGTCTTTACAAAAGGCTGCCTTTGGAAGAAAGAGAGGACCTCACCAAAAGAAATGGAAGAAATATATTGCCTCTAAAGTAAAAAATAATAATAATAATAATGCAACATCACTTTATTCTTTCTCTGCACTCATTATGGTCACATCATGAAGAAAAATGCAGCCTTCACACCAATCTTAGAAATGACTACTTAAAATATTTAAACAAACACTGGACCACCAAATTTTGTAGAATAGATGAAGAATATGTATCATTCTTATTTTCCTCTATTTTGTGGTTGTTCAAGCTACTTCCATTTCAGTAACTTAGGCAATTGAAGATTAAAAGTGACAGCTCTCTTTGCTGTGTTTATCAATATTTGTTTATATATGTGTGAAAATAGATCTATCCATGAAGTAGATATCGGAATATTTTTCTGTGAGTGAGGAATGGTCTGATTACTCTGCAATGTGTGTTGAGAGAATATACCTTCATCGTAAAGAGCAATAATTCTATGCCTTCATCATATAGCATTCCAACGAAGACGGCTTGCAAGGCACATAATCATAAACAAATATGCCAAAGGTTAAACAATCTTGAGGAATCAAGGCATGTGATTACATGCCACCCACTTGATAATGGAGAATATCATAATTTATTCCTATAGCTAATGTTCCCTGAAAATATTTTTGCCTTGTCAAATAGAGTGTTAATACCCTTCAAATGTCCTCTCTCATATGATTTGAAATTAGAAGTACATAATGAGAACTCACACGCACATCACACACCCGTATTTGCAGACACAGCTTTCCATTTTAAGCAAGAGCACATGCAGCTAGTTCTTAAAGTGCCAACTTTAAAGTTCTCATCTGACAAGAGAGAGAGCAGGCTTCACCTCACCTGTCACCAAACATATAAGTAGGAAGAAACTCCACTGCCTAAAAACATATCCATTAAACATTACCATAATCCAGATGGTTAGGTTCCAGCCTTTAAGAGAGTCAGCTCCAGAATATGCCCATGGGGGAAAGCATGAACACAACAAAATCAGTTCTCTGTGATAAAGAACTCTCTTCAGGAAGTCAGGTTTGATTGGGTAATTGTTAGAGCTTTGTCACCTTTGGCAAGCCATAGATTTACTTGAATTTCCCATCCTTTCTTTTCCAGCATCACTCATGGTTTATTTTCCAAAGTAGGCATGTCTTATGCAGTGGGAAGACTGACAATGGCATAGTTGTTAAGCCTCCATATAAATAAACTAATGCTGTGTGTTTGCCGTTTGCATGTGTGAGTGTGTGGTTCCATCGTCGGCATCCCAGGCATGGTGCAGGATAAATGTTGCCTTTCTTCCTATTACTGCCATAAAACACTACAGTTAGTGGTTTTAAAATAAATACTTTTTTTTATACTTGTGGAAAGCAGAAATGCAAAATGAGACTCATGGGGCCACAAATGAAGGGGTTAGTGGGCTGGTTCCTTCTGGATGCTCCAAAGTGGTCTGTTCTTTGTCTTTTGCAGCTTCTGGTGGTGATTGTCATCTCTTAACCTACAATTTCATTGCTCAAATCAGCCTGCATTCTCTTCCTCCATCACCAGACACCTCCCTGTGCCTCCATACGCACTGCTGTTAGTCCCCCCACCCCCACACACACACAAAACCAACCCACAACCTTCCCCTCTTAAGATTATTGACTTACTCACATTTAGAAAGTCCTTTCCATGCCAGGTAACACATTCAAAGGCTGTATGACATCACTGAAGCATATTATTTCCATTTTATAAAGGGGGAAAAAATGAAAGTCAAAGACCGCAAACCACATTCCCACTCCCGTGGAGCTAGTCCATCTGTCAATCACAGACCATGTTGCTTTCTCTACATCAGACAGAGGGTTTTGTGTCTGGGAATCATTTTAGAATTTTAAATTTTATGTTTGAAAGCTGGTTTTAAAGTGAAAAAAAAGTGCCACTGAAGGTCTTTATACATAATTAATGATACCATGCATCTCACCAAGACATAGGAAACTAAGCTTGAGCAATATAAGAATATCCCTAAAGATTATCAACATAAAGAAATAAATTCATACCCCTTTCCTCAAAGACCAAAAATAATTCCTGGTCCATTCAACAAACTTTGAAGTATGCGGATATAAAGTTAGCGACTATACACAATTTGTAGCCATTTCCTTTTTAAATTAAGTAGAACTAATCATATTGGATTTGAGTTCTAGAAGATGCTTTGGAGGCCATAAAACAGGGCAGGAGTGGGAGGACAGGCAGGTTGGGTACCATGTCTTTCCCTCTGTATTGACAACTCTGATTCAAGCATTTCAGCTAAATCCGTGTCTGGTGGATGAAGATACAAAAGTATGCTAGTATTCACTCTGTAATAGTTAGTGTGGTCATTAGACTGTTCAAAAGATGCCATTATCATCGGCCATTGGCTGTCTCCAGTGTGAACATCAAACAGGTGAAGAAACTTGGCTGTGTAGTCCTTTAGGCTTCTCCAAGTGGCCTTTGTTGATAGATACCTTGTAAATTTAAGTTTCATGACTATTTTTTACCTCTAATAGCACTTTGTGTGATGGGGTAGGGGTGGGCTAGAATCATAGAGAAGGGTATATGTGAAGGGTAAAGAGGCAAAGGAGAACTTAGAAAGCCAGAGCCTCTTTGTAGTAGGTCCCTCCATCATTTTTCCCATGGTCAGGATATCTCCCACACCAATCAACAGGTTTGCAATCTAGAGACTGTGAAGCTGGTCACAGAGAATGAATCAGATGTGCCCCCACCCAGCATGTTCAGCCACTCTTTCCAGACACCAGGGTCACTTTAACAAACCACCTCTTCAAGTGTGTGAGCCTATCATCACAGCGATAAACACTTGAAGCCCTCTCGAGGCCGAACTGACTCCCATCTCTGCAAACGAGGACGTATGCAGGCACTTCAGTTGTGTCTACAAATCTACACTGGTTGGAGGAAAAACAAAGTGAGAAGTAGTGTTTATTTTGCATATAACTACTCAAGGATAGTTTGGTTTTTTTTTAGATTTAGTTAATTATATTTTAGATAGCTTTGCTTGGCAGCCTTTTGTGCACCTTCAAAGCTGGCTTTGTTTGCTGGTGCATGCCATTGTTTTTGAAGAGGCACATAAAGAGTTCTCCAAGGTCATCCGGCTCCTGGTGTCATCGTCTCTCAGCCAATGCTCACACTAGAGATATTACAGAAGTTCCCTTTGTAGTCTAAGTGCTTCTCTAACTCGTGGTGTATTATAAAAGTAGAGAAATTGTCCAAATGATGACGCGCTGCCATAATCTGCATCTTCTCCATCAGCCAGACCTATGGAATTACTTGAGCTACGTGAAGCAGCTCCTCTATTCACTTCTTTCATGAGTGATGCAATGGATCAAGCTGGAGTCTTTAGGTTAAGGATTCCTCTGTTTGTATGTTTCTTCTTCCTTCTGTAAAAAGCGCTTTCTATTTCCCACTAGTAAAAGACTGAAAACTTGCTTTCATGTGACAATCATGTTTGTGATGTCAGATGTGTTATCTCCCATCAGAATGACTTGTGATATCTGACCATTTAATATATGCTTCCCTCTATGGTCGTTCAAAGCTAAAATCCATTATTTCACTCAGAAAGGTACACTGTGCCTTTAGTAGATATATTTTTTAAAATACAACTGATCAAAAGAATAACTTTTAAAATGTTGTATGTTCTCATTTTTTATTTGTCTCTGCTGGAGTTCAAATTTCCCATGCTGACTTTGAATTCAGTGTGTAACAGAAAGTGACCTCAAACTTCTGATTCTTCTGTTTCCATACTCAAGTGCTAAAATTACAGGTATGTGTCACCAATCCCAGCTCTTGTAAAACATGTATGCCATCTCTGGTGAACACAGAAATAAACGCTAATGAATTGTATTCAGAGTAAAGATTCCAATGAGGAGCAGGTTTCTGAGACCATAGATTGCAGAATGCTGTTCCTGGGTATAGAATAGGGAGTGCCTGTGGTCTGCAGAGTCAGCTGTCACTGGGAAAAGAAGACAATAAGTCTTTAACAGATGTTATTAAAATTGCCCCGGGCAGGAGGGCAACAGTACCAGACAAAGCTCCAGAGGAAAGTGAGGCTATCCAAGTGGGGGAGATGTAATTGACCCCAAAGAAGAGTTCTTTGGAAGAGCTATTCCTTCCACTTGAGGTCTGAGGAGACACTGTTCATGCCCCCACCCAAGCTGAGCCAGGACAACTGTCTCTCTCTCTCTCCCTCTAACTTTAATCTATCATTTCCCATTTTGTTGCCCACAAAGTCCATATTCCTAAGTCCATATTCCTAACACATACTCAGTGAATGAATTGTTGCTCAGGCAGCAGGGTCCACCTGTGATGTCAGTTTCCACTTTACAGACTACTACTAAGTTTCTTCTAAGTACTAAGTGAGCGTACTGATACTGTGTATGATAAGCCAGAGGTCAAGTACTGATGGTTACCAGAGTTCAAACACTGATGACTATGAGCCATTTCACACCCCTGGGCTGCTTCTGAGGATGCTATTTCATCAGTCTTTGCCTCTTGCACAAACAATCCTCTTGAGGATCACAAGGGATTTCACCCCTCCTTCGATTGAGTAGGTGTGCTATCTGCTGTTGTTTCCATGTCAACCCAGGAAGGTGACCCTGAAAACAAACCCACAGAGACTCAGGCAGGATAGCTAAGCTGATGGCTGAGACCCAAAGCACAACAGGCCACCCAAGGCTGCCCTCAGATTGCATTGTACCAATTCTGCTTCTGCCCTACTTCATTTGGCAGCAATGGAAAAGAATGCACAGTTCCCAGGCACCCTAATCTAGCCACCCATTGGAATCCATAGGGCTTATCTTCTTTACCAGGACAACCTATGACACAACAAATGCCATCAGCCATTAGCAGGCCAGACCCTCCCCAGGTAGACTTCTTATTCTGGGAATGAAGGGACTGCCTTCTGGGACTTTCCAATTTGATGTTTTCTTTTAACTTTCTAGAAAGAAAGAAAGAAAGAAAGAAAGAAAGAAAGAAAGAAAGAAAGAAAGAAAGAAAGAAAGAAAATAAAAAACAAAACCAAGAATTTTAAATAGAAGGCACTGTGACAAAAATAAGACACCCCTCAGTCAAGATTTCAACAAGGTGTGCTTTTCTGAAGAGGTAAATCTGGTCAAACATGCAGTGGATAAAAGACATTGCTGAGAAAAGGACACTTTAATTAAAATGGATTCTTTCAGTCTCGTGCAGGTTATGACAATATTTTTTATACTATTGAGTACAATTTCTAGGGGAATAAAAATTGACTAACATATCATGAATTCTGCCTACTTCATCATGTTTAGAGCTGTGAAAAAATATCCTGTCCTCTTTCTCAAGGACCAACACCAGCCATCACCTCCTCTTATCTCCCATTACATTAAACACTGAACTATAAGAAGCTATACTCCATGTCAGCACGGCCCCAGCTGCAGTACTTTCTCATAAACCACCCAGATTGTCTTTTAAACCTCCCTGTCCACACCAAGCTAAAAATCACATTTGTTTTTCTGCCAAAGCTCACATAGATAGATACTGTCCCAACACCATCTTTTCAAACTAACCATTCAGAAGGAACTACGCTGCACTCTCCATGTCTGACCTCCACCTTCCTTCCCTCTAAGGGTATGCCCTGCAGGCATCCCTCTTCTCCTGCATAGACTGTGATTCTGGGAACATGGGCTGAGCCGATTTTAGTCTCACCGATTTTTGTCTACAATTTGAATTGATGATGGATACAAGAGGTAATATGGTATGCTCACAAAAAGGGACCTTATCATGACCTCCCTCCGAAAGACCCAACAGGCAGCTGAGTCAGATGCAGATGTTTACACCCAACCAATGGATAAAAGCTGCTGACCCCTGTGGTTCAATTAGGGAAAAGCTGGAAGAAGTTGAGGAGGAGGGTGATTCTATAGGAGGACCATCAGTCTCAACTAACCTGGACCCCTGAGATCTCGCAGACACTGATGCACCAACCAAGCAGCCGCCAACACCTATACAGCAGAGAACTTCCAGGTCTCGACTCAGTCAGAAAATATGCACCTAACCCTCAAGAGACTGGAAGCTCCAGGGAATGTGGGAGGTCTGGTGGGGTGAGAGTGGAAGTGGGATGGGGGGGGTGTAATGGGATGTGAAACATTTGGAGGGTCGACCAGGAGGGGGATAAAATCTGGACTATAAAAAAACGATTAAAATAAAATTTAAAAAAAAATTAAAAAGTAGAAAAGACAATGAAGGAAGAATGCTGGAGACTTCTGGGAAATTTTTTCTTACACTGCAAAACACAAGTGCAGAAAGAGATGACTTGTGCAGAAAGAGATGACTTGTGCATCAGGCTAGCCCTGATTCCTGGAAGTGCTGTCTGTGGCTACCTTAGAGCACTGAGGCGCACTGGAACCATGCCATGCAGCACATCTAGGTGATCATGTAACACTGAAAGTATTGCCAAACAATACAGAACAACACACTGCAACTGCTTGCTGAGATAAATATATTTGATATATTATTAAAATTAATTTCAACATTTTCTCTAAATTTTACAAGACACCAAAATTAAATATTTAATTTCATACCTGGTTCATATTATATTCCTGTCAGGCATTTTTGGCCTAGACAGACTGAAAGATCGAGCACATTCTACACATTGCAGTAGTGCCATTAACAGCAGCCGTGGTTTTCCCATCTCAGAACTTCTCTCTGATTGGTGTAGGAAGTCTCCCCAACCACGCTGTGGCTTGCTGAGGATTCAGATATTGACCATCTATCTGTTGCAGAATGTAGTCAGTCATGTAGTACTACATTCTATACCTGATTCTAAAACTGTAGGTCACAACCCTGTACAGGCCACATAACTGAAGATGGGGAACAGACAAAGTTTGATAAGAGTCAAAAGTTTCTGAATGTGCAACAACCAAAACCCAACTCAAAATAAAACATGTAACAAATATGAGGTGTTTCTGGGACTCCTCCCCTGGGTTACATGATGCGATGTCACTGCAGCCTTGGTTCTGAAAAGACTTGTGCATGTTAGACAGTGCATGATGCCACCCACACTGTGCAACACCAGGCCTCAGATTTAACAACACTGTTTGTTATGAGTTGTATTATTTTGACTGTTATACAAAGTTACTGCTTTAATAGAGACATAATGATTTACACATAGAAAATGAAGATTTTTAGATATTTTCCTACCATCACTTCTCAGAGTATACCAAATTAGTCTTTTTTAAATTGTATTGTTAGATTGTTTTTCTTTACTCTCTCATCTATAACATCTCAACTACAGTTTTCCCTCCATCCTCTCTCACAAGACCCTCTCCACCACCTCCCTTCTTCTCTAACCCCAGCCCAAATTCACAGACTGCTTTATTTTTAAAATTGCTATTTCAGCTGCTGCTGATTTTCTACTTAAAAAAAAAAATAGTTAAATGAATTTTGGTTTAAGAATAAGGCAAAATTCCCAACGACGTCTGAAGTTCCCTTAAACGTACTTCTGTCATTTAGTACTATGCACTGAAGCAGCTTTCTTAGTATTAACAGCAAGAAAATCAAAATATCGGTCAACTCAAAAATAGTGAAGATGTGCGATATCCTTTAATATCAAATATTTATCCAAGATTTAATTCATTCTGTAAAAATAAGCATCTCCATCTTATATGCAAATTTTATTTTTGTGTTTAAAATATGGTAAAATATATGTATCACTAATAATTGTTTTATAATAAACTTTTTGTAATTAATTATGGTTGAATATTAGTATTTGGCTTTTCTACTTATTTGGTATAACTATATCTGTACGTGGGATGCCCAGCTCTGGTATAGGGATATAGGATGTGCTGATTTCTCTTCTGGGTTGTGGTCTTGCTTTGGTCCAACCACTTCTTAATATGCTTCCAGTTCTCCCTGTGGGAATGGAAATGCTCATCCTGTGCTATTTTATGTTAGACAGTTGTCAGTTGTCGCTTGTATTTTGACGCTAGAGAAGTACAGTTCAGAGATTACCACAGTCTCAGAAGAGGTTCTCCACTGCCACATTTGAACAGGCTTGGATATGTCAAAGACTTCAGACATTTTGGAATTTGGACTGAATACACTGACTTATGAGATGGTCATGAGCCTATGTGGACAGGGTGGAAGGTTATGGCTTTAAAGTGATAAGTTAGTAAGTTAACCATGGTAGCCTTGTAATGGTTAATGCTGATTGTCAACCTGACAGGATTTAGAATCACCATGGAAACCAATCTCTGGTCCTATCTATGGTGGATTATCTAGATTGGGTTAATTTTGGAAGGGAAGATGCATTCTTAATGTGGGTGGCACCATTCCATGGGGTGGCATCTCAGACTCAATAAAAAAAAAAAAAGTAAGCTGCATATAAGCATACATTGCTCTCTGGTTGTTGACTGTACGTGTAATATGACCTCATGCCTCAAGCACCTGACTCCATGGCTTCCCTGCCAACCAAACCAAACTTCTCCTCTTTAAATTGCTTTTTCCAGGTATTTTTCAAGAGCAATCCAACAAGTAAAGCTTTTTCTATAAAGAAACAGAAAGAGAGAGACAGAGACAGAGAGAAAGACAGAGACACACCCAGAGAGAGACAGAGAGAAAGACAGAGACATGAAGAGAGAGAGAAAGACAGAGACATAGAGAGGTGAATGTAAAAAACCAAAACTCTAGTAGGACAGAGGAAACAACAGGAGTAAGGAAGGGACAGTAAAAGGAGGGTGAGAATGAGGGGGATTGTTTAATCTACAATAGACACATGTATGACAGTGTAGGGCAGAAATCTCGCGGGCGGGGGGAAGGGAGAGAGTCCGGCGACAGAGTCTCAGGGCGGTCTGGCACCAGGGCTTCCCGTGCCGCCAGCCCCACATTCATGCAGCTGTCGGTGGGCGGGCCAGCGGCTACATCGGCAAGGTTCCAGGGTTCCAAAAGCTGAGAATCAGGCGGAGAGACCATAGACACGTGGAGTCCGGTTTTCCAAAGCTTTTATTGTTCATGACATGGTGAATGGATGCAGGTGTTGTGCGCTTCTTCCCCTCAAAGGCCAGGGGAGACCAGTCTTATAGGGAAGAGAGAAAGGGGAGGGAATAACTTAATTAGCTACGCCCCTGGCCTTTTGATAATTCATTAATATTTAAATCTCTGGAGGTGGAGACTTGTTAGTCACACACTCTACCTGTCCTACGTGACCAAAGGTAACAGATTAAATGGAGTTACCTCGTCCAAGGCCCAACATGACAGCTTGAAAATAACTAAATGAGATTTCAAAGTGATTTTGTTGTAAAGTAACATGTCATGGTTCAAAGGTTAAGAATTGTTTCATTTTATTATTCACTTTGCATCCCATCTTACTTTATTCTGAATGTGCATCCTCTTTAAAGAGACGGTCTTCGTTATTCAGGGTGAATTTTGTCCCTGCAACAACCCAATGTCATTTTATATCAAATTTTATAAAGATAGAGCACACTAAGCAGTAAGTTAGTAGTAAGAAATAGCAAGTGTCTCTTGCCATGGTTTGGATATAATGTGTCCCTCAGAGCTTTGTGTGCTAGAGTCTTGGATTTCAATGCAATAGCGTTGTTGAAAGGTGTTAAGATCTTGAAGAGCAGAAGCCTAGTGTGAGGTCATTAAATCATGCGGGTGCCACTCTTGGAAGAAGTTAATGTTTTGCTTGTGGGGTAACAGGGCCCCAGACCTTAGCACAACTGACTTCATGATGAAAGTACCACTGAGGCTGTAAAACTCAGCTATATATATATATATATATATATTGCCACTTGACAAAACAAAAACAAAGACCTTATCCATCAAAGTCCATAGTTCTGGAAAAATCTCTAAATGTACTAACCTTGCTTTTGGCTTCTGTAGCTCTGCTAATTGTTCTAATTGTTGTTAACTGAAGTATATCAACCTAGAATATGATTTTTGTGCTTAAAAACTTCCAGAAAAAGGCATAGTGTTATGCTAACATCACAAACACTCAGTGTGGTCACCTACCAGCTAATAAAGACTTTTTAAAACCCATGTCCAAGTAGTCTTCTCTGGTGAATATCCCGCAGCTGTCAGAATAGGCTGTGTCATGCAGGACTGGATCAGTTACCACAAGGTAGATTGCTGTAAACAGATGGGCAGTTAGTTCCTTTTATCTCTCTCGCATGTAGATCTGCTTATTCATTTCTCTGCTTCTCTATCTACTAGCTAGCATATCAGAAGGCCTTCACTAGGAACTGACAATGTGACTATCTGATCATAGATTAAACTATACATTAAAACACCCTTATTGTCTTTATAACTTACCTAGCTGAGATATTTTATTGCAGCATGATGCTGGAGCTGATGTTCTAAATCAGTAATCACAATGCAAATCTAACCCACCAGTTGATTTCTATAGATAACTCTTACTGGAACAAAGCCCGATCAACTGTTACATGCTGCCTACTGTTGCTAGTAGAGTCTAGTAGTTACAACTCAGTCTAAACAATTAATGACTATCTGGCCCTTTATAGACAAATTTGTTGACACTTATTCTAAAGCAATAAAACTCATTTCATTCATTAATTTTTCTATTGACTTTGAATGGAATTCCAAAATAGACATTCCAAAAATGTTTTAGGGTGTAACTATGGGCCAATTTGATGTTTAGTAGGACCAATTCTAGAAATCACTGATTAAAATGACTCAAAGAAATAATTCTCACACTGAAAAAAATATTCCATGAGTTTGGTTACAAATTAGTCATGTCTTAACTTTTTAAAGAAAGTTCCAGCTTGACTTATGGCTGGCATGGTCGCATGGTAGCATGGTGGCACACCTGTAGTCACACTAGGTCACTAATAACCAAGGAAAGGGACGGAAACAAAACATCTACTTAAGCCCTAAAAATGCATAAAGCTTTAAGACATTAAAGTTGTGAACAGTGGCGAAAAGGAGAAAGGAGATGCTTGGAGTGAATGGGCACTTAGCAAACCACTCATCGGCTCCTGGTCACCTGACCTACACACATCTCATAGCTCTTCCCTGTCCAGGCCTGTTATCTAAAGGAGTTCTCATATAAGGGTTTAAAGAGACAAGCTAAAGATCACTGGTATCTCATTTTTAGCAAAAGCTAATGAAGACAGCTTTCACTTGCAGGAGACTGTATCATATACTAGAGGACAGTTCTGAGGGCTAAACATTTACAAGAGTTAAAATGGAGTAACCATATCTACCTGGATAAATCTAAAATCCATGACTATGAGTGAAAAAGGCAATTGTGAGGACAACTAGATGGTTTAGTGGACCAATGTGCTTGCTGCCAAGTCTGAGAACCTGAGTTCACCCTCTGGGACCCACATTGTGGAAGGAGAGAAGCAGCTCCCACAAGCTGTCTCTGATCTCCATGTGCATGCTGGGAAGGTAGAAGAAAGATATCTTTTTGAGTTCTAGGCCAGTGTGGTCAGTATAGTGAATTCCAGGACTTTCTGGTCTAAATAGTGAGTTCAGGGCCAGTGAAGGCTACAAAATGAAAGCATGTCTCAAAAAGTAAAACAAAATTAGTAGTAATAACAACAATAATAATACAATTGCAAACAGAACATACAGTCTCATATCATTGTAATATATTTTTAAAATACTCTGGAATTCTACTTTATAGGAATACTTATAAAGTAAAATTAAAAATATTGATTTAAAGTAAAAATAAAGAAAATGTTGAAATATTAGGCAAACTTTGGACTATAATTATCTCTAAGAAGGAAGGGATAGGGAACAGACAGCAGAAGACATCTTACCTGTAATCTCATGATTTTTTTTTTAAACAGAGTGAGACCAGACCTAGCAAATTAACCATTGTTTTAGGTGGTTGTCAAGTACATACCTGTTTATTTCTGTTGTGTTTTTCTGTAGGTTTGAGTATATTCAAATATACTTATGTAGTAGTCATGTACCAGTGAACGATATTTTGATTGGTGATGGACAGCCTGTATGGCAGCTGCTCTATAAGATTACACCAGGTTTTGATAGTTATAGCCATCTCGCTTTGCACATTCCCTCAGCCAATGATAAAAATTACAAAAAAGCAGCCAGTTCTCAGCAATCATCTCTGACATAAAGCCATGCCTGACTGTGTACATGCACTCATGTATATGTGTGTATGTACATTATTACACACTAATAATACATACACTATGTAATAATCTATAACACAAGAAGAAAAGCAGTAAGTCTCTCTTTTGCTTCTGCGTTGGTTCTTGGCTCTCTGCATGCTATAGGAAGGTAGGTAGAGTGCAGCACACACCACGTAGAGGCTCCGTTCCCGGCTGATCTCCTCTAAAGAACTGACTTCTCATGATTTATATTGTCACTTTAGGATTTCTGGGAAAGAGAAATGAACTATGGGGCTCAAATAGGTGTTTAGCTCTTCACTCACCAGGAAATTACTGGTTCTATAAGTTACAACTCACACATATTTAAGGTGTTACCTTATGATTAAGCACCCACCCCCTTTCTTCTCACACTAGTTTCCTTCCATTGCATTTGGACACAGATGTAAGCAATAGAGATATTGACTCTAATGTCAGGATATACTCCTGCTCTGGTCCACACACTTCCAGTCAAACTTTTGCCGCACGGTTACTTCCTCATGTTGTGCAGGTGGAGGTAGGTTAAACACCCTCCTCTATTTTGCCATGAACTGCACTTTTCCCTTCATACTGATCATTCAGCCAAAATTACTTAGTCATTGGTATTAGCACACATTTAATGTCTGCCTATCCGTCTAGACTGTAGCCTCAGAGTTTGGCTTCCTATTGGACCACAGTAGTATCCATAGAGGCAGGCTCTGTATAGAGAGCTAAAATCTATTTGTAGAATGGATGGCTTGGAATAAGTATCTTTGCATCACAGATAATGGATTAGTTAACCTAGCAAACTAGTGAAGATCTGCTTCTTCCCTGGCTTTGCCACTTGCTGGGTCTAGGACTTTCAGGTCCTGGTAACACTAAGTAAGTTCTGTAGCCTCACTGGATAAATAATCTCTCCTGTCCTCAAGAGATCTACCTTGCTCTCTCATTGTCTCTGTGGACATGGATAAAATGTTTACCTTCTATGTCTGTCTCCTTAACAAAAAACAGAAAATAATAATTCTAGCCACAGGGTGAATTGTGGTAGATATTGCTATATAAGAATGAGACTTAGAGATTCTGAGTTGAATGGAACAACCAAGAAATATGAAGGATGAGAAGAAAATCTTGTAAACTGGATATCACACTGTAGTGTAACAAAATATACTGTGTTCCACAAGAAATATGTGTTGTCTTCAACAGCCTTCAGTCTTAAAGGGTAAGGAAAGCACATATCTCCTAATGAATTGAGACTGGAGAGATGACTCCGTCATTAAGAGCACTTTCTGCTCACAGAGGACCCCAGTTTGGGTCCCATTTCCATGTTGACAGCTCATATAACTAACCACCATAACCTGTTGGCTCCAGAGGCATCCAGCATTCACAGGTGCAAATACATGCACACAGGCAAACACTCAAACAAATAAGTAAGAACAAATCTTAAAAAGAAACAATATCTTTTTAATGAATGAGTGATTCAGTAACTACACTCCCTTGCCATTTACTAAAGTTAAAACTTTGGTCCAGACAAAAACCTACACACAGATGTTTACAGCATTTTCATCATGAATGCCAACCATTGGAAGCAACCAAACTATTATTCGGTAGATGATGATGGCAGAATGTGACTTAGCACACACACACACACACACACACACACACACACACACACAACCTGTGGACTCTTGCTAAGTTACTAAGGAAAAAAAGGCAATCCGAAAAACCACCTTTGTGATTGAAAATCTAAGGCGTTCTTTCTATACTAGAGCAAATACTGAAGACCTCAGAAGGAGGAGGCTGGGAAAAGGAAGGGACTGGGAGAATTTACACTCTCTGCTCAAAACTGCACTAACAATTAAAATCTACCCCAAAGTTTTAAATGGAAGTAACAGAAATAATGTAAGGCAAAAGTAAAGGAAAGGGATGGAACATCGCGCCAAAGGAGATGGGCAGCGGACAGGGCCACATGCAGGAAAGGAGTCTCTCAGGCTGAAGCCCAGAAGTGCCAGGGATCCGGGAGCGTGGGACCAATCCAGGAGGACTACCCAGAATCTCTCTCATCAAAACACTGCAGGGAGGAAGGAGGGTAATCCAAACTGTTTGCACTAAAAAGAGCAGTAAACACTCATCTCAATAAAACGCCTTAAATACAAAAACATTTAGTATGCCCAGTCTGGCTTCTCTTGCTTTTTTTTTTTTTTTTTAAACTACTCAATGCAGGGGACAATTTACTTTTCCATTAAAAAAAAAATTCTTTTTTTTTTCCCATTTTGTTTTGGTTTGTGAGGTTTTGTTGTCATTTCTTCCTAAAGCGCTGTTTCCTCACATTTGCATCATGTGAGATTCCATTTAAACTGCCTTTTAATTGTATGTGCTGCCTTGGCAGAACATGACTGATGTACTCGCGTTAATTAGGGCTCCAGTCAGCAGCCCGTGCCAGCTGGAAACTGAGAAACAAGCGTAAATTATTCTGTCATCAATCAGCTCGGAAATGTTTGAATCACTAATTAGTTTGCAATTTGGGTGACAGTTTATCTGACGCAGGCGATGTCAGAAACTTCAGATCTGAGATGAATAATTTGCCAGGAACAAGCCCAGATTCCCTGCTTTTAAATACATGAAGGTTTATCTGCATGTTGAAAGGTGGCTCAGCGGTCTTCATTAACTTCCAACTGGGACTATGTAAATCAGGATCCAGCGTGAGCCACTTCAGGCCATGGTGGCTTAGCAGATGATATTTAGAAAAAGAAATTCTCTTTTTTTCTTTTTCTTCTTCTTTTATTAATAATTCATAAACTGATAGACAAGGATGTTTGGGTTTTAACAGCTTTAAAAAATCACAATGGTTTTCTTAAAAAAAAATAAAGCAATCATTCCCCTTTTACATGAAAATTAGCGGTGCTGCATCTTGCTGTTTAACTGATTTATGCTCCCCCACTGTCACGTGACCAGAATGTTAAACGGGAAGTGATTATTAGCCCCTGTCCTTTCAAGAAGCGTTGTTATTGGGCTTTATTAAATGGCAGACTTGTGTTTCCGCTTAAAGGGAAATGTATATAGACAGCTTTGGGGGCAGGGTAGTAAAAGTAGAAAAACAAGATTTTGCTTAAAAGCATCATGAAATCTGTTACTTCTCCCACTAAGGATGCTAAACTGGGTCCCAGATAGTGGGATCAAAGAACAGGCCTGGATAATAAGCCTTATATCCTCTGTGTGTGGAAAGGACTGCTATTTGTGGCACATTTAAGACTCCTGTGCATTTGAGATCTGTAGAATCACTCAGCATTTATAGGTCACACAGAGGAGAAGAGGATGAAAGCAATCAGAAGTCGTCATCTTTCTAACTTTCTCTCTACGTCATGTCAACTGAATCCACCCTCTTAATTATAGTAGACCTCCAGGACTGGGCACTGCAGGACCAATGCTGTGTGTTGTCATGGAAAGGGGATAGAAGAGGATAAACAGGTTTGGAATAAGCCCTACTCCCCTCAGAACTAGGCAAGGGAGGCTGTCTACAGGGAAGCAGGGGAATTCAAGAGTCCCAATGGCAGCTAGCAAGTGGGGGGTTGGTGGGGGGCAGGAATGCAAAGCCCAGTGCTTGGGAAGCCCCACTTCCCTGGGACAGGTGAGGCTGTCTCAAAAGGAGTACCTTTTCAAGGAGTTTCTTGGCAATCTCCAGCTCCAATGCCATTTTCTCAGTTATGTTTCCTCACACCATTTCAGCTCACCACTTTCATTCCCACTAAAGTTTGAATGGGGTTTGTTCCCTTTAAAACTCAAACTGAAACTTAAGGGCCATTATAATGATGTCAGAGCAAAAGCACAAACTGCCACATGCAACCAATTAGAGACCACTCATGGTAAAAAGAAGAGAAAGGAGATTTAATCAATGTGACACACGTGGAAAGTAAACAGGACAGGGCCCAGTGACCCCATATCTATCTTCTTGACATTGACATGAGCTTTCCACATAGGGGTGGGTAAGTGGTCTTGGGGTCTTGGAAAGGTGTGGTCTGGAGGATCTTTTCCTCGGTTCGAATTTTTAAAATAAATAATATAGAGTCCCAGACAAATGTGTTCAGTATTTCTGATTGAAATTTGTAAAATAGAAGAGGCCAGGGAAAGATTTTCTCCAAGTTTCAATGTAGGAACAACAGGTATGCTGGCTAGTTTTTGTTTGCTTGTTTGTTTCTTTGTTTTAATTTTTTTGTTTTGATTTTTTTGTTTTGTTTTGTGTCAACTTCACATAGGAAACCTCAATTGAGAAAATGCTTCCATAAGATCTGGTTGAAGGCAAACCTATAGGGCATTTTCTTAATTAGTGATTGATCCAGAATGGCTCAATAAAATGTGGGTAGAGCCGCTCCTTGGCTGGTGGTCCTGGGTTTTATAGGAATGCAGGCTGAGCAAGTCAGAGGGAGCAAGCCAATCAAAAGCATCCCTCTATGGTCTAGACATCAGCTCCTGCTTCCAGGTTTCTGTGGTGGTTGAGTTCCTTCCCTGACTACCTTCAGCAATGAACATTGATGTGGAACCATAAGGAAAGTCAACCCTTCCCTTTCCAAGTTGCCTTTGGTAGTGGTGTCTTATCACAATAGTAACCCTGACTAAGAAAGGAATAGCTGTGCTACCTACCACATAAGGCTACTCATAAAGTAGATTCTAGAGGCTCTAGCATGTTCTGCACATTGCTTCTAAAGTCACTCTAGGGACAGAATGGCAGAGAGTTGCCAGAAAAAGGGCTATGAAAGGTTATGCAAGGGTGATTTTATGAGTCACACCGGGAAGTGGTGCTTTAAAACAAAAACAAAACAAACAAAAAACAACAACTAAGAAAATCTTGCTAAGCAAACAAAATAGTGGTTCTTCAAATTAAAAAAAAAAAAATACTAGTGTTATTTCAAACTCCTTCTTTTCTTTCTTTCTTTCTTTTTTCCCTCCTCCCTCTCTCTCCCTCTCTGTCTGTCTGTCTGTCTGTCTGTCTGTCTGTTTGTGCTTTTTGTTTTGTTTAGCTCCATGCCTTTCCAAAAAGCTGGAAAGTGGTTACAACAAGGTGAGATTGGGAATGAAGTCTGAGATAATAATCTCTGCCACATTCTTTGCTTTGAAATGATTGGTCCTTCATATAAAAATCTAAGACAATCCCAACATATCCCAGATGACTCACTGCTATCCACTAATGCTAAATATGAAGAAAGATACATTGCAAAGAGCTCTGAGTATTCATTTGCTAGAACACATAAGGACATATTGTTTAGCTGTGGACACCTATAGACTAGATAAAAATACAACTCTTCACACCAGCTATTTCACAGTATGTGTTTAGAAATTCCATAGCTTTGGGGGCTATGTCTGAAATTAAGGGAACATTTTCTACTCTAGTTTCATTGATTATATATAGCTGTTCTTTTTTTTTTTTTAACACTAGAGATAACCACAGGCTGGCTACTTTATCTTAGCACATAACATTGGAACATATTTGTTCTATCTTAATACCTATGTGGAGAGAATCCTGAAACTCTGCCTGCATCCATCACTCATCACAGACCCCAAGCAATATTCTTGAAGGAAACATCCGAATCCTCCGAATGCTTCTCTTCAACCAGTTCATTCTCAGTTCTGTTCTGAACTTTCTATCTTAATGCTTAGGAGTGTGAGCTGCTCCCTGGTTTTAGCCTCTTGCTGTCTCGGTGTTTATTTTGGCTTCCTTATCTGCAGATCAGATCCCATCTCATCCTCCTCCCTGTGGAGTTCTTCCTTAGCCTTCTTCACAGTTACAGTATTGGTTAACGGATGCGCTTTGCTCTCTAAGTAGAGCTCCCATTCTTACGACCCAATTCTATGGCTTCTTGAACTCCAATCTCTTTGAGACAGTGTTTCTTCCCCTTGTCACCCTTACCTCTGGTACTTTTTCTCTCCCTTCCCCACCCATTTACACATAGATCCAGACTGGATCTTTTATTAGTAGCATTGGAAAGTCTGTTTACTTGTCCTTTGCTGCTGTTGGTTGCTTTTCTTGTTTTACATCTTCATTCAGATTCCTGTGTGGGGTGCTCACACTTAGAATCACAAGTTATAGTCCTTTGGTTCTACACAGATTTCTGAAACTCTTTCCTAAGGCTCGAGATGGTCTGTAACTAAGTTGGTTGGCAGATACCATTTTTTTGACAAACTGTTCTATTCAGCTTTTGCTAGATTATGCTGCAGACAAGCCTCAGATTTCAACAGCTTACTACAGCAAGAATCAATGCCCTGTCCCTCACATTATGTTCTGGCTGCAGCTCTGCTTCCTGCCTTCTTTATTTGGGAACAAAGTCTGAAGGAAAAAAAAAAACCACTATTAAGACATGTCAATCTCAAAGCTGAAGAAAACAAGAGGTGGCACAGCCAGTGACAGCCTTTAGTGTCTGCTCTTAGAAATGTCACATGTCACCTCCACTCGCATACCATTGGCAAAAACAAGTCACAATGCCAAGTCACACACCAATGGAGCAGAAATTATAATCCTTCCACGAAGACAAGTCTGTAGAAAAGGACTTATATCTTTCAACAGAAATAAAACCTACCAGGAACTTTCACAAAATGTCTCTGAGGGTTTCCCACACTGCTGGGAATGGCTACTTAGAACTGGAGATATCTTCCTTGTAGTTTCGTGGAGTGCCCAAATCATACACCTCTCTTGGTCTCCATGGATCAAGTAACTAGTTTATCTACATCTGTTATTTTAAATATCTGGTTCTTCTGCTGAGAATGTTTTATTTTCAAATAGTTATTTTCACCCTGCTGATGAAGCTACTTTCAAACCTGATCCAGGAAAAGGAAAAGAATGTGGGAAAGGGTAGTTGAGGAGGGCCCCAAGCCTGGAGCATGCATTCAAAGCTTCCACCAGGCTTTGGCCCAGATCTTTGTACAAGACCCAAGAAAGAAGAAAGGTATGTCACGCCTCCGTGCTAACCTCCCACTACAGGGCTGCACGATGGAAGGGAGTTGAGTGTGTATCAGTCACTGCAGTTTTCCATGAGCTTCCATTTGCAAGGCTCTAGTCAAGAGATTATTTGGTTTCTCTCTGCTCAGTATCATAATCAAAATGTGGGCATACTGCCATCAAGTACATGATGATGACCAAGCCACAGCCACCAGACAAATAAATCTGGCTTCTTGTCATCATCATTAATGACATCAGACATAATGTCAAAAACTTTTCAAACTCAATGCTTGTTACTATAAAAAAAAATAGACACTAAAATAGTTAATGCTGATATTATTGGCATTAGAATATTACCTTTCATGAAAAGTAGTTGAGCCAAATATAAATAAACACAGGTACCAACTTGGTCTTACTAAGTAGTGATCTTTATTTTTTTGTTCTATGACACACTCAAAAGAATGTTTAACTACTTCTCTTACTATATTAGCATTACAAAAGTGATCTGAGTTTGATTGATCCTTAGCACTGCCAGTAACATCAATACATGTTGAAGTTTTTGAGATAGTGGCATTCATTCACTAAAGTAACTCAAACAATGGCACAGATTGTTTGTAATTATCACCCCACATACATTTATAACAGACATTAACCAACCCCTATAATGTTCCTGGAGGCAGAACAGGACCCATGTTGAAGGTGGAATGTGTTGAATATCTTGGACCCAGTGGCAAATGGAAAAATTTATGCTCCCTAGGATACTTGTTAGTCGTTAAACACTTTCTCACCTATAGCCCAAGATGCTTCACTGGCCCATTTTAAACTCCTTTGGCTATGAGTCCAGCAGGCTTCACTAACATAGACTGGCAATATCATTTTAGTATACAAAGTTTGGCTTAATGAAGAAATTTCTCTTTCACTCTTCTCTCATTGAAACACAGAGCTTGTATCCACAGTTCAATTGTGAATACTTAAACCTACTCAGAAATTTGTCTCAGCAATAGTAACATCTATAGCAAAAGCCCACCATACATAAATCCCGTTCCAAGCATCAAAGCAAACATATATATATATATATATATATATATATATATATATATATATATATATATAAGCTTTATGCAATTGTGATAAGGTACCACAAACTAAGAGGTTCCCAACAAGAAGGATTTGTTGTCTTGCGATTCCTGAGGGCAGAAGCTAAGAGTGACAGGACCATGGAACTATGAAACCTGAAGGGAGGTTTCTTCATGGACATCCCTGCCCCCAGGCTTCTTTAGTGCTGTGGCACTTCCATCTCTGTCACCTCCATCCATCACTAAGTTCTTTCCTTTTGCATGCCAGAACCCCTTTGTCTCTTCTCTTCTAATTAGGAAATTAGGCACAATGATCAAGGCTTATACTAATAAATTCATCTTAATATGGTTATAGGCACCAGGGATCAAGACCTCCATCTATCAAGGGAAGGCATAATTAAACTCACTGCTGAATAACAACAGTCTAGATGTACTACTAATTACCCAACTTAACAGATTTGAGTTGGTGTCTGCCTACCTCAGATAGTTCATCCCCTTGTATGGGTGTGCCATTCCCAAACACTTTTGTTTCCAAATTAGGGACTCTATCCCAAGTGACAACAGGTTTATTGATATTTTTTCCTATAAGCAACCTTGTCCTAAAAGACCAGTTGTAAATCAAGCAACTGGTGTAGGTTCCATTTCTTCTTCTTTGAACAATGTCATAATTTTTGATGGTATCCTTGGCAAGATGAAATGAATCTATATAGAAATGCTGTTGTATTTCGCTAATTATTACATACCATGTCTAATCTTGTTATTTGTTCTTTTAATAAAAAATACATACATTCCATTTATATAAAATGTAAGAAATAGTGTTAAAGAAAAATACATGATAGTCCATCATAGCCATCAATTAATATTTTGATATAGCTTCTTATAGCTTGCACTCACAGAGTATTAGTAGGTATGAAACACTACACACACACACACACACACACACACACACACACACATGCACGCACATATAAATTGGGATGAAAAGAGAAAGGCTACTTGAGGGATAAAGGATATAGTATTCATTAGCTTCAACCCTTAAATATTATATGAATGAATAGATATTGCAGGAAGCCTTGGATCTCTAGTATGAGTATGTCTTAGTTACTATATCATTGCTATGCAGAGGCTTCATGACCAAGGCAACATATAGAAGGAAAAGTTTATTGAGAGTTTATAGTTTTAGATAGCTCGCATTCATGATTATTGTGTCAGGGAGTGTAGCAGCAAGCAAGCAGGCATGGCACTTGAATAGTAGCTAACAGCTTACATCTGATCCACAAAGGCAGTAAGAGAGACGGGGGAAGGTGGGGAGGGAGAGAGGAGCATAGGAGAGAGAGGGGTAGTAGAGAGCTAATTAGGAATGACATAGGCTTACCAAAACCTGCCATCCAGTGACACACCTCCAATAAGAGCATACCTTCTAATCCTTCTCAAACAGTTCTATCAGCTAAAGACCAAATATTCAAATATATGCACCTACGGGGGCTATTTTTATTCAAACTGTCACATAGTAGATTACTAAGACATTAGATCTGCCTACAAGGTGGCCATATGAGTAATGGCCACCTTTTCCCTCCTCTTACACTCATAAACATGGCACCAACCTCATTTGATGAAAGAGTACATTTGCTGTGCTTATAATAGATGCTTATATAACCAGCCATTAGAATCCAAAAGTGTGGTTAGTGTTGATCCTGTACCATTTTTTTAATGTGACAATTTTTGTTTTTTAGACTAGACAGATACATGATGGAAATATCAGAAGACATCTTTGGGTTCCAAGTTGTCTGCTTTCCACTTGTCATTCTCAGCAGTGACATTTCTATGCTGACAGTTCATCTGCTAATAACCTCTACATGCATTGTCCTGAACTCTAGTCACTGTGCAACTCAGGTTAGCCATTGGTCAACCCTAGAATCCATTATTAGCCCCAATTCTCTCTACTCCATACACTTATACCTTGTTCATACTCCCATATTTAAAGAAATGACCTCTTTATGTAGGGAGTCTCATAGCCACAAATGTGGAGGCTAAGAAGTTCAAAACAGAGGCACCAGACAATTCTGTTTCTAGTGAGTAGTCTCTCCATGACTTGAAGTGACCACGCTCTGACTGCCCTCACATGATGCAAAGATAACTGTAGCTGCCCTTCTTCTTCTTCTTCTTCTTCTTCTTCTTCTTCTTCTTCTTCTTCTTCTTCTTCTTCTTCTTCTTCTTCTTCTTCTTCTTCTGTGTAACAGCTCTATTTAATAAGGACCCCTCATTGGATAATCATAATATCCTTCTCGTAGATCCCACTTCCAAACACAGTCACATTGAGGGCTAGTGGATTAATACTTATATTTGAGATATAGAACACATACATAATTCAGTCCATAATGTCATGTTTCTGTTCAATCATCAATGTTTTGTCCTATACCAACTACGTTCTCCATGCTTGCTCTTGAGCACAAATCCTATGCTGAACTTCAACCTATTCTGTGTCTCCAATGTATTAAGATTCCTATAATAACTTTTCAATCCTTCATTCTTTCAACACTCAGTTTCTTACCAAGATGCCCAAGAAACAAACTCACCAGCATAGATGCCAAGGCTTCTTTGATCAGGCAGGTTTTGGATCTATGCACATAGCACAGTATGACTCAAAGTCAGTTCAATGCCTGCAAGTTCCAGGCCTACTATCAGGATGAAACCAAATGAAATTCTGGAAAACACATCACACAGTCCCAATTGATGAGCTCACTCTATGAGCTTCATAATTTGCGGTTGGAATCACACAGAAACATGATGAAGCTTTCAAAAGTTGGCTTTGGTGACATCATCCTGCTCATATTGGATATTCCTCACTGCCATCAGGCCTTTTGTATGCTTATGGCCATTCTTTCCAGAGATTCAATATTCCACTTAAGTTTTTCCTTCCTAGCCAATGCATAGACTTCTCCTGCCTATCAACATTTAGCTCCTCTGTGGTTTGTTCTCTGGGAAGTAGGCCAGTTTGTTCACATATTTTAAAGTCCTAACTCCCCATTCTACTACAATTGATATATTTTTCTCATTAACATCAGTTATGGCTCTCATGAAGACAATATTGGCCACTGTGAAGGAGCATAGGGAGCTATTTTAGACATTCAGTATTCTCTTACCTTTATGGTCAAGGTAATCATCTTTATAGTTCAGTTTGCTGTGAATAGCCCTGACAGAGCAAGCCCCACAGGTACTGACTCAGAGCAAATCAAAGAGTCTTGATGAAGATTCTGACTCAGATGTGTTGAGATCATTGAGAGGCAGGTATTCAAACTAGAATTCACCTTTCTAAATCAGTCAGTCCATCCTAGGCACAAAATAAGGTCTGCAATGTGGTGGGTACCATATAAAAATAAGAAAATCTACCTAAAGTAAAAGTCCTTACCCGAAAATATAGAAGAAGGAGGAAGAGGGATGTACTATATGCACCATCACTATGTGGCAGATGCTGTATTAGAAAACACCACTCACAAGAAAGATAATATTTGTAGGGATTTATTGTATGCCAGGTGTTATTCTAAGTATTTTGCATACAACAACTCATTTAATAACCTCATGGAATGTATGTTCTTATGAGCTTCATTTTATAGACTCCAATACAGCGATACCTGGTTGTCAAGAATGGAACACAGATCCTGTGCTGTCTTCTCAGTCCTCTCACAATCTGTAAGGTGGGGGTTATCTCCCCATTTTGCAAAAGAGAAAATGAAAATTATGTAATTAGAGGCAATAAAGATTCTGTAGATTGAAATTGAGGTCTTTCTGACTCTGAGGTTTGTTCACATCCCCTGGTGCTGTCTGACATTTGGAAGTCATGGGCTCTTCATTGCTCAGAAGTGGCAGCTGACAACTGAATGGACTCCTGTCAACAGACACAAATGGATGGATGAGTTCAGGTGTCTTGGCAGATCTCCCCTGTGCATTATGGTCTCAGCAAGAAGAGCTATAAAGCAGGGATAAAATGAAAGGACTTATGAGTACTGAAAGGCCGTAAAATCTCCTCAGGTTTGGTTTCCAACAAATCAAATGCAGGAGAAGCAGTCCCATAGCTTTCTGAGCTGTGCAGAGGAGGTCTGAGTCTAATTTTTTTTCTCAGTGCTCAGCACTTTGCAACACAAAGCTCGGCTCCTGATCTCAGAATGATGCCATGTAGGGTTTCCAGAGCTGGCCCGTGCCTCTGTTAAGAGCTTTTGATTACTATCTGATAGTTTCTAAGTGGAACCTCTCCTGGCATGTGTGGAGATAATGCTGACATCCTTACTCTATCCCACACCTCAGAAGGTTTGAGACGCGGAAGAGAGATTTTGATGCCGCAGTTAATGTCCTAAAGTGCTGTGATCAGTATTGAAAAGAAAAGAGAGTGTGTTCCAAATTAGTGATGTGAACAGGAGAAGCTGGTGAGGCAGTTTTGAGGTAGGGCTTTGGCTTGAAATGTCCATGGTTTTGCCCTGGCCAGAGGTCAGAAATACCAAAAGGAGCCTCTGGTTCCTGCTCTAGTTCTTGCTCTCTTTCTTTTCCTTTTACACAACTTCAGTGAGCTCCACAACCTGCAAGCAGTAGTTGAGGATGTGACAAAACCTGAGAAGCTCCTGACATCTTGTGGGTAGGCCAACTATACCTCACCTCCCCATGCCTCATTCCAGATTCCCCCTCAGGCTAGCAATTCAGTGATACCCATCTTTGTGGACATGCTGCACTGTGTGGGACCTCTGCTTTCTTAGTTTCTTTCTTTCTCTTAAACTTCCATTGGCCTATAATGAAATTCATTCCTAAATTCAGTCTTAATCTGTGAAATTCACTCTTTTTGTTCACAAGCCAAAGGACAAATAACCCTCTGGATTGGGGTTTTTGTTAATTCCAGCACCTTAGCTCTCCAAGCTTGCAACACCTAAGGCAAAAAGCCTTGTCACCATCAGAGATTTCCATTTCATTAGTATAAAGGGCATGCCCATTTTAACAATAGAGATATTCAGTTGAGTTGGGCAGAGACAGGAAAGCAGCATAACACCTAACTCACAGCCTCTTGACAATCTGGGTGAGGGTTTCACTCTGCAAAGGAGAGCTTCATAAATGTTTTTGATTTGCTTATTTCTTTGAAGACAATATTTGCACAGAATTAAAGACATTCCTAACACATAGTAGGGACTCAGTCAATTACTATTGAAAAGATATATTAACACGGTTGCAAAGGGGGATAATACCATTGCTAAAAGGAAGAGACAATAAAATGCTTTAACATTCATGATTTTTCTTTATAAGCTGAGGAAAGCATCCTTTAAAATATTCATTCCTTTTCACCACCGCTTTTGTTGCCTCTCTCCCCTTATGAATAATGCTAACACGTTATGTAAAAACTACACGTTGTTAAATATACTTTATTAAGACCGTGACTGCTGAGTTCTTAGGGATTTTCTTTTCCCCCAGATGAAAATGTTCACTAGCTTTGCTTATTCTGATTACTAGGGAATAAGAAATCAGTCAAGAATAGGGACCATGAGGCCATGCTCCATCTGCTGTCTTCACTCTGAGCTCCAACAACAATGGCTTTAACAGTATCTTCAATAACATTGCTTGTTGTCGCTTCTATTCAAGCTGTTTATCCAAAGGAAGCCTTAACACGAAGACTGAGTTAAATAACACCCCTACAAGTGCATACGAACACAATAGACACAGACTTAGGTACTACTGTACTTCAGAGAAAGAAGAAGAGTGGGAGTCCTGGGAAAGAAAGACATTGCATGGGAATCTTCAGGAAGAAAATGTAAAATTAGAAAGAGTTTTGGAATAGGTTCAGAAGGGGAGCTGGGAACAGAAGGGACAGGCATATTTACCCACCTCAGGCTACCTGGGTGTCTTCCGCTAGTCTACTAGAGCAACAGTCAAGTTCATTGGCTAGTGAGGGAGAAATTAGAGATTCCAATTCACACTAAAATGTATGAAGCAATGTCTGAAAAGAAATCAAGAAGGCCCCTAGTTGGACTGATGGAGAGTCATTCGGGCAATACGGGGATTGGCTCTGAAGAGATTCCCCGGGATCAGAAGGAATTAGGGGATACCAGGGCTGAACAGAATAGTCAGGAAACCCAGGAACAAAATGTCTCATAGAACAGCTTCTGACAGCGGCTCCATAGGGATATCTAGCTCTGTTGTTATAACTTGAAGATGAAATTCTGCCAAAACTGATCATCTTCACAGACAAAAGGTCACCAAGGCCAGCTGCTTTCTTAAAAGAAGACAGGGTCTAGGACAAGTATGAGAGAGTGGGTAGTAGAAACAACAGAAGGGTCAGGATTCATTCAAGATTAATTTATTTGTCCATTTTTAATTAGCAAAATAATGGGCTTCCTTATGGAATACTTTTAAATGGACTGTTTTGAAAATTGCCCTCCCTCACTGTCCCCCATTACCCTCCTACCTCCGACTTGTAGCCTGCCATTCTCAGTAGCCGCCTTTCCACCCTTCTTTTACATGTGTTCTATAGCACTCATTCATTCCGTCAAAACCTTTCTCCCCTTTTTTAGCTTCATAACTTCTCTAATATGCACATATATACATATATAATAATTCAAATCTAGGATCTGAATATGAGAGAGATCATGAGGTATTTGTCTTTCTGAATCTGAGTCATCTCACAATATAATAATTTTCCAGATCTCTGTTTTTCTTGAAAATGTCATGATTTCATTCTCCTTTGTGGCTGAGTATACCACATTTTCATTATCCGTTCATCTGTTGATGGATATCTAGATGAATCTATTTCCTTGCTGATGTAAACAGTGTAACTCCACACTGGTCGTACAAGTCTTTCTGTGGTAGGATGCAGAGTCCTTCAGATCTATACCCAGGAATAATATAGCCAGGTCATACAATAATTCTAATTTTAGTTTTTCAGAAACTTTCATATTATTATTATTATTTTTTTTTTTTTGGTCGTGGCTACACCAGTTTACACTCCCACTAACAGTGAATAAAGGTTTTCCTTTACCCTTTTTCTAAAGAGCATTTGCTGTCATTTGTTTCTTGCTGTAAGCCATCCTGACTAAACTAGCATGGACTTTTACAATAGTTTTGATTTGCATTTTCCTGATTGCTAAGAAGTTGGATGTTACTTTTTAAATGTTTACTGATCATTTGTAGCTCTTCGCTTTAGAACTCTCTGTTCAGATCATTAGTTCATTTATTGCCTGGCGGACTTTGGTTTGTGTATGAGGAGGAGGTGTTATTTGTTTTGCTACTGATGGTTAATTTCTACAACTCTTTAGATGTTCTAGGTATTGATCCCCTATCTGTGGTATACCTGGCAAAGATTTTCTCTCATTCTGTATCTGTCTTTTTGCTCTGCTGATGGTCTCTCTTGCAGTGCAGATGCCTTTTAATCTAACGTTCTGCTATTTGCCATCCTTAGGGTTATCTCTTAGACTATTGGAATCCTTTTCAGAAAGTTCTTGGCTGTGCCTATGTCTCAAAGTGTTTCCCTGTAGTACGTTCAGTTATTCAAGTTTTAAATTGAGATCTTTTATCCATTTTGAATTTGACTTACATGCAATAAGAGAGATATGGGAATACTTTCACTCCTCTACATGGGGATACCCAATTTTGCCAGGACCAGTTATTGAATAGATTCTTGTATCCACTCTCTGTTTTGCTCTTGGTTAAAAGAGCAGTTGACTAGAGCAGGGTGGATTTATTTCTGAGATCCTATATTTTGCTTATTAGGTCTACATCTCTGTTTTTATGCTGGGTTTCTATTTGATACTATGGCTCTGTTACATAATTTGAGATTAGATATAGGGTCTCTCTAGCTGTTTTGTTGAAAAGCCTTTTCTTGGGAGACATGAACAAGCATCTATCCATCCAGATAGCATGCCAGTGATGGACCAAATTTTTGAACCAGTGAATGTATTGGGGTGATTTAGAGGGCATGACTTACTCAAAGGCTATTGAAACTACAAAGCTCACCTCAGTGTGTATAATAACTCATGAACACTGCATCCCTAGCACTCCCTGCCTGACTAGCCAACAAGAGCATCTCATTTTACCAGCAAGTGTTACTTGTATAATCTTGGAAAGCGACCAGGTGGGTCCTATAAGTTTCCAGTTTCCTGTACTTGTACATTTTTGTTTACTTCTTTAGCCTCCCTTTTCCTTCCTCCCTCCAGGAGAGAATATTTAAATTTGGAAGAAATCATAGCACAATAGGATTGCTTTGACTGACTTATGATTTTTTTTTTGGTCTGCCTGGGATAATTTTAGAATTTTAGAATTATATTTTCTACTTCTATAGAGAATGTCATTGAGCTTTGATAAAGGGTGGGTTGAATCTGTGCATTCCTTTTTGAAAATATTATTCAATTTTATAAATTTTAATGAACTTCTACTTCTGCCAACACCGAATATAAAGTGTTATCTGGTCATGTGGAGAATCTTTACCTGTAAACAAAGAATAAAAGCCTTGACAAACTTTCTGTAGTCTTCATGTACCCAGAAGAGGAAAATAAAGAAACCACAATGTGGTCTAAGCAGTCTCTTTGTGCATATTGGCAACATTGCTAGGTTTCCCAGGTGATTCCCCCTCCTCACATCCTAACCATTTTCAATATCACTTTTCTGTAGTTTGGGGACACCTAATCAAGTTATCATGTTGCCAAACATGAAAGACAAAGAAAGTAAAATAATGTAAAAGACACAACTTTACTGTACTTGGGTCTCTAACCTTTGGGTATTAATCTAATGTGAACCTGTGTGTCAGCACCCCCAGTAGACTGCTTCTCAGAAGAAAATGCCCAGTGTCCTGTTTCTCAGTGCGAGAATCCTGTAACATCTGGAGAGTCAGCATTACAGACACAGAGCATACAGTGTTGTAGTGGTGGTGGTCAAAGCTTAATGAACACACAAGAAGGTCCCCTCGCCTATTATGAGACTTGCAAAGTATTTACAAGAAGAAATTGCCAAACTGAAGTTTCAGGATAGTGAGGAGTTTCTCAGGTTAAAACATGTGAAACCTAGTGTTAGAAAATGCAGATCTTTGGGTGAGTCGCCAGACAGTGTAGAGCTACAGAAATCAACCACTGTTAGCAAAAATGTTCAGAGAAGTGACTTGGGCCAAATAAAGAATCTTTCAGGATGCTTAGTTTATTTCTAGCCCAGCAAAGTCCTTTTCAACTCAGGAAACAGAGGTTAGACATCTTATCCTGCATTGTATTGAGGCATGCGAGTTTAAGGGATACATTGTCTTCACTGCCAACTTGACTAAAGTTGGAGTCACTTAGGAGTCATATCTTTAGCTATGTTTGTCAAGGCGTTTCCAGAGAAGCTTGACTACAGGCAAGAAGATTACCCTGAATGCATATGGCCCTATCGATGAACTGAATGTAAAGGGGAAAGGGAGCTGAACGCCAATATCTAGCTCTGCTTCCCAACTGAAGACATAGCTAGCTAGAGCTGATCTCGCTGTCATGCCTTTCCCATCACTATAAATCATACCCTCAAACTACAACCAGAAAGAATCAGTTCTCTTTCCTTTGATTATTTTTTCTTTTCAGATATTTTGTCATAGCAAAGAAAAAAAGCAATTGACATAGTAAAGAATAATTGGTTTATACTTCGACTATTTCTTTTTGGTTGAAGGTGGATGCTTCCTCAGACTCTGTGAACCTCAATTTTAACTCTAATGTAATATGAAGTATTTTCTTTCATTGCAGGCTTTGTTGCAATTAGACTATGCCTCACATGAAAAGGAAAACTGTCCACTTAGAAATGAAAATTTAGTCAATGACAAACCGTTTTTTCAGGTTTTCTACTAGCTTTCAGAACACTAGAATTCTTGTTGTTTGTTGAATGGGACAGTAGATACAAAATGACTTTAATGTGGAAAGAATCTCACTCCTAATGTGCCATTCAGAGCTTGTGCCCAGTCCCAGAGCAATGTGATCTCTGCTGTTTGAATGGGAGCAGTAACCCCAGTGTCACTCCTGCATGTTGCAAAGACTAATCAGATGCCATCCATAGGAATTCTCAGAGAAAGGCAGGCTGTAGATACACATCACTGCTTCCATGTCCTTAACCCCCTCCTCTGATTTAGCTACATGCTGTCCCTTAACTCAAAATCATGGCATCTTCTCACTACATATTCCTCAGCTTTCAAGAGGAGCCATCTCTTGGCATTTGTGCTGAGAATTTCATACAGACTCCTGTGATCATACATTTCCTAAGTCCTGGGAAGGACTTCACTCAGTGACTTATGCATTTTGGTCAAGAAGTGTTTGGGATTTTAAAGAGAACTTGATTTTCCTAATTATTCTCTGGAACTCTCAACTTTAAACTTTAATGAGCTCCAGTCAGAGTAGAATTAATGTTAAGGAGGTTGCTAGTTACTAGGTCCTATCCTGTCTCTGCACTATCATCTCCTTCTTGCCATATTGGTTAAAGGGTATTTAATAGGTCATTAAAACACAAAAAAATCTCTTTCTAAACCAAAAACAAATTTCTAACTTTTAACGTCGCTTGTGCAGTAGCGTGGTCCAGGCCCATAAAACTGTCATTTCTAACTGGGTTTATTTTTCTCACATGAAGCAAGACATATGTCTTATGTTGTTTTCTTTTTACCAGTAGGAGTTCCAGCTTCAGAATGCAAAGTGGTGCAATCCTACAGGATGGTCAAATCTGTGAAGGCTCCCCAGTTCCCTTCACCTGAAAATGAAATGCATTGTTTTCATGCTTACTGCAAACCAGGAATGAATGTTATTAATAGTTGATGGTGAGTTTTGAATTTTAATGAGGTTTTTCAAGATTGGACTTGAGACTTAATCTTTCTGGTATTTTTGACATTGACAACAAATCCTGCCATATGTCATAAACCACAACTATATTAGATAAATGAACAAAACACTGTTTATTAGGAATAGGAAGATATCAATCATTTCCAATATATCCTGGGACACATACAAATTGTACGCTTATTTTTTTTAAGTTCTTAATTCTAAAATTACTTTTACAAAAATATACCTGACTAGAAGTAAAAATCAGGAGCATGAAGAAAAGAAAAGAGCACTTTCTGAAAAAATTTTAATTAGAGGACAATAATCTAATTAGAATCTAATTCTAGAAGGCAAGCCTATTCAAAGTATGTCATTGTTTCCCTGATTTTGTTTGGTTGGTTTTTGTCTTTTAAGATAAGATTTCATATAGTCCTAAGTGGTCTTCAAACTCATAAAGTTGAGGCTGGCTTTGAATTCATTTTCCATCTTTCAGCCAGTGCCTCCAAGTGCTGGGATCACTGTCATCCTTTACCACAGCAGATCCAAAACACATCATTCTTTAAGATCTGAAGCAAAAGAGGCAAAATGCTCTGATTTCTACATGTTGCATACATGGGTATCCATTCTATTATTTTATTCTTTTCTATATGTTTGAAATAAAATTACAGCTTTCTAATAATAATAATATTCTACACAATGCTTGTAATTTTGGGAAAGAATAGAATCAGACATGTAAAGAGGTTTCCAACTCCACAAAGTCTCAGGACTCTGGTCAAAGGCCTGGTAAGCCCTCAATGATAGCAGTATGCTATGGCTGAAGGCTACTGAAACAGAAACCCATTCATAAACTAATTCTATGTTCTTTTCAACCAAGAGTGGAAATTTACAGATGTACTTGTGACTCTCCACATTACGGGCCCACAAAGCTAGCTTTTTGTGTTATTTCTCTTAAAAGTACATATTGTTTTCATAAGTTGATGTATATGTAGTTTATAAAAATAAGCATATAGGAATAAAAACCAAAACATACTGAGAATGCCACCCTCCAGACACAGAAACAGTGACTCATGTCTTTTCTTTCACACAGTGCAAGGAGAAGAAAATGGACATTATAACAGAAAAAGATAATGAAGAGCACTAAAAATAGCTTTGTTGTTTGTTTATTTGTTTGGGGGATTGTTTGGTTTTTTTTTTTTTTAATAGATGATTCTTCCATACATCTGAACCACAGTTTCCCCTCTCTCCACTTGTCTCTGATCACCTCCCCCATTCCTTCTCTCTTTCCTGGATCCACTTCCCCCTCTGTCTCTTTTCAAAAAAGATTAGCCCCCTACCCCTGCAACTCCAAGATAACAGTCAAATAGGAGAAAACAAAGTACAAGAAGATAAGGCAAAAGCCCCCACACCAAGACTGGACAAGGCAACCCAACAAAAAGGAAAAGAGTCCCCCAAGAGCAGGCAAAAGAGTCAAAAATACAAGGCCCACATGGATGGACTCCACCATGAAGGCCTAGATTGACCAACTCGGCTGCCATTCAGGCCCAGATCCAACATTTTGACTCAGTCCACCTCAACATCTACTCCACCTTCAAGCTGCTGGAACAGGTAAAGGAGCTCATACCACAGAATCAGATGTCATTGCTAAACAGAGCAGGTCCAATGCCCACGAGCAGGGACCCTAGCAGTGAGCTTCTGTCATTACAGCCTGAGCTGCTTGCCCTACTAGGAAAGTGGGTGGGAGTGATGATGCCCAGAGGCTACAAGCCCTGAGAGTGTTGAGGATGGCGAGGGGTGCAGCAACCAGGAGCTTGCATGGAAACTGTCCACAGATGCTCTGCCTAGCCACAACCTCACCCAGACTCTAGGCAATAGCAGAATATCTGAGATGAATCGCCATGATGGTCCAGTATTTATGGTGTATCAGAAACCTTGAAGCAGACCAAAACTCATTACAATGAATATTTGTATATAAAGCTATTGGGGCCAAAAGAAATACACTATGTGACACACTGCAGTTTCCAAAGCCACTATGATGGACAAATATGAAATGAAGAGGTAAGAAAGATGGAAGAATGGCTCAGTGTGTTCATGGTGGAGACAGACGAAGCTAGAGACACAACTGGGAGTCACAGGTGCGAGAGAAGCCTGCAGTAGATACAGGAACACGTTGTTCTAAGTAGGTTTGGCAGGGTGGTATACAGCAGCTAGGACCTTTCATGGACTCAGCCCCTGTACATGCTGTCTAGCAACACAATCACTCTGACTCTGAGCAACAATAGGATGTCCAAGGACAAGATTGGCTTATTTTCTGGATTGGACCTCTTTGAAAGATCTCCATGGTCCGTGCTGACCTCAAAGGCCATGTTGTGAATCAGACTGCTACCCTAGGCCATGTTGAGGTCATGTTCAGTTGGGTGTCTATAGTCTGGACTGCAGCTAGAGGCCATGTAGATATCCATAGTCTCTGTTGCCGCAGGAGGCCATGCAACTATCTGTGCTCTATGATGTTACCAAGAGCCATGTTGGAGTTCTTAATCCCTGTGCAGCCTGGAGCATGGTTGATTCTTCTGGTCTGTGTTACTACCAAAAGCCATGAAGATGTCCATGGTCTGTGCTGCCACCTGAATCAATATTGACATCTGTGGTTTGTGGCTGCCTCCAAGGGCCATGTTGGGGTCCATGGTCCTTCAGCAGCTAGGGGCCATGTTGAAGTCTGTCGTCTATGCCACCAGAGACCATACATGCCCACGGCATGTGCTGACAATAAAGGCCATGTGGATATTCATGGTCCATGCTGTCATAAGTAACCATGTCCAAGTCCATGATCTGTGTTCCCACTGGTTGTAAAAGGCAAGAAAGCTACTTTTGCAGGGATATTGATGACTGCAGACTCACAGTTGAGAAACTGTCATAGAAGACTTCTGTAACAACCCCTAAGTCTACCTCAGCCCCCACCCCAAAAGTAACAGCCTAGACAGGAAATCACCAAAGAGCTCTCTTAAAATTTGTAATAATAATAATAATAAAAAGATGCTGAAGTTGCCAAAGTATGTATCTCCCCATAGTTGATGGCTCTGGTATGGTACAAGTGGGGAAGGACTCCATTTTTTAACAGGTTGGCCAGTGGAAGTTTTACCATGCTTCAGTGAGTATATGGGCAAACACAAATTAGACTTGTGTTGTTGGATTTGTTGTTTTGTTAGCCACAAAGAGGAGTGGATCTTAGAGGACTGGGAAGTGAGTGTGATTATGTAAAAGTCCCAAATTATCAATAGACATATTGGGGAAAAAGTCAAAGATATACCTGCTCCCACATTTAGAAGTCCTACAAAAACACCAAACAAACATCCACAACATATCCACAGGGGACCTGGTGAAGACTCCTACAGGCCCCATGCTTGCTGCTTCAGTCTTTGTGAGCCCATATGCTTCCTGCTTAATTGATTCAATGGACTGTATTCTATTGTCTTCCATCACATCTGGCTCCTACAATCTTTCCACTCCTCTTCCATTGGACTACTCAAGCTCTGAGGGGAGGAACCCTATGGAGACTTCCAATATAAAATTTCTCTCTGCATAATATCTGGCTGTGAATCTCTGCAACCCTTCCCATCTACTGTGAGAAGACATCTCTCTGATAATGACTGGACAAGGCAGAAATCTATGAGTATAAACAGAAATCATTTCAATGATTTTCTTGTGTTTGGTTCTACTCTAGATCTTTGGGTTATCGAGTCTCCCATTCCTTCCTTGCCATCCTAACAGCGTTGGACACAGGTTTTCTCTCATGGAGTGGGCCTCAAGTTAAATAAGACATTGGTTGGCCACTCCCACAAATTCTGTGCCACCATTGCTCAGCACATCTTGCAGGCAGGACAGATAGTAGGTCAAAGGTTTTGTGGATCACTTAGTGTCCACATTATCTTTCAGTAGCCTACAGAGTACCTCTCTGTACCAAAGAGACTAGAAGAATGAAGGCCCCTTGCAGGCACCAACTTGACCTTTCCATGTTCAATGAGCTGTGTGGATATTGTCCTTGGTAATGAGGGAGCAACTTCTGTCCTAGCATCATCCTGGGCTGTTTGGAGAATCTCCACAGGACCCCCTCAGACAACAACTTAATCAAACACAACCTGGCTACAAGAGATGGCTAGTTCAGACTTCATAGTCTACATTCCTTGAAGTCCTCACTGGAATCACCCTCATATATTTCAGGAAGTTTTCTTTGTATTAGGTTTCCACACTGCCCGCCCCCAATGACCTGAATTCTAAATGACACTCTCCATGTTCTCTATATCCATACCATCTCTCCCCACATATCTGATTCATCTCTCTCTCATTCAAACAGGCCCCCAGTCCACCTGCAAAAATCTATCCTGTTTACCCTTCCCAGGGAGTTCCATGCATTCTCCCTAAAGCCTTCCTTTTTAGCTAACCTCTTAGGGTCTATGGATTGTACCTTGATTATCATTTACTTAACAAATAGTATCCACTAATAAGTGAATACATACATTATTTGTCTTTCTAAGTCTAGGATACCTCACTCAGGAGGTTGCTGTTTGTTTGTTTCTACTTGCATCCATTTGGCTAAAAATTTCACAATGTCATTTTTAACAGCTAAGTAATATTCCATAGTGTAAATTTTCTTTATACATTCTTCAGTTGTGGGACATCTATGTTTGTTTGTAGTAGTTTAGCAAGTTTTTTTTTTCTGGTAGGACAGAGCTGGGTCTTGAGGTAGATCGATTCCTAATTTTCTGAGAAATTGGTATGTTGATTTCCACAGTGGTTGTACAAGTTTGCAATCTTGCCAGCAATGGAAGAGTGTTCTCCTTGTTCCACATTCTCACCAGCATGTGCTGTCACTTGTGTTATTGATCTTAGTCATTCTGACGGGCATAGGATGGAATCTCAAAGTTTTAAGTTTACATTTCCCTGATGGCAAAGGACGCTGGACAGTTCTTTAAATGTTTCTCAACCATTCGAGATTCCTGTTGAGAATTCTCTGTTTAGACCTGTACCCTAGTTTTAATTGTATTATTTTGGTTTTTGATATATACTTTCCTGAGGTCTTTATATATTTTGGGCATTAGTCCTCTGTAAAATCTGGAGTTAGTAAAATCTTTTCTCCTTTCTGTAGATTGCCTCCTTGTCTGATTGGTAGTGTTCTTTGCCATACAGAAGCTTTTCAACTTCTTGGGGTCCCATTTACTAATTGTTGATCTTAGGGCCTGGGCTTGATTATTCTGTTCATAAAGTTGTCTTTTGTGCCAATGAGTTCAAGACCATTCCTCACTTTCTCTTCTGTCAGGTTCAGTTATTATGTTGAGGTTTTGTACCCACTTACACTTGACTTTTGTGCAGGGTGACAAATATGTATCTATTTGCATTCTTCTACATGTAGATATCCAGTTTGACCAGCACCATTTTTTGAAGATGCTGTCTTTTGTCCAGTGTGTATTTCTGGCTTCTTTATCAAAAGTTAGGTGTCCATATGTGTGTGGATATATGTCTGGACTGGAACTTCCATTCAATTCTATTGATCAACCTGCCCCCCCCCCTTTTTTTTTTAATGTCAATACCATGTACTTTTATTACTAAAGCTCTGTAGTACAACTTGAAATCATGGATGGTGATATCTCCAGAAGTTCTTTTATTATTCAGGATTGATTTAGGTATCTGGGTCTGTTGTTTGTTTGTTTGTTTGTTTGTTTTCTGTTTAAAGTTGAGAATTGTTCTTTCAAGTTCTGTAAAAATTTGTGTTAAATTTTTGATGGGGATTTCCTTGCATCCATAGATTGCTTTTGGTAGGATGGTCATTTTTGCTGTTAATACCAATTTATGAACATGGGAGATCTTTCCATCTTCTGATACCTTCTCCAAGTTTTTTATTCAAAGACTTGAAGTTTTTGCCATGTACTTGCTTGGTTACCCCAATATTTTTTATATTATTTGAGGCTATTCTGAAAGGTGTTGTTCCTTGATTTATTTCTCAGTCTGTGTGTCATTGGTATATAAGATTAACTGTTTTCTCAGTTAATCCTGTATTTAGCCACATTGTTATAAGTGTTTATCTGCAGTAGACATTCCCTTATGGAATTTTTAGAGTCACTTATATATATTATCATATAATCTGCAAATGATGATACTTTGATTTCTTCGTTCAGTTGTCTTATTGCTGTAGCCAGAACTTCAAATACAATATTGAACAGATATCCAGAAAGTGGACCACCTTGTCTTGTTTTGATTTTAATGGAATTGCTTTGAGTTTCTTTCCATTTAAGTTGATATTGGTTATAGACTTACTTTAAATTATGTTCAACATGTTTAGGTATTTCACTTGTATCCAGAATCTTTCCAGGACTTTTATTGAAGGGGTGTTGGATTTTGTCAAGGGCCTTTTTTTGTATTTAATGAGATAATATGAGATAATTTCCTGGATTTCTTTAAGTGATTTTTTTTTAATTTCCTCTTTAAGGACCTTTATCATCTTCATATAGTTAGTTTTAAGGTCTTTTTCTTGTGCTCCAGATATGTTGAAATATTCAGGGTCTGCTGTGGTAGGATAGCTGGGCTCTAGGGGAGACACACTGACCTGGCTTTTTTTGATTGTGCTTTTATGTTGGCATCTAGGTATATGGGTTTGAGGTCTCGGTGCTGACCTCATAAGAATGTGGAATTCTTGGTTTGTCTTTGTTCAGTGTGTTTTGTTCCTTGGTTTCTGATTTCTCTCTAAATTTTCAAAGAATAGGATGGCTGTGTGTTGTTTGTTTTGCTGGTCTGCTAAACTAGTGTAGTCCCAGGGAATGCCTACTAGTATTGGAGGCTGGAATGCAGCAATTAGTAGGAATAGGAGGACCTGGAGGGGATAGTCTTTGAGATCCACAGGAGGTGTTGAAGGTGGTGGAGGCTGCTTCTGGTGTTCTGTTGAAGTGCCAAGGACAAACCTGAGTGAATAGGTCTGTTGGGTGAGCAGATACAAAAGATACTGTCTGGAGGCAGCCTTCTTTTTTGTAAATATAAAATATACTACTTGGGCAGAAAAAAATATAATATAACAGAGAGAACTGCTGGCCTATGGGTAAGGGATACTAAAAGCAATTTGTGTTGTTCTCATTTTACTTTCAAAAGCAGAATATGAACTGCTGGCTTCTGATCCAGAGATGAGACATTTAGAAATTGTCACATCATCCAAACAACTCAAAGCTGGAAAAACTGAAAACAAACAAACAAACAAATAAGTATTATAGCTATCCAAAAATGAACAAATTTAATTTAAATGAATAAAAGTCTATTAAGATCCCTCTACAAAGATGTTGCATAGGTGGCAAAATTAACATATAAATGAGTTTTCAAAACAATGTGTCATAAAAGAACAGCATTTTAAACAGTAATGAGCTACCACTACCTCTATAAAAATTTCCTAATCTATAATACTGACAACAGCAGATGTTGATAAGGTTGTGGAGCAATGGGAATGCTCACTCATTGCTGGTGGGAATGCAAATTACAGCCACCTGGAGAAACAATTGGCAATTTCTTATGAAACTGTACATTCTTATCAGAAAATTTAGCAATCACATCTTTCAGTGTTTTTCCAAAGGTGAAATTTTATGTTCACACACAAAATTTAGAAGGAACTGAGATATCCCTTGTAGATGACTACAGAAACCAAATGGTGCCAAAATAAAACAACAGGATACTGTTTAGCATTTGCACTAAGGAGACAAGTGCTAGTAAGCACATCTTAGTGAGTGAAAGAAACCAATCCATAAAGTCTGTATGCTGCAAATTATCCCAAATACATAAAAGTATAAGAAATCCACAACTACCAGGACCATGAGAGGCTCAATGGCTATCAGAGTTTGAAGGAAAAAAAATGATAAATAGGAAGAATACAAGGGTTTTCAGAACAGTGAGAGAATTTCATGTGATACTGTAGTGATGACCATACTCTACATGTTCCCAGATTCATACATGTGCAGCTCCATGAGTGCACTAGATTTGAGTATTAACAGTGGGCAAGTAAGTGTAAGGTACTTGGTTGGGACAAATCTGCTCTGCCCTGTATTGAAGGGTACTAAGAGGCAGGTGGTAAGTGAGAGAACCCCATACTTTCTCTACACAGTTTTGCTCTTAAAATGAGGTCTGTCTATTTTTTAAAAGCAGACTGTGGGAAACAACCAAGAAATTACAATTATTGTCCCCTGTATCTATTTGTTCGCTGACTTTTATACTATGAATGATGGTCTAGTTTTTATACTTATTCCACAATTTCTTTCTCTGCCCCCTAATTGTACCAGAGTCTAATCTTTTCCCCCCCATATGGTAAGTCTTTACTGTGAGATAGATGAAATCACTATTAAGTGCTTTAAAGAAGCCCCTGGGGTGTTGTATTCCCAAGGTCTCATCCACTTGGAAGTATCTTCCCATGGCTTTCCTCTTAGCGTGGCAGCATAACTGAGCTTGACATTTCTGGGTCACCAATGGCTTCTCTCTGAAGTCTGTAATACTTAGGACTGAACAGCACTGGGTTGAAGTCAGCCTGATTATCCTTACTTGTACATAATTTTTGCCTCTGTGGTTGCTTATTTAACAACATTAAATCTCAATACTCACTTCAAGAGTCACCGTAATATTTACCATTCAATACAAAATACTCACAACATTAAGCAGTCTTTGGATGTTGATATAAATTTTTTTTTTTAATTTCTTCATCTTCTAAAACTTTTCCTGTTTTCTGTGTTCTTTGTACTGTGGCAGATGACATCTGTCTTAGATTAAATTTGTATGCTGTGATAAAGACATGACTAAAAGCAACTTGGGGAAGAAAGGGTTAATTTGGCTTACACTTCCATATTAAAGAAGGCAGTTGGGGTACAAACTCTTGCAGGGCAGGAACCTGGAGTCAGGATCCCATGGAGAGAGAATAAAGAAGTGCGAAGTGCTACCTACTGGCCTGCTCCTCATCCTTTGCCTAGCTCTTTATCTTATAGCACCCAGGACCACAAGGCCAGTAGTGACACAGCCTATGGTGATCTGAGACCTTCCACATCAATCATCAATCAAAAACATGTAAAAAAAAATTAATAATAATAATAGTTATTATTTTTCTTCCCAGCCCCTGCTCTTGGAATGATGCATCTGAGACTAATGATTTATTATTAAATGCTTTGGCCACAAGTTTTGGCTCATTCCCTGACTAACTTGTAAGTCATTTAACCCATTCAAACACTTGTATACTTACCTCTCCTTCAGTCTGCTTCATCCTTTGTGTCTCCTCAACATTTCCCCTGGCATCTCTCTCAAATCTCCCTCCCTGCCTCTCTCTCTCTCTCTCTCTCTCTCTCTCTCTCTCTCTCTCTCTCTCTCTTCTTTTATTCTCTCACTATTTCCCAGAATCCTCTTTCTTCCTGCCATTGTCCTACCTCCTATTTCCTATAGGCTGTTTTATTGACAGGTGTTGCTGATAAGAGAGTCTTTCTACAAGAAAATACATCAGAGGCTTACCCACAGGCCAGTCCAGTGGGGGCATTTTTCTTAATTGAAATTTTCTTCCCAAATAACTCTACCTTCTGTCAATTTGATTTAAAAAAAAAAAAAAAAAAAAAAAAAAAAGTAGCCATAACTCTCATATGTGAACATCTTTTTTTTCCAGAAACATCACCAACCCCCAATGGTATAATTCTAACTTTTCTCATTGGAATTCACCAACATCATCTCATATTTCCCTAAAATTGATCTGTTTTCAATTGTGACTGTTCTAGCTCTTGTATTTAGAGTATGTTCATTCTCCATTTTTAAAAATAACCATGATGGCTTTTATTTCAATTTGTTTTCTTGTCTATGAAAACTCCTGTTGCATCACATTAAGCTTTATAAAAATCTCTTTAGTTTTTATCATATTGAATTCATAACCTCATTAAATTTATCTATAATTTATATCCATGAAGAGTTTTCTTATATTTCCTAGAGTTTCTTATTCTAGTTTATATTTTTGTGTATAAAAATTTATTTCTTTTAACATAAAAAATAGTTTAAAAAGAACAAGTTTAACTTAGGAAAACACACCCAAAAAGAAATCAGAGAAAAAAAAAAAAAAAAAAACCCTTAGGTCAAGACATTACCTGTTCTTACAGTATTAGTATTGTGTCTCAATTCTTATATTTTGGGCTGTGAGCTTAACCTTTAATGGCTGAACCATTGCTCCATCCCATGTCTCAATTCTTAAAACTAACTTTTTAAAAGCTTACTCTTAACCTAAAAGATTTTAAACAAAGTTATATCCTAGAATGAGCATGAGAAATGCTTCTCTTTGAACTTAGATCCAGTACCTTTGAGTTTTCCAGAACGCACATATCCCACTGTGCTCACTATAGTATGGTTAAAGAACCACTTAACATACTTAAACTACTTACCTCAGACAACAGCACTCTCAAGTGTACTACTAAAAACGCTAATTGAGAAAGCAGAAGAAAATACTTTTAGTTACTCACAGTTATATGCTAAAAATTTGCATGAGAAACAATGAAGAGGGAATTTTTAAATCCACATTTTCCCTAGCTTCCTCTGGAGTTATAAATTGTCCTTGGCTGCTTATTGGCTACCTGTAATATTTTTTTCAGTTGATATAACTCAGATGGTTCTACAATACTAATCATATCCACCCCTGCTGTTCTGACCACTATAGCCAGTTCTGTTCCAATCTGACTGGTGCTACAGACCACTAATCAGTTCTGAGTTTACCACCCATAAAGAAGCTGTGGGCAGTATGTGGCCAACATTCAACACAGCCACATACAACCCTTCTTGAATTCAACAACAGAGGCTAGCAACAGGGCTTATAACAGCTATGATGTAGGACATGAGAGTGGCAGTGTCCCGGTTCAGTTTGTATTTTAACTTGATGTTGTATTCATTTCTTTCCTTCCAACTGTTTTCTCCTCTAGTAACTCTAGTATTTACAATTAGCAACGTTGTTCATCTGCTTTAACATAAAGCATAAATTATCCCTAGTATCTGTTAAATCTATTTGCTTTCTGCTATCTTCCCTATGAAAATTTGAAAAGGGGACGAGCCTGGACCCCCACTAGAGTACCTATTTAGGTCTCTTTATCTATGCAAATACACTTCCCCCCCCCCAAACCTCCCCCCCCCCCCCCCCCCCCGTAAGTTTCTTGTCCTAGTATATCACAGCTACCCTGCTGCTTTGGCCAAAACCTGCTACTTACACTTACAGAATTCTGCCAGTAGGGAGACATTTGTTTGACATTGTTCCAGATTTATTCTTCAGTCTGTTCCCTTTCTTATTTGAGTGACTATATTTGGCTAACATTTTTCTTGCTGTAGGAGGGTGCTGTGAACGATGTAAACATTTAAATAGGTAGATGACTTTCTAAAGCAAAATACTCTCTCAGATAATGATGAGTTTCATCCAATTTCTTGAAGGTGTGAATAGGGGGAAAACAATGCTAAGTAGGAGAGAATGCTTTCTGCTCCACTACCTTTATGCTGGGCAGTCAGTATGAATTCAAACTTTATACCCTAAGCTAAAATAGCCATTCTTCCCTGAGCTTGCGGACTTTGGGGCTACAACTTCCCCATGGCTTTTTTTGGTACTTACAGCTGGCTATGCATTTGAGAACTTGTCACCCTACATCATCAGGTGAGCCTATTCATTGTGATGTCTATAATTTCACAACCAGTTAGCATTGTTGCTTTGGGACCCATGGCAAGACAGCCCATCGAGGTAGCAAACGTGGCAGAACCCTTCACGTCATGTTCAGGATGCAAAGAAGACAAGGAATCTAGGGTCTTGCTGCTTCAGTGACACAGACAACACACAACAAGCAGAAGCTGTCTCGCTAGGCTGTGCTTCCAGAAGTTGCCACCACATCTACAGCATCATGACCTTGAGAAAAAAATCCTTTAGCATGTGGGCTTTGGTGAGGGACATGCAAATTCAAATGTGGCAATATCCCTTCCTCATGGTCTCAAAAATTTAGTATCTACAAATACTAAACATCTGTAATATAATCTACAATTCATATAATTCAACAATCCCAGAAATCTGAAGCTCTATCATCCCACACGAGTTTTGTCACTTTACTCCTCTGTTGAGAACTTTAATTTCATCTAAGTTTTCACTAACTTCCCAGTTCAAAGTTTACTCTTTCAATGACAGAACAGTAGCTAAATAATGTTTTTTTAAAACACATGGGCCTTAAAGATGGGAATTTAAAATCTAAAGGTCTGGAGCTACTATCATCTCACTATGTGGTCCTTGGCCAGTTAATTAGCCTGTTCACTGTGTGTCTTAGTTACTGTTCTATGGCTGTGAAGAGACACCATGACCAAGGCACCTTATAAGTACTTAATTGGGGGCTTGCTTACATTTTTCAAAGGGTGAGTCTATGACCATCATTGTAGGAAGCATGGCAGCATACAGGCAGGTCTGACTCTGAAGCAGTACCTTAGAACTTACACCTTTCCACAAGCATACAGCACAGAGAAAGCAAGACTGAACCTGGCATAAGCTCTTGAAACCTCAAACCCCAGCCCTCAATGATACACCTTCTCCAGCAAGGTTAAAACTAATACTTTCTAAACAGTCTACTGACTGGAAACCAAACATAAAAATACATGAGCCTATGGGAGTCATTCTCATTCAAACCACCACAGTATGCAAGCTCACTACTATTGGGTTTAATAATATTCAACAGTATGATATTTAAGAAAAATCATACTATGATTGAGAAAAAGGAAAATGAGATTTTACTCAATTAATTTCATTCCTGTCTTGTTTAGTTATAGCAACAAGAAAAATAACTAATAAAATAATTTAATCCACTTGACCATATATAATATAGGTGCTCAACTTACGCAGTTATGGAGGAAGATGTGTTCTGAATCCTACAGATAGCAAAGTTTCCAAAGAAATGCTACCCTATAGTTCTTAATACAAAAATACGTATCAAAATGATCATTGATTCTTAAAGATAAATGATTGAAGGACAGCATCATACATTTCTAGTCCAATACCTAGAAAGTTCTTTCATGTATTCTTTCCAGCTAAACTGTCCTAGGAAAGAGCCTTTCCAGAAAGACAAAATATGACTATTGTCACTTTTTATCATGTTGAAAATGCAATTAAGAAATAGGAACTATTTCACAGCAACCTGTGAGGCCTTCTACCCCATTCTGGAGCAAAACAGAGAAATCTGTTAATAAGACTTTCTGAAATTTGGATCGACAAACTGAGAGGGAACTCCAACTCAGTAGAAAGTCCCAAATTAAAGTTCAACAGTGTAAATGGCAACCAGAACTGTCACACATAGGCAGAGATAATATACCAATGACAAGCCATGGCCATTCAAATGGGGTGGTATGTGGCTTAAGGATGGGGTGGTATAGGGTTTTAAGTGGGGAAATGCAATATACAGGTGTGTGAGGTGAGAGGTGGACAAACTCCCACTGCCCATCTGCTTCCATGGACGTTTCAGGTGAGATCTGTGAGCTGCAAATGCTGTACCACCCACAAATTTAAACTCTGCACCAGGTCTTAATTCATCAAGTTTTGTTCAGCAGTAGAAATCCTAGAAGATTGGGCAACACACAAAGTGAAAAGTAACAGAAAAACCCCAGTTTCCTGACCATGTACAAATACCAAGACTTCTAATTCCACTTTTCAAAACCAAGTGCAAAAAGAGAAATAAGTTCAAAACTAACTTGGAAAATCAATCATGGTGGTGCACACCTTTAATCTCAGCACTCGAGAAACAGAGGCAGAGGTAGGTAGATCTCTGTGAGTTCAAGATCAGCCTGGTCTATACAGAGAGTTCCAGTTCATCTGGGGCCATACAGTGAGACCCTAGCTTGTTGGCTGAAAAATAAGTAAATAAGTAACTTGGACAATCAAGACAAAGAAAGTCAAGAATTCAACAGGGTTAGGCTTTCCACTGTTATGTTTTTTTTTTTTAATTTCAGAAACTTGTGGGTACATATTCATGTTTGTGTGTTCAGAAACTTTTACACACACACACACACATTATAGCTTTTACTATAAATGTGGTCTTTGAATGAACATTTATCAGGTAAAGAGCTATGCCCATTTAGCTCATTGGAACTTGTGCCTAAAATCTGACAGTTTGAAGCCGAAACTTCTTCTAACCTAGTTCATGTCATAGTAGAGTAGATAAAGAAAAGAGAGAGTGTAGTAATCCTGTGTCCTCTCAGACAATGGTGGTGGCAGTGTGCTAAGAGTATTTAAGAATTAAGGAGCTTTAAGGAAGATGATTTTCTTTACATTTCTACCTGTGATCCATCTCTCCTAATTGCAATCATAACAACTCTGTTCTGTAAACAATATTACTTTCAATGAGTGTCCTTGGTAGCAGGGACTTGTGCCTAAATCTGATTGTGCAGTGAGAATGTGTCACAGTGGCTGAACAGATAGCAGGACAGGAGGTTCCAACTGCAGTCCTGGGGACTAAACAAATAAATAATCAAGTAGACAGGTAGAATGGAGTCCAAAGTGATGACAGATGAAAATTAGAGTCTTCCTTGGAGAAGAAAAACTTATAACAAAAATGAGGGAGGATCACATATCGAATAAGAAGTGCTATCATTTAGCAACTGTGTAATGAGCAAACCACCATGCAGAGAGTGAACAGTATAGGCAAAAAGTAGCTACAATCTCTATAGCCTGGAGACATTTGACCACACAACTGGAGGTCAAATTAAGGGCTAACAGTCACCACATCAAAGCAACAGCCAGTGAGGAAAAGCAACCATAGCAACCCAACCGGCAGTGTTTCTTTGGGGCTGTTAACGCTTGCCTCAGCCAATTCTGAAACTACAATGGCTCCTTGTAACAGACCTTCTTTGCTCTCTTCCTCCTTATTGCCTAAATTTAATTTTATATTTAAAGAATTAATTAGATAAAGTTATCACACCATTTCAGTATTATGTGACATGACAGGTCATGGCCTCCCATACACTATGTCCCACATGGTGGTGGCTCAGAGCCATGCCAAACACAGTACCTACAACTTGATTTTGGAAGAAAACAAACACCCTTTCCCATTCCACACCAGGACTGCCAGAATCCAATTTTATTTTTGAAATGTATAATCTGAACTCTACTTCCAGCTAGGGCTGAAAGTAATGCAGTCTGAAACAACCTGCATTTATTTTTCCCATTTATGTAGATTAGGAGTTTGATAGAGGTTTGGCTGGCGCTGGCTCAGAGATCTTGAGATTGTATTCAAAATGCACACACTGAACCTGCAATCTCCCCACCTTCACCTGGACCTGCAAACGCGATGATTCACACTGCAGCTGGCAAGAGATCTCAGAAGCATGGCCTTTGTCCCTTGCTCTCCTCAGGACTGCATGACTGTAAATGTAAAATGACTAGTAACTGGCCTGGCCCATAAAGTGAGGAAGGCAAACAGAGCAAGGGGAAAGGACAACAGCTTATGTCCCAGTCTCAGTAGTCAGACCTTGTTACTCCTGCAGTTTCTTAATCTATTAGAGGCAAGCCCCATCAGTAGCTTTACTCCAAATATAAGAATAAGTGTCTACATCAATGTGGAGAATAATAAAAAATGATTGAGTCATGCCTTTCAAATAGCAAGCTTATAGAGAATTGGGAGTCTTACAAACTCTCCCTACATAATTCTTGTCTATGTTTTCTATATACCTATCTCACTTAGGATAAAATAATAAAACAATATAATAATGAATGGTGTCAGAATTGTGTATGTAGCGAAGTTGATGCTACAAGTTGGTAGAAAAATAATCACTTTAAATATTTTGTAGTATATTGGTAACATTACATATGCAATTTATTATATATTTGTTTTGATTTGCAATACTTGTTTAGAGTGCTACTCCATAGTGAAAGCTAGAGAATAGTCACCATTTTTCTCAAAGAAGTTTTGTGTAGCTTCTATTTTCTCTATAATAAGCAGAAGGAGAATGCATGCTTCCCTGTCTTATTGTGCTTTTCACAGCAGCATCAACTGACCTACATTTGGAATTCTGGGTAATGACCTGTGTTCCAGAGATTACAAATTCACTACACAGGAAGATGGAATGGAGAAAGGAAAAAATCTAAAAGAGACATTTTTACAGTTTGTTAAGAGGACTGGAAGTACCTGGATAATAAAGGGGAAAGAAATCCCAAGCAAGTGTAAGAAATAGACACAGGGAGAAAAATCCTTAAGAAGAAAACACTAACTACCCAAGGCAGGTATCCAAACTTGAAAGCAATGAAAAGAGGGATCTCTAATGGTGGAACAACAAAAAAGAAAATTTGCATTTGGAATTCAGTTTAAGGACATGAATAAAGACGTTAAAATTTTAAACACTCCAGGGATATGAGAGTAGAATCCATTAATTCTCTGGTTGTTCTTGGAAGCTCCATGGAAGCCTGAAATTTTGAGAACTAAGATAATGAAAGCCTTGTTGGAACATGCGGACTGCAGTTGTGCAGAGATGGAACACTCAGAATTGGCCCCAAATGAATTTCTTTTAGAATTTATCAATTGTTTATTTCTGAAATTGGTAAGGAACTGTCTAAAAAATTACTGTTCACTAAAGTAACCTGGAACACTAAGTCCTGAATATAAATCGGGCTTAGAAAGTATCCTCAATCTATGAGCCAAGAAAACCAATTTTAAGGATAAACTGCTCTAATGAAATTCATTGTTTCTGGAGCTAACCTTTATCAACAACACCCAAAGGTGCTAAAGATCGAACTCATAGCTCAAAGAGGACTTTTGATGGACTGAACTGTTTAAAACTCTGTAATGTAAGTGTTTTGATAATCTCAATACACCAATGGAGAGAGACAAGGAATTTAGTAATCTGCATCTAACACTTTTGAACATGCCTGGAAAACTAAGGAATGTGACAATATTGGTTCTTTACTTCTAGTTGTTTTTGAATAAAGTAACAAAGGAAAAAAATGAATTCGAGATGTACTTTCCCAGTTTCATACCATAAAACACAAAGTCTACTCTAGATTACAGCCAAAGGACAAAGGTTGCAGAGCCAAACGCCTTACAATGAAACTGTATCAATCACAAAGGCTGTCTGCATTTAAAACACAGACACTGATAGAAAAAACAAAGTTCTTATAATTTGGGATGAGAACAAGTGAGAAGGATTGTTTCTGACAATTGTATTTTACCTGAGGAAATGGCGCCTCTACCCTTAGTGACAGATACATCTTTACCCTAACGCTCACCCCATCCACTCTTCTGTGAAAGAATTAATATTGCCTTTTCTATGGAATGGCTTTCCTTGAAGAGTCAGAGAAGCAAAACAATGCTGATGTCCCTCAGGACCACGCTTACCACCCATGTTTTTCTCTTGACCTATGATAGAGTCAAATCTCTAGAGGAAGGACACAGAGAAACCTATAAGAAGGTACACTCAGTACACACTTGAAGAACTTACTGAGTCTTCTAATTCATTCAAGCACATACACATGGCAATAAGATGTCACGTTTGTGGGATTGTAACCAACCTAAATTCAGAATGAATATATTCTGAAGAGACCCTTGTAGTCCTCTCTTCAGCTATCAGATTATTAAAACAGTGGACCCCAAGTAATTACAATTTCCCCAAGAGTATCTTATTGTTGAAGAAATATCTGAAGTCTGTAGGTGCCAAAGGAATTTGCATCCAGAAAAAAATGTCATCCTGAGAAAGATTTTTAACTTGGTAGATGATGCTGCAGGGGAGACTAGGAGCTGATACAATGCTGAGTGAGGAAACACACATGACTGGACCACTTAATTGCACATACCTCATATCTTGTATTCAAAGTTTCCCCTCATGTCAGGACCCCAAAGATAGACTTGGAATGAGGGATGTCACTGGATCCCCTTGTCCAGTTTCCCAATATGGCTACATTGAATAAAGTTTACCTGTTCTACATTTTACTATTTTAATTTAGTTCTGTTAATTGGCTTATTGAAGCAAACTATGATTCTAAGTGTAGTATAACAAATAATGGTAGAAGAATAATGAAGTTAAGTTGGGCAGAATTTGCTGATATAGGTCCATTGATCAGATATTTTAGGTTTAATGTTCCAACTAACACATCTGATAAAGGTACTGATAGCTTATTTGGTTGGTTGGCTAATGAAGATGCTTTTGAAGAAGGGAACATCAAAGGCTCCAGGAAATTTAAATGCTGGTGTGAATTTTACCATGTAAAATCTACCTCTTCACAGGAGGAGGATGCAGAACGCCTTCTACTAATACATACATTTTTGTTTTAAAATGGCATTTAATTTTTGTGTTTTGTGTGTGCATGGCATGCACATAATAGCTTAAGTGTAGATATCAGAGAACAAATTACATAAGTCAGTTCTCTCCTACCTTGTGGGTCCTAAGGATCAGGTCATTGTTGGCATTTGTGATAAATGTCATAATACGCTGATGTCACTGTCCCAGAACCAATTTCTTTGATGATCCAAGTTGACCTAACAAGCCTCCATTCTAACCAATACAGATTTTTAAGAGGAACATAGCATACTGAAGTATCTAGTATTGCTTTTCTTTGTGTGTGTGTGTGTGTGTGTGTGTGTGTGTGTGTGTGTGTGTGTGATGTACATATATATCACAGTTCACTATGGGAATAGAAGCTACTCAACTTGGGAACTACAGTGCAATACACCTAAATTGATTCAGGTGTAGCAAGGGCTACGTAGCAATGCTAAAACACGAAGGTGAGTGGATAGCTTGGCAAAGCAAAGATAGCAAAGATCTGACTTCTGTTCACCTCTGGGGCTGAGTTACTCATCACGTTATTCCCAGAAGTGAAATGAATTGAAAGTGCACTGTGTTGTTTAGATTGTTGTCAATGTGACACAACCAAGGTCATCTGTGCAAAGGGTATTTTAATTGAGTAATCTCCATCAGATTGGCTTTTGGGCAAGTTTGTCGTGTATTTTCTTGATTGATGATTGATGTGGGAGGTGTTATTCCTGGACAGGTGCTCCTGGGTTACATAAGAAAGTAGGTTGAGCAAGCCAATAATCAGCATTCCTCCATGGGCTCCGCTTCAGTTGCTGCCTTTAGGTTTCTTCCTTGAGTTTCTACCATAGCTTCGCTCAATGATGAACTATAACTTGTAAGCTAAAACAAACTGTCCTCTTCAAGATGGCCCTGGCCATGGCTATAGAAAGTAAACTTGAATACCCAAACTTGGATACCCACTGATTTCCTCCTCATCTGTTTAAGCATAAAATAAAATAAACCTTCCATATCATGAACAAAAGGCAACAAATAGAAATTCAGACCCCTCAGATAAAGGAAACACCAGATTCCTTAAGTAAGAGCATTGCCACAAAATAAAAAGCTTTACTATAAGTTTTCTTTATTTTTCAAAGAGACCTTTACCACAATAAGTGTACTTTAAGAAAATTATCAGACTTTCAGGACCTACTAGACAACAGTTTTGAATTGTGTTAATTCTATAAATATCACTGTGGCCATCCAGTCCAAATAGGAACTTCTGGGGACTTGAGGGATGCCTCCTTGTTTAAGAGTATTTATTACCCTTCCTGAAGACCAGAGTTTGGTTCCTAGCACCCATGTAGGGTGGCTTGCAGCCTCTTGTAAGTCCAGCTCCAAAGGTTCTAGCACTCCTGTATTGTATGACCTCTGCAGGTACTCACACATATGTGGCACTTGCCAACACACAAATACACACACATAAATAAATAAATAAATAAATAAATAAATAAATAAGTGCATAGATAGCCTTTTTAAAAAGTAGACACTTAAGGAGGTCACTTGACCAATAGTTAGCCAAGTTCAGATTCACAGAGTAGTGAGTGGGTCCCTGAGTTTATCCTATGGTTATTTTTCCAGTCCCAGAATGCATAACTTCAGAGCTGGAGGTATCCCTGTATTGATTCTGTGATCTATAAAGTGGAGGCCATTGTAGTAGGTAGCAATTACAGTTGCTTCTATCTAGAAAAATAATAAACCAAAACAATATCACATCCATGTCAGATTTCAAAGAGTAGTATATTGAAGGTGCTATCTGGGAAACTAATGAACTAATATAGCATCCCATCCATATCAGATTTTATTTTCAAGGAAACAAAAGATGTTAAAGGTGACAGTTGCCACCATATTTTCCTTTTCCTATTTTGCCTATTCAAGAGACTACAGATCTTGGATAACTATAGGTGTTGATTGTTTTAAGATTAACCAAGTGATGATTGAAATTGCAGCTGCTGCTCCAGCTGTAGTTTTCTTGCTTCAGCAGATTAACACACCTCCTGGTACCTGTTATGCAATCATTGATCTAGTAAAGCTTTTTTTTTTCCATATCTATTTATAAGCCCAAAAGAAGCAATGTGCTGGCAGGGCCGTAAATACAACCTTCATTGCCCTACTTCAAAGTCTATTAATTCTTCATCCCATGTCATAATTTATTTCATAGGACTCTTGATCACTTTTCTTACACAAGTACTATACTGGTCCATTACGTTAATGACATTATGCTGATTAGACCTAGTTGAAGGTAGGTAGTAATTACTGCAGGTTTGTTGATAAAGTATTTGCATATAAGAAGATGGAAAATAAACCCAACTAAATTTCAAGGACCTTCTGCCTCAGTACAATTTATAGGATTCCAGTGATGTAGAGCATGCAGAGATTCACTTTCCAAGAGAAAGAATAAATTATTATTACATCCTACTGACAACTATGAACACAATGCTTTGTGGGCATATTTGGGAGCTGGAGGCAACACATTCCTACTTGAATATTGTCTGAATTTACTTTCTATTACTGTGATAAACCCACCATGACCAAAGCAACTTTGGGAAGAAAGGATTGTTTGGTTTGCATAGTCCATTCACTAAAAACATTAAAAACATCAGAGCAAGAGCTCAAGGCAGAAACCTAGAGGCAAACACCGAAGTAGAAGCAATGATGGACAGCAGCTCACTGGCTTGCTCCCTATGACTTGCCCAGCTTTATTATTATTATTATTATTATTATTATTATTATTATTATTATTCAACCCAGGACCTAATGCCCAGGAGTGGCACTGCTTACAGTGGACTGGGCCCTCTTACATTAATGATTAATCAGGGAAAGGTCCTGCAAGTTTGCCAACATGAAAATCTGATAAAGATATTTTCTCAATATTTGCTCTTCCCAAATGACCCTTGGCTATGTCAAGTTGACAGAACTAACCAGGACAGGTGTGTTGCTCTGGCCTGTACATAAAGATGTGAAAATATACTAGTATTAAGTGAGGCTCAATTGACTCTTCAATAAGTACAGTGTATGATAAGAACTGTTCTGCATGTTCTACAAATTGGGCCACATGACCCAGCACATATCAGTGATACTTGGGAAGTCAATGACAGATATGAATAATGTTTCAAGACCTTGGTAGTCTTCTATAAGCAAATCATAGTAAAGGACCTTGGGAGTTTGGAGTATGGTCCTTCCGTAATCTGCAGGCAATTGCACACTCTTTCTTTAAAAGACATTTCTTGACTGCTTTCAGATGAGTGAAAATAGTGTTGGACAATAGGCTACCAAATTAACTCTAACTGCCCATCATGAATTGAGTGTTATCTGACCCACCACATCTAAAAGTTGGATGTGTCCATCAAAACTGAATTATCAAATGAAAATGATACAATATAATTGAACTCAGTCGGGTACTAAAGCCACAAGTAAGTAAAACAGAGAAATAGCCCAACACGTGAAACCCATTCCTTTCTCACACCAGGCACTCCCTCCATAAAGTCAAAGGCACCCAAGTAGCCAAGTTGGGAATCATCCCAGCTGCAACCACACAAATCAATGCGAAGTATCACTATGACTGAACTTAAAGCATCACTTAACCTCACCGAGACCAGCTAACATAAGGGAATACCAAACACTGACCCAATTGCTGGCTCAGCATAGGTCCAGAAAGGCTGAACCAATGAACTAACTCTAGAGCCACACATCCTAACACATACACAATATATGTATATGTATATGTATATGTATATGTATATGTATATGTATATGTATATGTATATATGTATGTGTATATATGTATGTGTATATATACAGATATATATGCAAGGAGAAAAATTTGTATCATCTTCAAATTCTACAACTCTGTAATGATGAAGTTCATACAGATAAAATTCCAGGCAAAAATTTAGAAAGCAACTATAAATGTGCTCAAGGAATTAAAAGGAGACACAAAATAACTCCTGGATATATTTTAATAGAATAGGAATAAATAGATTTAAAAGAATAGGAATGAAATATAAAGGAACATTAAGAAAACAGTTGAATGAAATAAACAAGTGAACTCAGGGTGTGAAAAAAGTACTCAAGAAATAAATAGAAATGGTGAATAAAAAGCCAAAACTGAAATGAAGCTAAATATAAAAAGTTAAAAAATAAATAAAAAGAACTTAGAAGAAAGTTTTACCAAAAGAATGGATCATATGGAAAACAGAACATCAGAGCTTGAAGACAAGGTACAGGAACTGGACCATTTAATGTAGAGAAATAATTCTCTGAATACATGAAAAGAACATAAAAGACCAAATCTAAGAATCGGGATCATAGAAGGAAAATAGTGACATACCAAAGACAGAGAAAATAGTTTTGATAAAATTATAGATGAATCTTTCTCAAATCTAGAAAAAGAGAGAGTTATCAAATTCAAGAGGCTCATAGAACACCAAATAAACAGGCCAGAAATGGGAATATGTCATATTATTGGTAAAACCCTGAATATACAAAACAGGAAAACTATATTGAAAGTTTCAAGAGAGAAAAACCAGAATCTAAGGACCACTATCGAATCAGGTATTTGAATAATAGTTTGCCTTTCAGTAGAAAATCTAAATTCAAGAATAGCTTGAAAAGATATTTTCCAGTTCTAAACGAGCACAGCTAAAATCCAGAAAATTTTTAAATCATAATTGAGGGGGAAAGTAAATTTTTCCATGATTAAAATGGGCTAAAGAAATTCATAACCACCAAGCCCTTAGTACATACAGGAGTATTAGAAAGAATTATACAGACTAAAGAGAAGAATCAACACATCCAAGAGGATAGAAGAGACAAACTAAACATCACAGTAACAGTTTTGAAATAAAAAGATGACTAAGAAAACACCAAACATAACAAAATCAACAAAATGAAGAATTAATATGTACTGTTCAATAATAACTTTGATATCAATTATCTCAGTTCCTCAATCACTAGACACCTACTAGCAGATATAGAAATAATAGTTCTACTAGCAAGAAAAATAAACTTCAAACTCAAATCATTAAAAAAGAGATAAGGCCACTTTATAATGATTAAGGCACCAATCCATGAAGTTGACAACTCTAAACATTTATGCTCTGAACACAGGTGCTTCAAATCTCAACAGAAAAACAATACTGGATATGAAGTCACAAATTCACCCCAATACAATGATAGTGACTTCAACATTCCACTCTCACTAATAGGTTATTAAGACAAAAATTCAAACAGAAACATTGAAGTTAAATGACACTGTAGATCAATGGATGTAACTGACACCTATAGAACATTCCACTCAGACAAAGAATATATTCTTCCCAGAAGCCAATAGGAGTTTCAAGAATAGGAATTTCGAGGATTTCTAGAATAGATCTATTAGTTGAGAATAAATCACATAATAGGACAGAAGAAAATCTTAACAAATATAGGAAGATTGAAATAATTTCTTATCTAATTACAATCCAATAAGATGAGAAATAATCAGCAGGAGTTGGGGAGGGATAAGAAAGACAAGAGTGAGCAAGACCAGGATGCTTTCTATATGGATATAAAATTGTCCAAAGAAGAGAAATGAAACCACAGTATCATTGCTGTTCTCAAGATCCCACTAAATAATATGTAACAATATATGCATTTTGCTTTAAAACAATTTCCCCTGGCCTGAGAGGATTCGACAAGACCCTAGGGAAGGGGGGGGGGGGGCGAAAGAATGAAGGGACAAGAGACACAAAGAATGAGAGCAAGTCTAGGCTTCTGATCAAGCTCTCTGACTTTAATTTCAGGCGGCAGGTTATAAAGACACAGTGAAATGGGAAGTTTAGGCAAGGGTTATTGCTTAGGGCTATCCCACTATCGAATCCTCATTGTCTAAGACCATCCCACTATCATATCCTCATTGCCCAAGACCATCCCACTGTCGTAATGGGCTCCCAGGAAATGCCAGGCGTTCTTTGAGTTCCTGGGATCTGAGACAGTGAACGTCCTTTCTTAACCTTGTACTTTAACTGACTAGGTTTTTCTAGAACAGCAGGTAATTTCATGAGGTTCTCTTAGAACAACCGGTAATTTCAAGGGTTTGGTTCTCAGCAACAATTCAATAGCTCTAAGGAAAAAGAAGGAAAAATGTCATGCAAATGTATATGGTTCTCACCCAATGCAGTATCTTCTTGTCTCAAGCATGTAAGTATTCTCTCATGGGATGTGCCCTATGAACGTTGGCTGAAGAAGATAAGGCTGGAATCTGATTAAAAGAAGATTCTACACCTTTTCAGAGACCAGCCAGAAGTGGACAGCTGCCAGTCTTCCTGAGACACCCCTGAAGGATACTTTCATATCAGCAAAAACATGGCCTATGCACATGTCTTTACATTTTGTTTGGAAGAAAAATTGGCCAGAATAAGATTATACATTAATTCATAGACTATAACCAATAAGTTGGCTGGATATTCAGAAGAAGCATGCAAAAAGTATGATGGAAAATGCATGAAAAAGACATTTTGGGAAGAGATATGTATATAGACCTCTGTAAATAGGCAAAAGTTGTGAAGATATTTTTATACCATATAAACTTACCAAAAAGTAATCCCAGAAAAGGAAGACATCAATAGTTAAGTGTGTAGAATGACCCATCCTGTGGATAATAGTCAACCTTTTTCCCTAGCCATCCCTGCCATTTCCCATGAACAAAGTAATCATGGTAGGGTAATGAAAGTTAGAAATGGACACAGTGATACAGATTCCCATATACTAAGACTGACATGGCTACAGCTCTTTCTGAGTGCCAAATCTGCCAACAGCTAAACTCAACGTTGCACACCTGATATAGCACCATTCCCAGGGGTGATCAGACAGTGACCTGATAGAAGATTGACTATATTGGACCACTTTCATTATGGAAAAGGTAGAGCTTTGTTCTTGTTGGAATAGCTTCTTAATTCTGAGTGTGGATATGCTTTTCTTCCATGTAATGCTTCTGCCTAAACAGTCACCCATAGAATGTATTTTTTATGATATTCTGCACATTATTGATTCTGTCAAAGAATGTCACTCATAGTGAAAGACATATGGCAGTGGGCTTATGCTGATGAAATCCAGTTTTTTATTCTATGTTCCCTTCTATTTTGAAGCAACTAACTTAGTAGAATGGTCAAATGATCTTGTGAAGATGAAATTACAGGGCACTTACTGGGGCTAAAAAGGACTTGTCATATTATCAAAATGATTTGTCACAGCTGTAGTGGTAAATTTAGGTGCTTTTCCATAATGAAGGGAAGAACAAGTAATTCTAGAGAGTGGGTGCAGGAATCTTTGAGTCCAAAGGTATCTCTTGGTGCTACCATGTCTGGTGATGAATGTCAATGAGAAACTACAACATACAGGTCCAGACAGAATGGTAAATTCTTGAAGAATGTAAGTCACCTCTCCTGCTGAGGGGCTTGCAGAGAGTGCAAAGAATATGGAATACATAGTAGAAGGTAGTTATAAATACCATCTCCAGTGACCTGAATTAAGATTAAAGTTCTAAAAGTAAATATTTGGGTCCTATATTATTAGTATGCTTAAGCATGTGTCTTAGTCAGTGTTCTATTATTGTGAAGAGACGGCACGACCAAAGCAACTATAAAGGAAAACATTTAATTGGGGCTGACTTACAAGTTTAGAGGTTTGGTCCATTATCATTGTGGTGGGAAGCATGGTACCAGGGAAGACATAGTGCTGGAGAAGGAGCTGAGAATTCTTCATTGGGATCAGTAGGCAACAGGAATAAAAATAGAGAGACACTGGGCCTGACTTGGAATTCTGAAACCTCATTGCCCACACCTTGACAACACTTCTTCCAACAAGACCACACTAAATCCTACAGGGTAACACTTCCCAATAGTGTCACTCCCTATGAGCCTATGGATGCTATTTTTATTCAAACCAGCACAGCATGTATACACATTTATTAGGCAGAAATCTATGATTTTCTTCCTCTCCTAGTCCTAACATATAACCTAACATTGACTGGGGTAATATTAACATTGAATGTTAAATCTACACTATCCCACTCAAGGTGTGTGATATCAAAAGAGCAGGCACTCCTTGAGACACTGGCACTCTTCTAGAAGAAGAATTAGTACATTTTTGCTGTACATGGGAGAGTTGTATCACATTAGGTGGCATTATAACCTTGTTCTCTTTCTTTGGGTTTTAAGTATGGCTATAGAGATGTGGTTGGATTACAAGGGATGCACTTGGTTGGTCTTGACTGCCAGTTTGACAGGACACATTCTCCTGACTGCATTCATGAACATGTTTCCAGGGAGGATTAATTGAATGGGAAAAAAAAAAAAAACAACTCAAATTGGGAATTACCTTCCAATGGGCAGGCTTCAGATAAAGAGGTCCAAGAAAATAGCAATAAGTCATCTGCCTTTGTTTCTTTCTGAGTGAAGATACCTCTTGTGGCTGCTATCACATGGTACTCTACCAAAACCAGACTGTAACTGGCTTCATAGACCTTGAAGCATGGACTCAGTGCCAGTGAATCTCCCATAATCATCCAGGCCTTCCCACAGAAAAAGATCACTGAGGTATGTAGTCTTGTGGACTGGGCTGCTATGGGTCTCTCAAACTCTCCAGTGCGCAAATGGCCATTGTTGAACTACTCAGGCCCATGTACCAAATGTCCCTTTATATAATATATACTCCTACTGATTTTGCTTCCTCTGGACACCCTGACTAGTACAGCTCTCCATCTTTCACTGAGTTTATCACCTTGAAAGTTGTAGTTCCCTGTGTTTTCATAAGACTGGTTGATGATGCCAGACTATTCCTAGTGTTCTATGGAATGAAAATGCATTGACTGTGATACTATAAAGAGCTAATGAGAATTGTGGCAACTGTTGCTTCTTACTCAATCAAAATATCATATATCAAGGGTATAGTGCAACCTTTTTATTGTACCAATAATAGCAGCTGAATTTTAATGTAATCCTACCTTGGTATTTAAAGATAAATGATGATAGATAGATAGATAGATAGATAGATAGATAGATAGATAGATAGATAGATAGATAGATGACAGATGATAGGTAGATAGCAGGTCAGCAGGTAATAGGCAAGTAGTTAGATGTTAGAAAGATCTACAGATAGACAGAACTGTATTGGACTCATGTAGACAGATTGTGTCCCTGTAAGTGGTAATATCACAAAAATTGTGTTCTGCTGCCATTGCTGATGTTTCCCTGCCATCATTTATCCTCACTTTGCAAATTTTGATGCAAGCACATTTTCACTGAGCTTAGTCTTATGATGCAGGGAAAGCGACTCTGTTCAAAGTCAGAAAGACATTCTGATAATTTAATGTGTGGTGTATAGCACAGTGCATGAGCCAGCCCATTTGTACCCCTTAGTGCTTTGAAATGGTTTTTGATCTGTTCCAAGAGGCTGAGCAATTTCTCCTGTCTTTAATAGGCAATCCTAATTTCTATCTTAGTAACAACTTGTAGATACCTTCATTGCTGGAGTCAGATGATGTAAATAAGTTTTAGGTTTGCTAGGATAAAATTGAATCCCTTGTCCAAGAACAAATATGCTCTTTTACACAGTTTTCACATTATTTTACAAACACAATTTTGCTTTATAATGAGAAAATTACACTATAATATTGAGGTCCATTAATTTATACAAATGTAACATGTTCCAGGAATACACAAAATGAATTGACATAACAGAATAAAAATGGCTGAAACTTCTGCTATATATACCTGGTGTACCAAGCTTAGTGCATAGACCCATGCCTTCTACCATTGCATCTAAAAATAATCAGGGGACACATTCCAACTTTACAGGTAAGAATTAAAGTTAGTACATGTGATGACTGATGAAATAAGTTTCTGTGAAAAAATATAAAATTCTTTATGACAGATAATACTGTCTGTTTGCTACTGTGATATAGTATTCCTAAGTATTTCCCTAACAATATGATATTATGGCTATTTAAATTCCAAAACAATGAGGAAAATCATCAAAGAAACAACATGGAAACCCCAAACCAACCCAATATGTAAAGAACTAAGTAAACATGAAGAAAGAACAGAGAACAGGAACTAGTTCACTGTTTGGGGAAAAAATATAATATTCATTTTCTACCATTTACTAAGGTAAATTTCTAATGCATTAAAAGATTATATGAAAAGAATAAAAGTTTGAAATAATAGATTGTCAATAGGAACCAGAAATCTCACTTCCAGAAAAGGAATAAATACATTTGATGAATAAAAAATTTAAATATTTCTAAGATGAAGATGTGGGTGAAGGCTTGAGAGGAGTTGGGAGAGAAATGAGGAGTGAAATAAATATGATCAAAATACAGTATTTGAAATTCTCAAAGAATTAATATAAATATAATTTTTTAAAGCAGTTGGTTTTTCGCTCTCCCCAAATAATCATGGTACTATTATACAGGTAGGAACTGAAGGAATGGAGGGGAAATGAGAGGGTAATGAGGTAGATATGTTCACAATACATTGTTTATTATAAAACTTTCATAAAACTAATTTTAAATTTAAATATTTCTATTCATAGTAAAAGATAACTAACCAATAAAAAACATTTGATATATAAATGTAAAACATTAGATTGAATCTCTCGCTCTCTTTGTTTTGTTTGTTTGTTTTTTCAAGACAGGGTTTCTCTGTGTAGCCCGGGGTGTCCTGGAACTCACTCTGTAGACCAGGCTGGCCTCCAACTCAGAAATCTGCCTGCCTCTGCCTCCCAAGTGCTGGGATTAAAGGCGTGCGCCACCACTGCCCAGCAGATTAAATCTTTAATATATAAAGATATATTACAATTTAGTTTTAAAGAACTTAATAATTCATAGCAATGTGGAGAAAAAAATATAAGTAGCAAATTCTTAAAGGAAGCATGCTCATGGTAATCAATAAAAAACACTGAATCTCAAGAAATTTAATATTCAAATTACAGTATTTTCCACCCAACAAAGTTTTGTCTTTTCTCAAAATTCAGTAAGTGAGCAAATAAAATGAATATTTCATATTGTACCATAGAACTGTAAATTGATGAGCCTTTTCTCAAGGGTAATTTAAAGACTTTTCAAATGTACACATTTTCTTTGGCAGAATTACACCATTGCTTTATGAACTCAGAAACCTAATACGAATGAAAACTTGACTGTGTATTAAAAAAACATATACAAATATATATCATAAAATTACTTGTTATACTTTTAAAAATCAGAATCAATTTTGATGTACAGGGGCAGGTAACAGTTGGATCTACTACTGAATCTACTCAGCCAGTGCATTAAATGTCAGAGACTTTGTGTAGATTTTACAGTAGTACTAGGACACAACCACATTCAAAATGAAATAGTGTAGGCTTAAGGAGATAGTTAGGTTGTTAAAGCGCTTGCTATGCAAGCATGAGAATGTAAGGTCAGGCCCCAGGACCAACTTTTAAAAGCCAGGTATGGTTCTATTCTTACAATCCCAGCACCGGGGAAATGGAACCCTGGGTTCACCAGCTTGGCTTGTGATGACTTCAAGGTCAATGAGAGACAGTGTTCCAAAACATAAGGGCGTGGCATCTGAGGAACGAACCAAAGTCAACCTCTAGCTTCAACACATGCATATTTATATGCATGTGAACAAGTACACACACATACAAACACAAAAGAAGTGGAAATATTTTTAAATGATGGAAGTAGTCATACCTACCTTTCATGGCAAGTAATTATTATTCATTTTGCCTACTTTTCTATGTCTTATAAAATACTTACAATAAAAATATATTCCATTTGTGGACTGTGGGTTCATGATGTGGAAAGCAAAGGACCACTTTGGCAAGCATGATAAAAAGGGCAAGGGCAAGGCATTCTTGTTCCTCTCTTAATAAACAATGCAGATGCTAAAAGCCATGTCCAGCGCCATTGCCTTAGTTGTGAGTCACAATGCTTCCTGAAGTAGAAAAGATGAGATCATTACCATGCTGTATTTCAGATTTTGAGGTGTAATAAGACAATATCTTGTTAATAAGAGGAACATTTCCATATACATATATTCTTGAATAACTTTACATCATAGACTAAGTAGTGGTGGACCTTGATGGTGTTATTTGTGTTACAAAGTTCTCAGATGGTGTCTGATGCCTTTTGCTCAGACCCTTCCCTTTCCTGAGAGCTAAAGAAGCACTCAGATAGATACAAAGAACATGCCCCAGTCAGCAGCACAGTCTGGATTTTCACTTACACAAATACAGAAAGAAAAAAAAAACGTACATGTAATTATAAATAATTTTTTAAATAAACCAAATTCTTACAACTGAGAAATTGAGTCATAACACTGTGTTATCAACTGGATAGACTATACCAAATAAAGGACAGTTCTCCTCTAAAACTGGCTTAAAACAGCATTGCCACCATCGTGGCAAAGGCTTTTCACCCTGCCACTCCAAGCATTCTAACTGCTTTAACCTCCCTGCAGTAAAAGCAAGGTACAACCCAGAAAGTTGAAGCTGTCTTGAGCTCCCTGCTCCTTCCATCAGCTTGCAATGAGAGCCTGCATTTCCACCACTCTGCTAGAACTCCAACATTCAGTAGGAACCCAAAATTGTCTCTCCCAGGTAGGAGGTGGAAGTCTTGGGTGGTGGGTTCCTTTACTGTCTGACTCTATGACCTAGGTTTTTGCTTTGTAATTTTTCCCCTTTCTTCCTAACACAGAGAAAAGCCGAATGCACAGGTGACAATACTTTGATTGGCAGATTGGTCAATGGTCACAAAGCAGTCATATGAGGAGTGCAGGTCCCCCAGCCGTATTATAACGTGACAAGTACCAGGAGAGAAATCATCACTGCAGCATACAAAACTTTCAGACTGTTCCAAAGGAGAGGAAAATTGAGTGGTGGTTTACTTCCATCTTAATGCTGCAAGATTTAACACCCTTTCTTTCTTCCAAAGCCACGCAATTTTAAAATGATGTCTGTCTGATTTAATGTGTTTAAGCAAAAAGATATCCCCTCCCAAACATTTCTCATTTAAAAGCGCTATCCGGGTGGCAGTAACTATGGCATCAATTACCGAAATGTTACTGACAACAAAAACATTCAACTCGCCAGCAAAGGTCAGCAGTAAATCTCTCTAAAATATGTACAGCTCATAAAAGTAATGGGTCGACAACTGTGAGGGAAACAGATGTTCATAAAGCCAGCATTAACCACGAAGACACTGTAAAGCAAATAACGATGAGATTCGTTTGACAACTTAATTCCAATGCTAAATTAACAGAAAAGACTGCAACTCATACAAGTTGCACTGCAATCAAAGGCCTCCTGCAGTGGGCTATGGTCTAGAAAGTCTGTGGACCACCGCTGGGTGTGGGGAGTGGTTTGAATCCACCACAAACATTCACTTAAACTACGTCTTACAGAAAGCAAGTTTGTACTCCGAGTTTATGTCTACCGGTGACATAACAAGATGGACATTTGGTCTGTTTCCTTTCCTCTTCACTTGGAAATGGGAAGTTATCTTCCCATTTATCTAAAATCTTCCCAGTTATCTAAAATGTTATCTCAAATAATTCAGTTTTATCAAAGTCTCCACAGGGGAAAAAAAAAGTGGGACTATTATCAACTGTTATCTCCAAATATAAATATTAGTGATGCGAAGACCAGAAGTGAGCCAAAGAGGGAATTCCCAGAACACCTAGGGATGGGTAAAAACAGGTGTGAACGGCACCAGGCTGTTGCCAGCTGAGGACAGGCTCTCTGTTTTCATTTTGTTTCTACAAACAAAAGGATGTTGCAAGAAGGTCACTTTCTGTGGCCAAGAGGCCTGTGCTGTTTGGCATATCCACACACAAAGCCTGACCCCAAACAGAAGCATTTCTAATTATGCTCTTAGGTGTGGAGGAAACTCTTAGGGTCCCACACTGTGCATGTGGCCACCACTCCTGCAGCAGGCAGAGTTTGGGTGTCCTTGCTGTGCTCCTGCTTGCCTGCTCTTGACTGCAGGAAGGGCAAAAGAGCAACAGTAGCCTTAAATCTTCATAGAATTAAGACAGCCTCAATGGCTTGTTTTGAACTGATTATATTATTGAAAAGAGGCAGAGAGGTTAAGTAATGCACTGGGGCAAAAAGATCTGGGATCCTAGTGCAAATTTCTCAGACAGTTTCTCTCAACAAAAATAGACTTGTGTGTAATCAAAGTTTTTATCCTTCACTAAATAAATGGCATTAAAGCTCACTCTTGCAGAAAAAGCAGTTTTACTTAGGATCCTTATGATTCCTCATGTAACACACCAGACAGTTGATTGTGACCAAACCGACAGACATAGGTGTGACCCTTCACCTGGTGTTACTCTTCAGCAAAAGCTAGGTCTGTGGGCATCCAATAGATCACCATTTTTGGACGTGTTCAGTCTTATACGTTTTATTTTTTTCGTGCATATTTTGAGCCTGTAGATGATTCATTAAGTCAGAACAAATGTATCATGCCGATGATCTTCACTATGAAGATTTGAGTATCTATAACTTCAACTTGCTAATCAGCAAGATTAGTACTGAGAGAACAGCACTGCAAGAGGTAAGGGAAGAGAGACTAAAAGAATATTCCTCTGACCCTCAGGAAATTGTTTCTCTGAGAGTGTTGGTGCACTGGTAAAGCACTTATCTAGAATTCCCAAGGGTCTCAGTTTGATCTCCAACACAACACAATATGCATGCAGGCACACAATTATTAAAGAAAAACCTTTCTGGCTTTGAAAGTAGTATAAGTTCATTATAAATTTTTTGGAGTACTTTAATATACAAGGGGGGGGAATGTACTCTGCAACCTGGAGAAAAATGACTTTTTTAAAGTTTGTTTTAAACCAGTTTTTAAAGGTAAGGATGGTCCAGAACATCCCCATGTGCCCACAATCAGCATCCCTTCTTATTGACACCGTACTTTAGTGTGGTATTTGAGGTTTGATTAACTGATTGTTACATTATTGCTATCTAAAGCCTCTGCTCTATTCAAGCTTTTAGTTTTTACCTAATAACAATTTTCTGTTCCAACATCTTGTCCAAGAGTCCATCTTACATTTAATGATCTCCACAGGAACCTTGAAGCTGGGTGTTTTCTGTCTCTCCCAATCCTTCGGGTGCGATGCTCTTGGTTTAAATGTCTTGAAGTTATTCTCATTCCTAAACTGGGATTTCTTATCTTAAAGAGGAAGGCCACAGAGTTAAACATGATTTTCACTGTACGGCATCAGAGATGCATGTCCTCAATATGAACCATTGGCCATTGTTAGGATCTGGAATGACCTTCAAAGGCCCACATCTTACATGTGCCACTGTAAGACTGTAGAATCTTTAAAAGGTAAACTCCAGTGGAATGAAGTTAGGTCATGGGTAACAGGGTCTGGAAGGAGATATGGGACCCAGCACCCTCCTTTCCATGTTCTTCTCTGCTTCCAATACTGTGCACCCACTTCCACTATGACACTCGCCCAGGCCACAAATAGCCAACCATGGCCTGGAACTCTTGAAAGTGCCAACGCTGAGCCAAAATAAGCATTATTGCCTTTTCAGTTTCTCAAGTATTCACCACATTGATGGCAAGTTGGCCAAAACATCACTCTTGATAATTAAAAACTTATTATCTAGTTAAGGCTTTGTTTCATTTTTTCCACTACTAAAGGACTCTTTCTATGTGCATATGCATTGTGTATACATGTGTCCTTGCAAATGACTTCATTAACTAGATCATAATGGTTATATACGTGAATATAATGGACAAGGTCCTCTTTGCAATGAAGTCACCATACGCAGCCTACATACAAGGGAAGGGAAGTTCTTCTTGAAGAGTGTCCAATAAATTATTTAAAATTTTTATGTATGAGAAGTTAGTTTGTTCAAATTTTATTTAAGTGTTTTTGAATAAAATCTTCTTAATTTATTCTACAAATTATATTTGAATGAACTCATGAATTTTACTGATGCTTTCACGTAGTCCTGTTCTGATTTCTCATTTGGCTCAGGTTGTTCTAGCTTTGGCCACTAGGAACTGTTTCTGTTAGATCATATGCCTCTTCAGTTACCTCTGTCCTGTAGAATGTGTTCAAGTTTTCTGAGTAACATTCTTACTTCGGAACTCCATGCTTGTATATTTCCTGCCCAGTCTTCAAGTGGGCCTTCTGTCAGGAAACCTGGCTTCTTCTCCTGGAAGGGAGCAAAACCAACTTGTCGTGTGTATTGTTATTTCAATGTCTAACTCCAACTCTCATCTGAACATGTGCGTGTTTCTCAATATTGCTATGCATACATATATAGATATAAGTTAAACACATTCACTATGATATCTCCAGTTCTAATCTACTTCTACCTAGGTGATTCTAACCTCTCCCACTTGGTTATCACAACCTCCCAGACCAATGGAAAGAAAGCCAGCTGGATTCCTTGAACTTGGTTGTGGTGAACACATGTGGTGTTACATGAATAGCTCATACTCCCTTGGAAAGGACTTCATTAACTTGAACATTATGGTTATGTACAGCCACTTGAGACTTAGTTTACAGAATTTACTCATTCCCAGATATTTCAATCAACATTTCTTCCACTAAATGTATTATATACCCACCATGCAGTTGGCTTGTTTTGTGATATTCAGCATTCCATCTTGGATTACTACAAAATTACTTAATTACATTTATCTGGGAATGGGGCTGTGGCTTCATTGGCAGAGTACCTGCCTAATATGCATGGAATTCTACTCTGTATAGTAGGTTGAATCCCTACACTATATAGAACTAGGTTTGATGATGTATATCCCAATAATCAGGAGTTTAAAAAGGGAGTCAGAAGTTCAGTCATTCTTGGCTATATAGTGAGTTCAAGGCCACCCTGGGCTATAGGCAACCCTGTCTCTTTTATAAAAAATTTAAAAAAAAAAAACCATAACTTTACTCTTTGTGCTATAAAAAGTTCTGGATTTTGAGGAAATCATAGTTCTCACATACCCACCATTACAAACACAAAAAGAGTTCTTCCACTCTAACAAAAATCCTCTATGCTTTACCCACAAAGCTCTCTCTCTCCCTTTGTGAGCATGTAGCACTGACGTCTTACTGTCTTTATAGTTTTATCATTTATTTAAAAATTCTTATAATTACATTCATACAACATGTAGCCTTACTTCACTAAGCAGTGCTTAAGTAAATATTTGCTCTGTTTCCCTGTGATGGTGATTAATCTTTTTTTTACCACTACAAGTTATTCTGTTGTCTGGATGTACCATAGTCCAACTGTCCATTCTCCCAGTGAATTTATTTAATCAACAGATTGATCCCATGTTTTGCAAATGTGGATAGTGCTACTACAGACGGGCACTCACAGATTTTTAATCTTTTTAAATTGAGTTAGTAAATACTCAGGTCACCTAATCCTACGGCAAGATTGTGTTTGCCTTTATAAGAACCTGCCAGTCTTATTTCCAACATGGTTGTACTAGTTTCCTTCCTTACCAGTGATAACCAGCTCAATAATGAACATATTCTGATCATCAGAACTCTCAGCAATGTCTGTCTCATTACTCCATTACATGACCAGCCATTGGTCTTGTACTGTTAATGCTTGCCATTCTGGTTGTGTGTGTGTATGTGTGTGTGTGTGTGTGTGTGTGTGTGTGTGTGTGTGTGTGTTTTGTGGGGAAGTGCATTGCACTTGTACTCCTGTATAGAAGTCAACATTGGGTGTCTTCCTCTGTCACTCTCCACCTTATTTATTGAGTCAGGCTCTCTGAACCTGGAGATCATAAATTTGGAAAGGACATCTGGCCAGCAAGCTCTAGAACAACCCTTCTCCAGTTCCCCAGCGCAAATATTACCGCACACTTTGCAGTACCTGACTTCTATATTGGGAGTTGGAATTCAGTTTCCTATGCTTTCATGGCAAACATGTTAGCAACTGGCCCACCTCCCAGACCCTTCAAATTCTATTACATGTGCACTCATTGTTTTAATTTGTAATTTCCTAAAAAAAATGATGTTGAACACCTTAATATCTTTCTTGTCATTCCTATTATTTGATGAAATGCCCTCCAATGTGTTTTTCTTTGGTATTATTCTAGTTATTGGAGAGTTGTTGCCATTTTACATAAACTTTAAAACTACTTTGTAGTTGTGAGTTTACTTTGTGATGTATAGACCAAATTTGGAAAGAAAACGAATCCATCAACGCTCAATCTACCAACCCATGAGCATAGAGCAAGTCTCCAGTTCTTCAGAAATTTCCAATTTCTTTCATAAAATTATTAATTTTCTACATAAGGATTTGGTATGCAGTATGATTAGATTTGTACTAGCGTATGTCGTTTTTATTTTCATGTATTTATTTTAATTTTATCCGTATGAATGTTTTGCATCTATATATATCTGTGTCACTTGCATGCCTGATGTGCACAAAGGCTAGAAAAGGAACTGAAGTAACAAAACATTGTGAGGCACCATGTGGGTGCTAGGAATTAGCCTGGATCTATTGGGAGAACAGCTAGTGCCCTTAGCCACTGAACCATCTCTCCAGCCCCTATGCATTTCATTGTTCTCACTATGTTTGCAAATATCATTTTATTGATTATTACTGATACATAGGAAAACAATTGGTGATTATATTAAGTCTGTATCCTGACATCTTGATATTGTTGCTTCTTAGTTCCGTTATCCTTTTATTTGATTTCTGTCAGTTTCTTAGAATGTTCTTTATAGTCATGCCATCTAAAACTGAATGCTGCTTTACATTTTCCCTCTCAGTCTTTATTTCTTACCTTTTCTTGTCTTCTTGCACTGTCTGATATTAGCAATGATTCTTGTAGAAGCAATTTCGTCTCTGTGTTCCTGATCTTCGGGAAAAACCATTAAATTTTCAACAACTAAGAAACATGTTATCACCTGGCGGTGGTGGCACACGCCTTTAATCCCAGCACTTGGGAGGCAGAGGCAGAGGCAGAGGCAGAGGCAGGCAGACTTCTGAGTTCGAGGTCAGCCTGGTCTACAGAGTGAGTTCCAGGACAGCCAGGGCTACACAGAGTAACCCTGTCTTGGAAAAAAGAAGAAAGAAAGAAAGAAAGAAAGAAAGAAAGAAAGAAAGAAAGAAAGAAAGAAAGAAAGAAAGCTAAAAAGAAAGAAAGAAAGAAAGAAAGAAAGAAAGAAAGAAAGAAAGAAAGAAAGAAGAGAAACATGTTATCTAGAATGTTTTTATTAATATTGGAATCAAGAGGGAGAAACTCCACTCTATTCCTAGTTTGCTGAGAGATTTTATGAGGAATTAATGTCAAATTTTGTCAAATGGTTTTCCTGCATCTATTGATATTATCACATGGTTTTAATTTTTTCTCTTGAGGTAAATCACATTGATAAAATTTATTCTTGTTAAACCTACCTTTTACATTCATAATAAGTATCATGTGGCTGTGATATAGAGTTTTTTAAACATATTCTTATATTTATTTCCTAATGTTTGTTAAGAATTTGTGCATCTTAACTCAAAAGTTATTAGTCTACTGGATGCTTTTGTTTGTTTTCTTCTTTCTGGGTTTGGCATTAGTGTACTGTTACTGCTCTAGTTGGTGACATGAACCTGGGAGAGTAGAGTCTAAAAACGAGGCAGACTAAAGTCTCATGCAATCACTATCTTTATTCAAGGCATTAGACAATTTATATTCTCAGGGTATTCTGAAGGTTCAGCAAGGTTCACATGAATTCAAGCTGTATACAGACACAAGGGCAAGGTCATGTGAGTTTTGGCTGTATATAGTCATGTGAACAACATGTCCTTTGAAACATCATCATGAATAGTAATGGGTAGCATAATGGGTAATCTAAAGTAAACCCACTCCTATTTATCACACCTAAGAGGGGCACAAAAGCCCATTCCAAGAACAACCCACGTTAAGATGGAGATTTCTAGACCTTTGCTTATTTCCTTGGAGTTATCTCAAAAGTTCTCCTCATGTAGTTTGATTCATGGACCATTGTATATGTGTCTAATAAAATTAATTTGTCAAAATGCCCTCTTCTGTTTTCTGAAATGTACAAAGGTAATATTCTTAGTTCCTGAAATACTTGGTGAGAACCATCAAGAAGACAAATTGGGCCAGGATTTGAGTTATTAATATTTGCTACACTATAAGAACCGGGTTCGGCCAACTTAAGCTAGCTCTTTAGCTTTGCAAGCACAACTTGGAGAGAATATTTTCCCTATTAAATAATCTTGGAGTCTTTGTTTAAACTAATTGGCCATGGGCATGGAAGTTGAGCTCTGAATTAGTAATCCTGTTGCATTGATCTCTATGTTTACCTGACGTCTCTGCTGTCTTGTTTAGTTTAAATATTTGCTCTCTTACTTTCTATGCCTTCTCAGTTCTCATCCTTTTGAGTGGTATGCCATCTATATTGATAGTCATGACCACTAAAGAGAAGAATAGTTTTGCTTACTGTGCCCCAGCCTGTTGATCATCTCCTTCACTTCTGAAGTTTGTTTTCTCTGAATATAAAACTAGAGGGGGCAAAAGTGGTAATATCACCTCTGGGCTTAGGAGTGAGAGCATTCCTGAGAGACCAGCTCTCTCTGGGCAGGATTTGGGTGTGGAGGGCTGTAGGACAGCCTTAGCTCCGGGGAGCAGAATTCTCAACTGAGGAATACCAAATGGCTGAGAAGCACTTAAAATCTTCAGCATCCTTAGTCATCAGGAAAATGCAAGTCAAAACAACCCTGAGATTCCACCTCACACCAGTCAGAATGGCTAAGATCAAAAATTCGGATGCTGGCAAGAATGTGGAGAAAGAGGAACACTCCTCTTATTGTTGGTGGGATTGCAAGCTGGTACAACCACTCTGGAAATCAGTCTGGCGGTTTCTCAGAAAATTGGACATAGTACTACCTGAGGAACCAGCTATACCACTCCTGGGTATATTCCCAAAAGATGCTCCAACATATAACAAGGACACATGCTCCACTATGTTCATAGCAGCCTTATTTATAATAGCCAGAAGCTGGAAAGAACCCAGATGTTCTTCAACAGAGGAATGGATACAGAAAATATAGTACATTTACACTCAGCTATTAAAAACAATGAAATTCTTAGACAAATGGATGGAATTAGAAAAATATCATCTTGAGTGAGGTAACCCAATCACAAAAGAACACACATGATATGCATTCACTGATAAGTGGATATTAGCCCAAAAACTCAGGATACCCAAGATACAATTCACAGAGCACATGAAGCTCAAGAAGAATGAAGACCAAAGTCTGGATGTTTCAGTCCTTCTTAGAAGGGGGAACAAAATACTCACAGGAGAAAATACTGAGACAAAGTGTAGAATTGAGACTGAAGGAAAGGTCATTCAGAGACTGCCCCAAATGGGGATCTATCCTATATACAGACACCAAACCGAGACACTATTGCAGATGCCAAGAAGTGCTTGTGACAGGAACCTGAAATAGCTGTCTCCTGAGAGCCTCTTCGAGAGCCTGACAAATACAGAGGCGGATGCTCACAGCCAACCATTGGACTGAGCATGGGGTCCTCAATGGAGGAGTTAAAGGACTGAAGGAGCTGAAGGGGTTTGCAACCCATAGGAAAAACAACAATATCAATGAACCAGAATCCCCAGAATTCCCAGGGACTAAACTACCAACCAAAGAGTACACATGGAGGGTCCCATGGCTCCAGCCACATATGTAGCAGAGTATGGTCTTGTTGAGCATCAATGTGGGGAGAGGCCCTTGGTCTTGTGAATCCTCGATGCTCCAGTGCAGGGGAATGCCAGGGCAGTGAGGTGGGAGTGGGTTTGTGGGTGGAGGAGCACCCTCATAGAAGCAGGGAGGATAGAATAGGGGATTTCTGGAAGGTAAACTGGAAAAGGGAATAACATTTTAAATGTAAGCAAATAAAATGCCCAATTTTAAAAAGGAGAAAGTCATTTTCATGTTCAAAGCCTACTTCCTTGTTCTAGCCTAAAATTTAGATTCCTGTCTGAAATTATTTCTTTCTTCTAGCCTAATATTTAGATTCCTGCCTGAAATTACTTCTTTGTTCTAGTCTAAGATTTGGATTCTTGCCTGAAATTATTTCTTTGTTCTAGCCTAATGTCAGATTCCTGCCTGAAACCTATTTCCTTGTCCTTGGTCAATGTCAGATTCCTGCCTGAAGCCCATTTCCTTGTCCTTAGCCCATGTTAGATTCTTGCCAAGTAGCCCCAAAGGCTCTCCACCTCTCCCCATTTTTTATTTCATTAACAAGACTGAGCCTGTCTTAAGTAGTTCTAACAAGAATCCCTTCCTTACCCATCGTGGAATATTCATTATCAAAAGCAATGCATTTCTGTCTTAGGTTGTTAGGGCTCTGTGCAGAATCTTACCTGTCCTTGGCTTGCCAGCCTATTGATTTAATAACTCTGTCTGGGGGTCCATTTTTAGGATCAAGCCATCTACTTTGGCTGCCAACATGTTGATGTTGTTAGAGACAAGTTTTAACATGATAGACGGGAATAAAAGTATTCCCAGGACAAAAAGGGCTAGCATGATCAAACTATATGTGTCATTCTTGAAGCTTGACCAAAATAGAAATACTGACCTCAGGCCATGGGTAATTTTATCAGCAGTATCTACTGCATCAATGCTCAGCAGAGCAGCCTTCTTAAAATCCATAAGCTCACTATGTAAAGTTAAAACATCCAGAGAGGTGTTCGAATTATGACAAATACACTGCAAGTGTATTTAAACTTTTTCCTAATTATAATGACTACCACAATAAATTTTAGAACTAACATAAATCCAATGGCACTTGGCATGACACTCAAGATGGCTCCTTACTCTTAAACTCTGAACCTCCTTCCAATAATTTGAGTAGGATAAGAAGCATCAATCTGCTGTTCAAAATGCCTATATAAATCATCATGTATATTCGACACATTAGTAACATTTCTTGCTAAATGATTAACAAAAGTAGCTGTCTTAACTTCTTGTGTCAAAGCAATTGCAGAAGCAGTGGTGCTAGCAATTAATGCAATTAAAGTGGTTATACCAGCAATAATCAAGCCCTTTGGAATAGGACAAGGAAATTGGCTCAGATATTTTGGTCATCCTGATAAGCTCTTAAAAACAGTGATCAGGGGAGTGTTCAAGGAATTTTGTTAATTGCCTTGCTTGTTCTTTGACTATTTGTGTTTATTGTCTTGGTTGTTCCTTGACTATTTGCATCTGTTGTATTGCTAGTCCCTCAACCTAGAACTGACCTTAATATTTGCATGTAATTAAAATGGTATAAAAACAAAAGGAAGGAGGGGTGATGGGACTGGGGTTCTAGGGAGGTGAAATGGGGAAAGGGGATGACATCTGAAATGTAAATAAATAAAATATCTAATTAAAAAAAAGAAAAAAGAAAGACATCGATCCAAACTGATGAAGAATTTAAACATGAAGTCCATTGCTGCGAAGGTTCTTTATTGATGTATTTATAGCTCATCCTGTGTCTTATCATCATAAAATTCAGTAGCTGGTTTATAAGAAGCCATCCTGTAAAATTCTACTTAATTATACCAGTTACTCCTAATGTTTGTATTACCTCAGAGCTTATGTTTGTCTACCTGTTTGAGATAGAATTTTCCATTTACTGATTAAATGAGTTACAAATAATTCAACCAACATAAAACTATTATTCAGATCATCTTGGAAAAATTTTTAAAAAGGGAAAAATAGTTCAAAAAAATACTAAAGGGGTGTGTTTGCTCACTCGTTTTGACCTCCTTAGACACCAAATGTCTCATTCCACTTATCTTTTCTTTTCCTGTTTTTATAAAACATCCATTACAATTTTTAGTCTTGTTTTGCTAAAGATTAAGTGTTTTTAACCCCCTCTAGGATTTTTTTCTTCAAGATTTCACTTTATCTCCAGTTTTGTTCATTTTGAACAATTTTAAGTGTGGTGTCTTATTGTAAAACTACTGGGCACTCCTAAAACTCCTGGACCCGTGGCTTAGTGTTCATCTTTCTAATTTCGAACAATACTTGCTTCAGTATTTCCTCTTTTTTCCCAAATCTTATCTTCTTTCTCTGATGTTCTAATGTGTGTTTCATATACTCATGAAAATGATTTCACCATTCTTCAGTCTTCTTTTAATTTGTTTCTCTTGATCTATCTTCTAGAACAGAGTCTTCAGCATCTGGCTTGTTTAGAAAGAAGGCCCAAAACTTGGACATCCTACAAGAAGTCGACAAGCACATTGTCTCAGATTAAATATGTCTAGTGTCCCCAGTGGAGTTATTTATAAGATGTAAATTTTTTTGACTCGTTTTTTTTATTTGTTAAGGTTTATGGAACTACTGGAGATTCATGCTGAGCTATAGATGGCTTTCCAATTTGAACTGCTGTTATTTCCCAAGGAGAAACACTGCTGCTCTTAGGACACTAGCCAGTTTCATAAGTGAAACAACATTATTGCACTGACTCATTCACTAAGATGCTAATAAACACCAACTTCACAACACTCTTTTGGTCAGGCATAACATTTTACTGATTTAGACATTTAAAAGTAAAATAAGATACATTTATTTTTATTTTCACTTTTAATTTTTAAATTCTTGATTTTACACTTGGAAACGATTCTTTAGGCTTGCATATAATGATGTATTTACCAAATTTTATTCAACTAGTCCTCAATTTATTGCATGCTAGATTTTTCTCACACGTTCTATAAGAAATAGCAATATAATTAGAGTAGCATTATAAAGAATGTAATTTTCACTCTCCTTTGATATTTCTTTGCTGCATATTCTTAGACATAGAAAATATGGATCAAAGAGACTTCTCACATTTTTTATTCATGTTAGTAAAGTACTCTTCAATAGTTTTGTACCATTGAACCTTCAATAACAAAGAATTGGAGGCTGCACAGGTGGTAAACAAATACTTGATGCACTAAGATGAACAAATACTTGATGGAGAGATAAAAAAGATAGAAAGCCAGAGCCTAGAGTCTGTAGGGAAGTGTACAGCAAGCTGGACCTTATGCGGACTCAGACTCAGCCCTTGAACATGCTGCCACTTGGCTGCTGGGGGATTGCCCTGGTTTGGGGCAAGGACAGAGACCCGAGATGAGAAAAGATTCACTTCCTGAATTGGACCACCTCGAAGGACCTTCATTATGCCACCGGAGACCATGCTGGTGTCTGTGGTCCAGGCAGAGGCCCCAATCCGTGAAGAAGCCTGAGATCCACCTGGGTATATGCAACCTGTGCTACTGACTGATGCCTTGGGCTTTGCTGTCCTGGGGAATGAGGTGCATCTGGATGTGAGTAGCATGTGTAGTAAACTGAATTCACATTGAAGCATGTGGTATGCAGCTGTTAAGTGCCATGCAGGGTCCCATTTATGTCTGTGGCCCATATTACTACTGAAGGCCATGCAGTGTCCGCAGTTGGTCTGGGCTGCTGCCTAAAACCATGTTTGTGTCGTGGGCACATCCCACACCAGCATGGCATTGACACATGGGAGAGCTGATTCAGTCCCTCACCAACCATTACACCATCTTCACCCCCACCCGCACCCCCACATGGCTCTTCGCAGTTGTTGGCTTTGACTGGGGTACAGGTAGAGAAAGATTCACCTTGCCTTGTAGAACTGGCTAAAAGGAGTTAGACCATGCTCCAGTGAGTATCTGAACAACACACAAAGGGCATGAATTTTTTTTCTTCTTCTTCTTTTCTTCCTCTTTTGAAAGGGGGTTAAAGTCTTGGGTGTGAGTGGGTGGCCATGAAAGGACTAGGAAGTTGAATGCAATGAAGGTACATAATATGAGATTCCCAGATAATCAATCAAAACAAACAAACAAACAAACAAACCAAGGGATTATAAGATGTCCTTTCTAACTTGAATCTGCCTCTTCCTAATTTAAAAAAAGAAAAAAGAAAAAGAAAGAAAGAAAAAACAACTTTATTTTAAATAGTGATGTGGTTGATAAGCATAGTATCTAGTAACTTCATTTTTGATTGTTGGAATGGTTGTGAGACATTATATTCTTTGGATTTATGAATGCCTCATCTACCCATTGATATCTTTCACTTGAGAATTGCAGATTTATTGTCTGTTGCCAGTTTTTTTCTATTAATATATTTAGCTTTTATCATAGTTAGGGTTTCTATTGCTGCAGCAAAACATCATGGCCAAAAAGCAAATTAGGGAGAAAAAAGTTTCTTTATCTGGCTTACACTTCCATATTACCGCTCATCATCATCAGTGGAAGTCAGGACAGGAAATAGGCAAGGAACCTGGAGGCAGGACTGATCCAGAGGCCATGGAGGGGTGCTGCTGACTGGCTTACTCCTCCTGGCTTGCTCAGCCTTCTTTCTTATAGAACCCAGGACTACCAACCCAGAGATGGCACCACCCACTATGGGCTGGGCCCTCCTCCATTGATCACGAATTGAGAAAATGCCTTACAGCTGGATCTTCTGGGTCCATTTTCTCAACTGAGACTCCTTTAGCTTTTGTCAAGTGGACACAAAATCAGCCAGCACAGCTTTTATTCATTAATTCATGAAAACTCTTTGCATTTGTTAGGACATCTGTTTGCAAAAGTTTTTCCTATGTTGCCTATGCTTTCTCAATTTATGGTATATGTTTGATATACAGAAGTTTTTATACATTATATACTCAAAATTATTTTCTGCCTTCCATCTAGGTTTAGATGCCTATACATTTACAAATATCAGGTTTCCATTACCACTTTTCTAATCATTACACACATGCACATGCACAAACACATACACACATACACACACATACACACACACACATTACATTTTCAACACTTAACTCTTATGTCTGGAACTTATTTTGGTTTAACATGTATTGTAAGTATGTGATGTGATTTTCTTCCAATTTCTGTAATAACATATTAAAAATATTTTGTGTCTCCCATGACACACAAGGCTTTAAAGTATGGTTCCATATGTATATAGAGGGTCCCATGTCTATAAAGTGGGCTCCATGACTGTTTGGTTATAGCAGGAGTACTCATTGGTATAATGAACTATGGAATGTTTTTAATAACTGTAAGCCTTTCCTTGAATATTCTAATGATTTATGTAGTCCTTGTCTGTTTATTAACTTTAAAATAAATTGGACAATTTTCAATTTAATTTGGATTTCATGCTTAAGCTTGGAACAACTGTTAATCTATAAGACATTGAATATTTATATCCCAGAACATACTATGTTCCTTTACTAGACTCATCTTGAATACCCATTAGAAAAGTTATGCAGTCAGTGGAAGTGGAGGGCCTTGGTGCCTGAAAGTTTGGATTCCCTAGTGTTGGGGAATTTGAGAGCAAGGAGGCGGGAATGGAAGGATGGTGGAAGCACACCCTCATAGAAACTCCCAGAATTATATGGATTAGACATGACAGAGGCAGGCCGCCAGAAGACTAGATTCCAGAATTCAAACAAAAAATTATCTTGATACTAAAATTTGTTTTGAGAATTGTATATTGCAGAATACACAGCCTTGGTGTATCTACTCATCAAGCAAGCTGAGCAGACCTGCTCGAACCTTTGATGTCCTGGAACTTCAGTGGGATGCAGTGAAGACACAGACATCAGAGGCTTATCAATTTACTCTTCCTCCTGTCCCTCTTCTAATATCTCAACGCCTATAATCAGCTTGAAGAAGTTAATGAAGAGTTGGCGCCCCTATTCCCTGGGCTTGGGGACTGACATGGTTAATATTGGGCTGTCTTTCTAGGGAAAAGTAGTGGTTTTGTAGTGGAACAGAGAGGATTAGCTAGGATTTATTGCATAGCCATAACCTACTGGTAGAAATAAGTATAATTGTTATTAAGATGAAGTTATAATTTCTTAAATGGTACAAAATTTACTTTGATTTCAAACTTGAGGTTTTCATTGGTATGAGCTTCTTATTGATATAAAAGTGAGATTAATATTGTTACTCTCATAGGAAATGTGCCTATATAACACATTTAGGAATACAAGGCTTAGACACAGTTCTTTTTTAACTTTTTTAACTGATTTGAGATTGTTAGTCTGTGAGTTAAGGGCCTATAGCAAATTCATGGCTCTGAGTTTATTATTAGGGTGTTTTATATATTTTATTTAGGAAAAGCTGAGAGGAGTTAACAGACAACAGTCCAGATTGCCTTACATGGATAGTTGGTTTTCAAAACATCAGAAGTCCACAGAATTGATGTTACAAATATTTCTGTATTAATGTTCATTTTGATTAGAGACCTGTCTGCTCCTGACAGCTTCCTGTCTTAGATTCTAAGAAGAAATTGAGCATCTTTGGAGTTATTCCAGTTGTGGTGAGACAGCCACTAGGCAAGAATTGCCTCTTTCCATCTACAGACAAATCACTGTCCAGAAAAGGGCACACTTGCAGAATAGTCGACTGATTATATCTGCCAAGACAGAGTAATCATCCCTTAATAATTCTGCATCACTAGGTCTGTCAGATGATCCTGGGCCAGAAGGCTGAAGATCAGATGCTCCAACGTTTTGTAGTATAGGGACTGTCCAGGTGTTCAGTGGTCTCTATAAATTGGCTAAATTTTAGAAGCTATGCTTTGTGCTTCCCATAATTTCAGTTAACTAAGTCATTCTGGATTTCTGACGGGGTTGAAGACTTATAGTCTCAAAGCCAATCCTGGCTATTTACTTTGAGAGAAAAGGTATGAGAGGATGGTTTTCAGCTGACATTCATTCTAAAGCCAAGAAAAAAAGCCAGCTTCAGAACTAAGACTTTTAGTTAGGAGGGATGACAGAGGTACTGTTTAGTCAACAAAATGACGGACTGGGTATTAGGTCTTGTCTTGTACCTTACTGACCCAAATGGGTATAGTTATGCTCTAATTGTATTTTAAGAGAAAAGTTTTATTTTAACAGGAAGGGTGATATGTAGGAGAAGCTAAGGTGGGAGGAGTAAGGAGAGGATGAGGAGGAGTAAGGAGAGGAGGAAGAGAAGGAGAAGAGGAGCTAGGTGACAAGGGGTGAGGGACATGGAGGTGGATGTTTGTGTGTCTCTGCCAGTCACAGATAGTTGATATATCAAGGTTGGATATTGGGTTACACTTCTAATTGTATGGGCATCTTGTTATTGAGCATTACCAAACTTATAAAGCCTTTGATTACTATTTAAAAAAAAAAATAGTATAAAAGCAAAAAGGAGAAGCGGGGATGGGATAGGGGTTTTCTAGGGAGGAGAAATAGGGAAAGGGAATGGCATCTGAAATGTAAATAAAATATCCAATAAAGATTTTCACATCTCAAAAAAAAGAAAAGAAAAAACAAGAAAGAAAAGTTATGCAGTTGTCTTTCCTGCTGACCCCTCCAAGTTCTGAGATTTGTCACTAGTGGTTTATACTTGTGTTGTTTTAAAAAGCCTAGAGAAGGATGACTTTTATAGGTTTCATGGTCATTTCTAAATTATACGTTTGGGGTTTTTTGATGACAAAGTGTAAGATTAGATGTGAATCTAGTAAGTCAGCCTTTTGAGTCAGTCCTTGAGTCACCTGTATCACGAGTATCTCTTATCTGTGTGATCTGGCTCAAAACCAATTTCACAGCAATTTCAGGCATGGTATTTATAGCCATGTGTTACTCCTATTTGCTCTGAGGCAAGCATTAAATGTGTGTAGTTCTTAGAGATCTCAACTCTGGCTGATCTTAGAATCAGCTGTAAGTTTAGAGTTCTGATTGCCTAGTTACACATCCTGGATGACCACTCAAGAACCCTTGTAAGTGGGAGCTTGACCTTAGAACTTCTTAATGTTCCAGCAGTGATACAAAGCAACTGTACTTAATACCCAAATTATCTTTCCTATCGACCTAGATAGATAAATAGCCTGTTGAAACCATTTCTTATCTGGCCTTCCTGGTTTGAATCTCTCTGCTATAGTTATCTGTTCTTTAAGATTTATTATTATTTTATCTTATGTGTATAAGGATTTTGCTATCATGGATATGTACCATGTGCATGCCTGCTACGAGTGAAGACCAGAAAAGAGCATAGTATCCCCCTTGGACTGGGGTTACAGGTGGTTGTTAGCCACCACATGGGTACTGGGGATCAAACCCAGGTCCTCTGTAAGGACAGACATTGCTCTTAAACCATCTCTCTATCCCTACCTGAGCCATCTCTCTCTATCCCTAGATATACTGATTTTATTAAAACAGTTATGCACTAACAACACAGCCTAAACAAGTCATCATTCTGCTGAGTGTACATATTCATATATACTGTGCACATATACACACAAACCAGTGCTTGAGCACTCACTCTCTACAGAACAAATCTGTAGATGGCCCAGTAGTTAAGATTGCTCACAGATGAGACATTCCCACATTCCTTAACTACACTGTCCTCATTTCTTGGTATTCATCATTTGTTAGGTTTGGGTACATCCTTCTCTTCCATGTCTCAGGCAGTAATATCTCCTGTTGACCTCCTTTAGGTATCCAGTCCATCTATTCTTTCCTTTTAACGAAGTTCTAGTGTTTATGCTTGTTGATTACTCGATAGTCTTATACTGTATCCAATACAATGAAGTAATAATATTAGAATGTGTTTGGGACATCTTGACAGACATAAAAAGTTGCCACTAGGAAAATAATAAATTCTATAAAATTTAGCTGAGAAATTAACAAGCCTAAAACCACCAGAGTTTAAATGAGCAGTAGCCAAAGGGCTTGATATTCACTATGAAAACCAAACAAAGCCAGAACTAGGATTAAAATGAAGAAGGACAATAGGAAAAAATTAGACATACAGTAGGAAACACTCTGTGTACTAAAACCAAATGATTGGAGTCTATGAGTCAAATATATTAGGTCTATGATGAGCTGCAAGTCATTCAATGGTTCTTGGGTCTTCCTCCTCTTTGAAACCATGGATGCTAAAATTTAAGTCTGTGAGATCCAAATTTTGTCATCTCATCATGCTCTTCAAACACACAACCTATAAAATATATGTTTATATTTATGTTTTCTATCTTAAATCTAGAGCAAATGCATATGTGCATGTATGTGTTTAATCCTGAAATTAAAGGAAGATATGATCTGACAGTGACATTACTCTAATAAATAAAATAAGTTCCAATTAAGCATCTGAGTGAAGGTAAATTTATTGTCCTTTCCAAAAAAAATTATATTCCAGACCCAATATTATTCCATTTCACCATTCACCTGCTGTTTATCACCCAGGGGGACTTAGATTTGAGTTCCAACTAAATTCCTATAGTGGCAAGATATATAGGTGTTTCCTGGCTTAGATAGTGTTTAAGTTGCTTGGAAAATACATCTATAAGGTAAATCATTTGAAATAAATAAAAAGTTCTCACTCTGAAAAAAAAAAGCCTATGACAAAATTTCTTTGTGATATAAACTTACTGATTCAACCACACTGGCTTGCATATGTGCTTCAGGAATCCTCCTGTTTCTGCCTGACTACCCCACCTAGCACTGGGGTTTCAGATAAATGTCTTTGGCACGCCCAACTTTTAAACAGATGTCACAGATTCAGACTCAGATCTGTGTGCTTGCACAGCATTCCTTTCCCACCTGAGCCACCTGTCCAGCCTGTAAGAATCAAGACATTTAAAACAAGATAAACAGACTTGTTCATGTCTGAACAGCAAGCTTTGTCAAAATTTAGAACAGCTGAAATGGATGTATAAATGATAAGAATACAATTTTCACATACATATAAAAAGGTGTATCTACTGTGAGGAATGATACTAAACTTAGACAGTTAAAGCAGCATGTGCTAACCAATATGGTAGCTACGAGCCACGTGTAACTGACAGGCATTTGAACAAGGTTTGCCCAACTAGAGATGCATTATCAAGTATAGTGTATACATAGCATGGTGGTTAATCCTTATTATGAACTTGACTGGATTTAGACTTACCTAGAAGACACAACACTAGACCTACCTATGAGGTACCTACCAGAATGGCTTGCCTGAAGAGGAAAGACCTACCCTGAAAGAGGATATAACTATTATATGGTGGCTGGACTGAATGGAAAGGAGCAAAGGATAAACAATGGGTATACCAACATTCATCTTTTTCTACTTTCTAACTTGAGATGTAATGGAACTAGCCACCTTAGACTTCTGTCACCATGCCTTCCCTACCAAGGGGAACTGTATGCCATTCAAACTAAACAAACCTCAAGTAAATCAATTTTAACCAAAATAAATCCTTTTCTACTCAAGTTATTTCTGTCAGGTATTTTGTCACAGCAATGAGAAAAGTATAACTAATAAGGGCCATTGGCACCAGGAGTAGGACGATTGCTGTGATAAACTTGACTGTGTGTGTCTTGAGACTCTGAGTTCATGAAAGGAATGTGAAATCATTTAGAGCTATAGGCTGGGAAAGTCCTAGAAAGCTGCTGAGAATTTGAGTAAGGCTGAATTGTTAGGTAGAAAAAATCTCAAGACATAATAGCATCCAGACTATATCATGGATACTGGACATTGCTGTTATCCAGATCTATAGAGAGAGAGAGAAAGCAAGAGAAGGAGCTGAAAGATATGAAAAATGTTCACTTTGATGAGGAAAAAGAGTGGGGGAAATTAAAGTTACTCACAAGGATGATGGGAAAGCAATTGAAATTGTTAGATAACACTGTTAAAATTAAACCTACTGTTCTTCGTTAAGCCAATATGAAACATGTTCTGAAGACAGAAACACCTGTCAAAGGCTCCAGCCTGTGAACATGTACACTAATTGAAAAGAGAGAGCTTGAATGGAGAATGCCACTGAGTAGATTGTCTGGGTGGAAACAAATGCAGGAAAGTGTTTTCCACTGTCTGAACTGTAGTCCAAGGTAACATGTTATCACATGCTACATTTTGAGTTGGCAGCAGACCTTGGCAACCCAGTCCACATGATACTGATATTGTAGGCTTGGAAGATAAGATTGAATGCCAAGGAGGCTTACACTGAGATTCCAGAAAGCCAGTAAGACAACAAGTGTGACAGGTCATGTTCCATGCAAAGATATCTTGACAGTCTGTCGCATAGAGCCAAGAAGGTGAAACCCAAGTTGCAATGGAAATCCCAGGATATTAAAAATGCTAAGTCTGTGGGATGTCTACTAAGGAAAGCTTCGGGCAATGGGGGCATGTGTTCCTAGAAAGAGTCTATGCATGGGGCAGGTATAAGAGATGCAGGAGCAGGACTGCTCAAGTCTAGTAGAACCCAAATGCCTTCATCGTGAACTACAGATGCCAGACATTGAGCTGAAGGGTTTTGTGTTGCCCTGCTGGGAGTTGGTCTAGCCTTGATATGGCCTTCCATTGCCATTCCTCCATTTTGGAGTGGAAGTGCTCATTTTCTACTTTATGTATTGGAAATACGTATGTAACCTGCTTTTTTATTATTATTTTATAAGGACCCAGAGTTAAAATATAGCCTTTGAAATGCAGAAAAACACTACTTTGTGTCATATTGGAACTATTAAAGACTATAAGAACTTTTAGAGATGAACTAAATGCATTTTGAGTTATGACATGAAAGTGAGACTTTAGGGGTAGTAATGCAAGGTTAGCATATAAACTAATATGTTTGAGTGTCAAGCTGACAAGGAATGGGGCTGTGGTGGCTAATCTTCATTGTCATATTAACTGGATTTATAATCACCATGAGAATACAGCTCTGGATCTGCCTATGAGGGTCGGTCCAGAAAGGTTAAACTAAGGAGGGATGACCCTCCCTGAACGTCAGCAACACTGTTTCTATGTTAGAGTCCCAGACAGAATAAAAGGAGGAAACCAGCATAGTACCAGTGTTCATCACAGTCTGCTTGCTTTTCTCAAGGATATTTGCCACAGCAACAGCAGAAGTAAATAATATAGACAAGATTTTTAAAGAATTAATGTCAAGGAACGTAAAGTAGTTCATTAATTTGTATTTATATCTTTAAATGGTTTGTGGGTGTATGCACTTTTATATTCATTTGTGTGTGCAAATGTGTTTGCATGTGGAGACCAGAAGTTGACAAGTAGCTCTAGAATAGTTTTTAAGTCAGAGTCCCTCAGCAAAACTGGAACTTTCCAGTTCTGCTATACTGGCTTATAAGCAAGCCCCAAGCATCCTTGTGTCTCTGCTTTCCCAGTGCTGGGTTGTGGGACAGTGGACCATGCCACCAGTCAGAAGAACTGGTAAAGCAGTAGCGAAGTTCAGAACCCTGACAAAATCCATAATTGAGAAGAGCAGGTCTTCAGACTAGCTCCCAGCCAGATTCCTGTTCTTGGAGCATGTGACCACAGTACTTCGCTAAGAAGACCATGACAACTGGTCAGGTAGCATAGAACTTAGAGTTCTCCATGCTAATGAGCTATGTAGGGGCCCCTAATGTTTAGACAATGAGCATCCCTTCCTAGACATTCCTTCATGTAAAAGGTATTTAATCTCTCATTTACCCTGAGTAAGTCATATGCATCCTTATCCGCCATGGATAAAACAGTTTGGATAAGCAAGGACTGTCTTCTTCATCAAGGACCACCAAGGGGGGAGACCTTCATCATACTAAGTCTCCCCAAAAAGGCCCTTCTGCACTCCTCACACTCACCCTGAGCTAAGCCTGATTACCCCGCCTCAGGCTCATCACTGGCCCACAGGCCAGGCCTCACCTCCTGTTGGTTCCTAGCAGTGTCTGGGTGCCTTGGAGTTTGAGAATCACAGCTTTCGTCTCAGCCCTCGCTGCTTCTCACCGAGAAACAAGGGCTGAAACCCTTTATCTTAGACTGAGTTTTGTCTCACCTGAGCGGTGTGTTAGCATCCCATGAGCCCAGCCGACAAATGCAGACCCACACTGGGATTATAGGTGCACACCCCAACACTCAGATTTTACGTGGTCGCTGGAGATTATAGTCACGCCCTTATGCTTTCACAGGATGCACATTATTGATGTGCATCGTCATAAATATCTTGGATATTCTGTTTATAAAATACATGTATTTATTTAATAAATGTATTTAATTAATAAATTTTATTTCTTCTCTTGTTGTTTTAATGTGGCTGCTTGAGAAGTATTTTAATTAATATTTGTGGCTTTGTTATATACACTGTGATGGTTAGTGTAGAATAAAGACTTGACAAGATCTAGGACAACCTAGAGATGATCCTCTGGGCATAGCCCGTGAGGAAGTTTCTAGACTGAGCTAACTGAGGTAGGAAAACTTCCCTAAATATGGAAAACACTATTTCACAGGATGAGGTCTTACTCTGAATAAAAAAGGAAAACGAGCGCGCAGCACTAACCTTCATCTCCTTATGCTACCTGCAAGTTCAGTGTGGCCGCTGCCTCAAGCCCCCGGCACCATACCTTTCCTACCACGTGGGCTTTACCCTTGAACTGAAACCAAAACTAACTCTTCCTTCTTTAAGCTGTATTTTACTGACACAACGAGACAACTGACAGCTAAATATCCCCATGGTTACTGAATTACTCCTAAAATATGTAGTTCTACCTGAGCTGGCACCCTCATGTGTGGGACCCTACCCACGTATTCATCAATCACAGATTCGGGAAGATAGAAATGATAGATTCTAGATGGTTTATTTTCAAATTTAAGAAGCATTTCCTATTCTAAGCTAAATGTCTAATTTAGAAAGGAGCCTCTTAGTGACATCCTCCCCAAAATTTACATGTGAATAAGATAAAAGTATTTGCCAGTGAGGTTGAAAGCTTTTCTTCATTAAAAGATTTTCTAGCTGTACTCAACATGGGCGTTCTATAACATGCTCTGAAAGAAAAGTGCTTGAGGTAGCAGAAAATACAAAAAATAAACAAATAAAATGCAAATCTGAGAGGTACAGCAAGGCTTCAGTTACTGGAGAATGCTTTGCTGTTTCAAGTCACACACACACCTAGCTATGTATTTAATTAATGATTGAGGTTTCTGGAGGAAGGAATCCTAATATGGCTTAAAAAGACTTTCTTTTGAAAGAAAATAATTTCTTGAAAAGTTCTGAGCTTATCGTTTTATAAATAGTCTAACTTGACTTGGACATATTAATTATTCAAGGGTATTCATATTCTTTCATGTAACACTTTCAAATGGGAGGGCAGGTATGATGATATGTAGTGGTAGCAATTTTAAATCCCAGAGAAACATTTCCCCTATAGGTTTGGATCTGTAGCTATTTAAACACAAGCCATGATGGAGAAACCAGTTCGCTGTGAAGTTGTCCCAGTGGAAGAGGCATTTTGGAAGATGAAACTTCATTTCTTTTCTTTTCTTTTCTATTGTTTCCTTTAGTGGCTAGCAACAACACAGAAGAAAACACATCTCAGCCTTGAGACATCTGGAAGGGAGACTGTACCTAATCCTCCCTTGGGTCTCCCAGAATGGAGTCAAATACTCTGGTCACTTTTATATTTTTAACTCTGAAACTTCAGTAGAATCAGAGGATTGTTGACCGCACTGTCATTTCTTTGGGTTCTTGGGAAAATATCCACCCCTTTCCTTTAAAGCTCAGCTCTGTTTATACCTATATCACAATAACACTGCTCACATTACTCAAGAGGCAGAAGCAACCCAAATGTCTGGTGATGGATGAACAGATAAAGAAAATGTTCAACACTAAATGGAATGCATATTTTAAATAAAAAAAAACTTTGTGCAAGGTATAAAAGTACATACTTTTAATCTAATCTCAGTGCTTAGAAAACAGGCAGGTGAATTTTTGTGAATTAGAGGTCTACACAGTTCCGGGGTAACAAAAACTACATACACAATCTCAAAAACAAACAGAAAATGAGAGAGAGAGAGAGAGAGAGAGAGAGAGAGAGAGAGAGAGAGAGAGAGAGTCAGACAGAGACACAGAGACAGAGAGAGATTTTAACATATATTACATATCTTTGCGAACCTTGATAACACATTCTGGGAAATACCCAGACACAGAAATAGAAAGGCATATACTATATAATTCTCCTAGTCAAATCCATAGTAACAGAATGTTTGCATTCCAGGAAATAAAGGAAGAATTTCATTTTTGCAAGAGTAAGTGTTTCTTTAAACTGGTTGTATAACATTGTGAATTTGTTTACACTACTCTTAAATACTTGAACACTGCTCTTGTGTACTTAGGTATTGACTACACTTTTATACCTGGACACTACTGTTGTGGACGTAGACTCTGCTCTTGTTGGCTTGGACGCCGTTCTTGTTGACTACAACACCAATACTCTTGTAGACTTGGAAATGGCTGACACAGAAAATTTTAAGTTATGTATTTCAAAAACAAATTTTAAATTTGTAAAAATAGAAACAAACCCCAAATCTCTAGAAGTAATGTCTTCCTCTTTTAGTTTGACAATTCAGCTACTTTCACCACTAATATTTGTGCTGTTTGGAAGATGCAAAACTTCACTTTGGCAGGAACATTCATAGACTACTCACATTGACACTTATGGCCTTAGAAACATCCACCTGATGATCATAAGCTTCAGTAAGCACAGTGTGGCTGTGTTAGACTTTTTATCCCTCACAAACACCTAATAGAAATAGAAGGAATGATACAAGGTGGCTCTTCTTTTAATTTGATCAGTCTCTTAAGTACAAGATCTCAGTGATACCATGATTGCTCACAAGTATGTTTGATACCACTTCTTAGAAACTTAGCTCTCTGTCTATCCACTGAACAAAAATTGAGCATGCAGTGCACACAGAATTTCGTTCATCATGTTACATTTAAATCACTGAAAGAATGAATATTATAATACTTCCTCAGAGAAGTTTGTTTCTCGTACAACTGCCTGTTCAGAAATTGCTAGCTTCAATATTAAATCATGGAAAATTTCTTCAGTGGTATCAGAATTTTGTGTTATATTGGGTTTGGGGAGAGTCTGGGAGTTGGTGGTTTGTGTTTGTTTGTTTGTTTGTTTGTTTTTAGTTTTGGTTTTTGTTCTGAGACAAGGTTTCTCTGAATATCCTTGGCTGTTCTGTAACTCACTCTGTAGACCAGGCTGGCCTTGAACTCACAGAGATCCCTTTCCTTCTGCCTCCCAAGTGCTGGGATTAAAGGCATGTGCCACCACTGGCATATATCTTGTTTTTCAATGTTTTTGTCACTTAGTTCAACTGTTATGCAAAAATCAGCAAGGACCAAAAAAATATGAATAACAGTGTCCAATTTGATTCCAAAGTATGCAAAGTCATACAGTGTGCAACAGATACATGCATTTATTAGTAACTATAATTACTTATAAATAAAACATCTGGAGCATTTTCCCTTTCAATATATTTTTCAGATATTTCCTACAGTTGTTAAGGCATAAATGTATATTGATTTGTTTGAATTTAAAATTTATTATTGGGTATTATAAATAACCTCTCTGGCTCCCCCATTTCCTATGAATAATTTGAAAACATTTTACCTGGAAGTGATAAAGTTCTAGAACTTCTGCCCTAGGAGGTCTGAAAGCTGTCATACTTAAAGTGAATTGAGTTCCTTCAACGAATCATTCTGGAATGCCAACTTGTTTTGTGCCAGATTACTGATGCTCCAACACACCCTTTAACAGCAATGCCAAAGGAAGAATCCTATTACCAAAAAACAACAACAACAAGCTGAACAGCAGGAAATGGAAATAAATTCCGAAAACCACTGTTAGGCAATTGAATATGGCTTCAAATTGAAAACAGACACAATTCTTTGCTTAAATGATATAAAGCACATTGAAAAGTCAACTCTCTGTTTCCCCTTTAAAAAAAAATACACTGAGGAATTCTAATCATTTGAGAACAAAAACCATATAGACAGGAGCCTTTAACTTAGTATCCTTTTGGCTTTGCTGTGCTTGACCTAAGTAAGTGCATCAACCTCGAATTCTGAGCAGTTGAGGCGCTCAGAGGGAGGTTGCTTCTAGCTAGGTAGAAACTTTTACTACCAGCTGATATCAAAGAAAAGGAGGAGTAAAATCGTGATTACTACCACCTAGGAAGGATAAAGGAGGGAATACAGATGGAGGTTGAATATCAAGTAGCTATGAAGAATACATTCTGGAATTCTACAGCACAGTAGAATAGGTCACAATAAGATGCTTTATATTTTAGGAAGAACTGAAGGAGTTCAAAAGCTCTAAGAAAAAAAAAACAATAAAAGACAGAGAAGAATTGGTAATTCTTTAGGGAGATGGAAACAAAAACCTAATCATCCTGATTTGATCAGCATTCATTGTGTGCACATATAGAATTATCACATGCTCTCAATAAGTCGGTACAATTACTACATGTTGATTCAAAAATAAAGACTAACTGAAAAGTGGCTTTTCTTATATCATACATCGGGTTTTTTGAGTTCCAAGTAAGATGACACTAGCAAGGTTAAACCCATGGAGAAGAGTCACTTGTGGGTTTCATGTATTACCACAATCAATAAAGGTATGTGATTTTGGTCTTCATGTATAATCTTATAATCATTCTCTTGATTATAACATAGACTGCAGTGTTTGAAGTACCCTAAAGGTGCTCTGAATTTCACTCCAGCTGCTGCCTTTCTCTCAGGATTGGTTGTAGTGCACGGACTGCAGCCAGTTGTCATTTCTTGCCACACAGAATTTGCTTTTATAGTCCAATTTTATTTATGTCTTTTTTTCCCATAAGCTCCTCAAATATATATTTGAAGTAGATTAATATTTCCTGGTTACAAAACTACAGTGAAGCATGTTTGGTCTTCCTTAAAATCATTTCATTAACAAACTGATCCTTTTATCACTTGATGTATCCCAACATGGTCAGCAATAGTAGCTGAACTATGAAGCAACTTTTGAGGACAGGGCATCTCTTAATTATCTTTATCCATATTTAACTAATGACCAACAGATAAATCAGAGTGTAGCCTAGATGCTCCTTTGCCTATATCTACTCTTCATTATACCCTAAGAGACTTTGCTCGTTAAAAGCCATGTGGCGGGAACAGATGGCCTGCATGTGTTATCTTCATCTCTATTGGCATTGAGGACATTTCTGTTGGGTGACTTGACAGTAGACACATCTTTGGGAGTCTCTCCTCTACAGCCATCTGGCACTGAGTTTTCAACTGCAGCCCCTGGGGTTTGAGGAGTGTCTCAACATGAAGGGAGTAATAAGTCTCTGGCCAGAATATATATAGAAATAATCTGGGTAAGGCTGCTACCTTCTTAATAGTCAATGATCATGAGATTAACCTGGGAGCTTGCTTTATAAGTAACATATAAATCTTAAAGACTTAAGTACTGTTGTACTCCTTGTATTTAGCAGTGAGGCTTGAGTAAGTCACAAATATATATATTCTCAGTTTCAGTGTATAAAACGGGAATAATATTATGACCTAAATCACAGAAAATGCCAGACTACTTTTGAAAGTGACATTCTAATTAGTAACAGCAATTACATAATAGGAAAACTGGTGGTGGAACAATTTTGAGTCATGTTTGAGAGATCTATAGTTTTTGCCATTTTTATTGTATAATCCGTGAGCACACTATGGCAGAAACATGCATGCACATCTTTTGGTCTGTTCACAGTTTCAGAATTGACTGAATAAAGATAAATTCACAAGATCATGGCAATTTTATTAGTAGCAATTTGTCAGTTCATCCGGATTCTCTTGATGCCCGGCTGAAGCAACACAGGTTCTTTACCTCCAGTCATTCATCACTACTAAAACTCACAGATCATACATTCCAGGTCATACAGTAAGTACATAGCTTTGTGTGAATATATGTAGCTTATAGAATGGCTGCAAAGAGTTAAGACCACAGCAGAGTTCAAAGATGTCTAACAAAGGGGCAGAGGCAGGACACTGCTTAGGAATATAAAGAGTTTCTGTGAGAATAAGCTAATCATCATAGCATAGAGGTATGCTAGCAGACTCAAGCCTCAGGTCCAAGGTTAGAGAGGAGCCTCAGGGTGGAGTCCAGCTGAAGTGAGGTGCAGAACCATAGAGGCTGCAGAGGGGAAAGGCAGCACCAGGCCCAGGCAAACAAATGCACTGAGGAATGAACAGCAGGTCCAGATGGACTTAAGGACAGACAGACAGATGGCAATTCTAGAAGGTCCTATCAATGGCAGAAACGAAACTGAAGTCCCTGAGACAGTCCAGAGTTGTCCCTTGACACACATACTGAGTTATCAGATGAGTCAGTGGAACCATGGCTAGCTCATGCCCAAGTGTCTGATTTATGGGGTCCAGGTTATATCTATCTCTTCAGTCTACTAAGTTAGATAAATTCTTGGGATTGGTTTTACTGACATGATTTTAAAATGCTAATGAACTCATATGATGCTAGTTTACTCTGAAAAAAATATGTAAAATTTATCCAGGTTTCATGGGTGGTGCTGGATAAAAGGAGTTTACATGCCCACCAAGGAGCAGAATAATTTTATGTGTTTGCCTTCACAATGAAGTCAAAAGCTGCCTGTGAAATAGTCTTCCAGGTTAACTCACACCCTGAAACCCATCTACACAATATGGGGTAGCTTAGAGCAGGGCACAAACTAATTTCAACAAATATTACAGTTGTAAAGTGCTTCTGCCAAAGGTTTTCATTAATGCTTCTGTGGTGGTTGGAATAGGCTTGGCCCCATAGACTCATGTATTAGAATGCTTGGCTCATGGGGAGTGGTACTACTAGGAGGTGTGTTACTGTGTAGGTAAGACATATATATGTTCATGTTCCCCTCATTGGAGTCTGGTCTCCTTCTGCTGCCTGCGGATCAAGATGTAAAACTCCTCCAGCATCATGTCTGCCTGTGAGCTGCATTGCTTCCCTCTATGATGATAATGAAGTGAACCTCTGAAACTGTAAGCTAGCGCCAATTAAATGTTTGCCTTTATAAGAGTTGTCTTGGTCATGGTGTCTCTTCATAGCAATGAAACCCTAACTATGACATCTTCCTTAACACAAATGGTTAATTTTGATTGTCAACTTGAAACCCCCAAAACTGTGATCCAAAACTAATTCTCCCACCTTTAATTAATTTTCTCATGCATTTAGACACAAAAACATAAAATTAACAGGCAAATATTTCCACCTTTCACAAGGTACACATTAGTTTCTTCCAATGTGTAACAAAAATCTAGCGTGGATTATTACAAATGCTCCAAAATTCATGTAATGGTTTCAGTAAAAGCACTATGATAGTACCAAAAAGAACTTTGTTTTGTTCTTGAAATTAAAAATAAACTCTGTTTAAATTCTACTTTTCAGGCATATCATTTTATCTCAGGTTACATAATTTTTTTCAAGATTTGCCTTTTCCTTAATTGGTTTTAGTTTGGTTTCGTAGACACATTCTGAAATTCTTGACAACTTAAAACAGCATCCTCACCACTCAGAACCTGGCCAGTAACTTCCTGCTACTGACTACCCAGCAGCAGATAGCTGCTAATGACCTTTCAGAAGAAAGTATCTAACCATTGTTCGCTTGTTGATTGTTTAATTTGATGTTCTTTGTTTGCATGATTGGTTACCTCAGGGAGGCCTGCTTTGGATGCTACAGCTGACCATTTTCTTCCTATGGGGTCTCGAGGAGAAGGCTTTTTCCTACTTCTCGGTTAATCCAATTCATTTGTGTCTCGTTCTTGCCCATTGCTGAATCTGCCCTCTGCCAGGCAGATGCAAGAACACTGGTAAGAAATGGTGTCCCACAATTGTGTGAAGTGAAGGTATTTTCGTGGTCTTGTCGTAAGCTGGATCCACTTCCTACTGATGAGCTGTCTGTCTTGGTGTCCAATTCTTTGGTTGTTCCTTTTACTTTTAACTTTTCAATTGTCAAGAATTTAACAGCACTTTTATTCCCCAAATGAAGTAATTATTTAACACAATCTTACTTTACAAAAAAATACCCGGAGCTTCCCAGATGCTCACTCAGCCTAAGATATGTTCTGCTCATTGACTGCTTTGTCTTAGCATGGAGTTCCCTTAGCTTTCCTTTTGTTGTTGTTTTGTTTTGTTTTGTTTCCTTAGATATTTTCTTTGTTTACATTTAAAATGTTATCCCCTTTCCCGGTTTTGCCCCTGAAATCCCCCTATCCCATCCCCCCTCCCCCTGCTTCTATGAGGATTCTCTCACACCCATCCACGCCCACCTTCCCAGCCTGGCATTCCTCTACACTGGGGCATTGAACCTTCACAAGAAAAAGGACCTCTCCTCTCATTGATGTCCAACAAGGCCATCCTCTGCTACATATGCGGCTGGAGCCATGAGTCCCTTCATGTGTACACTTTGGTTGGTGGTTTAGTCCCTGGGAGCTCTGGGGGGGGGGGAGGGGGTGTCTTGTTGGTTCATATTGTTGTTCTTCCTGTGGATTGCAAACCCCTTCAGCTCCTTTCTCTAACTCCTCCATTGGGCATGCTCAGTCCAGTCTATATTATATATCAGTCTATATTCGTCAGGCTCTGACAGGAGCCTGATATAGCTCTCTCCAGAGAGGCTCTGCTGTTAGCTTTCCATTGCTGTGACAAACTCCCTAAGAAAATCCACAAGGGAGAAAAATGTTCATCTAGGTGCATGATTTCAGAAGTTTTCACCCATGGATGTTTAGCCAGATTATTTGGGGGTCCAGGAAAGACAGCATCACCAAGGACCTGCATGGCACAGGCAAGCAGCTCATGCATAGCATCCAGGAAGCAGAAGGAGCAGGAGTTGCCGAGGTCCAATTATGTTTTTCCAGTGCACATTCACAATGGCCCACTCCCTCAGTGGCCCACTTTTTTGAAGCGAGCCTCACCTCATGTTTCCAACACCTTCCAATAGTGCTGCCCTCTGGGAATGGAACCATCAACTCTGAAGAGCAATGAAGATCTAAAGTATGCAATATAACCTCATTGTGACACTGACAGGCCAATAGTCCAAGCCTCTCATTCCAAGAAAATTGGGGTAGTTGTTCATTTTAGCATAATGAACAGTGAGGTTCATGTGGTCTAAACTCTCACTCTTTGGAATCATGGCTTTATCTGAGGCCATTTTCACATAAAGGTCCTTTATAGATATGAGTTTGTATTAAACAATTCCAGCTTGTTAATGATAACTTAAGGTCATTGCAACCTTTGCAAGTACACCATTCCTTACCAGTGTTCTTGCATCTTCCTGGCAGAGGGCAGCTTCAGCAATGGGGAAAGAACATGGCACAAATGAATTGGATATAAAGTGCTCTCTGATTCCTAATTCCCAGCATCCTATTTGTATCCCCTTTCTTAGTCCATTGGTAAGTGAAAAAATATTTTGTAAAATGTGAGCACTCTGCTTTATGAATTAGTTTGGTTTTTAACTAAGCAGTCATTTCAAAGAAAAACAATTCTACTCAAAATATATTCATGGTGAATTTATCTTACAGTAGAGTTTGGGGTCTTATTTTTTTTTTTATAAATTACACTGCACATAGATTATAAACATGACAATCTTAGCCAAGCATGGCAGTGCCCATCTTTAATCTCAGAACTTTGAAGGCAGAAGCAGATAGATCTCTATGAGTTCAAAACCAACCTGGTCTACATAGTGAATTCCAGGACAGCTGTAGCTACATGGTAAGACTTTGTCTCAAATACATACATACATACATACATACATACATACATACATACATACAATCATAATTTTACAAAGTTTTTCAGTTAAAAACTTTTACTATATTCACCAACTTGATGGGATCTCACCAAATTCTACTGAGGGCTGCCCATGAGAACAACACACAAAAGAAATTACCATCATCATCTATGCTAAAAGACAGCATGCCAAAAGGAAAGGCACTGGCTGGAGTCTAAGGTGGGGTACTTGTGAAGTAGTTCGACCATGTGATGAGCAGTAGATTATGCTGAAGAATGAATGAGTTGTAGGAAAAGCAAATACAAAGTACAAGGTCCAAAGAAATGCTCGGAAGTACAGCTGACTTAGGCCCCTAAGATTTTCATGTCAGAGGCCCTGGAGAGGAGACTGAGTGAGTAAGATGGCTGCTCTTTCATAGGACCTGGGTTTGATTCCCAGCACTGACAAGGAGGCTTACAATATCAGTAACTCCAGTTCCAGGGGATCAGATACCCTCTTCTGGCTTCTGTAGGCACCACACCCTCATGTCATGTACAACCACTCACTCATCCAGGTGAAACATTCATATATGTAAAATAAAAATAATGTTTTAAAGGGATTTGGATTAGGGTGGGATGAAGAAGGATGGTGATCTTGGAGAACACTGAAAGGGCTCAACTGGCCAAAGTTTGTTCAGAGAAGCAAAGATTTCCTAATGAGACAGTGAGTTGTAGAAGACTTTTGTATTGCGACTTAGTATGCAATTTGATGTCTGGCCTGTAGTCTTAGGAGAACCAAAGAGGACAGTGGGCTAATATGAGGAGAATCCAATAGTGGCCTCTTTACTTTGAAGTCTATCTCTATTTGTCTGTGCTACTACAGATGGCACATAACAACCTGAAAAGGGGCTACAGAGAAATTATTTTGTATAGGCAAATGCTGCGGTTTGAATAGGATATGCCTGTCATAGGCTCAGATGTTGAATATTTGACTCCTACCTGATGGTACTATCCCTATGCAGTTCTAAAAATTTTGAGACGTGGAACCAGTGGAGGAAGCAAGTCAGAGGGTATGCTTTGGATGTTCTACCTAGTCCCTGGGTACAGCAAAGGTGTGGATCAATGGGGAGAATGGATGAATAAAAAGCAGAGGCAAAGGTAGCATGATGTAACTAGTCTGTGTCATGTGTTCTTGACAACATGTGATGTAGTACAGATCGGAATTAAAGGAGGCAAGGTCTGAAGCTAAAGACTTTGAAGCCATAAGCTAACGCAAGTCTTCCATCCTGCCGTGTATTTTGTCAAGATTCTGAAGAAACTGCCACAGACAGCACTGTTGTAACTCCTGTCTAGTGCAATCTGGGGCCACAGGCAACCAAGCAAGACCCTCCTAGTGGAGCATACAGCTATGTCATAGTTCTAATTTCATCTGTTTTCCCTGATATCAAATGCTGAAAAATAGACTATCTCAATTAATCACTAGTTTATATGTATGAATTTATTTATATGCTGTAAAAGCAAATGATAACAATTTTGAACTACAAAGGTAACTGAAACCAAAGACAGCAACAACAGGAAGCCCTTAAGGGGAAAAGGTTAGATTACTAGTGACCCCCACATTCTATGCTCTAGGTTAAATTTTCTTTTTAAAGCCAAGTTAACCCTGTGCTGAGGAAAACTCCATTCTATACAGAGTGCAGAAAGGGTGTGTATCAAAGGAACGGACGAATTATTGGAAAGTCAAGGTAAAGTCAGCCATAACTGCAAACCCACATACATTGTGGAAATGTAGTCACAGATTCTGTTTCTTTTTATTAACAAAATTAAACCTCCTAGAGGAGAAACATCATATAAATTGTATTGTTTAAAAATTGCTGTATTCATTATGAGGAGCTTAATTATGGTCATCATTTACCAAAAGAAAAAAAATCAAAGTCTTGTCAGAGAATTCATAATAATGAATGTTTCTCATTAAAAATTAATGAACGAGTGCCTTATATTGAAGGAAGTGTGTGAAATATTCTAATTTTCTTGTTTAAAAGAATTAATATTCATGAATATTAGGTCCAAATTACCACAGTTTAGGTGACTACTTAGTGCTACAGAGTACAGATGTGTTTATTACCATACAAGCCAACTGTATTTGTCAGCATGACTAGATTGTGTTGCGATAAGTAAACACTGAGATCTTCATACCTTCTTTTTAGGTATAGAGTCATCCTCAAAGCAGCTCTGCCCCCACCAGTGACTCTGCAAACAATGCTTCTTCTATCTTAAGACTCTACCAACTCAGCTCATGGGATTACCTGGACACAAGAAAGGCAGAAAACTGTGTATTAGCTTTCAAAATTTCAGCCTAAATTGACACACATGTAAGTACTCATAGCCCAAGGCCAGATAGTCTGACTAACACAGTGGATATGTGAGAAACCAGACATGTACTGTGACTAATAAGTTGTCTACAACAGAAATACTAAAGTCAAAGAACAATATTGGTAAAACACATATTATTTACTTGTTGGGTACTGCTAGGATTATTTACATAGTGTGGAGAGAGAGTGTAATCTTTCCTAATCCGGTCCCAATAATGCTATATCTTCAACTAGTACAGAATTTTATTAATCCATAAGTTAATAAATTAATTGCCATTGTTCTACATGAGTATAAACAAACTATAAAAATATATAGTCTGAAAGGTATTGAACTACCAGTGCCAAAAATGTGTCTCTAGAGAATAGAGAGTTGTTCCCTTTGGTGTGGAATTATACACAGGCAAAGCTCCTATCTTCAGGTAGACATATTTTTCCACTAAAGTGTAAGGAATGTTCTTTTTTGGCCAAATTAAAACAGAAGGGAAGACTGTGACTGGAAATGACTTTCCCTTCTGGAACCCGGTCTGAGGATGCACATAATAATGCTTTACTTTCTTCTTCATCCAGAGGCTAACACAGTAATTAAATGAAGAACTGAAGTAATTAAATGTGTATTTGACAGCATTACCTGGCATTCATTGTCTGAGGGCACTGTGGCATAGTTAATCTAAGTACTGACCATCTCTTACAGGAGGTGACCTCAAGAACACATAATCATAGCAGTACCTTATTTGCCTAAAAATGACTGTGTTCACAGTTAGGTTGGTGGACAACATAATGATACAAATGGGCTTTGCATTGGCTGCAAGAATTTAGACATTGGGTTTGTTGACCTATATTTAGCCCTGCAATTGACAACTTCTAGGAAAAACTAGGAGGTTCTTCATGTTGATCCATATGGGTGAGTCCTAATAATGGTGCAGATATTAGCCTGATTTCAATAGAGGCTAAAAGAAACAGACACAGAAGAATTGAAGAATACTGAGTTAAAGAATACTGTATATATTTAATGTTTAACATAAAAATACATTACTATCAGGTGCTTCAGGTTTTATTGAACTGTTGATGAAGTATTACAGGATTTAGATGCCAGAATTCATATACTTCAATAATCTAATCTACTAATAAGATATACAATTGCCCATCATGCTCTTCTATATCATTGGTTTTCAAGCTTCCTAATGCTGTGACCCTTTTATACAGTTCTTCAGGTTGTGGTGAGCCCCACTCATAAAATTATTTTGTTGCTATTTCATAAATATAATTTTACTACTGTTATAAAAAATAATATAAATATATGATACACAGGATATCTGATATGTGAACCCGAAAGGGTCCAAGACTCCCAGGTTGAAAACCACTGTTTCTCACTATAGTGTATGCTCCTGTATCAATGCTTGAACAAAACTCAAACTTGATTACCCTAATTTGATCAGAGGTAGAAGGAAAAATTTGAATATAAACATGAAATTACCTTTGATGCACCAAAGAGCAATAAGTAATTCTGTATGACAAACATAAAAATTATTATTAATTACATTTAAGCTCACATGCCACATAATGATATCTTGGTCAACAACATCATGTATTTACATTAGTTTATACATCCTAATGGCATCATAGCCAACTTAGTCTGTGTATGTACAGTCTGTGAAATTCACATGATGATGAAACCATCATAAGATGCACTTTGTAACTTGTATACCACCCTTAAGTGATGCATAACTATATTTACAGGCTTGTTAGAGATGGGAAGGCTGTGTTGGTAACTACCAGTCAAGAAGCCCAAAACTCAGCCAGCAGAGGTCTCTGTTAGACTCTCTACAGTGTTCATGGCCTCTTTGGGGAGTTCTTGCTGGCTCATTGTAGCCTGCTTACTGGATGCATATTTCCATCTAAAGTTTTTAAATATGCAAAAGGGAAACCTGGCACCAGTTGTTGTTAAGTTCTGGTTTGGAAGGCCACCTTCAGAACATAATTTTTGTTTAGATAATTCAGCAAGTTTCAGGGCCCACGTGGTCTACTGATGGAGAAATGTCACTCCTTACTTGTGTAACCCTGCATAAAATACCAACAGGCAGCTTTCCGTCTCCAGGGGAACAAACTGGAGTGAACACTCACCTCTTTGTCATCCTAAAGAACAACTGCTTTGCTATGCAAGCTTTCACCAGCCCATAGTTATGGTCCTTGGGAATAAGAGAGAGCTTTATTTACTATTATTTGTTTATTTCTATTATGCAACACATGCAAGTAAGTGATTAAAACTAAAAAATGCTGGAAGATGAAAACTGTCACCACAGTAAAAAGGGAAGTTGTGAATGTGTCCTTCAAAGCAAAGCAAACTTGCACCAACTCATTTTTGTTTTATGTATGGTTTTGCAACCGAGGGAGGTGGTTCCTTCAGACATATACCAGTAAGTCAGTGGGGAACTTTTATTCAAAGGCTGAAGAGCACAGATTCACTTCTAGTCTCAGGAACCACCATCCAAAGGACAGGAAATTGTTTTGGACATCAGGATACCTATGACTACCATTTCTTCCTTTTATTCTCTGTGTGATCTTCATTTACTTAGCTTCTTCTATCCGTTTAGTTCTCTGTGACATGAGGATAACTGGATTTGCTCCACAGGATAGTTGAGTATTAAAGACGATAATAAACTATATAAAATCCTCCTGAATGACTTTTGGTTCCTTTATTACTACCTCTTTAGTGCTTCAGGTAATTACCAGGAAAGCCAAGAATGTATTTTTCATCTTTAAAGAATTAAGTAGCTGAAAATGAATTCTGGTGATTCCTGTAATAAGTACATTTTTTTTTTTAATTTACAGAACTTTATAGCATCCCCTTTATATCTTTGAACACAGGACATGTGTTCTGGGTAGGAGGGACACTGCATGTCTGTGCCATTAGATTGTTCATAAGTTCTTTGGCATGAAACCTATTACTCTGTGTCTCCCCAGCTACCAAATGGTGTAGAGAAACTTTTCTACCAACAAATATAAACTATCAGAAGCAAAATCCAGATAATCTACCAAACAGCCTACATATTCATCACTGGTTATTTGTCATGTTCCCTGAAAGCCTGCTCCATGGATGGCTTCTGCTGATAGGAAAGGGGCTCTTATGTCATTGTTCCTGCTGTCAAGGGCATTCTCTAGCCTGCATATGAAACATTTCTAATATCTCTAAAGCTAACTGATAAATTCAACATTAGGTGGAATTTAAAATCTAAAAGAGAATCTGGGTAAGAGGGTTATCTCTGTTGAAGACAAGGGCAAAAGTGTGGAATGTCCACAAGAGACATTCCTTTTACCAGTGTAGCAGGAAGGCTTCACTGGTAAAAGGAAGCATAGAAGGGCAGAAGAGCAAGAAGTGTGGAAGACATTGTAGGTACTGAGAAATCAAGACCCAAAGGAGACAAACATTATAGAAGATGGTGAAAAGTTCTTCCCTACATAGCTGCAAAAAAAAAAAAAAAAAAAAAAAAAAAAAAAAAAAGTGCAGAGAAGTTGTGGTTTAAAATACAGATGCACATAGGAAAGGCAAATTCTTTGTTCCCACATAGTGCTATGATCTTCATGTATGTTAAGGGGAGGAAAGATTAGTTATAGTATACTATTTAAAACTAGTCCAATCCAGTAGATAAGCAGCCATCTTAGATTTGACCCAGGTTCTTTGTGATCAGTAGTTAGTCTTCCAGAATGCTCTTCATTTCTCCAATTTTTTTTTTCCTTTTAAGGGGTAGTCTATCCCCATAATGTATAATAGAGGACTTTTTGCTTTTAATTCAGTATCTTCCTTCTATTCAATATGAAACCCAATCTTCTCAACCTGTACATGCATACCCTAAAGGAAGGAGGACTGAAAGCCATTTTGACTTGTCCTTTCGCTGCCTTCTCAATTCACTAGGGTAGAAGACAAAATTTTGCCTGAGTAGATCTTTGTTTGTTTGTCTGGAGTGTCTCATACAGTTCAGGATGAGTTTCATAAAGTCCTGGCTGACCTCAAACTCACTTTGTAGCCATGGGTAACCTTAAATTTGTGATTCTTCTTCCGCATCCCAAGAGTTAAGAATTCAGGATATATTACCACATCCATCATTTTCTTCCATTTTACATGATGACTCCATCTTCCTATTTTCCAGAGACATACATGTTTATGAGATAAAGTAGAAGCTAATTATTTACATATCAAAGCATATAAATTAACAGATCATTTGAAAATATTACATCTATTTCCAAACCATGAAAACAAAGCAGAAATTTTTTATGCACAATTCTTGAGTTCTGAAATTTTCTTTTTTATCACCATAGAGGGACCTAGGTCAAGTCTTTTATCTTGTTCCTGTTTCATTTCATTAGCCTATACAGAAGATACTTCTCTTGTTGTGTTAGATCTTTGACTCTGGAATAATAGGAACAAGTCTATGTAAATCAAAACATGCCCTTTCCCCCCATCAATGATGTAAAATTTGTTCCAAAGACATTCAGAATAATATCTAACATTGAATCCATTTCAGAATAAAATTTCCCCTAATATCCAATAGGAGTATTACATAAACTGTTAAAAGTCCAGTTGAACCTACCCAGAGAGAAGCAACATTGTTCTGAAAGGCAAGTATCTAGGAAGGAGAAACTTTGATAGAGATGTGGCTCTCAAGAACCTGTTTTAGATCAGTAATTGCTCTGCTCAATCGTGGAGACTTAATAGACCTCCTTGAAAGAGAAGGCTTGCTAAGAAAGTGATGTTGAGTGTTCTTATCCTACCTTGTCTTTTAATGTCAATAACTTCATTGCTGTAACAGGGTAGATATGCCACATGTCAACCTACCTGCACTCTTCTTGTCAAAGAATTGTATTCATAGCTGCTTTCCCTGTTCTTTTCCTTGTCCCTGTTTTGACTATGAGATGAATAGTTAAAGATAAGGTTCATGTTTTTCATTACCTTTTTCCCTCCCCATACTCTGTCCCAGTTTAATTCCACTACAGATGGTGTCCATGAGAGATGAGCAAGTTAAGAAAATATGCTTCTTTTAGATGTCTTTAGATCTTGGATATTTGCCAAGTATGTTTCTATATTGTGGCCACTGAGCCTGAAACTGAGAAATCTTCAGAGAGCTTGTGAATCAGTCTTTTGGAAAAAACAATCTAGGACATTTGTGAAATGTGTCATTTCTGGCAAAGCAAGTATGAATATTTCTGCATTTGTGGCCATTGTCTATTTAAGAATGACACGATCATGCCAAGCTTGGAACTTGTGATGATAAGGCAAAAGCTGTCAAGATATATATGATTTTCAAACACAGGGCATCCAGAAAGGTCTAGAAGGTCTGTGTATAATGCCATGCATGACATATTCAAACTGGAAGAAAACTCAAATGCAAGACACTATTAACACATCTTGGAACTGTCAGCGTATCTAGTAACGGTAGTAATATTAAAAGAGAATCAATCTTTTGCACTTATTTTTATGGACCCCTACACACAATAGTATCCTAAACTTATTTTTAATGTATAACCATGTGCACCTATTTAAAATACTAGGAAAATATAGCAAAATTCTCATAGTAGTCATTTCTCTACAGAGTGAGTTTTTATATCATCATTTTTTTCTGATTTTTCAGAAACCTACATTTCCTCTGTGTTGAAACAAAACAATAAATCTAACAGTATCTATGTGTATACTATTATAGAATATTAGTATATTAGAATATATTAGAATATTATAGAATATTAGTAGGTAAACTATGCTATAAACACACTTAGCTACTTAGAGTAGTGGCTGTAAAGTCTATGCTTTGGATCTAAACAGCATATTTTAAAATTTTAGGGAGGTAAGAAGAGTAGTGACAAATACCAGAGTCCATGTGCCTCTCTTCTGTTAACCATTCTCTGTAGTCATTTTCTCCATAGAAATACATCCTGGAAAAGGACAGAATGTGACAGTGTGACAGAGTAGCTTCTTCACCTTACTGTTGTTTGGTTTTAGTCACTTATTTATTATTGTTTTTGGGGTTTGGTTAGTTTTTCTTTAAACTACTCAGATAGTTCTAAAAACACAATTAAACCTTCATTACAATGTTTAACTGATAAATTATATGGACTGTGTTAGAGGTCACCAGAATGAGTGATACAAGCGTGCTTGTGCATGCATGCATGTGCTCACACACACACACACACACACACACACACAGTATTTTTAAATGTAAAAGTGACTTTAATTTATAAGGGAAAAGAAACAAATTATTGATTATATTTATGAAGAATACCAGAAAAAAATATATACCAGTACTATCTATAGCCAATTCTTAAGAACTGTCAAGGAGATTATTGCTGTGATCTACAGCAATGGTTGGAACCAAGTTTCCCTCACAGTAACATATATTGAATTAAGCAATCTAGTAGCTTTCAGTGGAGCTTGAGTATGAAATTGAATGTGTCCAGTGATTTTTATATGTTAAAGTCCTCTTGCAGGATGTTTTTTCTAGAACTGTTTCTATAGCCTTATAAAACTTATCATTTGTTTACCATGTACATAACAAGCTCCTGAGATGAAAGTCCAACACTGCCTGAGTAACACTAGCTTTCCTTGTGAGGAAGGCCACATGCTCCTATAAATGTTAAAGACAGAACATAATTTTACTATTGTCACTCTTTGTGGGCTATTTCTATTACTTAAATGCACAGCATGACCCACCCATGTTTGTAGAACATTTGAAAGTTGTTAAGGGAAACAGTAAAGGTGTGTGACGATACAAAGCAAAGCACTGGCCAGGGCCTGAGGGACTGGCCGATCCACAGCAGAATACTCTGTTCTACTGGTTGATGTTCTACTGGTATATATTACTCTTGCTTTCACAAATGACTCATAGGTCATTGAAAAAAAAAAAGAGTCCTGGTACCAGTAGGCAAGTCCTTGGACCCTCCCCTGAATAACTGTTGTGTTGTAGAGGATACCACCTGTACAGAAAGCCATCTCTGAATTATAAAACTGTCACAGAACTCTGTGGTTGAAAAGACAGTGTCACCAGCTACCTAAGTACATTTTTAATAAAAAATTCTTCCACCTTGATCAATCCATGCGCTTCAATTTAGAGATGAGATTAATTTTCCTAGATATACTGTGGTACAGTATTAACACTTGAAATCATCTTATAACCACTTGCTTTCGAACATTGCACCACCTTGGAAGCTGCTTCTGTTGACCTTTAGATTAAAAATATGTTGGATTATCATGATTGACACTTTTAAAATGACTCATTCTTGCCAAACACAGCATAACAACTTTATAACATTCTCTTTTTCTTACGACTGCTTCCACTTTCATTATGTGAATACAGCTGTATTATATGCTGCCTCTCCTTGCCTAACATGCTTTCTTTATTCTTTCTTTCTTTTTTTTTTTTTTCCAGAGTTCAAGAAGATTTACATTCGGAGTTAAATGTTTCAGTGATTGCTCTGTTGAGTTCCATTATACCAGTATAGTTAATCAGAGCAAGTCTAGCCTTGCTTCTATGATTCATTGCATGGTTTTGAACTTAATCGTTTACAGAGAATGAGTACACACATTATCACCAGAGCTGGATTTCTTCAACAGCCTGAGCGACATGGTACTGTAAAGACTTTGTCAACTGCTGCTTCCAGGAACTCCACAGCTGCTAGCATTGCATCAAATATTTCATTGAAGAGCTTTTGAATACAAAAAGGCAAATTGGAAGCCCTAAGATGGAGCAGTACAGTAGAGAAAACATTGACCCCTTATTGCCTTATGGGGTCCTTTGATTTGTATTGAGTACTTTCTTCAGTGTGTGTGGTCTTCACACTCATAATTGACAAGAAACTTTTCTTTACTCTCATTCCTAATCCCATCATAAGCTATTGATTGTTGGCATCTGTTTAGGCATGGGTTCAGCAGACACTGGGTTTTAGAACAGCCTAGGGGAAGTTAGGGATTGTTGTTTTTAAACTGAAGAAGCTAATTGTGTAAGTATTAACATATGTGAGTCAGGCCTAGCAAGTCTTGTTCCTGAACAGCCAACAATGAGGCCTGCCTGCTAATTCAAGATTCCTGGGGAAGGGGTGGCGGCGGAGGAAGAGAGAGAAGAGAAAAATCAGTGTTCACATCCAGCTAGAACTGGTGCACACAGGAGCTTGTTCTGGGTTCCTGGAATGTAGCTGTTGGTTTTCAGGGCCCTTACCAGATAGTTGTTGAAAATTCTGAATTATAAAACTGTCACAGAGCTCTGTGGTTGAAAAGACAGTGCCACCACCTCTTTCAGTACATTTTTAATAATAATAATAATAATAATAATAATAATAATAAACTCTTCCACCATGCTCTTCAATTTAGAGATGAGATTAAAAACCAATACATGTAAATTTTTCATAAAGTTTTACTTTTTCTGTTTTTGCTTCGTTTTATTTTGTTTTGAAGCCAGGGTTTTTCTGTGCAGCTGTGACTGTCCTGGAACTCATAATGTAGACCATGATGGTCTCGAACTCAGAGATCTGTCTGCCTCTGCCTCCAGAGTTCTGGGATTAAAGGCCACCACAGCCAGGCTAAGTTATACTTTTGAAAGATACTAAGTACTCAAACTCAGCACTTTCTAAATACTGCTATATCTGTGCTATTGAAGTCACTCTAGCTTCATGAAATGTTATAGAGAATGGCATCTCTCCTGAGACTGATGCTTTTCCTGTCATTTCTCCAAACAATACAGTGTAACAGCTCTTACATAGAGTTCGCATTGTGTGAGATATGAGGAGTAACCTAGAGACAATTTAAACTCTGTTGGGGAATGTGCATGAATTACATGTAAGTCTTCTGCTGTTTTACATAAGAGACTGGAGTATCTGTGAGTCTGAGTATCTAGGGACACTAAAGGACAGGTGTAGTATTTTGTTTGCTTACCAGAACTTTCAGACCCCTGAAGTATGGGGAATGGCTTGGCCAATTTAGATTTCAAACTTCAAAGTCTGTTCTTTTATTCTCATATTTTATCCTTACTTTTGGATGGTTTTCCTTCCCATGGTGTCACATAAACTCAAACCACAAACAACTCTTAATGGCATTAACTAGTGTGTGGTCTGTATGTCCACTGTTGAATAAGCTACAACTTACTACATCTAACTACAAACTTTCCCAAGGAGCCAGTTATACACTTACCAAAATTGCATGTGTTGGAGTTGTTTCAGTTGAGACAAATCTAATCCCAGGAATGTCTAACTCCATTGGAGGATGCTTTGTGGTTTCCATATCCCAGCTGCTCAGTTCTACTCCATGCCCTCACCCCAGGACACATTGAAAAGTTCTTCCTGGCAGAATATTCTCATTAAAACATCCTGATAACTACAATGTTCATATTGTCAAATCTCTCACTACTTTTCAACTCTTTTGAGTCCCCAGCTTTTGCTGACACTTTTCCCCCAATGTTCTTACTTCGTCTTCAAAACCCGTAACATGAAGTCTCTACAATCAGGATGTGAAGTAGCGTCAATTTCATACGCATGCAAGATGCACCAGCCCAGGTGCCCAGTCACTGAGGGCTTGCAGAGCACTGGGTCCTGGACTCGGTGTACTATCTTTTTTCTTTGCCTTGCAGATTGGCCTTCTGAGTCTATGGGAAACTGACACCAGTTTTTCAACCAAGTACTATATTACTGATGTGGGATTCAGGGAATACGTGATTCAGAATCTGGGAAACAGAAGCTACCAGCCTGATAATATTGTATCTGGCTGTTTTAGGTACCTGGACCATTCTTTGTGAGGACACTAAAAAACCTGGAATATAAGGTCACTGGGGGTTATGTGTGCATTCATCTGTGTGTGTGTGTGTGTGTGTGTGTGTGTGTGTGTGTCTGTCTGTCTGTCTGTCTGTCTCTGTCTCTGTGTCTATGTATGATTAAGCATTCTACCAATATTTGTGTCATATTCGAATATCATTTGAGGGAAAAATGAAAAGTACACACATATGGTGATGCCAGTTTATCTCAAATGTATTCATTTATCCCCACATCCCAAAACTCTTATATGATAAGCCCAAAGCCTCACTTTCTGAAGCATTTCAGTCTTTTTTGTTCATTATTGGTATCATATGCACCAAGAAATTCCTTCAGCTTTACCACTGGCCCTGGTAATCATTGCATTCTCACAAGTTTGTTGGTGATGGTATAAAGATGGGTTCTTCAGAACCATTAGTCACCGCGCATACCTTCCTTCTCTGCTCCTCCATCAACACTCTGGCCTGCTGGGCAGCTTCTGATGAAAAACCACCAGCAAGTTTCTACTCATTCCTGCTTTACAGAACATGTGGTATATTGCAATTAAATACAAATCACACTCTTTCCAAGAAGCCTTGTTACAAAAAGGAAAACAAAACCAAAACCACACAACAAACAAAACCAGCAAAGCTTTGTGAGCAGGTATTTCTATGCAAAAGTGATACCAAGGAAAGAATTCACTTAACTATAACCTCCCCCCCCCCAAGAACTTAAGACAGCTGATTTCAAAATGTTGTTAATTATTAGATTCTCTTTTTAGGTCCTCTCAATAGAAATGCAGTGCATGGCCTATTGCCCCATTCACGTATGCACTTTCCGAATACAGAATAAAATGTTGTGTACATATGTAGTAGCTGTGTGAAAACACTAACTCATCAGCAGGCACTAAAAGCTCTGCAACTCTACCAATTGAACCATTTAGCAACTGCTTCCACCAAAATGATTGCCCTGCTGACATGAAAATGCAAAGTTGGACCTCATAGGTTGGCCAGTAGTAAATCTCACCTAATATTTTAACCCAGTATGTCAAGATTCTGGTTGAGTGAGAGAAAGCTAGGAACACAGGGGTTGAATACCTGAAGATTTGCCCTCCCCCACTGTTTTACAAAAGAATATACCAGTTCACTTACCTTAGGTTGAACTGGAAAAGGAATTTTTTTAAAATGTTGGTCATAGGCTATAAGCTTTTAGGATTAAAGTAATAATAAAATTGTGCTTTAGTGCTGCGGTTCAACTTAGTTGAACGAGCAAGTTCCATTCTGGAGTCTGGCTTTAGGCTGCAGATGCGTTCCATGACTTTGGCCAAGTCATTTTGATCCTCTTTTACAACTATGGACAAGGGGAAATAATACACTATTGGGAATTTTCCCTCTAGTTCCAGAAAGTGAGAATTCTTGCCTGGCTTCTGCATGGGGCTCAGAGGTGTCCAGGCCAGGAGGTCCCAGTGTATTCCTGGCATGTGGCAGCCAAAAAAAGAAGTTGAAGGGAGGGAAAGCTGAAGCGAGCTTTCTCAGCAGTAGGCAGGATCCCGGCCTCTTGCATCTCCAAAGCACTCAGTTTCACTGAACACAGATGAAGGGGAGGACTCTATAGATTTATGTACTGATCTGCATGCTGGGGCTTCAAATGTGATTCATTATGTGCCATTTCCTCTACACCAATCCATCTGCTAAGGTTTCCTTCAGCAGTGCAGAAGGAACTGGAAGCCGAAAGGCGGTTTTAACTGAGAAGAGAGGAACAGCTCGAGATGGTTAACACCACCTGCACTAAGAAAGATTCAAGATGGTATTTGTCAAATATTGGAAGATGTGTGTCTGCTAGCTGAGGGATAACGGGATGTTTTCAGAGACTGTTTTAAAGTTCTACGGCCAAGAGTAAAAACCGCATTTGCTTCTCATAACAGTGGTGATCGTTTCTCTCGTGAAATGTTTATCTACTGATGATCTCATATGGCTTCCTTTGGATTGTCGTCTTGTTTTATTTTCTCTCACCAGAAAAAAAGCAAACATCTTGGTTTCCATCTCTTTCTATTGTACATGCTAAGTGTGTGCCACATTGAAACAAAGCTTGTGCATTTCCAAGGAGCTGGATAAGTACAGACAGTTAGGTGGATGTTCATGGGAATGTTGTGGTGTGGGCATTTGGTCATGAATGCTTGCTGATTCTGAAAGAGGTGGGAAAATAAAACAGATAAAGAAGAGCAGAAAGAAACATGGGGAGAGGAGAGAGGCTACACTATACTCAAGGGTGCAGCAGCTTCGGTGGATAAAGAAAGCATCGCTCAGACCAGCTTGCAGGGTGCCACAATGTGTGTCATTCTGCTTCCACACAGTGACCATAAATGCTATGTTGAAAGCAGCTGGCCTTCAGCAAAAATAAGAAAATAAATATATATATATTTAACTTTTTGTGTTTGGATTTTATTACCCATACACATTAAAATATAACATCACAAAATTATATTTAGAGCTTGGAAAAATATTTTGTAGCTTTTCTTTTTACTCCCTCCCCCCCAAAAAAGAACATTTTTTGTCATTAGTGTAATAAAAGGATGATTTAGAAAATAAAAACAATTGTATCTATAATATAATCCATGACTACCATAAAAAAATGGTGTAATGTGCTGTTTGGTTTTTTTTATTTGTAACAGGGTCTAACTCTGTAACCCTGATTGTCCTCAAAGTCATAATCCTCCTGTCTCAGTCTACCTACATAGTGCTGGGACTACAAGCCTGTGTCACCATGTTTAGCTTGCCTCTTGACTGTTTTGTTCTATTCAGCGTTTCTATATAACTATAGTCATTTACATATTATTCTAGTTTCATTTCTGTTGTTATGATAAAATACCCTGACAAAAAGCAAGTTGAGATGAAAGGGCTTATTTGTCTTTCAGTCTGGGGGGGGGGGTGTTAAATAAAAATGTTCCCTCTAGGCTTGGGTGTTTGAATAGTTCATCTCCCTGTTGGTGGTGCTGTTTGGGTAATGTGGTGATTTGAATAAGAATGACCCTCCTAGGCTCAGATATTTGAATGTGAAGTCACCAAAGAGTGGCACTGTTTGATTTGAAGGAATCCCTGGGAGATAAGCCCTTGTTAGAGTAGGTGTGGCCTTGTTGGAGGAAGTATGTCACTGGAAGTGGGCTTTGACATTTCAAATGCTGATGCCAGGCCCATGCTTACTTTCTCTCCTGGGCTGCAGATCAGCTTCTGTTCCAGTAGCCACACTACCTGCTATGATGGTAATGAACTAAATCTCTGAAACTGTAGGCAGATATGCCCTTATATAAGAGTTTCCTAGCTAGGCAGCAATGATGCGCACCTTTAACCCCAGCATTTGGGAGGCAGAGGCAGACAGATCTCTGGGCGTTTGAGGGCAGCCTAGTCTACAGAGCAGGGTCTTGTTCCTACAGCCTCGGCCCCACAATCATGGACCCTTAACTATCTGGAAATTTAAGCCCAACCACTCTTTCTCCTATGAGTTGCCTTGGTCATAGTATCTTATCACAGGAATAGATAAGTGATTAATACACACTCCATCACTGAAGAAAAGCCAAGGCAGAAGCTCAAGAAGCTCGTCAAGAACACAGAGAATCAATGTATCCACGAACCCTTCGTGTTTCATCTAGCTTTCTAGGAAAATGGTATCTAGGTCATCAATTAATAATCCTCCATAGGTATGTCCACATCAATTAACAATCAAGACAATCCCTTATAGACATGTCCACAGGCCAACCTGACCTAAACAATTTCATAACAGTAACTCCTTCCAAGTGATTCTAAGTTGTAAAAAGTTGGCATTTAAAAATAACCATTGCATGTTTAAATTGTCTATCTTACACGTGCTGTATAGCATTATATTTTTATCATTCTTGTTTAGTATTCTTTTAAAAAATAGTTCTTGAAACTAAGTACTGTGCTCTGCATGGCTACAGGGATCCACTTACCTCAGGTGAGTGGACTGAAGACAGGAGGGACATATAAATACATGTATAGAAAAGCTGGGGTTTCCGGGGAATGGTGACACATGCCTTTAATCCCAGCACTTGGGAGGCAGAGGCAAGTGGATTTCTGAGTTTGAGGCCAGCCTGGTCTACAGAGTGAGTTCCAGGACAGCCAGGGCTACACAGAAAAAAACCTGTCTCAAAAACCAAAAAAAAAAAAAAAAAAAAAAAAAAAAAAAAAAAAATATCTGGGGTGGGGTCAGGTGGGCTGCATTAGTTCTGACAAAGAACACTAACTGCAACAACCCATAATAACCTCAACCTGTTAGTTTATACACATGAGCCAAGGTGGTAAATTTACCACATACAGCTGAATAAGGAGGCAGGTTTACAGTATACAACTAAATGAGGAGGCAGAGTTAACTAATCTCAATAGACGTTCTCTTTAGGTAAGCAGTCTCAGCAATCATCCTGGAGGAGAAAACTGTGGTTGAGAGTTTCTATGTGCATTGTCAACATTCCCACTCAAACCAGAGGAAGTCTTTGTCATTCCTCTGAACCTCACCCTGGAAGGCTTTACCACTCCTATGGATCTGAAGCCTTGGGGCCCTTGGCCTGGCCATACCCAAAGTCAACCAGTATAGACTCACTCAGATCTGTCTGCTCCCTATAGCTAGGTATGGATCATATCCATAAAGTGCTTGCTCATAACCAGAAGACCTGAGTTTAGATCTCTAGCCCTCATGTAAAAGCTGAGTGCAGCCCATGTCTAACCCCAGCACAAAAAAGTGGACACAGGCAGATGCTGGGTCTCACTCGCCAGCTAGTCTAATCAAAATGGCAAGCTCCAGTTTTAGTAAGAAACATCTCAAAAAAACAAAAACAAAAAATAAAACAAAAACAAATAAACAAACAACAATAACAAAGCCAGGTTGAAAGTAATTGAGAAAGGCATCCTAGATATCCTGACATCAAACTCCTCATCTCCCACACAGATGATCATACCCACAGGCACGTGTCCATGCATGCACACACCCATACACTCATACACCATACATACAACACACACATCTAGAGACATACAATAAAATAAAATAAAGTTTAATGATTATATTGTATTTTCAAGCTGATTACAATTTATTTATCCTGATGCTAATTCCATATGCTACTCATGTGTTATATTAAAAAAAAAAAAGTTCAAAAGTAAGAATAGCCACTTGTAAAAAATAACAATGTTACTTTAAAACTGTAACTTTCCTAAGATTTTATGGTCTGTAAAGTACAGAAAGACAATATGGGGTGCTCTTTTGAAATTCTCCAGAAAATATTCTGGAAAGCTTAACTATTTTTTTTTTTGATAGCTAAATCATAATAACACTTTTGGCCAAAACAATAAAGACTGTAAGGCCATGTAAAAATTTTTCTTTTTCATATTGAGACTCATTTCTTGAGAATATGTTCTTAAAAGATAAAAACATCACAAGTGGAAGCTTTTGCGTGAGTTTAAGGTTTTAATATACATCACCAATATTGCCAAATTTGCTTCCTAACTGGTTCATTGATATATAGGTATTCATACAAATACAATATCATTCCAGAATCACTATGATATTATAGACAATCCCTGCTGCTCTTAGATTTTAATGTGCATGAAAAAACAAATCAATATCCATTCAGCAATACTATTTCCACTATGCTAGGCACACACTATTATTTTTCTAAGGTGTATCCTTGTGAGATTTAAGGACTCTGTGAGCCTCAGTAAATGCCTTGTCTTGGGCTTCACCTTGTACACAGTGTAACAGTGTTGAGGTGGTAATTAGACGCTGTGCCCCAGTTATGACCAGATAGTGCTGGTCTTCCACAGTGAGTTAGTTCTCAAGAAAGTGGATTGCTACAAAGCAAGCCTGTAGTTAATCAAATTTAAATGTATCCCTGTCTAACTTGTAAATGAATGAGACTCATACTTCCGGCTATTTTATTTGGCTTTGACAATTACTGGGGGATAACCCCTTATCTACTCTTCTAACTGCTCAGCTGACTACTTTCCCAGCGGTATGCCCCAAATATCTGCTGTTTCTCCTGGCCACGTGCTCATGGTCCGTCTCCCATCATGGCAGCTTCTCCACTTTACTCTGGTTCTTCTTCTCCTTCTGCAGTAACTCAAAACCCATCTACTTCTAATCCTGCCAATAATTAGCTGCCCCCATTTTTGTTTAACAATGGTTTTAAATTAAGGAACAAGGTTTGCACAACAAAAGCTGGTAAACCTGAGAATTTACTTGTAGGCCTAGACCTTCATTCTGGTGCAGAATTTAGCATAACAATACACAGCCAGAGACCAAACCTCAACACAAGCCTATACTCCGTATTTGCCTCTTATTCTGGAATCTGTTCCATATCCATTTATCTGCCAAGTTTTGCAAGAGCCAGCAAGCCCTGGCCAGGATACCAGCACCCTTTGCTTTCATGTTTTCCAGCCTTGAGTATGTGGCTATAGCCAGCCAAAATTAACTAAGACAATAAGATACTTTTGAGTATCATTTATGCAGATTATAGACGAAAGTTCTTTTGACTATCATATATATTCAGATTAGAGTCTAAAGTTATTTTCTACTGGTCAGAAAGAAACTGAAGGTTACACTGGTTCTTTTTAAAATACCTACATGGAAAATGATACATGGTGTATACTGGTGAATATTTGCAGAATTGAGCAATGATAAAACGCATGAATCCATATACTGAAGTGTTCTTTTCTAGCCACCTATTTAGAAACAGTCCTCTTTCCTCCATCATTCCTTCCCACAGTTCCAACCACAGAGCATTTAGCCAACACTGAACCACCAGTGACCAACTTATGCCACAGAATTTTCATATAGCTCATAGGATGTTGAGGTACTTGTCAGTGTAAGAAGCAAAACCAAATTACTCTTGCTTTTCCCAATGTCACAATGACCATCTTACCCAGTGGGTAAGACAAAAGTAATGGAGGCCACAAGCATTCAGTTTTCCTTGGGGATCAAAACTAGAGATAACACCAACGTTTTCTAAAGAACAAAGGTCTTTCCATTTGCTAAGTTTCCAGCTTCTTTAGAAGTTGTTAAAAGCAACAAACCTCAGAGTAATTTTCTTGTTGACAACTGGGATTATATGGTATCGCTTTTATCCTAGACTTTTTGGTAATATTGGTTTTATTGGGTTTTAATCAACATGATTTTGGGAAAGGCTTTGAAGTTTAATTTAAAGGCACCATGAATAAAGGTGAGTGGGGGAAATAACAGCATTGTGGTATACCTAATAATGAGTAAATGACAAAGCAGTGGTAATTACATGTATTCACAGTAGACATGTAACTTTCATAATATTTATATACAAAGGCCTTTGGAATTTCCAAATCTGTGAGTCCAGAAACAGGAGCATGGCATTTCTGCTGAAAGCCCCTGGCTCCTGGATATCAAGGAATTACCTGCCAGCAGATATACCCACTGCTTTGAAAACTCCCAGTTATAATCCAAGAACCCATCATTTATTCTCCAGATTTGCTGAGGTATAAGTCATATACAAAGCTGCACATACTTATTACATTTAACTTGAGAGGTTTGGACATGTTCATACACCCATAATAGCAGTCATTATTATTACTGTCAAAGGGGGGAAAAGTCCTTCATTTCTAAAAGTTAATTGTACCCATTTTTTAAATAGCTTTTGGTAGTAACAACAATTATCATAGGATTTACCCCCTACCACCTCCTGTAACCAGACAGGAGCCCCAGTGGAACAATAGGGACACAAACCCACTCAAAACTTTCAACCCTAAATGTATTCTGTCTACAAGAAATGCAGGAATGGGGGATAGAGCAGAGACTGAGAAAACAACCAACCAATTACCAGCCCAATTTGAGACCCATTCCATGGGCAATCACTAATCCCTGACACTATTAATGATACTCTGTTATACTTACAGACAGGAGTCTAGCATGACTCTTCTCTGAGAGACTCCACCCACCAACTAACTCAGACAGATGCAGACACCCTCTGCCAAACAGTAGATGGAGCTTTGAAGGAAGGATTGCAGTCCCTAAGACAATAAGAACTCCACAGGAAGACCAATAGTATCAACTAACCTGGAGCCTAGGGGTTCTCATGGACTGAACCACCAACCAAAGAACATATATGGGCTAGATCTAGGCATCCCAGCACATATGTAGCAAACGTGCAGCTTGGTCTTCATGTGGGTCCTAAACAACTGGAACAGGTGCTATCCCAAAAGCTATTGCCTGTACATGAGATATGTTCTTCCAGATGGGCTGCCTTTTCTGACCTAAGTAGGAGAGGATGCACCTACCATCACAGAGACTTGATGTGCCAAGGTGGGGGGATACCAGAGGGGTCTCCAGTTGCTCAGAGGAGAAGAGGAAGAAAGATGGGAGGAAGGATCATGTGAAGGGTGACTGGGAGAGAGGCAGTGAGTGGGATGTAAAGTGAGTAAGTAAAAAAAAGTAAATAATAATAAATAAAAATTTACCCTCTGAATACAATTTTAGGAACAAATTACCATAGTACTAATCATATATAGTATTATGTAATACAACAGATATCTAAAGATTCTCATCAGATATACTAGCTGTATATCCATCAAGTCACTCCCCTTTCAACTTGCCCCATCCCCTGATGATTGCCACTCTCTTTCCTGTTCCTTCCATCCACCCCTCTCCATTGTCCCAACCCCCTTCCTTTTCCCCTTTGTCTCTTCTTTCCTTCCATTGAGCCTTGACTAAGAGTGACAGCATGTAAATATTTCCCATGTATCTTCTTGCATTTCTTCAGTCCCATACAATCAGTTGGCTTTAGAGGCAAGGGGATGTTTACAAAATAAAACAAAATGGATTTGTTTTGTTTTACTCATTACATGCCAACTAACTTTTTGTTACTCCTGCCTCTAATGTTTTCTTCTATGAAGAAAATCCAACGGAAGAGCACACTCTTCTCCCAACATCCACTCAGCAGCATATAAAGACACTGCCTATCTGGGCAGTGGTGGGAGATACTTCATTTAGTGTTCAGAACCCATGGATGTCTCTTAGCATCCGACAGTGCACAGTATCCCTGACAACAAAGAATCATCTGACCTTAGATCTCAACAGGGCAAAGTATGGGAAAACCTAACTCAGGGAGAATTAGAATAATACTAAACTAGAAATGCCTGAAGTCTTGAGCCAGTCTCTTGCCCTTTCTTATCTCTTTTAGACTTTCCTGTTCACAAACTCCATATCTTTTTTTTTTTGTTCTACTTCACAAATTATGTTTAGTGGGGCAGGACCTGTCATCCATAAGAAAGACCTGCAGTCTAAGGGTGTATCTCCAGTTCAGAAGAGTGACAGGAAACTCATATGCTTGTACTCCCTAAGCCTTATTGATTAATCTACTCTTTTTAATCTCTTTCTTCCTCCTCTCCCTCCCCTGGCCTTTCTCTTTCTCTCTACTCCACTCTCAGTTCATTTAAGCATAATTAGAAAAAGGGTTAGTACGTTTCTATTCCTTCAAGCTGCAGGATTGTGTGTAATGAAGGCAACATGAGATAGGAATGCTTCATGACCAGCTGGTTTACTGACCACCTACCTACCTATGTCCATTTTCCCACTAGTTCTACAGTTGACCAGTTGAAACAAATGGTCACAGTAATGAGTACTATAGGTAGGGCAGTTGGAAACACTAACACTCTTAGAGACAAAGACTGGGAGAACTGATTTATTTAAAAATGAAAGAATGCTCCTAAATGGGAACAAAATATACTCATATTGTGTGGGATGTACCTGGTACATATATTTCCAATTTGAAGAAAAGAGTAAACATGTCATTTTTTTATAACAGAACCTATATTTCCTCCCATAAAATCATTTTTCTTATACCCTTTGTCCATGTGGCTCAATTACATACCTGACTATAAAGCCAGGAATGAAGCAGAGGCCCTGTTCATACCATCCTCAACTCCTCTATGCCTCCACATGGTTCAGCACAGAACACAAGCATAAGGGCAGCTCAATAGTGGGTGCTTGAGGGAACAAACTAGAAAGAGACCATTTTTTTTTCTTTCTACTGACTTGATGCTATGAGATAATTAGCCTGAGCTGACAGAAACATGATTCACAAAAGAGAACCCAATATACTGAGCTGCAGAGAGAGCTGTGTGAGTAAAAGTACTTGCTGTCCAAGCATGAGGACCTGAGTTTAGATCCCTACCACTCACATAAAACCTGGCTGTGGCTACATGTACCTGCAACCCCCATACTGGGTTGGGAGTAGGGAGTAGGAACAGTGGCTCACGAGCCAATCAGCTAACCTAGCTGAAATGGTGAGCCCCAGGTTCAGTGGGAGACTCTGTCTCAAGGGAAAAGATGGAGTGTTATTAAAGCAGGACACCGGATGTCCCCCTCTGCTCTCTGCATATGCACACATGCACACACAATCAACGTTTACAGCTCTGAACACTAAGAGATATAAAGGACAAAAGAACCCTAATGGAATCGTTTGATCATGCCTAGCTTTAAGATTTCTTAGTTACATGAGTCAATAAATCTCATCACTGCCATGCTTTACAAGAGAAAATGCCCTAAGTAAACAAAGACATCGACCCTGGACTTGTCACCTTAATCTAACCGTAAATAAAATAATCTCTTCTAATCCTGGGTACTTAACGCAGTCCTCATCTTCCTTCCTTCCCTTCCTTCCCACATTATACACTTTTGGTCTCATTTGTTCAGCTTCTCTGTTTGCATTTGAAAGCAATTCCTGTTTGTCATGGATAAAATGTCATGGTGAAGTCATGTTACAAATGAGATTATAAGTGAACCATTATTGTGTGAAAACATGATTTCCATGCTTACCTGGCCAAATCCTTGGAAAGGCTCACCCTAACTGAATCTGATTCTTTAGTAATAACTAAAACTAACAACAGAATTTTGTCAATAGATCCTACCTTTCATTAGTACTTGGCTGATTTTCACATATAACCATAATGCATTGGGTGTGGCTCCAGGCCTCCCATAGATACCGAAATCTAAGGATACCTAAGTCTTTTTTATAAGATAAAAGTATACCTTTTCCATATAGCTTTGTATATCTCCCTATGCTTTGGATTATCTTTAGATTACTTCTAGTACCAAACGGGATATTATGCTAGTCTTTGCTATGATATATTATTTAAAGAATGATTTTATGAAGAACAGCTTGTAGCAGGTCATACAGCACACTCTTGCCATTGTTTATTCAAGATTGGTTGAATCCCACAAAATCAGGCCCTGCAAATCCAGAGTGAGATAGTGTTATGATAATTGTCATCTGAGTTACCTCATTTGAGCCTTCACCTATAACGTAGACTTCATCTTTCTATTTTACAGAGGAGAAATCTGAGACATGGGGGGGGGGGGGTCTTTCTCAGCAAGATACCAAGGGCCATGAATCTAACAGGAAGTGGCAGTACAGAGAATCAGATGAGACTCCAGATTCTGCGGCCTGGCCTTCACTACCCTCTCTCCCTTTACAAGAGCACTCAGGCAAAAATAAGTCTCTTTGTAGCAAGTTTCCTTAGCAGTCAAAATGGTGAAAATCAAGGCTAGGCACTATTACTCATCTTTCCAATGACATCTATCCATTTTTTCTTTTTTTTTCTGGTTTTTTGAGACGGTTTCTCTGTGTAGCCCTGGCTGTCCTGGAACTCCCTCTGTAGACCAGGCTGGCCTCGAACTCAGAAATCCACGTGCCTCTGCCTCCCAAGTATGACATCTATCTATAAAGCAATCCCTTTATGGCACTGGCAAGGAATCATTTTAAAATTTAAAAGTTTGCAGATGAAAATAACCCAGAATTAGTACCCACTAAAAGGTGTGAGTGCAATGACCCCAAACTACCAGCCTGCTATCTCCAGGTCTGTTTTACTACTGCAAAGAGGAGAGGGAGTGAAGTGTTGTGATAGCAGTGGTTATTGGGGTCCCTGCTATGTGTATTAAAATGGCCCTTCGCATCCATCTACCTCAAACAATTGCTTGTTAGATCCAAACCTTCCATGGGTACGAATGTAAATGTTTTGCAATGGGGTACATAACACAAAAATGCAACTAGCTGAAAGGCTGATTAAAAATTCTGAGTAATACAGAAGGTCATTCTCCTTTTCCTCCTCGTAGGGCTGTGTGTTTGCACTTGGCAGGCATACACACTGTGGCCATTATCCTTGCTCTGGGGCAGCAACCAATGGGTTTGGTGTGACTAAGAAAGAAAGCGCTTAGAGCTGAGCTCTTGGTGGCCTGCTTAACCTTTTGGCTGCGTCCAGTTGCCCCGCTGACACCTAAATGGACTCAAGAGAAGCCAGAGAGCTTTGTGAATATGCAGGACTTTCCTCAGAGGGCCACAATAGGCCTCCATGACTAAAAGAAATTTGGTTCCTCAGCAGCAAACTGCCCTTTTAGGGGAGCGAGAAAGAGGAGAGGAGGGGGGCGGGCTGGGATTCCAAAGGAGAGAAGGGGAGAGAAAGCAATAAATTTGAAACTGCTCTTTCTAATTATAATCAAAACTAGAGCCGTAAATGACAGCAGACACTTTTAGATACCGCTTGCTTGCCTGGTAGTCGTCTTCCAGTCCATGATCTCTGAATATGGTTTTGTTTTTGTTTTTGTTTTTTTTTTAACTGCAGTGGGATCTTTGGACCATCTTCGGTATGCCGGGCCACTCTTGCAAGTTTGTACGACAACGACTCCAGCTTGTTGCAGTTGCTGACCTGATTGGATCCTGCACTGCTTTGATCACTTAAAAATGAAAGCCGTTTTTATTGCAAATTGTACTGGAATGATTTCAAAACTAAACAAACCACAAGGGCTTGTTCTATTTATTCTTTATTGCTCGCACATTTAAAGGAACACCAAGGCTCTCGTTCCCTCACGCCCTCAAAGACGACTGTTTAGAACATTCTTTTGAAACCACCCTCTCTTTTCACATGTGAGGCAAAATCCTGGCGAGGGTGCTTCTGAAAATGGCTCAACAGCTTGGCATTCTCCGTACGTATAGGACATCTTGAGTGTCTTCACTATGTCCTTGCCTGGGTCTGAGTCACAAACTTGGGAGAATCTGTCTGAAATCTAGCAGTGTATAGTCATGTATCATGGGGCACAATAGATAAACTCTGATTTTCCCTTACACATAAAGTGGAGGGTAAAGCCCTGTCTCATTTAATGTTTTAAAGAAAAATAAATAGATATGATTTTTATTTGTAGTGTTATTTTCAGCTTACAAATGAGGAAACTGGACTCTAAGATAATCAAATACCCATTCAGCTACTCAAAAATCGACATAGATTAAGGTGCAAAGACCAGCCCTGCTCTGGTCTAACGTTCATTCTCTCTCTCTCTCTCTCTCTCTCTCTCTCTCTCTCTCTCTCTCTCTCTTTTCTTTATAGGAAGAGAAGGGAGAATTGCATCACCTTGAGTCCCTAACACCCCCCCTTAAAAAGGATCAGCAGAGTCCTCCTTAGAAAAACATTTTAAAGCTGTCCTTTTCAGTATCTCATTTTTTTATGAAAATGTCCCCTAATTAACAGAAAATAGAAGACAACAAATCTAGAGGCCATGGCTTTAAAGGCACTATTTGCATAATGAGGTATCTGTGGCAAGAGTTGCTTCCTCTGGTCTTTTTGATCAACAGTAGTGATAGCCTTATCTCTTCCACGCTATAGTCAATAGGATATTAAAAGGCACCAAATACCCTAACACTCTCTGTACTTTTGATTTTCTGCCATACTTTCCAAGTTAATGAGGAAGAGGGTCAAGGGAATTTATTCCTGTGCTTCAGGAAATCCACAAACAATATTAAAAGAGAAGTTGGTGGCAGATTAAGAAACTTTTAATAACCTTGTGCAAACCTTCCAGACACTCATTACTCAGTACAGGTGACTGAAATATGCAATCTCAAAATATGCTATGGGAGTTGGTGGAAAGCCAGAGGCTGGAAGGAGAAGGGGGAAGGGGGAAGCAAGGCAAGGGGAAAGAGGGAAAACCAAAGAGGTCAGTGAAAGAGTCAGCTCTACTTTCAAAAAAATTACTGTATTTGAACTAAAATACTTCCATAAGGAGGAATGGTAAAAAACCTTGAAGGGCTTTGCATACATAGTGTCTTGAAAGCCACTAACTAGAGACCATTGGTGACTCATCTGATGCAAATGTGGTTCTCCCATACCACCACCACCCCACCTCTCTGCTCTTCCCTGTTTTCTTCCCTTTATCACTTCCTCTCTCTTTGTAAGACACTATTTTTGAAGCACTTTCCTGATGTCTTGACCACTTAGAGTCTAAAGGTTGAACATTTCAGGACATTTCCTGCTTTCTTATTAAACAGGTCTTTTCCACCCACTTGCTATTTCTCAGCACCAGTGATGAATTCACACAGACAGGGATTATCAGTTTCACTCAGCATCTAGCCTTAGCTCTTTCTGGGAACTTATGCCATCCACATAATAGAGTGCATCAGGAATTATAACCATTGCTAGAGATATGGCTCTGCAGTCCAGTAGGCAAGGGTCTGGCTTCAATCTTTATCAATATAGAGAATGAGAAGGAAGAGGATCACAATTGACCAGTAGCTATTTGAGACTCAAAACCTTAAGAGACTTACCCAAAGTCACTGTAATATTAAGTACCTAAAGTTACTGTAATATTAAGTGAGGTTTAGAATATCTTAACAAACCCTGAATCCATGGCCTGCATTCTGGCATCAGTTTCTTCTTTATAAAAACCATCATTGTTATCATCTCTGCCCCCTTTTTTTAACTTAATTTTTTGAAATGGTCAAATATAATAATATTTGTGAATTATTCATAATGTCAACATAACTATAAGCAAATGTGCTTCTGAGGTTAAAAGAAGGACATGTATCAGTTATTGTTCTTTCAGCTATGACAAATACTTGAGAGATCAAACTGAAAACCAGAAGACTTACTATAGATTATTTCAGGGGTTCTATCTCTTGTCATTTAGCCCTAGGTGTTTAAGTATATCATGGCAATAGGACCATGTTGCAGAAGAGAACTGTCTCTGTTTTCAGATCCTCCGCAAATAGCACCAAAGCTTGGGGCCCAGATTTTGTCTACCAATCCTTTTTAAGGGCATTTCACATTCAAATCATAACAGCAAGTTATGGTGGTAAAAAATCCCACCATCAAGAACAAAGAGAGAATGCCACGCCTACAATACAGTGAAGATCACAGGGGCTATAATGGAGTGCCCTATGGCAGACCAGAAGTAGAAACCATTCGCTATAAAAGAAAAGAAGAGTAAATATTACAGATTTCGTGGCCCATTTGTTTTATTTCACATGCTCGACTCTGCAATTAGAAGCAGCCTTTAGCAATATGTAAATAAGTGAGTAGGGCTGGCGTCCAATAAAACCTTATTTGTGAACACGGACATTTGAATTTCATATCGTTTTCATGTTTATAAAACATTATTTTTCTTGAAGTTTTTATTTTAATCATTTAAAGATGCTTTGGAAGACAGTTTTAAATTGCAGGGCATCCTCAAGCAGATTGGATTTGGCCCACAGGACATAGGTCATAGGTCTCTGATATAGAACAGAGGAACTGATAAAATGGCTGGCTTGAGCAGATACTATTTGGTAGGAAATACTTTGTCACTAAACTTCATTATGAAGAAGATTACAAAACCATATTAGACTCAGGCAGTGGTAGTACATGACTTTAATTCCAGTACTCGGGAGGCAGAGGCAGGTGGATCTCTGTGAGTTCAAGTCCAGCCTGGTCTCTAGGGTGAGTTCGAGAACAGCCAGGGATACAAAGAGAAACCCTGTCTCGAGAAAAACCACACACACACACCAAAAAATGACAACAAACAACAACAAAATGTATTAGTCTAGGGTGCTTTGCATCACAAGATATCTCAATGGACTATAAAGACATTTATAATATGCTTAAGAAGATAGTTGATGCCGGGCGGTGGTGGCACACATCTTTAATCCCAGCACTTGGGAGACAGAGGCAGGCAGATTTCTGAGTTTGAGGCCAGCCTGGTCTACAGAGTGAGTTCCAGGACAGCCAGGACTACAAACCAAAAAAAAAACAAAAAAACAAAAAAACCAAAAAAACAAAAAAACAAAAAAAACAAAAAAAGAAGAAGAAGAAGAAGAAGAAGAAGAAGAAGAAGAAGAAGAAGAAGAAGAAGAAGAAGAAGAAGAAGAAGAAGAAGAAGAAGAAGAAGAAGAAAAAGAAGAAGACAGTTGACTATAGAGATATCCGGCTTCATTTAGAAATTTAAATGCCACTAGAGACCCAAGTTCTTTCCATCAGTTGACCCTTCCATGCAAAGCACATGGACCTTCATATTTATGCATACCCTGAAGACTTTAGCCACAGGCCCAAGCACTGGATCACCAGAACATTTTCACCTGGCAGACAGAAAACTTTCTTTCTGACATGTTAGTTTCTTTTGTCAGAAAGCAAAGGCTTTCTCAGAAGCCCCACTTCAGATAATACTTTTGTTAAAGGGGAATAATGTGGCCACATTTTTGCATTGCAAAAAAATACAAAGTTATCTCCGGTTGACTCAGACCAGTCATCAGTTGACCCAGACAGAAATGGGATTCCAGAAGCAAGATGGAAGTAATGGCTTTTGCCATAGTCACTGACAAGATCTGCCTTAAAGGAGCAGTGTATTGTGGGAATTTGTGCCAGAGGCCAAGTACAAGTAAGATGAAGCTTTATATTCTCATAAGTTTCTTTATGTTACTACTTACCAACAATATGGGGGAAAGGGGGAATTAATGCTTCTAGTTTGTAAATTCACACACACACACATACACACACACACATACACACACACACACATACACACACATACACACACACACACACACACACACACACTAGTAGGTCCATGTCTTACTATCTTACTCATTATGGTGCCTCTGTCTATCACATGTCTGTAGTTCTTGAGGTATAGTGAATACTTAAGAAAATAAAACAAGACTTATAGATAGTATTAAACAAGTCTTCCAGTTAGCAAACAAAAGAGAAGGAAAGACAAGAAGAGAAAAACTGAAAGGAAATAAAAATGGAACAGCCCATGAACTGTGGGGCACAGGAAACCTTCAGCTTTCCCTGGAAGGGAGGCCAAAGCCCTCCTGGGAATAATGTCTGTTCCACACCCAGGTTGCTTGGTACTGTTGGATTCTCTGTGGGACAGAAAGATTTTGTGCAGTCTTTCTCATCATAGTAAGTTAACAACAACAAAATACCACTGTTTAATTATAAACGATGATGGGGTATCTGAAAACATTCAAAAGAAATGCCAGTTTAAAAAAAAAGAAGAGATGTTTATATTTGAGATATTTCATCAATCAGCAGTTTGGGGATCAGAAAGTAGCTCAGTTAGTACAGTTATTATCTTGCCTAAGGACATGAACCTCATCTCTAGAAACCATACTAAAAGAAAACACAGGCATAATGGCATGTGGTTATAATCCCAGCAGTGGGGAGACTAAGACAAGTAGATCCCCTGGGCACCCTGGTCAGCTAGCCTAGCCTGCTTGGGGAATTCCACACCAATAAGAGATCTTGTCTCAAAACATAACACACATACACACACACCGAGAGAGAGGAGAGAGAGAGAGAGAGAGAGAGAGAGAGAGAGAGAGAGAGAGAGAGAGAGAGAGAGAGAGAAAGAAAATAAGAAAGGAAGGAAGGAAGGAAGGAAGGAAGGAAGGAAGGAAGGAAGAGAGAAAGAGGCATATAGCACCTGAGAAATGGCACTAGATGTTCTCTGGCCTCCACAGGCATATTTGCGCATGTGCACACACAAAAGCAGTTCAGAGCTAGGTTTTCAAACCAAAATTTAGAGATTTCACTTTGGATTCCCTCATTTTACAAGATATATGTGTGAGAGAGTATTACAGTCTTCTCTACCTAGTAAACCGTGGCCTTGAACTCTGCACTGGTGCCAACACCCCATGAGTAAGATAGGGGAAGCTATGTCAGGAGCAATAAAGACAGCAATGAGTGTCTTTTGTGTCTAATTTTTGAGATCATGCCTTATGAGTTCAACGTTGTCATCAAATAAAATATTTAACAGTTACATTAATAATATGCTCTTTATTTGTCATGTTGCCTGGTAAAGAGACAGAAAGAGAAGTAGCCCATATACATGGCTATAATTACTATTAATCATGTGGGAAAGCACACATTTGATAACCTGCTTTTATTATTGTAATGCTTTTTGTAGCCATGTCAATGCTTATTACCTTCCCTAATATCTTGTGTGGCTTTCCATCTTTACTCATATGGACTCAGGTACATGGACAGCACAGTTCATACAAGGATTGCAGGCTTATTAAAAATTAGAGGTCGGGGCTGGAGAGATGGCTCAGAGGTTAAGAGTATTGACTGCTCTTCCAGAGGTCCTGAGTTCAATTCCCAGCAACCACATGGTGGCTCATAACCATCTTTAATGAGATCTAGTGCCCTCTTCTGGTCTTTGGGAATACATGTAGGAGACTGCTGTATAGATAATGAATAAATAAATCTTAAAAAAAAAAAAAAATTAGAGGTCTTTCTCCTTTGCTGAGTTTTCTTTGTCTTATATGCTTCTTGTTTATTTCTTCTCTTCTCACTCCTTCCCATGTCCCATTAGGTCAGAGAAGAATGAAGGATTTTTCTCCAGAAAATAGGTTCTGAAGAATTATACTAGTTACCTGGGGAGATGTTTTGAGAACACCATGGCCTTGGATGTAAAGGGAGCTGGTAGTCCTTAGACGGTGATGCTTGATTTTCCTGAGATCTACAGAACTTCAGCCTGTCCTAGTCTACTGCTGCAAGAGCTACAGCATCACTTAGAAAAGAAAGTGTTTGATTGTTGCTTGCTACCAGTTTTACAGCCTTAGTCCATTAGCATCATGGTGGGGAGCATGGAGGCACAAAGGCAGACATGGTGCTGGAGAATTAGCCTATAGCTACATCTAGATCCACAGGCAGCAGGAAACGAAAACCACTGGGCCTGGGCCTGGCTTGGGCTTTTGACATCTTAAAGCCTACTCCCCAGCTCCCAGTGCCACTCCCTGATGACTAACATTCAAATATATAAACCTATGGGAGCCATTCTTATTCAAATCACTATAGAGCCCTAGTGTTACAGCCAGTGAAGAACTTCAGATAGCAAGAAGGGTCTGGAATATCAGTCATTCTTGCCAACAAGACATCTTTTCCGTCTGGGTAGCCACCTACCCAGATAAAAGGTAAGAAACATGAGATACACTGAAATCAAATATGGACAGAGAACACAGATTGTGAAAAAAAAAAAAATGGAACTTGATAAAGAAGCAAAGGAGTGATTGGGGAACCATTGAGCCGAAGGAACTCTTGTCAGAGAGTACATCTGGAATCCAGTGAAACCAATTTTCCATTCCCAAGATGTGACTGGGAACAGAACTTAAACTATTCATAAGAATAGTTTAAAAAATACTCACTCACATGCGTGGATGTACAAGGACACCATCACTACACACACACACACACACACACACACACACACACACAGTCTTATCTTTTTACACTATACACTATTCAAGTTCCTTCAGCTTGGATCTTCACACTTCTTAGGAGTTTCATTTTTACCCAGGATCCCCATCATCCTAAAATATTAGCTGTACAATTCCCGGTGGAAAATGTGGCAGTTTGCTGATCAGGATGTTGTGCAGGCCTACAGATGTTTTTTTTCCTAGGAGGTTGTTGCCAAGAGAGCAGGAGTTAGCAGCAGGTTACAAACAGTGACTTAGGCATCTGTGATTGAGAGCTGGGGTAAGCACAGTGGCACACAGCTTCCAGACAATGCTACTCCTGGTTGGGGGTATGAGAGTGATAACTCATTGGAGAAAACAGGAAGTGCAGACAAGGCTCAATGAGGCTAAACAGCAAACAATAAAGTCCCTGGGGGAATCTATTGGCAAGACTGCTTGCAGGTTGAAGTCTTCCTCTAGGAATCAATCCTACTTGTTGTAGCAATTTACCTGGGGTCACCTTAAGGGCTACCTGCCTCCCCCACTTTTTTTCTCATTCCCTCACAAATGCTTTGTTCATTGATTCTGGGATTCTCAAACCAGAACCTGAAGGTTTTATCCCAGAATATGTTTTATACCTCATAGATTATATGTCAAGTGCTAGATCTGGCTGTTTCAGAGATGAATGGTGCTTAACTCAAAGAGTTTACAGTCTAAAATTTTAATGGAAAAGAGTAATAAATTAGAAAGAAAGCCACATCCTTGCTCGAATTAGTATTAAAGTGTCACCATCAGAAGATACCTTCTTAGGGCAGAAAAGATGACCCAGCACCCAATCAGGCAGCTTGAAACCACCTATTATGGCAACTGCAGGGAATCCAACACCATCTTCTGGACTCCAACGGAACCTGCTTCCATAATGTGCATACCCACACGGTGACACGTTATTACTTTGATTTTTTTTTTTTAAGTTGCCCTAGGACTGGCCTAGGCACGCTGCACATATGTTAACAGTTATGTATCTTAATATTCATGTGGGACCCCTAACATCAGGAGGTGTCTCTAACTCTGGTGTCTGCCTTTAGGGTCCTTTCCCCCTACTGGGCTGACTCTTCTAACTCAGTAGGAGAAGATGACCTAGTCCTACAGCAGCTTGATATGCCAAGGCTGCTTAATATCCATGGGAGGCCTCCCCTGATCTGAAGAGAAAGAAAGGAGGAGTGGATAGGGGCTTGAAGAAAGGACTAAGAGAAGAAGGAGGAGGGAAAACTGAGGTCAGGATGGAAAGCTAAAGTAAGACTTTTAGCAAGACTTGAAAACAAAAAGCAAAAAAAAAGAAGTTTGAAGTAAGTTGTCCTCTTTAGACAAATTGTCCCCAAATGAATCTCTGTGATGAGGAAGATAAATGCCTGTAATTGAGTGTAGTCTAGCAACTTTAAGACATAGCTCATGTCTTAAAGCATAGAAGACTGTGTCCCCCTTACTTCCAGGAAACATGTAGCAATATATATGGCAATATTGGAAACATTTTTGTTTGTATCGATTGAAAGCATGCGCAGAGGAGATAGAAGCTGGAGTGGCATTTACCATCCTGTCCTGCACAGTATGGACCCAGCAACCATGGTCAGCTGAAAACCTGAGAACTTTTACGATATATTAACATCCCCACAAACAGTTTATCCCTCTCTTTGTAGGGTGCAACATTGCTTTCCATGTCTTTCTTTCCATTGAGTACAACTGTCACTATAACAAATGCCACATTTATTGGGTGCTTGGGTGTGGGATGTACATGCTTTGGAAAGAAAGGTCCATCTATTTCTCCCCATTGACCCACTCTCTCCACAATTTGTAAGCATCCTCCTCCGGAGACATCCCAGGAGCTTACAATGAAGGGCTAGGAAGAATTATCAAATAAAATTCAGATGTGGTATCAAATCTGCATTTCAGAAAATTGGTAGATATTCTTGAACAAATAGTCCATGAAATTTGACACAATTAACATTTAGAGTTTGAATATCACTTAGGCTTTGTGGTTTTTTTCATTTTTGTTTTTTTAGGGAAGAATATTGAAACATGATCTCTTTATGTAGCTCTGGCTGACCTGGAACTTGCTGTGTAGACCAGGATGTCCTCAAGTTCACTTAGCTCTGCCTGCCTCTGCCTCCCAGAGTATATCCTGTGTGATAGTTGAAAAGTAGTTAAACCCAAAGTTATTCTTGAAACTAAAATTTAATTTTAATGGGGTAGCCTATATTTTATCTGGGATTTTTTTTCAACTTTAAATGTTTTTATACCCTCTCAACTTCTATGACATTATGATTTATATTCCATATTCTGCACTTTAATAACTACATATGATAATTTTCTATCCACAAGTATATTTTAGCCAAGCAAGTAATATCTAAATGGGGATGTGTGTGGATACTGTTAGTTTGAGGAGTGACTTGTCTAGAAAAAAATACCTTAAACATTTTAAGAACCCGATAAATATTTGGCGAATAGTGTTTCATATCACCTTGTGCTATGCTGGGAAACTCGAAGCTCTCTCGTTTCCAATGGGTATTCCTAAGTCATGATTGTGAGATGAAGACAAACTGATGGTGAAGATGCCAAAGGGAAGAAAGCATTACTTCCAACACAAAACACACGCACTGACTCATCTCTCAGAGAGCCCTGCTTTCCCAATTGTTCCTTTCTTTCCCCACAGTAGACTTCATCCCCATACTCCGAGTGTTTGCTGGACCTAGACCTGATCCTCTTATCCAAGTTCCATAAACAAAGAGAGTAAAAGAAAAAGAAAAGCCCACTTTACCATGAAGAGCTTCCTTTTGTAGGATATCTGGCAAGCTCTGTGCAGCTGTATGGGGGGCTGACATGTACTCAGGTGGCTCTCCGGTATTCAGGAGAGAAATAGACCAGCTCAATTCGAGGCTAACTGCTGGAATACAGGGAGACTGGGTGCCTGATGGAGAAGGTACACCTCTGACCCAGAGCTCCTCCAAACCCACTCACTCTCTAAGTTCAGGGCTGCCTGTGACACATGCTCTTTGAAAATCAACTGGCAAAGCACTGGAGAAATTCCTGACCAACATTACTCTCTCAAATCCTTGTCGTTTGTTTGCAATCACCATTGTTTTTACCACCTTTCTCCTGGTTTCTGGTACACATGATATCTGCCTCTGTGAGACATCATCTGTATCCTGCAACATGGTGAATTTTCTGTTGTCTGTTCACATTTTCTCCCTTAAACTGTAGGCATCTTGAGGTCAGAGGTGGTTTTGAAATCACGCTTGTGATCTCCAGTTTTTTTTTTTTTTTTTTTTTTTTTCATACATGACACACTTAATATTTGTTTCTTGAGTGAGCCACTGCCTCCTGCTAAGCGTGGCAATGTGCTGTATGTGCACAGGCATGGAAGGGAGACATTCAGTTTTATCATTAACAGTTGCAAAGATAGTGTACTGCAGAGATTTTTTTTTTTTCATTTTGTTAAGCGGATTTGGTAAAGAGGAGAAATGAGTTTGTTTGGGAACCATAGGAAGCTTTTTAATATAATTGATGTGAAAGTCTTAAGATTTGGGATAAAAACTCCTGCCCCGGTCTGCTCAGAATTGCCCAAAGTCTGCAAACCTTGCCATTACTGAACCACACGGTGTAGAAAGGCTGTTATAGAAGGCTAATGCCTATCCAGCTGGTGTAATGAAGAAATGGAGGTTTAGGCACGGGAAACCACAGCTCCAACAGAAGGAGCTGAAAAGATATAGATAAGATTAGTGACATATGTAAAGGCCCAGATACTGTGTGACAAAGCCTACCCAGCTGAATAGGCTGAAGCCAGAAGTAATAGGAAGGCCATGTTCTCCCTAATCCTCCCAGATAAGCTGTTCCATCCAGAATTATCAGCCAACAATCTTCAGGGTATCAGGCTGAAAATGAAGTTTCAGACTGCTTTGATTCCTCATCCATAAATGAGAAAGTGCCTGAAGGATCTTTATTTATTCTCGCTCCCGCCGAAACACTCTTCAAAAAGTGCCAATATACTAGCAACAGATGCAGAAAGCCTCCCTTCCTTTGATTGACAGAACATGATATAAAGCAACCCTCACTTGACATTTCAGTTTCATAAGGTTCCTAGCAGGGGCAGAGAAAAAAAAAATCCAGAAGAAAAAAAAAAAATCCACTAGAAAATAAAGAGGATTTATGCAAACTCACATGAATGTTTTCAGAATTAAATTTAACAGTTTTCTTTCTCTGTAGCCCGTATCTGATATTTTGGGTTGCAGATAAAGAATTTCAGTAGAAATAATTTCAGCCACGTGCGTATCAATGCTCATGGCTTATTAAAACAAAGTATTTACATGTTAATGTTTGTTGATTACCAGGCACTTAACTTGCTTAGTTATAAATGATTGGGGTATTCACTCTGGGGAGGAGATGTTTAATTTGGTGTTGTATGTGCTTTAATTTAGACTTCAAAATATGTAATTGAATAAGAAAATGTCATCCCCACTTTTGCATTTCAGTTTTGAAAGGTCATCCCGTGGTTAGTTTGTACATTTTCAAATTCTTGTCACATTGCTCAATAAGATATTAAAGTCAACTGCACCCCTCGACACATTTCTTGCAATTGACATATCAATGTTCTATTGAAATAAAAAGTGAGCTTCAAGCCTACAGACATCTTAAGGAAAAGGGCTTGAAGAACCTTCCAGGTGAGCCCTCCAGAAAGATACTCTTTTTGTTTGGTTGGTTGGTTGGTTTGTTTTGTTTTGTTTTATCAAAGTCAATTCTTTATATTCAATCCAAGTTTTCTGGTAGATTCTCTGTACTGGAGTAGTTAGCTCTGAGGAAACTCCACCATCTTCTGGAACTCCTGGCAAACCTCAAAGCTACTTTAGATCCTGGGGTTCACTGCCTGTCATTCAAAGAGCATTTCAAATGGAAATCTTCAGATTGTAAAGAAAGCTTGAGGTGAGTAAGCACACAAGGAAGAATGAGGTCTGTGTGACAAGGCTCAGCTGGGTGGCAGCCAGATATTTCCAAAACCAACACTCTCATCTGTGTCTCTTCCTGCTTGCCCTTGTTTCCAACAAGCCGAAAAGCAGAAAGCAAACAAATGTTACTAATAATTGTATTTGGATTTTGTTGTGGTAGGTGGTGGAAGCATTTGGATTGCTTAGCAATCTTACACGGGCTGTGGTGGTGCATGTCTTTAATCCCAGCACTTGACAGGCAAAGGCAGGTGGATTTCTGAGTTCGAGGCCAGCCTGGTCTACAGAGTGAGTTCCAGGACAGCCAGGGCTATTACACAGAAACCCCGTCTCAAAGAAAACAAAAAAACAAAACAAAACAAAAAATCTTAAATCATTTTACAGAAAGAGGCAGAAACCTGACAGAAGCCAGCAGAGTGGCAATGGTGAGTCCTCCAGCTGAGCTCCCAGATGCCAGCAGGTTACATCGGGGTCTGTCTCCTTGTCCGTTTCGATTGGGTAAGAAATGACTGTAATGTTTTCAGACCCCAACCAACTACCAAGGGCACGTTAGACTCCTTAATGAACAAAATTTACCTTGGGAGAGGGAACCCTGTTTGAATTCCTACAGCAGGGAATAAAGAAAGAGATAGGAAGAGATGAAGAAAAACATATAGATAGAAAGCTTTCCCATAAACTTGTAGGAACTCCCTTTAAAGACAGACCTCCAAAGACTGCTCATTCAGCACTGGCATATCTACCTTCAGTGCACAATTCAAGTGATGCTTGCCAAATAGATTAGGGGAAGGAGGGCATTGTGTGGAGTTGGGTATCCAGCTATGTGATTATGCGCTAGGAAAAATTTAACTAAGTTTTACACTTTTGTTCAACTACAGGCCCTGACACAGGAATAAATTTGAAAGCACATATAAAACTGGCTCCTGAAAAGCTCAAGGCTTGACTCCCCAAAATATCCATGGGAGATATATTGGAATAACTGTAGTTCTCAATGCCTCATACCCCTTCAATTTATATCATTAATTTATTCAGCAATTCAACAAATGCTGTCCCGGGAAAAATAGTCTTCTCTCTTCATTGAACACATAAGACCATAGGCTGGAAGTGGGGGTATGTCCGAAGTATCCTCCACCCACACTGGACAATATGAACATGTCCTTCTGGGTTTCAAAAGCACTGTGTCATGACTACACTTTAAGAAGAAGTACCCAAAATCAGCAGACAATATTGAAAATGTGATTGCTGTACAAGTTTCTGCTGAAAATTTGATAGTCCTCTTTTAAATCTCCGAATGAGACTAGAACTTTGTGTGTTTTACCTCATTGAATTCCCCAATAATCTCTAGGAGACAAATAATATAATAAGCCCCAGTTCACACAGAAGGACTCAGAGAGAGGTTCATTGTCCAAGACCACACAGCTATTGAGTAGCTAAACTCAGTTCTGCATTCAACCTGCCTGACCTCAAGACCAGCCTGTCGTCACCACTTTATATTGCTGAATTTATGACTCTTTTACTTTTGCACCTTTAATTTATATTGTAATTGGCTTAAGTTCAGCCTGTGTTTTACTTGTAAGATCTCTGGATCTTCAGGTTTGAAGAAAATTTCTGAGTATGTCATGTACACAGGATTGCCACAATATGATTATATGGTATCGGTGTGTGTGTATGTGTGTGTGTGTGTGAGAGAGAGAGAGAGAGAGAGAGAGAGAGAGAGAGAGAGAGAGTGCTTAAAAGTCACGCCATCATTCTAAAATGTACTTTTCATGCATAAGAATACATACTCTGCTAAAGGCAGCATGTCAGAATAGCAATTATAATTTCAGGATAAGCACAAATTAAGTCTACCACTTAAAATGCAAAAACTTCAAATATACAGACTAGATTCCAAAAATGGCCATTTAACATAAAAGTGTTGAATAATTCATGCCGCACTATATGGGCAAAGCTTGCGTGCAGCTGGCATTGGTACAAGTCACGTATAAGCTTACACACTCCTGGTTGCTATTTATTGCCCAAAATTTCTTACAAATGTATAATGTTGCTTGTAGAGGAAGGAAATAATGTAGATGAATCTGTCAAGACTCCCTGACTCTCTTACCAGGCCTTGTGTCAGCAGAATACAATATTTACAAATAAAGACTGTGACTTTTTTTATAAGGTAAATATAGGCATACACTCATTAACACAGGAGATGCATTCCCAGGAAAGGGAGTGCTAAGTAAGGGGGAAAAAACCCTGTTCACTGTGGCATAGCCCATATGAAGCTACGTCCCTCAGATGTTTGCTCAATCATTAACAGTGCTTAACAATCCTTGCTCAAGAACAGACACTCAATAAACACTTGAATGAATGGATTATCCATTGACTTCACCCCCCTCCCTCCCACCCCCACCCCCAAGTCCCCAAAGTCCTTGCATGCCTTTGGACTTTATCTGTTTTGCATAGCAGCCACACCTTTGGAGCCTGCCCTCCAGCCAGCAGAAACGTCTATCTGATCTTTGCATTCTTCTTCTCCGTGATCTTCCCCTAGGGTGCCTCAGATAACCCTCACAATTTAAAACGCCAGTTGATAGGCTTCCCACTTTGTGGCCCTATCTCAACCATGTTTCCTAACATGGTTTGTGGCCTTTCATCAGTTGGTAGGCATTAACCTTGATCTGGAGGGCACAACGGGACAGCAGAACTAGAGAGTAAACAGGGGCAACAGACTGACAGACCCTTTCTTAGTTGAGGACAACCCAGAATACTTTGAGTGTCAAAATGGTGAAAGTAGTAGAGAGTAAGAGATTTGTATTACAGTTTTTTTAAAATACAGCATGCTTATCAGAAAATGTACAAATCTAAAGAATTTATTTTGCTGAATTTGGCAGAAGTGAGGAAATCACCGCATAATGCAGATACAGATGATTATCAACAAGGCTATGGTCTTATTCATAGCCTGCAGCCATGACTCAACCCTTGCTTATCTTACTAGAAATGGTTTATCCAGTAAAGCCTCTTAGTGCAATATAAACTCACCCAATGTCTTTCACCCAATCCTTTATCCAAGTGATTCCAGTGGATGGTTATAGGTAGCTATGACTCATTCCTGCTCCTTGCTGGGGTGTGGCCCACTGCATCATTACATCGGCATCTGTCTAGGGTTGGGTGTGGTTGCTCCTGTCTGTAATTCCAGCAAGCAAGAGTCTGAAGCAGAAGGATTGCTGTGAGTTTGAAGCCAAACAGCCTCACCTGACCACAAAACCCTGTCTCAAAACAAAACAAAATACAAACAAAACAAAAAAGAAAAACCATGGTGACTGAGAAATGATTCAGCATTTCAAAGCATTTGTTCTTGCATACCCATGGTACCTCACAACCATCAATAACTACAGTTCCGGGAGTTCCAGTGCCTTCTGACCACAGTGAACCTCAGGCATACATGTAATACACAGTAATACATGCAGACAGAACACTCATAAGCATAAAATAAATAAATAAATCTTTAAAAGAAATTTTTTAAAGCAAAATAAATAAATGCCTTTTTTTTTTTTACTTTGGGTTATTATAAATAATGCTGTCCTGAAAGAGTCAGATGCAGATATTTACACCCAACCAATGGACAAAAGCTGCTGACTTCTGTGGCTGAGTTAGAGAAGAGCTGGAAGAAGCTGAGGAGGGAAACCCTCTAGAAAGACCAGTGGTCTCAATTAACCTGGACTCCTGAGATCTCTCAGACACTGGACCACCAACCAGGAAACATACACCGGCTGATCTGAGGCCCCCAACACATATACAGCAGAGGACTGCCAGGTCTGGACTCAGAGAAGATGCACCTAACCCTCCAGAGACTTGAGGCCCCAGGGAGTAGAGAGGTCTGGTGGGGTGAGGGTAGAGGAGAGAAGGTGTCAGATATGGAACCATCAGAGGGATATGGACCAGGAGGGGAATAAAGCCTGAACTATTAAAAAAAAAAAAAAAAGATTAAAGAATAATTTTAAAAGGCTAAGCAATAAATAAACATAAATAATGCTGTCTTAAATATTGTAGTACATTTTTTAGTGTTGGTATATAACACTTACATTGATATAAACCTAAAAGAAAAATTAAGAAAGGCAAATGGTGTGTGTGTGTGTGTGTGTGTGTGTGTGTGTTTGTGTGTGTACATGTTCATGTATGTTCAGATGTATATGTGGAAGGAGGGGGCAAACTCATGTGTCACTCCTCAAACACTGTTGGTTATTTTAGGATGGATGTTTTTTATTTTTGTTTGTTTGTTTGTTTGTTTGTTTTTTGAGACAGGGTTTCTCTGTGTAGCTCTGGCTGTCCTGGAACTCACTCTGTAGACCAGGCTGGCCTTGAACTCAGAAATCCACCTGCCTCTACCTCTCAAGTGCTGGGATTAAAGGTGTGCACCACCACTGCCCGGCTTTTTTTTTTTTTTTTTTTTTTTTTTTTTTTTTGACAGGGTCTCACACTGCCTTGGCACTTGCTTAGTAGGCCAGGCTAGCTGGCCTGTAAGCCCTGAGTTCTAGAGATCCTCCAGTTTCTGCTGTCTTCCTCCCTCAGACTTCTCCTCCCTCTTACCCCTACACCTCCCCATGCTGGAATTATAAGTGTGTACTACCCCACCTAACTTTAAAAAAAAAAACAAACAAAAAACAAAAAAACAAACAAACAAAAAACCTTCTTTTAAAAGTCAAACTTGTCCTTGTGCTTGCCCGAACATTATTGACTTTTCTCCCATCCTGGAAAAGCATATTTTTAATTTTTGGAAAGTAGCACCAAAGAATTTGCAAAAACATCTGAGAATTCCAGCTACTCTGCCTCCATTGATCCTTGCTATGGTCTAGTAGGGTTTTGGTCTCTTTGCTTTTTGGTTTTGTTTTGTTTCCCTGTGGTTTGTATTAGTTTTAGTCATTCTGTCATTAGGCAGAGGCAGTTTTACTGGGGCAGTTGTATAGAGACAGGTTGCAGAGAGAGAACAAGCTAGACATAGGTGAAGACAGAACAAGCCAGAGAATGAGAAGGAGCCAGAAAATTAGAACATATTGGCAAAGTTAATACGAGGCCAAGCAGAGCAATTTAGAGGAAGCCAGATCGAATCAGTCATTGTAAAGAGGGGTTCTGAGCCAGGACAGTCGAATTGACCAGCCAGTAAAAGTTCAGATAGAACTAGAAAGGGTGAGGTTATTCAGCAGAAAGTCTCAGAAGCTGAAAACATTCTAGGCCTAGATAAGATTGTACAGAGACTAGAAGCTTCCAGGACTAAGCCTAGGTTAGCAGATGGAGATAGTAAGCCTCCAAGATGACAATCACATCTAGTGAATAAAAGATACTTTTACAAAAGTCATTTTCATCAAATGCTGTCTTGAATAATTAGCCATGTTGTCATTAACTATTCTTTTGTAGATGGACATTTCTGTCACACACACACACACACACACACACACACACAACTCTAGAAGGTCTTTGGTGAAGACAGAACAAATATGTTTTCTCACTAGGCCTTCCTACTACCTGAATGGTCATTTGATCTGCCAAGTTCTCAATTTTAATATGATTCAGGCTTGTCAGTTTTTCCTTTATAGTTAGTCGTTCTAGCATGCCATTTAAGAGAAGCTTCTAGCTGCCCAAGCGAAAAAGAATCTCTCTGTGACCTTTTAAGAAGCCATAAAGCTTTAATTTTTCAATTTAGTTCTATGATTTTTCCAGAACTTTTTTAAAATCTTAGTAGGAATTGCAGGATGTTTTTATGTTTAGAATAGTAAATGAATCCAGCACCAGTTTCAAAATGTACTCTGCTGTGCATTAGAATAGAACTGCACGTTTGTTGGAAATAGTATTTTTTTTATGAACTTGATTTTTTATAATTTTCTGTTTATCCAATGTGCATGAATACAGCCTTAATGAATACATTTATTTTGTTTGTTTGTTTTCTTTGTTTTGAGGCAGTGTTATGGGAGGCAGCCCTAAGTCTATGGTGTTTTTTTTTTTCCTAAATAGTAACAAATTTGCTTTACAGTCTTTAAACGATAGCCCAAATACACAGTGATCCTCCTGCCTCAGCCTTCTGAGTTCTGAAGTGACAGATGTGAGACACCAACCTGGAATAAATAGATATAAACCTCAAACACTCTCCCCTGTGTTCAACAGTATCTCTACTAATCCTTCCCCTTCACCTCCAAATAAACTTTAGAGTCAGATTGGCAATTTCTACAAAACAAAAGAAGTAAAATGTATCTTGGAGTTGGATTATGATATTACTGAAAGCTAGAATTCAGGTCATAATGATAATGGGTCTTCACATAGTTGTGCTAAACCTTTTACTTGAGCACTTTAAATTTTATGTTAGCAATTTTTCTTTTGCATTTTTCTGTGCAGATATTTTATACAATGTTTGCTATATATAGTCACAAGCACTTGATATGATAAAGGAGGAAAAAGCTGTTGGGTATTTTTGTATGTTTCAGAAGATACAGACTATCAGATTGTACACACTCCCTTCTATCCCAATTCCTAGAGTTTGAATTATAAATAAATGTTGCTTACATAAAAATGTCAATAGGGCTGTGGAAGTGAACCTATGATTTTTCTCCTTTATTCAACCAATGAAGGCAATTCCATTGATTATCTTATCAATTAGTTTCGTTAGTTTGCTTGCTTGCTTGTATGTTTTGTTTTGTTTAGTTTTTGAGACAGGGTTTCTTTGTGTAGCCTGGCTGTCCTGGAACTCACTTTGTAGAACAGGCTGGCCTCCAAGTCAGAGATCTATCTGTGTCTGCCTCTTGAGCTCTGGGGTTAAAGGTGTGCTCCACAAAGCCCCAACAAGGTGCTCTGTCAATTGTTAAATCAATCTTCGGTATCAGGAAAATTGAAACTGGCTTTCCCCTCTCTCCGCCTGATCCTCCTTCTTTTCCTTCCTTCTCCTGTTTCTTTGTTTTTTTTTTTTTTTCCTGTTCTGTTTGTTGTTTGTTTGTTTTCCCAACACTAGAAATATAAGGTAGAGCTGCTCCAGTGCCAGGTAAGTACTCTACCAGCAAGCTACAGCTTCCATCCTATTTGATTTTTTTGAGACAAGGTCTCACTAAATTGTCTATAATGGCCTTGAACTCACTAAGTAGGCATTGTAATTCATGAGCCTCCGTGTCTCAGCTTTCTAAGTACCTGGTCATTCCAGGCCTATGCCATCAGGCCTGCCTCTGTTATTCCTTTTACACATTCCAGCATTTAATTTTCAGATTCCGTTCAGAAATATTACCTTCATGTTAATAAGTTCTAAACATGGAAACCTGTACTAGTCTGCAGAACACGGAGCAGAGGGCAGAGGTGTGTAGGTCAGAATCATCATGGTGGCTGCTCCGTGGTGCTGGCTACCTGCTGACTTCTGGAAAAGAAGGAGCCAGCCAAGACACTGACCCTTCCATCGTTCTAAACCCGGGCACTTAACCAGATTGTAATTCCGTTCGTGTTTGTTTATCTCAGAGCTGCTGTAATAAGTGTTGTTTGAGGATCAGTAGGGGTTCCTCATTTTAGAAGGGCTGTGAGGTCAAAACTATAATACTAAGATAGCAACACAAAGATTATCTGGCCTCTTTTACTTCATGAGACCATGAGAAAGAGTTTCAGAAACTACACATGCAGTAACAGTCGTTTACTGAATCTGACATTAGAGAGACTTGCAGATACTTAATAGTACCATTCTTTATACTCTTTTGATCTAAATCATGTAGTCATATTAATAAAAGATACTGTCCACATTAACATGTAAGGGTTGATTGCTTCATTTTATTTTTTTATCTTGTTTTTTTTTTTTGTTTGTTTGTTTTTGTTTTTGTTTTGGCTATTTCTCTGTATAGCCCTGGCTGTCCTGGAACTCATTCTGTAAACAAGGCTGGCCTCAAACTCAGAAGTCCACCTGCCTCTGCCTCCCAAGTCCTGGGATTAAAGACGTGCACCACCATTGCCTGGCATTTGCTTCATTTTATAATAATTTAATAAATACTTTAAATAATTTGCAATCATTGATTCCTACAATGATAAATATTGACAGATAAAAGACTATAGGAACAAAAACTGGAGTTCTCAGAAGGACTCACCAATATAAATGGGTCCTGAGAACAAATGTTTGAGAACCATTGGTTTAACTGGCAGAGTTAAGGTCATGTGAAAACAATATGTTCTTGCATAAATCGAATACACAAAATAATTATTTACAAATGATCTTGCTTGGGTATCCTCTAACTTTGGGCAAAAATTGAGAGCACCTGCCTGGAAACTGGCACATTCGGTCAAGCATTTCTAATGTTCCCCCAGCCCCAGTGTTTAGCAGGTTGTGGAGAAAACACTCTGGATATTTGGATGAGCAGGGGCAAGATCCATGCTGAAATTCTCATCCAATTACCTGGTGCCCATAGACTCTGCCTAGGCATTTTCCATTTTAATTGGAAAAGTTTGCAGCTTCTTGCTTATAGCACAAGGGATAGGAAACCAGGCATGCTTATGTGAAATAAAAATAGAAGCAACTCCTCAATTTTAACTTCTGCAATGTTTCCCTTGAAATGGTGCCTACAGGCCTCTCCACCCAATTACTCGGCAACAGGCCTATCTAGCCACTGTCCACAGTGATCAAACTTGAACCGGACTCCACAGAATACTCAATAACTCCATTCCTCAGCCTGCAGTCTAAGAAACAGGGCCACAGTCTCTCCATCACATTTTAAAATAATCTGACCCCATTGACAAGAATAAAGGTAATGATACTGCCAACCATAAATGCTCCATTGTGGAGGAAAAGTTTACCTAATTTTAGAAAATGAAATCGATAACATAACAGAGCCTAAGTGTATTCTTTTGTCATGCTAAAGAAAAGCTCCTTTTGTAAGACCGTATATATGAGTCAAAAACTAAAACAAGCTCTTTCAATTAGATCAAAGTAACAACAAGATTCCCATTAAAATAAAATTTAAAAAATAGTTTAAATTAGAAAAGGTTGCCGGGCGGAGGCAGAGGCAGGCAGATTTCTGAGTTCCAGGCCAGCCTGGTCTATAGAGTGAGTTCCAGGACAGCCAGGACTACACAGAGAAACCCTGTCTCAAAAAACCAAAAAAAAAAAAAAAAAAAAAAAAAAAGGTTTACAAATGTTTTACTAGCCCTAATGTACTATATCTCGGAAAATATTTGTGGTTTTACCATATTACTTTGAGAATCTTTTGGTTTGAACTGAACCTTTTGCAAAGTTTGAACACACTTTTTCTAGTGGAGATATTTACGATAGTGCCGATTTAGACAAGATAATGTATATAAATTGCTTTGCTGTGTAACTGTATATACTAATATTATTAGTATAAGTAAAAACAAACAAACAAACAAAGCATGAAAGGGGAGCTGGAGAATGCCTGGGTAAGGATCTCTGACCTTCCCTGTACCTTTATGAGGGAGCATAAATAGCCAATAAGCCCAGCTTATATACTTTACTTTTACTTTTACTTTATGGAAGTAAAATCTTCCATAAAGTGACCATGTACTCGGAAATGTGTTCATATCATCATATTGTGTTAATTTTCCTGAGCTTTTCAACATAACTGTGATTTAGAAATGTGGAAATATCTACATCAATATGCGTGCATGCATGCATGTGTGTGCGTGTGCGTGTGCACGTGCGTGTGCGTGTGCGTGTGCGTGTGTGTGTGTGTGTGTGTGTTACCTAGGGGTTTCTATTGCTGTGAAGAGATACTATACTCACAGCAACTCTTATAAAGGAAAACATTTAATTGGGGGTTGGCTTACAGTTCAGAGGTTTAGTTCATTTATCATCAGGTGAGAAGCATGGTAGAGTAAAGTAGACATGGTGCTGGAGATGGTACTACATCTGGATCCTCAGTAAGCAAGAAGGAAGAGTGAGCCACTGGGCCTAGATGAGCTTCTGAAACCTCAAAGCCCACCCTCAGTGATGGTGACACACTTTCCAACAAGGCCTAATAGTGACACTCCCTATGATTCTATTCGGGCTATTTTCATTCAAACTGCCATTATGTACATGTATATATAGTATATGTATGTGTATATGTATAATTGTATATGTAGTATATGTAAATGTATATGTATATGATGTTTTGTATATGATTCATATGTATATACATCACATACACATGTGTATATGATGTATATATACACATACGTATATAAGCTGGGCTTATTGGCTATTTATGCTCCCTCATAAAGGTACAGGGAAGGGCAGAGATCCTTACCTGAGTATCTAGCTGCCCCCTACAACCTGTTGTATGCAAGTGTGTCTTAGATAGGAGAGGGAACTTCATCTATGTCACAACAGGGAAGTTATGGGGAAGCCTGCATCCTTACTGAACAAAGACTTTCATATATATATATGTATATATATATATACATATATGCACATATACACATCATATATATCATACACACATCATACACACATATACACATATATCATATACATATCATATACATATATATACATGTACACACATACAATTTACATTTATATACATCGTAAGTGTATGTATAAATATACATATATGCATATATGTGTGTATATATGGTATATACATATATGCATATATTTACATGTGTAAATATATATGATATATATATTTATGTATTATATTATATATATTTATTTATATATACATATATGTGATATCTTTATATAAAATATTTTTTTCTTTTGAAACAGAATCTCACTATGAAATCTTAGTTATCCTGGCCAGTCTCAAACTTACAGAGATTAGCCTGCTTCTATCTCCCGAGGGTTTGAATCAAAGGTGTCCAGCACCACTCTTGGCTATGTTACATAATTATATAAGTCTCGGTTCCCAACAGTATTATTACAAAATGAAGGTATGGAAAGGCCAAGATGGAGAATACTTTTTACATATCTTAACATCAGCAGCAAACACTTCCTTAGAAGCTCACCCCTGGAAAGGAGGAGGAGAAAGAAGAGGCAGAGAGAACTAAGTAGTATACATTAGGAACACAGGTGTCCTGGGGTGGTATTTTCTGTCCTTATGTATCTCTTGCTTTGAAAGAAAGGCTCTCTTCTATGGAAAAGGGTTAGATAAGGGAGATATTTCAAGGGTTATTTCTTTCTTCTCTGAAGTACCTATGTTCCACAAAAGAAAGAACCAGGCTGTTTTTAATACCTAGCATATTCCTGAGAAGCAGTTGTGAATTATGGTCTTCAGCCAAGAGCCAAGTCAGTCAGAGCCAAGCACCTGACACCTTAGGAGCTCATAGCAAAAGGATCATCTCAGCTGGGCTTATTAATTATTTACACTTCTTCATGAAGGTGTAGGGAGGGTCAGAGACCCTTACCTGAGTATCGAGTATCCAGCGTTCTCCTACTACCTGTTGTATACAACTATGTCTTAGATAGGGGTTGGGGGTGGGGAGCTTCATCTATGTCACAACAGGGAAGTTTTCTGGAAGCCTGCATCTTTGCTGAGTAAGGGCTTTCCAGCTTTGGCCTGTTGGGAGTAGGGAGCATCCACACTACATGTAACCTCTCACCTAAGGAATCCCAATAAGCTTATCTGTGTCTCAAAGTGAACTTTGGCAGAATCGGCCTTCCTTGGTTTATCATTGAGACCTTAGAAGAGGTAGATATTATTTTCAACTCCCTCTGGGAAGGAATTTTTACAGCAGAAACATGGCAGGCACATAGCCTGCCCAGAACTGTCCACCTTCCATAATTTCCTACAACAGTGGAATCATAGTTCTGCTCTAGATAAATTCATCTGTTGATGAAACATGATAAACTTGATTATAAATTTATTAGGACATAGCTATGTATATTCAAATTGTCCTTTGTAATGTTAACAGAATTTTATAAATATAAACACAGGAAAGAGCCCTGTGGTGGGTTGAATATGTTTGGCCCAGGGAGTGGCACTATTATGAGGTGTGGCCTAGTTGGAGAAAGTGTGTCACTGTAGTGGTGGGCTTTGAGACCCTTGCCAGTCTTCTCCTATTTGTCTTTGGAACAAGATGTAGAACTCTCAGCTCCTCTTCCACCATGCCTGCCTGGATGCTGCCATGCCCCCTACGATGATGATAATGGACTGAACCTCTGAACCTATAAGCCTGCCCCAAGTAAATGCTCTCCTTATAGAGTTGCTTTGGTCATGTGTCTGTTCTCAGCAGTGGAAACCCTAACTAAAACAAGCCCTTATAACCATATTTATTTAACACAAACCAGGCAAAATATTTGAAGTCTAATATTTGATATTTGACACAGATAAACATTTTTCACTAGCATTTCAGGACTTTTCTCCATTCTATCCCTTGATAATGTTGCTAGATAAATGCCAGCACACATAATAGCTAACCTTGCCTATTCTGTTTGTTTGAAGCTAAGGAAATTAACTGGCATATTCACTGAGCAGAAGTGATTGGTAGGATTAGGCCTGAGGAAAGGACTCATGAAGTAAGAATATTGATTAGTTAGAGTATTGAAATAATAAATAAGCTGAAAATAATCAAAAGTGGGTTTCTCACTGTTGCGTACATTACACATATGAAATGGTAGAACTAAGCATTGGAGTTTCCATCCTGCTGAAGTAGAATGAGAAGTATCAATGTTGAGTCATGATTTTTAAACAAACATGAACAGAAATACAACTGTAAGTGTGCATGTAGATATCTGGGTCCATACAGATCTCCTCTACTTCTCTCTGCAAAGATGACCTCCATACAATAGCATAGAGATAGTTAAGGGATTCATTTCTTGATTTCTAAATAAAGAAAGAGTCTTGGGGAAAGAAGCAGCTGAATTCAGAGTGAGTTCACAGAAACAAGATGAGCTTGAAACAACTTAAGCCAGAAAACAAGAAAGTATTTAAAGAGTTGTTAACAGAAGTCAAAAGAACATAAGATTTATCTTGAAGACATTTTCATTGCCAAATATGGGATAATTCAATCTTTGAAATATATAGTAGTAGTAGTAATTAATAATAATAATATAATAATAATTATTATATATTTTATGTTATTTTCTTTTCTGTTGCAATGATAAAACACTACAACCACAGCAACTCATAGAAGAAAGAGTTTACTTGGGCTTGTGGTTCCAGTAGATGACTGTAGGACTTGGCAGGGAAACATGGAAGAAAGCAGGCAGCTTAACCAGGATGCTGAAGGCTCACATCTTGAGCCACAGGCAGGAAACAGAGGGAATGAACTGAGAATAGCACATAGTGTTGAAACCTCAGAGCACATGCATTTAATCTCAGTGCTCAGGAGGCAGAGGCAGATGGATCTTTGTGAATTCAAGGTCAGCCTTGTTTACAAAGTAAGTTCTAAGACACAGAGCTGTTACCCAAAGAAATCCTGTCTCACCACCCTTCTCCCCCACATACTACTGTAAATAATTTGACAGTGTAAAGACCTGGAAAGTACCTTTCTAAAATAAATGCTCAGATTTAAATAGCATCTGACATGAAGCAACTGACATCCCATGCTTCAAGAGAAAATATTTCTTGAGGAACACATAGTAATTCTATCATGCTTTTGCCAAAATGCATAAGTATCAAGTAAAAAAATGAGATTTAATCTAAGTTTCAAGGTATTCTTCAAAATAGCCTGTAATTTTCAAGAATATGAAGGTCATAAAGGCCAAGAAAACACTCTGGAACTTTCCTTTTTTGTGAAGAAGACTAAAGACTCATGTTGGCTAAGCACAGCCTGTAAGCTTTTTTTTTGGGGGGGGGGGTGTTCAAGACAGAGTTTCTCTGTGTAGTCCTGGCTATCCTGGAACTCATTCTGTAGACCAGGCTGGCCTCGAACTCAGAAATCCGCCTGCTTCTGCCACCCAAGTGCTAGGATTAAAAGCGCCTGTAAGCTTTTATAGGATCCTGAGATCTACAAAACTTTTTGATTGAGAAGTTGGTAAAATTGAATGGAACTCAAATGTGTTAAATGATGACATTTCTTGGCTTTAAAGAATTATCTGGGATTGTGTAGGGGAGTGACCTTGGATTTAAGAAATAGTATTTAGAGGTAACGAACTCAACTGTAGTTTCTTTAGCTTCAGAAAAATAGCAATATGTACACATCTGCCTATCATATGTGCATATGAAGAAAAATACAGCAGCAAAGTTATAAAGTATGCTGTGGGCTAGGGATGTAGCTCAGTTGGTCCAGTGCTTGTCTGGCATGAAAGAATCCTCAACACCATATAAGTAGGCAAGATGCTACACAACTATAGTCTCAGCACTTGGGATGGGGGGTCAGAAAGATCAGAAGTTCAAGGTTATCCTCAGTGATATAGCAACCTGAGATAGACACAGTCATGTCACATACTTAACACTCATGAGTGCCCTTGTGGCAGTGTTGAAAAATAGGACCCTTAGGAGGTGATTTTGTCCTTAAGAGGATTAATGCCTTTCTCCCTGGGCTGGGTTAGTTAACTACTAGGGTGAGGTGCCATGAAGCAAGGTGCCTCTCATACCTGAGTCGTCCCTATAAGCCTGCTTGTTCTTCTTGTTCTTCTGTTTTTTTTTTTAGTTTTGTTTTTGTTTTCTCCCATTATGATGTGGCATAGAGTCCTCACCAGATATAGCCATGTGATACCAGATATAGCCATGTGATACCAGATATAGCCATGTGATACCAGATATAGCCATGTGATATCGGACTTACCTTGTCTAGGTCCGTAAATGCCTGTGCTTTATAAATTACCTTGAATCCAATACTCTGTTATAGGAACAGAAAACAGACAAAGACATATGTTATGCCAGAGGTTTGTGTATTCATTTTGTATGTTTTAAAATAAGTTTAAAAATTTAAAATCATACCAACTCAAGAATAAGTGCAAAGCCTCAACTTTCTCCAGTACTGAATAAAAGAGCTAGAAAACACAGTTTTAAAAGATGTAAACACACACAAGAAACAATGGCTCAGAGAGTTGACCAAAAAATAATTCAGGGTTATAGCAAACTAAAACAAGATGAAAACCCTTGTCTACTTTATAACGTTTTATCTCCCAAGAGATGAATCTCAAAATTTGAGTTCCAAATTTATATGCACTTTTCTCTATTTCAGTGTATTGATTCGTAGTTCCTTAGAGAATTATTTTGGCAGGTGTGTCCTTTTTCTAATATTTCTTAGTGAAGAAGCCTTCCAAATGTTCTGCCTAAGGTTTTATAAATGTTCTAGTGTGGGGCATATATCTCCCCTGTGTGAGGAAATAGAGAGATTTTTAAATTTCTAGAAAATTCCTAGACAACTAGTATTAGCTTGAGATATTGTAGATGATTTTTTTCTCCCACTAGCATCTGGACTTACATGTGGTAGAGAAGAAGGGCATTGTTTGAAGTGGTTCTCAGGAAGCAGGAGATTTAATGTGCAATCCCATCTTTCTCCATGGCCTTGTCTAATTTTGTATATCACGCTTCATGTTTAACTGTGAAACTGTTTCTTAAACCTCTTATTAAGAGAGCAAATCTTGGTCTCAATATTTATCCAAGTTATGAATTGCAATAAGCAATTCTGTCATTTTAACATTAGTGTTTAACATTCTTCAAAATAGTGTGTTTGAGGAATTTAAATAGCTTCTTCTGAAATAAACTAAATACTGCGTGGGAAAGATAAAACAATTGAATCTGGATAGAAACCTAGACTGCAGAGAGTGAGGTAATGCTCACAGCATAGGTAACCTTCTGTAACTCTGTGAAGTAGGTTAACTATAATTATTTTCATTTTATTAAGTGGGAGAACTGAGTTCCAGCAAGAAGAGTCGCTTGTCAAAGGTCACAGAATAAATAAAAGGTGATCCGACTTCCAGGCCAAAATTTCCCTCTTACACCAACAGGGCTTGTGAACTACCAGTGGTTGTTCCATGATTTCCTCAGCTTTCACGTGTCATTTAGATCTCGTCTCTGCTCAAAGGGTGGAGGCTCAAGAGATCGTTGATTTAAACCTAAAACCTTAAAGTTACACATTTTTCAGAGCCACGGGTCCTAGGCACACAAAGGCGCTTGAGTCAGCACTAGTGAAGTAGCTAATCTGTTTTTAATAAGAATGAATCTATTTGTTTTCTTCGATTCGCTACTTTTACTCTATACGCTTCTGCAATAAAAGGTGAGCCATGGGGAAAGCGAACAGCGATTATGCGCATTTTCCTGACCACACGGGCATTCGAACATTAAATACTGACAAGCTGCTGTCCTTCACCCTTCTCACAGGTTAGGCGAAGCTTGTTTGAGTGTTTGAACAGGTCTGGTGCACCGACCATTACAACACTCACTCACTCAGCCAAAACATTTGTGGAACAAGTTCTATGTGCCAAGTCCTTCAAAAATATACTGTGAAGTGGGAAAGACTTCCCACTCTACAGTTAGACTTGGAAACAATGAGAGCAGAATGGGATCTGGGGGTGGGAAAGGTCACCTGTGAAGGTAGAAAGTAGCTACCAGAAGTAGAAAGACACAATGGAGGGAGTGGGACAGGGAAAGGAACGACAAAAAGAATTGCTTGAAAATGCCATAATGAAATTAGCTTCCTTATTAAAGCTAATAAAGATTATTTTAAAAGTTTTTCTGTTTTTAGCAAAGATCCCCCAGTCTCATGGAGTTCAGTGCAGGAGGAACATGAGCTTAATAAATTACTTAATAATTTATTTCCCACAGAGAAAAGAAGAGTGAAGAGTGTCAGCAATGGCAGGCAAGGGCTAGACAGCAGGCAGGAGTATGAAGCAGGGACAGCGGCAAGGCGTTGTCATGGGAATCAGTCCAAACTCTTTCATCTAACCTGTTCCCAGGCTGTTTCCACATGCATTGCCAATAAGTCAGCATAAACTTGTGCAGATGAAAATTTCAAGTGGAAATAATTTAACTGGAGTGACTTAAATTATTAATTGAATCGTATAACCCTGCATTTGGTGACACAATTGAGCGGTGAGTTAGAGAACTCTGAAGTTGTAAGAGAGGAAAAGTCTCCTTAGAAAAGTTGTCCCGTGGATAATGGAATTAAGGCTTAAGATTTAAGTGATTAAGCTCAGAATCACGGGGCCAATAAACAGCCTAAGGAGAACGGAAACAGTTGTATCAAAAAAATTATTTTGTAAACAAAATTTTCAATTTTTATGGCTTTCCTTTTCTGTTTGTTGTTTAGTTCTCATTCCTTCCTCCTATAGTGTTGCCAATTCTCTGTGTCCAGCGAATACCTTGTTCCCAGAGTATCCAGGTGTGTGTGTGAGAGAGAGGGAAGGGGAGAGAGAGAGAGAGAGAGAGAGAGAGAGAGAGAGAGAGAGAGAGAGAGAGAGAGAGAGAGTTGTGCACGCATTTCTTTTTGTAATTACAAAACTATGCATATTATATAATCTCTTTGAAACACAAAAGTCACCTGCAAACACTCATCTATACTTTTGCTTTTGCTCACCTGGTTGATTTTCAGGAGAAAACCCTTGCCTAGGAAAAACTCCTGCATCGCTGCCTTGCAGTGAAGGATGTCACATTAACAGTGGATTTCTGAAGTCCTGGTCCTTTGGTTGGACTTTCAATTGAAAAAGACTCATTTTTAACTCCGAAGCCTCCTATATGTCTCTCCTTGCTCTCTTTCAAATTCATAGCCTCTGTTTTCATTAATTGTTGTTCCTTGAACATGAGCGTGCATGCACGTGTGTGCGCACACACACACACACTCTTAAATACTACCTGCTCACTCTATATAATGTTGTGTGTACTTTCCTTGTTTTTTGGCTGGCTGGTTGGTTGGTTATTTTTGTTTTGTTTGACTATAGATAATAAAATCTGACTTAGAGGTTCAAAGAAAAGGGGCACTTCAGTCTTCTCTTAAAAATCTGGAGGTAGTCATGTGCTGGCTCTGATTCAGCAGTCTATAGTGAGTCAGGATCCTGAGTCTGGATTTCTCTTGCTGCCATTGTTGAAAGTAGGTGAGCTTTCTGCCTGTGGCCTTTCAACTACTGTGAGCTACTGTGCTTTTAAGTACTATGTGCCTCAGAAGGAGTGTAGGGTAGGTGAAAAGATCTGTTCCTCCAGCATCTCTGCTTCTTTATTCAGGAAGTGAAAGCCCTGCCTGCCAGACCTCCTGTTATATCACATCACATGAGAGATTCTAAACCAATTAGTGTATAAAACAATCAGCCTCAGGGGCTTGTGGGCAACTCCCACCCTTCCAGGGATCTTTGTCCTCCTCTCCTTAAGCAAAACTATTTCTTCAAGCAGGAAGAAATCCGAAGTAATTATTGCATGGTCGTGAGCCACCAACTCCTAAAACTCCCAGGAGAATTGTGTTTACTGAGTCCCCTGTTATCAGTTTGTACACTACGGGAACCCAGAGTTGCATTAGTTTCGGTGTGTAGATCTTCTTACAACCCACACCACTGCTCCATTAGTGTTTCTGCCAGCTTTCTAGTATTTGTAACAAACACATGCTTTGACCTCCTCTGTCAATTTAGAAGGAGGAACAGTCACTCTGGCCACAGCTTCTGAAGTTCTGCTCTTTGCAGGGGATGGGAGGGTGGGGGAGGGAGAAGGGCCCTGCTGCTTTGGGTCTAAGGTGAGGTATGTTGCAATAAGGGCTGCTGTGGTGGCCAAACTGCTCACCCTAAGGCATCCTGGAATCAAAGTGCAGAAGAACTGGGGCCCCATGGATCTTCTAGAGCACACTCAAATTTGGCCCAGGGATTAATCTGTGGCCTCACTAAAGTGTCCATGGCTTCTTAGTAGCACGTGGGTTGGGAACCACATGTGGGACTTTAGGGGACCCTTATCCAAAACATACCAATTATGGACTTTTGTTTTAATAAATACGTTCAAGGACATAAATATTAAAACATTAGAGGAAAAAATACATGGAATAAAAAAGTAAAGAAATGAGGTGAATAATATCTTGGATACCACAAGTGAGGAGAAGCAAGAAAAGCCAGGCTCCCAAACCTGGTTATATTAAGGTTATTTCAGAATATAAACTTTGCAGACCATAAGCAAGTGATTTGTTACAATTATCCCAAAGGATTCTCTCTGTCTCTGTCTCTGTCTCTGTCTCTGTCTCTCTCTCTCTCCCTCTCTCTCTCTCTCTCTCTCTCTCTCTCTCTCTCTCTGGAATTGAAGGAGACCTTCCTCAAGCAACTTCACAATGTTAGCTAACTCCCTTCTTATTAATATTTGCCAATTACAAAGAAATAAAAAGCAACCTCAAAGCAAAGACACCTAGCAGATATCACCTTAATCAAGGGCTCAGGTTTAACCTCCCCAGCAATGATACAAATGGAAGTCATGTGCTTCCGGATAAACTGCAAAGAGAAGATTACCTTGCCAAACGTGAATAACCTGCATCTAATCAAGCCTAAATGAGGGGCAGGCCACAAATTGCCTCTTCTCAGTCGTCTTAAGCGTGAAGGTCATACAGGTTAGGAGGACAGGGTTTGGCAGCAAACCTGAGCAAAGAGACTGAAACATAATGGCAGCAGAATGCTTTACCTGCTCAAAAACACTGGAAGAAAGAACAGTAACAAAATAATAACGTTTGACAGGGATTTGGGTATGATATGGAAAAGATGTACTGGTAATATTTCCTGATGGTGATATTCATGTGTTTGTTTTGGTGTTTTATAGGAGGATGCCTTTTTAAAAGAAAAAGCATACCAAAGTGTTCTGAGGTGATTGAACACTATAACAGGAACATACTCTCAAGTAACTCAAGGGAGTGGGGAGTAGGGGGGCAGAATGTACTTTTCATTATTCTTGCCAATTTCCCATGAGCTTGAGACCATTCCAAAACAAGCAAACCAAAAATACTCCTTTACTATTCAACTGATACTCACCAATGCGAACCTTAGAAATGTCTGTATAGTATTCTGCTGTGTAGTAGCTAGTTGTCTATGAACGGCATTAGGTTGCGCTCAGTCTTGAGCAGCAATGGTTACCTAGGACCTTGTGTTATTTTGCACATTTACTGCTTTCTAAGGTAGATATTACTGCTTTAGCTGATTGTTAGTGAAACACTGCTATGATTTGAATGCATTCACTAAAGTTCATGTGTTGAAATGTGATTCTCAGTGCAGGTCCTGGGAGGCCTGCCTAAATCTGTATCTGACTAGAGATACTATGAGATTGGCAGTTGTTTATTCTGTCGCACTATTTCTTTCGTTCTTTCTTTCTGTCCTTCTTTCTTTCTTTCTTTCCTTCGTTCTTTCTTTTTTTTTTTTTATAAATTTGATAAAGGGAGATGACTGGATCACAGGGCACTGTCTTCTGTGGGTAGTTGGTACCTTATTATGGAAGTATTGTGGTTTGAGGAGTGGCCTCCTTACAAAAGAACATGTTAGCCTCTCTTCATTTCTTTGTCCTACCATGAAATGATTGCAATATATTCCCAGGCCAAGTTGTGGCCATGTGATTTTAGACTTTCCAGTGTCCAGAACAGTCAATAATACATTTTTGTCAATTGCAAATTACTGGTCTCTATTATTCTGCTATATCATTGAAAATATTAAGACAGATAACGTTCCAAGATAAATAGCATGGAATGCAATAGGGTAAAATTCACTAGCAGGATTTTTAGGATGATAGATTTGGTTGAACAATATCTCAGTTGGTTGATCCATTGACTCTTCTTTGTTCGGTCCTCTACAGCAAACTGTTTAGTCTAGGGATATAACTGAATGGAAGTGAGGACATAAGTGCTCCAAGGTATGGTTGGGGAGAAGAGTTTTATTATAGATAAGAAGAAAAGGGCAACCAGGGGCATTTGGAAAGGTCTAGGCTAAAATGGTATGAGACGCAAGAGGGGGAGAGCAAGAGAGAAAAATAAGAGGGGGGGGAAGAGCAGGATGAAGGAGGAGAAAGAAGAGGAGGAGGAAAAGGAGGAGGAGGAGGAGGAGGAGGAGGAGGAGGAGGAGGAGGAGGAGGAGGAGAGAGGACAAGTAGAACAAGAGAAGATCATCTAACCAAGAGCCAAGAGCAAGCCAAAAGCCAAGAGAGCGAGTGGCCAAAATGACTAATTTATATAGAAATCAGAAGGTAGAGGAAGAAAAGGAAAGGCCATCCACTGTGCTGGAGAGGTTTAGGTAGAGGACAGGGTGAGAAGTGCTGGGCAGAGCCACAGGTATTGAGTAAGACTTGTCCTGGGTTTCTCTGGGACCTGAAATAACTGTAATCTTTTCTTACTGGGATACAAAAGCTTAAAAAATCAAGCAGTCTCGAGTGGAGTTATGTTTTCTAATTTAAAGTATGTCTTAACACTGATCATTTTTTTAATGGAGGTTAAAAAACATGTAATAGTCTTTCCCCTCATTTACAACATGGAAACTCCTTGAAAGTAGATAGCTTAGTAAATGTGCAGTTCTTTGTGTTGCTGTTAACACTTGCCTTGCTGCTGTGGTCATTTCCAACCAGTCTAGTTTACAGTATGCCACAGGGATTCCTGGATTGAAGCTTTGTCAGTCAGGTCTCATCTTATTTTTTTTAATGTATTTTTTTCAAGTCCCCCCCCCACATATCTCGCAAAAAATAATTCAGGAGCAAAAACATTCATAAAACTATTTCAGACATAAGTGGAGGCCACTGAAGACACTCACTCCAGGAAATTGATACTTAGAGAGCTGACAAATTGCTCAAATGGCCTTTTATGGATATTGATACCAGCTGTGCAGAGGAAGCTCTCCACCAAGAATTTATCAAAAAAGAGCTACAAAATAAACAACTGCAAATCTCAGAGTATCTCCAGTCAGAGCAGTTAAGGAATAAATAATAACAAACAATTAGGACACAATTATAAGGAAACAAAATCTCTTAAAGTCAGGAAAACAATTCTTCTAAATCAAGGGTTGCAATTGGAGCTGTCAGCCTAATTTGCAAGCCTACCATGATCTTTACAGAGGGGCTGGGTCAGGACAGGGTTTGGGATAGTATAAATGGGAATACACTGATGGCTTTACATTATAGCTGTGGTGACTTGGAGTGGAAGGCATTGTTTTGATTCATACCTGGGTAAAAACTTGGCATAAAATGCTATCATAGAGGTAGAACACAGTCCTGAACAGGCAGAATCACTGGTGCTGACACCTAGTCAGTTTGCAGTACTTTGCCATTTTTACCTTAGGGATCACGTTAGTTGATATTTTCATAAAGACCCAGACAAGCTAGCATCTTACAGCATGCCTTTCTTCACACTGCATCCAGTATATAAGACTGTAGGGAAAAGCCCACAACCCCCATTCTCTACCATGTTTGTTTTACACTTGTGTTCCTTTTAGTTGGAATTCTGTTTCCCTTATGATCAGCTGCAGGATAACATCTAGCAAGCTTGGTCTTGCTCACTCACTGGCATGTGCCTGTGAACCTGTAGACCTTTGTATATTAGGAGTGAGAAGAGGAAGTCATGTTGGAGGAGGAATCAAACAGAAAATGGGAGATGAGACTGAGCCTAAGGGAGTCTTTCAGGGCCAGCTTGACAAGAACGCTATTCTAAAGAGCTGGACTTAATCTTATTATCTGTCTGTCTCTGTCTGTCTGTTTCTGTATCTCTATATCTCCATCCCTCTCTCTTTCTCTCTGGATTGAACATTCTGGATAAACACTATACCATGGAGGTATACTCAAAACTGGACTAAATCTAAAAGGCTAAAGAACATTTTAGTAAAAGAGAGACTGAGTCTGATATTTTTGTTTGGGAAGATAATCTGCTGCAGTAAGGACCAACCAGAAAGGGTTGCAAAGCTACAAATCCAAATGGAGCCTGCCTGCCTGACCAAGAATTTCCAGTGAATTTTCTTTTCTGCCTCTTTAGTGACCCTAGTGAGGATTTTTTCTTTTTTCTTTTCTTTTTTTTTAACAGGAATCCTGGAAACAGGGAAAGCATTAAGGAATGAGTGCCGAGGTCTCTGGGGTATGAGTCTGGCTGTGACAGTCTGGCTTCTCCCCAGGGTTTTGTCTCTGCCCCTTTCCCTCTCTAACAGAGAACTCAAGGGGTGATAGTCATATATTCCAGTTTATCATATTGGAGCATGGAGAGATAATTGAAGATTCAATGAAGATGGAGCACACTGATAAAGACAGTTACCACTTTCACACGTGGACTCTGCCAGAGGCTTTCCAGCTTCTGAGTTCTTCAATTTTATCCTGCAGTTATCCACTGGGAGGCTTATTAAGCTATAGACTGGGTAACTCTAATTCTGCTAACAGCCAGGGATGTGGCCAATGATTTGCATTTTTAACAAGATCCCTCGAAAATCTATGATGTTGATCCTTGGGACAGCTTTTAAATTTTAAAAATTAGGATTGTCCTAATTTATTCTACCTTATTTTCTCAAAACCCTGGCAGGACGGTATGATGGCAACCAAACTGCAAACTGTCTAAAAAGGAAAGAATTAAGCAAACTCTGCTCTTCCCTGCAGCAACTATTAAGCCGGAAGCAGCCTAACTTCCACTTGCTATCTTGAGAAAAAGCCCGTGCTCTCCACAGTTCCTTTTCTTCCACATCCGAGACTTCATGGGGACGGTGGAGCTAGAGCTGCTACAGCTAGCCAGCTCTTTCCATCACTCAAACTGCCTGCAGCATCTAAGGGTGATGTGCACTTAATGGACCTTCCTGGCCTTCAGTGTTTCCTTTCTCCAGTAACAAGGCCTTTTCATCATTTCAATGCCTAAAGCTGCAGCTTCTCATTCTAGCCCTGCAGGTTGTCCAGATACTGTATGTGCATTTTCTCTGACACTTCCTCTAACTTGGGTTTAGAAGGAAATACAGTGTATAGAAGGGTGGGACCTGTGAACACCACCTGCCTTCAATGCCTTCTCCAGTGAACTTCAGCTTCCTAGACTTGCACTGTGCCACAGGCAGTACAGGCAGTGCACAGAGGGCCACTCCAGTGGTCTTGGGTCTTTCCAACATTTCATAAATATTTCTGTAGGCTGAGGATGTCCTGCCCACCCTGCTTCTCACGTTTGACCATTTGAGTGTTGTCGCTCGGCTGTTGTTCACTTTCAGATACACAGAGAGGAAGAGAATCCTCCTGAACCTCCTTTTTGTTGTTGTTGTTTGTGGTTTTTTTTTTTTTGTTGTTGTTGTTGTTTTGCTTTATTAATTGACTGTAATTGCACATATTCATGGTTATAATGTGATGTTTTAATATATGACCATGTAGGAGATGGACAAGGTCTAGACGTGTACATGCAGCTTGTACACTGAATTCTCCCAAACATGTACAAGGGCAAGCGGTGCTAACCTCCAGGGAATACTGCTGAGCAGCTGCTGAAGCACAAGGTGGGATCATCACTTTTCTATGTGTGTCCTTTGTTACTTTTACAGTTTTTGCCACACGCTCATGTTACCCTCACTTCACATTTAAAAAATATATATATACTTAAAATATTTAAACGCTTAAAAATACAAATTAATTCTGTTTCAGATCAAAATGCTAGAGACATCAGATATCTCAGGAAATTCCAAGGCTCAGTTCTTGTATTTAAGATGGTATAACCAAAATAGTGTATTATGGAGCCAGGTATGGTGGTACACAACTTTAGTCCCAGCACTGGAAGATGCAGATGGATCTCTGCAGCCTGGTCTACAGAGTGAGTTCCAGGATAGCCAGGGATACAAGAGAAACCTCATCTCAAAAAATCCAAAACAAAAAACAAAAACAAAAACAAATTTAAAAGGAGCAAAAAGAAAATCAAAGCATTGTATTATAATACAGAGTGAAAGAGGTCTAGGTTCAAATCTGATGTTTTTAGTAGCGGTGACTTTGGGTAAGAATTTTTTCTCATGGATCTTTCTCTTTCCTTAGCACTAGGTATTGTCTGCTTGGCAAGAGTTCTGGGTTCTGCTCTTCTGGGGATTGGCCCTGTCAGTGTCACTTGTTGCCAGTCAGGATCTTGGAGAAGTAAATCACTCTCTTCAATCTTAGGCTCTTCATTTGTTATGATTGTTTTAGCTTTACATCAGTATATTCAAGAAGCCATGGATTCCTTAAAATGTACATTTTATCTTCTAATAATTCCAAGAATTATAATTGGAGTTACATCCTGATTTCAAAGTTATTTTTTAAAAGTGAAAAACATGTATCTTAGTTATTGTAATATACTGACCCAAGGGTTAAACACACACACACAAACGCGCGCGCGCGCACACACACACACACACACACACACACACACACACACACAGAGAGAGAGAGAGAGAGAGAGAGAGAGAGAGAGAGAGAGAGGAGAAAGAGGGGATGGAGGTGGAGGGTCTAATGGTACCTGAGAAATAGACAAAATTCAAAGCATCAGGCATGCATGAAGACATTATGGGTTGTTGGGGAGAAAAAATGGTATACAATGGAGAAATAAATATTTCAATCTTTACACAGTTTTGACTGTAGAAGCATAAACAATTTGCACATGCCAGTAAGTAAATTAAAAACATAACACAATAGTATGGAGATTGCTTTCCTGGAAGGCTGCACCGGTGTTAAGAAGTATAAACAAGAACTGAAAGCTGTTCTGTGTCTTACAGTGACATGGCAGTAGGAAGTATCAGATGTGCAGTTTTAAGTTGGGCACATAACCAGACAGCACCAGGGACTTCACAGGTGAGTACAGGAACAGATCATCTTAAGTCAGCATCTTAGTGAAGTCATATGAGACGATACAATAAGAGGCTTAGAAAATAAGTCAACCTTCACATATACAAACTACAGGGAAACTGTGAGCCTGTGTAGTCTCCTGTTACCCCATGAGACAGAAAAACTAAAAAGTAATGTAGGAGAGTGTCCAGAATACCTCTGCAGCTCCCATGCCTGCCTGGTCAGCACCATGGACTAGAACTGAACCTAGAAAGACAGGAAGGAGACAGGCCATACCTTAGTGTCTCCAAGATGACAGGGGTCTAGATAGACCTGTCCTTAATATTCTCTCATGGAGAATGAGTTTGGGGAGTAGGGTGCCAAAGAGAACATAAGCTATTACTTCCTTGAGGTATTGAAAGAAGAAATGACGGGATTATATTAGGTATATGGTAAATGCTCAATAAATGTTATTGTTAAAATATGCCTTTGTTGAGCACAAAATGAAATTCAAATCATTAGACTATATAATTTAAGTATTTCTCACAGTTAAATCTTGGGTCTGGGGGATCACAATCTAAACCTCTTATCAATCATGCCGCACTATACTTTTTTTTCATGCACTATGACTTTAAATTGAACCCTTCTTAAATAAACTTTATTATTTATGTTTGTACACAAACAATTTTTTGCACACAGGTGATGTGTAGCTTACAGATATTTCCATAATACTTACAACATAACGTAACCCTAAAACAGATTTTGCTTTAAAGCTCAAAGCCTCTGTAATTTCTTTTGAATTTTGTTCTGTCATTTGACTGCATTAGATCTCTGATGTTCAATTTGCACTGAGTACATTATGGACTTCTCTAGGGAATGGAATTTTTTTTTAAGTAAATGTAAAATGCTTTGATAAATCAAAACATGTGAGTGAAATTCTTAAAAATGTTCCAGTCTGTTTTGAGACTTAAAATAAAGCTTGGTCTTTAACATAATAAAATCTATTAACCTAACAGCAGCAACAGAATTTTTTTTTTTTGAGAAGTAATGCATAAGGCATACTTTAAAAGGTTAGTTAGATAAACTACAAGGAAAAACTTTCCATAAGCTAATTGTAAAGAAATAGAAAGCTGGTAAATTCTGTGTAACTGCTGTATTATAAATTAGCAATAGCATCTCTCATATTGAAAAGCCAATCACCTAAATTTCATGGAATCTTATATCAGCATTACTTTGATAACTGCAGTGACCTTGGCTGGATGATTCATAGTTGCATTTCTCACTAGAATAGTGATTCCAGTATATGGTGATTTAAATGAGAATGGCCCCATAGGCTCATGTTTAAATGCTTGGTCTCCAGCTAGTGGAGCTGTTTGGGAAGGATTTGGAAGTGTGGCCTTGTTGGAGGAGATGTATCACTGGGAGTGAGCTTTATGATTTCAAAAGCCCACACTAGGCTCAGTCTCTCTGCTTGTTGCCTGGAAGATCAGGAGATAGCTCTCAGTAACATCTCCAGCACCATGACTACCTGCCTGCCACCATACCCCTGTCATGATAATAATGGACTAAACCTCTGAAGCTGTAAGCAAGCTCCAAATTAAATGTTTTCTTCTGTAAGTTGCCTTGGTCATGGTATCTCTTCACCCTATCAAAATCACCTTCAAAATTGGCAGAGTGGTAGTAACTTTGGGTTTCCTCCAAAATCCATACTCTCTTCTTCCTATGTACATAAACTAGGCTATGTTTGCTTAATAGCAAAGTGCATATTTGTGTACACATTCTAGGGAAGTGATGCAAGGGTGTGCACTGTGGCTAATAAAATCTCTCATGTGTAGTGACAACTCTGGAATTTTGATTTTTAAAAAAAAACACAGAAATATTATATGAGTATGTTTTCATTTTAATCTCAGATATGGGATATAGGTCTGCTTCAGAGTGTTCACAGCAGCTGCCTGTGATTTGCCTTGTGGTCTAGCAGGGGCATGGTATTTCTAGCTGCAGATACTTTCTGAGATTATGTGACATTGAGAAGTCTGGGGACTTTTCAGAGGATATATAAATGCTAGAGCCCCGAGAGGCATGATGGATTGTTGGTTGGTTATTGGTTGGTTGTTGTTGTTTATGGCTGGTCATGGTTTGTTGTCAAGTACAAAGAAGAAACAGAAGAAAAAGAAATTAGATATTCTGACAGGTGAAGATTAAACTTGCCCTAAGGAATTTGAGGTCCCTAATCAGCAGGAAGTAGTCTAAGGATAATGTCACCCCCTTTCTGACCCCTGACTCTCCTTTTCTATCCTTTTTGCTTTCTTATCTAGTGTTAGTGGGTTGATATGGTGGAAGAAAAGCGGTGGAGAAGGGTAGAAGAAAGAACAACCCACAAAGTAGCCAAAGACAAGTCATACTCATGTGTATTTCTTTAAACTCTGGCCCTTCCTGCTATCTCAAAGGATGACTCCACCACCATCACATGCTCAGAGTTATTTTAGAAGCTGTGTTTTGAACATAATAAAGCTTCATCTGCCAGAATTTCCCAAACAACCATGCAGAAAAACAGATACTTACTGGCTCTGCACAAAAGTAGTAGATAAACTCCACAGGTCCTTCATTTTACTGCACATGCAGTGAGCACAAACATTAAATGCCTTGATCCAAGACTATCTCACCAAGGACATTTGTATAGCAAACAACTGAAAGAGAAAGGCACCCTCAGAAGTAAAAGAGAGATTTGTTTATTTCCAGTAAAATAAAGATAATGTCTTCTTTTGGGGCTAAGGCCAGATTTGGGTACCCTGTGTTCAAGAATCCTCATCTCCACAAACAGCCTTCAACAGGTATGTCATAGCAAAAGGACTTGAGGGTCAACAAGATGTTGCTTGCTACAAAATGAGTGATACAGACATTATTTTCTCACACAAGAGGTTAGTGTCTTCTTTCAGCTTCCATAAGCCTGGAGTCAGCTAACCTGTGAGCTCTTGGGTAAGACAACATCTCCAACATTCACAGTTCTTGACACTGGCTCACCTCCCACATCAGAAAATCAGCAAAGGATAGCATAAGGAGTCGTTGTATTTTGGTCATCTTTTATAAGCAGAACATCAGTAGTTACATTCCGGTTTTAAAGAACAAACAATAGGGTATTAAAGTACCAATGTCTGCCAAATAAAGATATGAAAAACTAAAGAATCTGAGTCTCTTCAATGAGATGATTAAAACTGAACACATCTCCCCCACAACCCCCAAATTAAAGAGTGCTATACTATGGTTTGAACACTTGTTCTTTGCTCTGTTGCTGAAATTTCATTTATCCTCAGTGCAATGGTATTAAGAGGTATAGATTTGAGGAATGGCTTTGTCCTGAGACCTCGGCTCTCATAAATGGGAATAATGACCTTAGAATTGAGCTGAGAGGGTCTGCTGTGCCTTTTTCCCTTCACCCTTCTGCCAGGTCAGCAAAGTACAGTCTTGAGAACAGAGAGCCCTCACCAAACATCAGCTACAGGGTATGTCAAGACCCTGCTCCACAGAACCCTGACCACACACACTGAGTCTTCTGCTGCCTTGACCTTGCATTTTTCAATTTCTAGAACTTCAGGAAATACGTTCCTACTGTTGATTAAACATCAAGTCCAGCCAGGCGGTGGTGGCGCAAGCCTTTAATCCCAGCACTTGGGAGGCAGAGGCAGGTGGATTTCTGAGTTGGAGGCCAGCCTGGTCTACAGAGTGAGTTCCAGGACAGCCAGGGCTATACAGAGAAACCCTGTCTCGAATAAATAAATAAATAAATAAATAAATAAATAAATAAATAAATATCAAATCCAAGGTATTACCCAAAATGGTCTAAGACAGACACCCTGTTTATAAAATGTTTGTGAAAATGGTGTATCAGGCTCAGCTGTGTTATCATGCTGTTTTATAATCTCACTATGCCTCCCTAGAACCAAAATGCATATTAATGAATTCATGATCTGAAGTCAACCATTCACATTATTTCACCAGTAGGACTTTTTTTTTTTGTTTTGTTTTGTTTTGTTTTTCGAGATAGGGTTTCTCTGTATAGCCTTGGCTGTCCTGGAACTTACTCTGTAGACCGGGCTGGCCTCTAACTCAGAAATCTGCCTGCCTCTGCCTCCCAAGTGCTGGGATTAAAGGTGTGCACCACCACTGCCTGGCACCAGTAGGACTTTCTAAACCTTCAATGAAACCCACCTGACACTGACACACTGTGAGAAGAGAACCCAGTGCAATACAAAGGGGGAAGAATGCAGGGTTGGGTGATGTCTGAAATCCCTCTATGATTCAAATGTCTGAAATATGAAAGAAGTATTAACTTCATAAACAAATATGGCTAACCACAGGTCATCTGGTGATCTACATAAAATGTACATTGTGGTTCAGAAGATCTCCACAGGACCTGGTATTCTGTATTTCTAATTCTCAGGCAATGTCAACTTCTTGCTCCACAGAACACTCTTTGATTAGCAAGGATCTTGTCAATGCAGGATCTAGAAAAGTACGTTACACTCTTGATGACGGTTTAAAACTATTCAACACAGTTCTAGACAAAGATACATCACTGCAAATACATTTTTGTTGTTGTTTTGTTTTGAAGGGGTGGAGAGTGATACAGGGTCTTACTTTGTAACCCCAGACTGTTCTAGAACTCATTTCCTATCCCAAGCTGGTTTCAAACATGCAATAATCTTCCTGCCTCTGCCTCCTGAGGGGTGGAGTTGCAGGCGTGAGCCATCAGCCATGGTTGCAAATGCATGTTAGTTGTGTATTTAAAGAAACATCTCTACCAGAGAACATGGGAGTGCTCTTAGAATTTCTCAGTTACACTTAGTGGATTCTGGGGCATCTTCATTTAGTAAAAGACTGCTTGGATTTAGTATAGGATTCTGCACCCCCATACAGTTCACTTCCTTGTGAAAAAAGCATGAAAGGCAGCCAGTCCAGATTCTAATATGAGCTTGTGAGCAGGCCCACCAGAGAGGGCTACTTACTTGGCTCCTTATACATTCAGAGCTAAAAATGACTAAAAAGTGTTCTTGCCAGGAGAAAAAAAAAAAAAAATGTGTGTTCTCCTAACTTGGGTTTGAACTCCCTTGGCCCTCGTTTCAAGGATTGTCTTTCCTTCTTTGCTCTAACTGTTCTGTGACAGAATGCTTTCAGTGTAATAGAAGGCATATAAGATCATGTAGAAAGGTTACAAGGAGATGAGCTTTCCAGAAGAATAAAAAACTTAATATCAACGAAGTGACTTCCAACAATGAAAATGAAGGGGAGTCTGGCATGTGCTAATTAAGGAGTTTGAGAAGTGTGAATTTGTTTCCAATTATGAGATCTGAGTCCAATAATGAATTCTTTGAACCTGTTTCCAGAGTAACATATTTGGTCCCAGAATAAGATTTCATACCAATCCTTAAACAAAAATAATTTGCAACCTTTATGACATATAGAAGGAAGATGTCAAAGGTACCCTTCATGATCTTAATGGGAAAAATACCATATTTAAAATTATAAGCATTGAGGAGAATTCTCAATATAGCATGTAAAATAAAAAGAAAAGGAAATGTATCTTTCTGTAATTTTAAAGGTGGTGTTTATGATGAGGGTCACAAAATTCAAGAGTGAATTTCCCTTTCAATCTCATCTCTATTAATATTTTTTTCTAGTAGTGGTAGAAACTTATTCATGCCTAACATCATGGTGCTTGCAAATGTGCCTTCAAAAATAGTATCAGTTTTGTCAGAAGAACTTGCAAAATGCCATGTTTGTTTGGCTAGAAGTTTTTGTTGCTTTTGTTTGTTTAATGTATTCAGATGGAAGAAGGTTTGATTGGTCAGAACTTTGTCATAACGCATAAAACTAAACTATACATAGGGAGTAAAGAATAAGTAAAGTAAAAAGCACACGGCCTGCCCAGAATGAACAGTTGAGAGTTTAATAGACTGTACAGACTGAGCAGGGTTTAGAGAAACCAGCAAGGGATAATTCAGTTCCATGGGAGAAGGACTTGGGTGCAGAAAGCTGTTGACATAAAAGGTACAACAATGGAGCATCCAATGGTACCTGGCTTGGAATGGTCAGTGGGAAGAACTACCACAGGGATAGATGTAGCTCATGAATAGTAGCTGGAGAGAATGAACCTAAAGAATTGGTACCCCAACCACACATCTCTGCTAAATTCCAATTCTAGATCCAAACCAAAGCCCACATCCCTGGGTGAAGGTAACCTCCATGCCCAGAGAAGGGCTAGAGAGGGGTGGAATGAACAAGTAGAACACTTGTATAGGAAGCAGAGTGCGCTGTACCACAGTGTAGGAGGCAAGCTGTGTCTCTGTATACAGGTTCACAGGGGGCTTGTGCCCAAGGACTTGCAGCTAATGCAAGTGAAGAGAAAACAGCTCATTGCATGTTTCATTCTCCTTGTGTGTGAGAGTAACCATACTGTGTTTGCTTGACCAAAATAAAATGGTCTCAAGCAGCCTTCACTCATGTCTGCCTTTAAAGAGAGGGCCAACCCTGTCTCGAAAAACCAAAAAAAAAAAAAAAAAAAAAAAAAAAAAAAAAAAAGAGAGAGAGAGAGAGAGAGAGGGCCAAGGGTCTTAAAAATGAGAAGAATCTTATTAGACTATGATTTAAAAACCTGTCCCAATCACATTTTCTTATGGCATATTTTACATATATTATATGTATGATTAATCAATCATCCTTAATCTCCATGGTAACTCCCCCCCTCCAACATAACTCTCTTTTGTGTGATGATGTTAATGATCATAACTGTCATATGTTAAATGTGTACTCTGTGTAGAAGTTCCTAAGATGCATGCACTATTATTTTCTCTATTTTAACATTACATGGATAAAAAGCTAAGGCGAAAGTAAGTCCATTAACTTCTGCAAATCATATTGCCACAAATGATTGATGGTTTGGAGTGAGTCAATCTACAAAGAGCAGAATTTTAAATACCCTATTGCCTTTCTCTCTGGAAATATATTTTATTTTGATATTGAGGAAGACAGTTGATGGCTTTCAAACTTTTTCTTGAAAGGTAATCAATAAAATATAAAACTGTCAATGATGGGGGAAAACAAGAGAAGTGTCTCTAGAAGCCAGATGAACTGAGCTGAGATGGTAGACAAGGAAGGTCCTAAACTGAGTTCAGTGAACTTTTAGTTCCTGCCACTCATGAATGCTCTCTGTTCTGTGCCTTTTCATTTGAATTAGCTATTTGTCCTTCCATATTTTTAGTGATTACTGCAAATACTTAAAAGAGAGAAGCAAACATTTTGATGCATCTGTGTTAATGCCCTATATTCAAAGGTCTAAGGTAAGTAACATCATTACCACAGGCGTTACATGCATTCTATGCCAGCTATGCTCAGTAACATGCTAAACAGTATAATGGAATTGTATGATGTGAGTATAGCCATTATATCAGTCCATGTATTCTGACTGTTACTCTAATTTGTTAAGGTAGTTTTTATAAAGTGTGGTAACCAAAAACAAAGGTTGTTGTTGTTGTTGTTTTCTAATAGGTTTTTCTCCCCAAGAGGACAAGATGCTTCTCTATCTCTGACTGAGTGGCTTATTTTTTCTACTTATTTGATGATAATTCAAATAATATATAAAAGTTGAACATCTCAGCCAGTTAATGAATGATTCATTGAAGCTTGGACAAAAAAAGGTTGGTGATGAAATTGAAATACATATGCAAATGACATATTGAGGCTAACACTTAAAACTCAATTAACCATCGTATCCGTCAGCATGAAGGTGAAGAAGTTGTTATAAACTTCCTAAATCATAGGATGCTTCACAGCTTAAGCATCTAGCAGAAGAGATGAGGAAGAGTTTGCTAGCTCATAGTTCATCTGATTTGTCTGGTGCTAGTATGGCAATCTCCATGGGGATAGATGTGTGAACTATAGCCTAATAAGTCCAATCTTGTTATAGCCTTCATCTCAGCTATGTGCAAGAAGAGACTTCATTTGCTCTAAATCTAAGCTTTTGAACTATGGCAATGGTCACTGTCATATTTGCCTCTACAGCATCTCTCTCTCTTTTCCCCCTCAGATTTTCATATTTTCAATCTTTTGTGGAGTTAGTTTATCCCAATCCCAGACCAAGTTGTTTGAGATGGCTCATGTGATCAATGCTTATACTACAAAAGCACTGAAATTCCTTGGTCATGTTGACTGTTCACAGACAGGCATCTCTTCAACAAAATTACATCTGTTTATGTGTATTGATTGATCTGGTGATGGGTATAAATCCAAACTAATCTAATCACACTGTTGATTATAAGTATTGAGTAAGTATAAAAATTTAAGAATATTTTTTTCCTAACATGACTGGCATTAGCTATGATATAATCAATCTTAAAACTAAAAACAATTAGCCGGGCAGTGGTGGCACATGCATTTAATCCCAGCACTTGGGAGGCAGAGGCAGGCGGATTTCTGAGTTGGAGGCCAGCCTGGTCTACAGAGCGAGTTCCAGGACAGCCAAGGCTATACAGAGAAACCCTGTCTTGAAAAAACAAAATAAAATAAAATAAAAATAAAAAGTAAAATAAAATTCAAAAAACAATTCACCCAGAGTTTAAGAATGATGTCCGTGAATATAATAGACATAAAGCAGAGAATCCTGGTCAAATCTTCCCTGAAGATATAAGCAATACATTTTTAAAATGTTAGTCATTTTTTTCTTCTATTTGCTTAAATTAGTTTGAAGTAATTTAGTTTTTTTTTTCCCCATTTGTAATAAGAAAGTTCTAGATAATACTTTTTGTTTGTTTGTTTGTTTGTTTGTTTGTTTTTGAAGACAGGGTTTCTCTGTGTAGTCCTGGCTGTCCTGAAACTCACTCTGTAGACCAGGATGGCCTGGAACTCAGAAATCCACCTGCCTCTGCCTCCCAAGTGCTGGGATTAAAAGCGTGTGCCACCACTGCCTGGCTAGATAATACATTTCTGAACCCCATCTAGTGTCACTTTCTCACTCTAGAAAAATATCTCTATTGATTTCCCTTTTGGTCTAGCACTGTTGTGTTAAAGAAAATTGGACAATAAATCTCTGGCATTTAGCTCGAAGAGCACAATCCGTTCTTTGCTGTAACTTGGCTGCATCCACACTTGTGGTATGGCAGCATGAAGCCAGTTGAGAGAGAGGAGACAGAAGCTTGAGATGGGAAGTGGTCAAGATGTTGTGGTCTGCTTGGGGAAAGGAAAGATTTGGTGGCTAAGAATAGAACATTGCAATACTTTCGAAAATCAGAAGTAAAATAAGTAGGAAATATTGGAGACACAAAACAAATCTCTTAGAGGCATCATTCTTGGAAATCATTGCAGCTTGAAGGTGAGTTTCCCTCCATCCTTTAACTCTTGAATCAGATAGGTGATACACAGAGAACTAGTCATGTGACTAGGCTCATGTCTGAGAGCAACCAGGCTAATTCCTACCCAGCGAGGAAATGTAGGCCACAGCCGAAAGCACTAACCCTGTTGATATTTACTCATGAAAACAGATAGTCCTGGGCTGAGCCCACAAGCCCTTCATTAGTTTCAACTGGGGGAAACAGAAGTCAGAAATTAAGGTAGCAGCCAGCTGACACTACTTACCTTCCAGTCCTGGTTAGGACTGGATGATGCTTTGGCCTGGAGACCAACTTAGACCTGGTGTTAAATCCACTAACTGCCACTTGTTTGATCTTAAGCTAATGCTTATGTTCTCTGTTCTTTTCATTCACCAACTATTTCTCTCCTTAAATTATAATTGTGAGGATTAATTGACAAATGAATGACCAGGGCTTAGCACAAAGCATGCAGTAAATGCTTTTGCCCTACCCTGAATGCCTCCACAGTGATCAGCTGGATACACTTTTCAGGTATATTCACAGTGCCTTCCATATCTATGTGGTCTTTTTTCTTCCTTTATGTTTTGCGACTGAAATGCTACCCATCCATTAACATTTAATTCAAAACTCCCCATTTCATGATGCCTTACTCCCAGCTGGATGCCATTTTTCCTTTGACTCTGGCTCTTTGTGTCAGACAGAAACTACATTCAGGGCAGTGCTTCTTAATCCTGGCTGCATATTAGAACCACTTGGAAATCTATTAAAAATATTGATGGTTGGGCCCCAATCCCAGAAATTCAGATTTAATTGGTCTGGGGTGAAGCTCAAGCACCAATATATTTATAAAGCTCCCCAGGTGGTTCAACTGTGCAGCCAAGATTTAGAGTTACTGATGGGTGAGTAAGTACATTCTTAAATAATGTTTATCAATGAATTCAAGCTAGGATATTAATGGCTTAAAGTTTTAATAGACTAATCTTTAGAATACTTGCATTTTATTAAAATCAATGCAACACTCTGATCCAAGAATACAAAGGTAAATAAGATTTTTAAAAATGTCTAGCCTAAAGGAAGGAATCACAATTTAACTAGTTGGGTGAAGATAGAATTGTAAATAAAAGTGATATGGTTACCTCTAACATATGTGTGAGATACATCAGAAGCATAAAGAGGAAATGGATGTGGCAGAAAAAACAGGAAAGGGACTTCAAAACCTGGATGACATTGAGCTAAATATTGAAGATGTTAAAGTGGTCCAGCTCACATATCTTTTTAACAGAGTAAATAAGAACACAGTGAAAAGGTGCTGAAAAGCAGCAAGCTATTCCCCAAATCTCACTCTATGTATGCTACCTGGATTGTTTTGTTGTTGTTGTTGTTGCTTTTAAACCGGCTCCTAAGGACCAACTTATAGCTTGCTTTGGAGAAGAGAGTAAGAACTGCCTTCCAAAACCAATGCATAAGAACAATGGGTGTGACAAAGTTTTTGAACTATTGTGAACTATTGTCCAGGTACTCTCCAGGTGTCAATTTTAGTGTCATAGGCTTGATTTGTCCCTGAGGCTGTGGGTGATGTCAGTTCCTGGATTCAAGCATTCTCATGCCTCCCACTGTCAGAAGCATTTTGAGTGGCCTTCATTAAGCCAGATCAATTCCTAGGAGGGGGGAAAAAAGAAAAAAAAAAACAAACATAAAGATGAGCTACGGGATAAGGCATAACATAGTTGATTAACCAAGGCTGGGACAGGTGCCTATCTCTGGATAATCACTATGGCCAGGGAAATAGCCTACAGAAAGTTTTCTAATAATGAAGTCTATGGTTAAAATAAGGACTTCTTAGAAGAGAGGTGTGTGCTGCTTATAAAATAAGACTGTTGAGAAGATCTGAGCAATAAAGAGATCCTGCCATCTCTTGGCCACCACCTCTTTCAAATACTCTCTCCTCTTAGATACATAATTTCCCAAGTGATTGTGTGGTTAACTGATTGGAAAAGGTTTGTAGTTCTGCACTTTGCCCACAGCCATGGTATTTATTGTTATGACTTTGTAGTAACTTCCATTAAGAGGTGGAGCCTAAGCTGGACACAGTTACATGTGCTTATACTATCAGCTACTCAAGAAGTTGAGGCAGAATGATTGCAAGCTTAAAGCCAGCTTGAGCTAAATACCGAAACACTCATCTCCAAAATGCTTTACTCAAAAAAGGAAGTAGAACTGGATCCCTATTTGAGCTGGTTACTGGACCCCCTCCCTCAGTCTCTTCTTCATTTTTATCCCTGCAATTCTTTTAGACAGAGACAATTCTTGGGTCAGAGTTTTTGACTGTAAGATGGCAACCCCATCCCTCCACTTGATGCCCTATCTTCCTACTGGAGGTGGATTCTACAGGTTCCCTCTCCTGAAGTCCTGAGCATCTCTCAGGTCTCTGTTACATTCTGGAGTGTTTCCTCAATGACTGACCCAAATTGGGATCCAGCTCAAGGAGAGGCTCCCAAGGTCTGACACTATTACTGATGCTATGGTGTGCTTATAGACAGGAGCCTAACATGGCAGCTCTCCAAAGGGGCCCAACAAGCAGCTGAAAGAGTCTGATGCAGACACTTACACACAACCAATGGGCAGAAGCTGGGGACCCCTGTGGTTGAATTAGGGAAAGGCTAGAAGAAGCTGAGGACCAGCAGTCTCAACTAACCTGGACTCCCAAGATCTCCGAGACACTGAGCCACCAACCAGGCAAGATATACTAGCTGATATGAGGCTCCTGACACATATACAGCAGAGGACTGCCTGGTCTGGACTCAATGAGAGAAGACACACCTAACCCTAGAGAGACTTGAGGTTCCAGGGAGTGGGGAGGTCTGGTGTGATGGGGGGTGGGGAGAGACATCCTCTTGGAGACAGGTAGGGGGAGGAGGAGGGGTGGAAAAAGATTTAATAATAATAATAATTAATAATAATAATACAAAGAAGGAGAAGAAGAAGGAGGAGGAGGAGGAGGAGGAGGAGGAGGAGGAGGAGGAGGAGAAGGAGGAAAAGGAGGAGAAGGAGGAGAAGGAGGAGAAGGAGGAGAAGGAGAAGAAGGAGAAGAAGGAGAAGAAGGAGAAGAAAGAGAAAAGAAGGAGAAGAAGGAGAAGGAGAAGAAGGAGAAGAAGGAGAAGAAGGAGAAGAAGAAGATCAACCTAATAGGAAAAAGAAAAAGAAAGTAGAGTCTATTTTCCCATATCTTTTGTGACTTGCTATGGTCAGCAGAATAGACTTTAATGGATTAATTATAGAGTAAATCTGATTTCAAGAGGCCCTATGTGCTTTTGCTTCTTTCAAAACCCTGCCACCAACATCAGAACAAGCCCAAGCTGGTTTGTGGAGGAGGAAAGATAATGTAGGCACAGCCAGATGGTTCTAGATGAGTCTATTCTAGACCAGTAAGCCACCAGCCAAACCACCAGTTGAGTCACAGACCTATGAGTAAGCTCAGCCAAGATCAGCCAAGCCTGGCCAAGACTAGAACTGCCCAATGAAGCCACAAATTCAAGAGCTAAAGAAAAAGATTGTTGTTTTAAGCTACTGGATCTTGTGGTTGCATGTTAACAGAATTTTTGTGGAAATAGATAACCAATATAGCCACGGATTTACAAAACAGAATAATCCCACATTTAACCACAGATATAATCATTCTACCTCAATGCTACTAGTGTAATATCCAGAATCAGAGAGTGGTCTGATCCCATCCACAGCATGCAAATGTGATTCTTCGGTCACTAACAGTTAATGCTGGTGGAAAACAACTATGACTGCAGTTGAGACTTCTCACTTAGAAATGGGGAAAAGACAAGGACCCACGTTACTGATTCTTACTCCCAAATACTCCAATGTAATTTGGGATCTCCCCATCCCTGTCCCCCTCCCCCTCCCTCTTCCTCTCTTCCTCCCTCTCCCTCTCCCCCTCCCCCTCCCCTCCCCCTCCCTCTCCCTCTCCCTCTTTCTTTCTCCTTCTCTGCTCCCCCCCGCCCCCCCCCCCCGTGTGTGTGGGTGTGCGGTGTGTAGCCTTAGCAAGAAGGTAATTCTATTAGTCCCCCCCCACACACCCACACACACACAGGCACACACTATGCAGCTTGATGAGAATAATAAGATAAATGATGGCTTTAGTAGGTGTCATTGGCATCACAGTGTTGAATCATTTTCCTGGCAATGCACTGAGCTCTTTAATTGGCCAATCTGGAAACTCAGTTTTTGCCAGCTGGGCAGTTTCCCTTCTCCATTTTCTTCAGCTACAACAGGAAGATAGAGGAAAGGGACTTAGGGAATTTTCATAGCCCTCTAGCTTACTACAGTTGATTCAGGAAAACTTAGAGGGCCCTGGATTTCCTTAGGGATTAAGCAATTCCTGGCTCCTGTTTTCAGGTTTGGGATTTCTCTTACAACATCACAACTAGTCATCATTGCCAGAAATATAGTCCAGCTAAATATCACCCACACTTTTTTGCTCTTAACCTCTGTTTCCTTAGGGTTTAGTTTAATAAATCAGATCTTTGCCTATGTTGTGTGGTTGCGAGGGTGGGTAAAGGAAGTAGGTAAAAACCAACCTCTCTCGTAACCCTAGCTAAGGATTGAGGGAAGAAAGGCAGATTAGATTTCTTAATTCTCCAAGGTTTTCCATGGAATTCCATATCACGTTGGACTGAGAAATAGTTTCTTGAAATTTAACAGGAATGGTAGCTCTTCAGCAGTATAGAACCACTGCTGACAGATGCAAAGGGCTCTGTTTGACAGTGATATCTCTCTTCTGATGCCGGTGTGCTTTCCAAATGGGTGAAGTTCACTGCTTCTTGTAGCATCGTGCAGAAGGTCCCAAGAGGAAGGCCCCAAAAGCCACTACGGTGACATTTTTCTACCACATCCTTCAGAACTTTAGCTTGATGGATGATACATGGTTTGAATCCCAAGATACCATGGGCTAGAGTTTAAGCAAATAGCATCTATCTGTGGAACCACTTCAGATTTGAACTCCAAGTTTTGAAGGCTGTTTCCAGAAGCAGGGTGCTCTTTCTAGAACAAGCATATTCTAGGTAAACACAACAAATCCCTGAGCACAGCTCTGTATGGAAGACTGCTCCAGAACTAGCAGTTTGAGCTACATCCAGACTGGCCCTGAGAGCAACCCCAGATCATGTCCAGTTAGTATGTAAGGCATGCTCTTGACTAGTCAGTTCTATCTGCTATGGTCAAGGGGTAGCAGAGTAACACAATATGGGTCACTTTTGATACTTTTGTTCTATATAAATTTAACTGAAGATCAGGTCTGTTATGTGGCTTTGTCTTTACAGAATGAGAATTTAAATGTTGGTAAGCATTTGAAATAAAATCTAGAAAGAGTCTAATGAAAAAGAATCACCTTAACCTCCCAACAGAATACCATCACTTTTAAGAAAACGAATTCACTTGTATAGAAAATTCAATCCCGTTCAGAGTTTGTTTATATTTAAATATGCCATAGCCATTCCCAGCTGAAATTGTCACATAGGCTCACATATTTTTCTTTTTAAATAAGAATTCAGATAATAGCCATAGTCCATAAAAGCAATCTTAATGTTTTGAGGCTCAGAATACATGCTCTATCTGAATCTGTTGGATAAAGATCAGATACACTTTAAAACTGTTAGAATCATGATAAAAGTTACATTTGCTGTTTTGCACTTTGAAAACTGTAGCTATGGATGGGTATGTTATATTTACCACTATGCACTTGTATATTTTTGGTGACTTAGCATTGACCTGTTCTTTCCACAGTCTTCTAATCTCCTGTGCCAGTTGTCAGATGATATTTTAGCAAAGTGATGGTTCTAGCACTCCATCCATAAAGAAGAGAGGCTCTAATCCTTCTACTAACTCTCTGAAACTGCCAGTGTGTGGGCATGTAAGAAAACCTAACAGAATCAGATGATGGGAGGAAGTTAGCTATGGCAGCAGATTTGGCCTCAGCCTTAGTAGAGACTGTGACAGTGGCAGTGTCCAGTTCATGGGAAAAAAAAAAAAAAAAAAAAAAAAAAAAAAAAAAAAAAAAAAAAAAAAAAACATAGCACGTGCTCAACAAGTAACTGCTAAAAAGCTGACCTTGTTCTCTTTACTTTTATTAGTCACATGCTTATCCCATTGCTCCAGACAATGTGTCTGAGCTCAAGTCAGGAAGTGTTATGCCGGTTAAACCTGTTCTCCTTGATGAAGGAGGTAAATTCTTTCCTGGAAACCATCATTCAGAAACAGAAAGGAAGTTCTATTAATAAAGAAGAAATAGATAAATGAATATTGCCTCGACAGTTAATGATGTCTCCAACTAGGAAAAGGAATACCAATGAGGCAAGAACTCTGGCCTCCTGATAGACATCCTGGGAGTCTGGACTAAGGAAATGAATATCTAATAAACATGAGCCCTAATCCCAAGGGTCAAGGCCCTTTGCTCCAGCCCAAGAATAGATGTCCCTGCAGAGAATCATTTTAATCTGAGAATCAGGCCCTAAATCAAGTGTGTAACCTCTGAAGGGAGAAGACACACTTCATTTCAAAGAGGCAAATTACTGCGATTCAGTAAGCCTTTCCAATCTGGCAGGCTTCTTTTGAAAGCAGAGATGGTCCTAACTGTTCTGAATTAAAGGCATGTTCTCCCACATGTTCCTAAAGTAGCCAGGATTCTTGTTGCTTCATCCTCCCATAACTGCCTCCCAAGGGCCACCCCCAGGCTCCTGATCTGGATCAGGTTTCTTCTTTCAGTGTGGGCTCTCCCATAAGGCCCCACTAACCCAGCAATGACCCTTACCCCTCTAACCTTTCTCTGAGTCCACTTCCTCTGACCACAAGAACTAAACAGTTCCATGCTCTGCCCCACAAAGGCTCCAAACACTGGGCCTGAGGAGTAGCTAATTGGTTTTTTACAAGCCTCAGATAATCCAGACATTTAAATATTGATGTTCACTTCTGGGTAGCTATAAACACGAAAGGAAGAAAGAGCATATGTAACCACTTCCTCCCATTCATCTCGCCATGGTAATGGCCTTCAGTCAATAAGCCCAGCTTCATAAAGAGAGGAGTCATTCAAATTCAAAGGGAAGAACCAATGTGCTCTGTCATCATGACACAATGGTCCATCCATTTGATGTCACTTGCTCTGCTGACCCAACATCTATGTGCCTACAAGATGTACACACAGTGTGCAAGTGTACACACAGGGTTGGGCATAGGAGGAGAACTGGAGGAATTCTGGCTCTGAGCTGAAGGAAAAAAACCAAGCAGATGATGCATATCAAGGCTGGAAGACCATAGTGTCATCAGTAGGAAGACACACATGGACCGTTAGGATGCCATGGGTAGACCACAATGTCAACATGCCCAAAAGAATCCACAGTTCTATTTCTATTTCTCTCCCAATCTGCTAATCCTCTCTGGTCGTTCTCTGCTTTGGCATACAGATCTTAAATGCACTTCTCTGTGTATCTCTGCCATCTGCTTATCTTTCTCTTGCTTTATATTATTTCCTGAAAAGTTCCATCGAGAAGCAAACATTAATTTGTTGCAGTGCTGAAAGTTCTGTTGTCACCTGTATCTGGCAGTTATGATTAAAGGTTTATAATCCACTGAAATACCGGCTTGCTTCTAAACTAGGATCAAGGAATAGCACTAAGACCTCACACGGCAATCTTAATAATACCATCCTTAGGTTCAGTGAAAACACCATTAATGTCACAGTTGACACTCACAGAATCACAATTCGTTGACTTATTCATAATTGAGAGTTGATCTGTCTTGCACAGACTTTCATGTTAATGGACACCTTATGTTATATTGATGTGGGTTTCCCTACTACCACTCTTTAGAGTCTTTCCTTGGTGAGGGTGGTGCCTTCATTACTCTGAGGCCAAGAGTCACAGATTCACTTATATTACCAACAGATCTTGATAGAAGCAGTTTCTACCATTTTTCTATGAACTGATAAATACCTGCCTAAGCAACAGAGATTTAAAAAGAACATCACTGGATTTAACAATCTGGGAGACTTCATCCTCTCTCCAGTTTCTCTGTATCAACCCTCAGCCTGCTTAGGTGAAGTGCTGAACCTTAAATTTCTGCCTTTGTTCTCAATTCCTGCTCAACATTGCCTTTGGGTACAGTGGGAAGGCAGGGGCCTATGGAGCTTTGTGACAACAGTGAAAAGACAGTCCTCAGAGACAGAGAGTTTACTATGGGTGCTTGCAGAATCTACTGCAGAATATCTCTGGGCTGAGGAGCTAATGACCACAGAGGCTTAGTGTCCCACCTTCTAGGAGTGTCTGCTGCAGAATGATCAGAAGGATGGTCTGTTGGCTCCTTTAGTTTGATCATTGTTATCCATCCCTCTGATAGGTGAGTTCTGCATTTATCCTTGATAATACTGAGGACTCTGAATGGACTCTGACCTGCCAGTTTTCAATTGCTGTTCTATCACAGTGACTGTCCTTCTAAGTAGCTTTTGGAAGTCTCAAACTTTTTATACCTCCTTGGTCTTATTCAAGCAACAGAAAAATAGACAGCAGTTTAGTAGGCCTGCAAACTGCTCCACCCGCCTGAGTGTACATGTATGTTTATGTTAACAAGGCTATTTCTGGTTGCCTAGAAGAGCCAAAGAGAAAGCCAGAGGGCAGGTATCATACGGTAGAAGTTTTGTCTGCCATTGAAGCTTTTTGTTCTTTGTGGCTTCATGAAGAAACTCTGGGGGTGCTGGAGAGATGGCTCAGAGGTTAAAAGCACTGACTGTTCTTCGAGAGGTCCTGAGTTCAATTCCCAGCAACCACATGGTGGTTCACAACTATCCATAATGGGATCCGATGCCCTCTTCTGCTCCATCTGAAGACAGCAACAGTATTATCACATACATCAAATAAATAAATAAATAAATCTTAAAAAAAGAAAAAAAGAGAGAAAGAAACTCTGGGCCTAAAGATGCAGGCCTGTGATGCTAGCTACTCTGGAGGATGAGGTAGGAAGACTGACTAAGCTCAGATCTTGCCTGGTCTGTAGAGTGAGTTTAATGCCAATCTGGGAACTTAGTGAACCCCTGTTTCAAGAGTAAAAGCTGGGAACCTGGTTGATCTGATGATAGTTACTGGGATAACCAATTGCTTTCTGATTGGACTAAAGGAACATTGCATAGGAGAAAACTCATGCCTCATACTGTAATCCTGGCCAAGAACCCATGGCTAGGGCAGTCATAGGCCCTTGGGGAGAACCTACTATTACTATTTTTGCAAAGTGGGCATAATATCAAACTATAAAGTGACTTTCTAGATACTTGTCTTACATCTATCGATTAAGGTAGCACTCAGCCCTCATCAAGGAAGCTTTTTGGTTGTTCAGTAGACGCAGGTAATACAACTGGTCCAAGGGTAAAGAATAAATGTTTGTGGCGCTCAGCTCTAAATAGGACCTTTGTACCACAGTCTATCCCTAAGACTCAGGGAACATCTCTCTCGGCAGAGGGGAAAGAAGAGCGATACACAATTATCTTAGATTGGGATTGGGGAGGATGCCTGTGAAACTGTGTGTTCTGGACATAAAGTGACTGGTGCATGGGAACTCTCAGCCATTTGTGGCTGCCTGTATAAGATCTGTACTAGATCAAGACAGTCTACATTTCTGCATGGCTCAGATGGGGTGAGGCCCCACACCCGCCTGAAAAGCTATTGGCACTAAGTGCTTTGTAAGGGAAGAGAGAGTCATTCTTCTCCAGGGGTGTGCCCCATGTTGTTCGCCTGCATTCTAGTGGGTGGGTCTATACACACGTGCACATAGGCAGCTCTATTACACTCAATGGGCTATTCTCTAAAACAGCCTAGAGATAGTTCAGCTCAGTGCTAGGCTGCTTGCCCTTTGGATGTGTGGAAGGGGCCATGCTAAATCTCCCAAATTACAGAGGCAGAAAATAACCAACTAAACGAACAAAAGAAGAAGAAAAAACCCAAACTCTCCTGAGAATCCTGATTCAGTAACAGGCTGAGCTTCTCTTTCCAGGAAGCAGCTGCTTCCAGCAGTAGGAAAAATGTCTGATAAGGCCCGGCGTTTGTACAAGCCTCAGGGCACTGACAACAGAATCTAAACATGGTTCTTAAATTGGCTAGTCGATATATGATCATGGAAGATTTCAGAAGAGAACAGACTAGGATTGTCTAGATTCGTAAAGTACAAAGGCTTTCAAGCTGATGTGGAGTCTTTCTTCACATAGTGTTTGCAAGCCTCTTTATCATATTTTCAGCTGCAAAGCTTTAATTGTGCAGCTCCCACTTCAAATAGAATGTTTGGAACGGGGTGTGGTGGTGCATCGATGCAGTATCAAAGCTTCAGTGGAAGCTGGAGGATAACAAGAGCATGGCCAGTTGGGCTACACAGCTAGACACTATCTGAAGCAAAAATAACAAAGTGAAAAGAAACAAACCGACAAAAAGGAGGGTCAGATACCTTGACTGATTCATTTTGACATGTATTTATCTGTACCATACTGGGCAAAATTATGTATGTGTGTATATTGTGGGCATTGAACTGACTCTTATAAGCCTGATTTCAATATAGAAGTTGTCCAGGACAGAGGTGAGCAAACTCCTAAAATCCACATCACAGACATCGAAGACATCAATACTTTTGGATATTGATAGTCAGCTAAGCCACTGTCAGTCTAGCAAACTGATGGTTAAGATCATAAAATAATGAACATTTTTAGTTAAATGGTTGTCACATGTCTGGAAGCAGGGCCTTTCTTTTTTTGATCCCTCTGAATGGCTTCCTCCTCTGGTTGCACATGCAATGTAGCTTTTCCTCATCCATTTCTCCCTCTGTTTGAGATAGGTTCTGCATTTCTAACCTGCAAGTTAATAGGATGCAAAGCACAAAAGGGGGCAGGGAATCTGTTGGTTACAGTCTACTTCCTGAGGCTGTGGCTCAGGCACTGCATGCTGAAGTAAGGGAAAAGGCACCACCCAAACATAATCCAAGGAAAATTCAAGCTGATGTAGCACAAAGATGCTTTGTTTAAGGACGGCAGAGATTTCTAACAACTATCTGGAAAAAAAATACGAAGGATGGGAGGGAGTGTAATCAAATAACAAAACAAACCCAAACTAAAAGAGAATCTTCATAAACCAGCACAAGGACACTTTGTTTTGAAGTGCACACAATGAATTTTAAAGATCTTTGTTCAGAAGGAAATAAAGTATTATGAAGGGCTGACACATTTGATGGATGGATGGTTTCTAAAAACCACATTATCAATTACTTTTTTTTTTTTTTTTCTTATTTGGCTCCAGTCCAGTAATTTTTATTTGAACAAGCCACATGCTAGCATGGTTTTGATTGCAGGAAGTGCCTGGTTGCTGCTAAAGGGCACTGTTTTCCCGATGGGCTTATCTCTGCTGTCCCCCACCCCACCCCCCCCCTTGCTGATGGGACTCTGATATGAAAGACACAGCTTCAGTTGTTATAAACAGTCTAGGATTGTTTGCTAGACCGGCCTGTGTTTTGCTTGCAGCCTTCTGTGGTACAATCCAGAGGACGCATGCAGCAGCGCTCCAGAAAACAAACCCTTGAATTCAGCTTGTATTTGTCTTTAACTTGGGTATGAAATTTTGACTCTGCTTCTGACTTACAAATCTATGTTGGTTAGTAAAAATCCCTGCAGATATTATATTCTTTAAAAAATTTTTAGATTACTCTCTCAAGTGAATCTTGCCGAAAGGGTAAAAAGAAAAAAAAAAAAAAGGAGCAGTCACCCTAAAATGTCTTAAGATTCTTTTCAAACAATACAGTGCCCCTGTTCTAGCGTCATCTTTTTATTTTACCAAAACACGTATATTAGAACACTGTTTGCTAGTACAATATAAGATATAGAGCTAATTAAATGATATTTTAAAGTATTAAGTATCCCTCCACACACACTTTGACTAAGGAAAATTTGAGAATAATAATCACGTGGCAGGATGTTACTCATGACGTAACTGCTTGAGACATTCAGGAGTATGTATGTCAGTATTATTTGATCACAGCTTCACGGCTGTACTGCGTGTATATCAGCACGCCAGAAACTTACAGCATTTCCAAATTCCCAGGGGTCTCGGGGAAACCCTAAGCTTTGGGCGCTTACTTAGGTATACACCTTAGTTCTTTCTGTATTTTAAACACTAATTTTAATGATTATTCCTCTACTGAGAATTAAAACATAAAATGATGCTTTAGAGAATGGGCCATTTGATTATTCATCAGTACATGAGAACAATTTGAATGAATTAGAATTTAATCCTGTTCATTGGAAGAAATATAAATTTAGCAACCATTTGTTGACTTACTCTTCCTAGGGCAATTCTAAAAGATCTCAAAGTGTGAATACACAAAGTGCATTAAACTAGGCGTGCTGGTGCTTGCCTAGGTTCCTAGTGTTTGGGAGAGTCAGACTAGAGGTTGATAAGTTCAAGGTCACCCAGGGAGACCTAGCAAGGTTCAGGGCAGCTTAGGATACCTAGCAAGACCCTGTCTCCAAAAGCAAGACAAAATGTATTACTAATCACAACTTAATCCGTTAAAACAAAATAAAACCAAAACATTTATATATGTGTTTGTATGGTGTATGTGTGTGTGTGCTTGTGTGTGTGTGTGCGCTTGTGTATATATGTGTATACATATATAGAATTTGAGTGTTTGCAGAAACATGTATGTATAAGATTTGGGTATAGGCAGGACCATGTATATAAAGGATTTGGGATGTATATAAAGGATTTATACACTCCAGATGAATGGAGGCCCAAGGTTGATGTTGAACTCCTTGTTTATCATTCTCCACTTAATTTCCTGTGATAAGCGTCTCTTATTGAAACTTAAGACTGACTTTTGGCTAACTGTCCAATGAGCATTGGGATCTACCTGCCTCCAGCTACCAGGCACTGAACTTATAGGCAAGTTTGCTGAGTGAGGCCTCTTTATGTGAGCCCTCATGCTGTACAGCAACCAGTGAGCCATCACCCAGCTCCAAAAAGGTCTTTTAAAAAATTATCAAAATTATGTAAAAGAACAAAACAAAACAAAAGGGTCATAATAGCATATCCCTTTAATTCCAGCACTCAAGAGTCAGAGACAGGGTTTTAGTTTTAGACCAGTCAGGACTGCATTATAAGACCCTGTCTCAGAAACAAAAATTAAATACATAAGTATCTTATTCATTTCTGGCAACAAAGAGAGTGGTTTGGAATCAACAAATAACCTTCTAGAAAATTGTCTTGGATTTGAATCTGACTCACCAATTTGCTCATTGAGTGAAGTTATGTAAGTTAGAAAAGCTGTCTCAGATCCCACAGGTTTACTTGTAAAGGCAAGTGAGAGGGAAATGAAGGTATTACATTTAGTTATTTTATTTTTTTAATTTTGTGTGCTAGAAATTGAACCTAGGGTCTCACATGCTATAAGCAAATGTTCTACCACTGAGCTTTATCCTTAGTTTTCTTTTAAATTTTTCTTTCTTTTTAAATTTTGAGGCAGAGTCTCACTAAGTTGCCCAGGTTGGGTTTCAATTTACTGTAGCCCAGATAAACCTTGACCTTTCAATTTCTCCTGACTCATCCTCTCAGATGGGTGAGATTATTGGTTGCCAAGTCCTTGACATACTCTCAGAGATTTGGTCATGACTAGGGTGGTAAGGGAATGAAGAAAGGACAAACAGGTGGACCCACCTGCAGGAAGCTGGGGTCTGTTGGACTGGGCTTTCTGATGGAGAAACTGCAGGCCCCCAGAGCTCAGCGTGATTATTATAGAGTTGAACCAGGAGGGGTTGGGGGAGGAAGTTTATGCTATTGAGTACAGCTGGCAAAGAGACAGAGTTGGTACATACAGATAAATGATGAGGAAAGATTTATGGTATACAGCTGGATCAAGGGGACAGGTTTAACTAATGTGGGTGGGTGCAGTTTCTGTTAGGGAAACAGTCTTCAGACCGTAAGAATCCCTTGAAAAGAAAGCTATGGTGGACATTTTCAGCACACACTATCAACATTTACTTACGGACCCTCTGAGGCTCATGGTGGGGGAGCGGCAGGGATGGGGGGCTTCGTCTTCAGCCATAGGTCTGAGGTTCAGGGATCCTTGACATGACTGTCCATGACAACAACACACATTTACTCAGGACTTCTCTGGCTCAAGTCTTCTTCTGCTTCCTACAATTGGCCTGTACCACCACCCCTGACCATGTTCAGTCACTGATTGCTTTGTGCCTTGTAGTCTCAGTAAATGTTAGAGATAGCATGCAAGTCCTTTGCAGGGGATAACAGAACACTCTTCCAAAATCCTAAGAAACCAGATCTCCCAACACTTTCTTTTTATACTTGGAAGTCAAAGTAAAATCGCATGCCTCTTTTCACTACGTTTTTAATTCCCACTGAATTGACTAGTTAATATCTCATTTGACAACCCTTCTTCCTTAAGTGATGACTTGAGGTGATTTTGGCTTAATAATTAGTAAAGTTCTAGTTGTATATGCGGTAGTTTTACAGATAATAATGTTTTAATTAGAGTTACTTGACACAGCTTTTATAAATTTCCTGAGCATTGCATAAATAATTAGAAAATGTATGTGACTTGCATACATCATTTAACAAAAGTCTAGTTTTCTCAAACTCTCCAAATCAGTGTAAAATACAGTTGTTTATATCAAATTTTTGTAAACATTCCACCCTCAAAACGATGAGAAATATAGTTAGCATTCCTTTTGCAAGTGCAGTAGTTAAGCTTAGCATGGGTCTCTGTGTGTGATTATTCTTTTCAATGTGATTCACTTATGTTTTTGGAAAAAAAAATTGTTAGTGACTAGATTGCTGTATAGCAGTCCAATCTTACAAAAAAAAAAAATGTCTCCACACTGAACGTGCAGTAAATATCTGGCAATTCTTTTACCTTCCCAGTGTCTTATTAAGGTATATTTATACATGACAATTGCCATCATAATAAATAATTTTTCAAATGATTAGTTGTATTCTAGATAATTTAAAGAACCTACGATTCTCCGAGGAGTTAAAAATAAACTGTTTCCTTTCTAGAAGTCCTAAGTACCAGCTTTCTTAAGCTTGTAAAGAAAAAATTGTCTACATAGCACACCCACATTTAGGTCCTTCACGAACATCATTTTTGGAAATTGCATGATTATTTTCATCAGGCATTTCCTTTTCAAAGCCTCAATTCCTTCTTTAAATTCCCACTGGCTAAATTATAAAAGGTACTTTGCTTCGAGTTTCAAATTGAGAATGAGAAATGAGTGAGTTTTCTTCATCTCTTTTGTGTAGACATTGCAAAAGTCAAAATCAGAAATCTATCCTAAGCTATAAAATATACTACAGGGGATCAACTCTATGTTATCAGGCTATGTAAGCCAGTCCCACTGTCTGTGGATTTCCGCCTTGTTTTTAGACATGTATATGAACCATGTGGGCCACTCTTTTCTGAGTTGTGCTTACTTACCATTTGGTAAGACAGTCACAACAATTGCCATTTTTTTCTACTTAACAGTTTTATAAGGGAACACTTCATAAAGCACAAGGCAATAAAATTATTGTACAGCATTAAAGCTTTAGTAAACTGGAAAGATGTGAATTCTAACAGCTCAATCTTTATTTCCAACTTGTTTGCCTACTACAGTTGTGTAAGATTAAAGGGACAGAAGCATAGGGTGTATGGTGGGCATTTTAAGACTTGTCTATCTCTTGGTGCTTGGTGTATATTGATAGATAACAAAAAATGATGGAACTTTGCAAACACTTATGATCTATCCAATAGCCATCTCTTTTTAAGACATTGTGTTTAACAAATACCCATAATAGATGCTAGAAAGATGGGGAAGATGACTTAACTGTTAGGATCACATAGGCTCTTTCAGAGAACTCAAGTTCTGGTCTTAGCTCCTATGCCGAGTGACTCCTGACTGCTTGAAAGTACAGTTCTAGAATATCAGGCATCTTGCTCTGGTCTATGTAGGCATCTATACTCAAGTTACATACACACTTACATACATTTAGTTAAAAATAAGGCTTTAAAAACTAGGATAGGGCTGGAGAGATGGCTCAGTGGTTCAGAGCACTGACTGCTCTTGCAGAGGACCTGGGTTCAATTCCCAACACCCACATGGAGGCTCTCAATTGTCTGTAACTGTGGTTCCAGGAGACTCAACCCTCTCACACAGACAGACACATGTGCAAACAAAACACCAATGTACATAAAACATAAATAAATGATAAAAACTAGGATTAAAAGAATTACAATTTTGTTCTATGTGAAAGCAAACAGTGAAGGAAGAGGGTAGCTCTATGAGTGAGAATTTCCTGGGTGTCAAAGCTTTTTCTCAAAGGAGTAGAGCCATGGGGTGGATACACTAGTCATACCCATTCATATTCTCATGTTCTCATACAGGAATTGCTGTTAAAGGAAGGCACGCAATTCATCAGAATTGTCCAATATAATATTGAGAATGTGTACTGAACTGAATATCCCAAACCCACATTCCAGCAGTTTATTCCTTGGGAAATTTAGGAAGACAGGCAGAAAACATAATCACACTTAGCAAATGATCTTGACTAAAAGTCCTCTGTGAGTTCAGCATCCCACTTCATCCCACTTCAAGGTGATAATTTCAGAAGTGCCAGTGCCTGTATCTGGGTAGGAAAGGGTGTGGAGACCACATGCATCTCCTTTATGGAGAGTCCCTGTACATGAGATCAGAAAGCTTCCCAGTTGAGCAGATTATAAGAGATGAAGAAATGGGATACAGGTCAGGGCAAAGCCATAAGGGACTTCCATGAATTACTTTCTCGTATAGAATGATGGGTTTAGCTGTCCTTTCCTACACCCATCCCGTTCTCAAACTGCCAATTTTAGAAGGTAAATATGCAGTTTTGCTCCTGTAAAATCTGCCCTGCAGGTTGTTGTGATAGTTAGCAAGAGCGGGCGCCTGTGCAAAGGCGCCATGATCAGCTGCACAGGTGTGAACCCCGCTGTTCTCTGAAAGCCAAAGTAACTGCTTCAGCCCTGTTCCCCTCCCTTGAATCTCACTTAACAAGCCTTCAGACACTTTAAGGAGGCAACAGAGAGGGGGTGGTGCTTCCTGTGGCTGTGGGAGTACTCGGTTTCTGCTTTTGCCCTGAGGCCCCAGCAACAGTCATTCCTGGATTCACCATCCACCCACATTCCAGCAATAAAACATATGTTTAAAAAGGCTTAAACCAGGCAGGTGAGCCCAATAGTATTTAAATTGCCTACTTGAATGGAATATCCACTCATGGAATTTGGGTTTATGCAAGGCATGCTTTCAGGAGGCAGGGTACCAGAGTACTGATGTCCTTTTAAGTGCTTTCAAGTTGTGTGACCTTGGGCAAGTAACTTGTTTGGGAATCTCAGTTGTTTTAACCTTTTCAGTAAAATAATAATAATAATAATAATGATGATGATGATGATGATGATGATGATAGCCTGTTTGCATATCGTCACTGGACAAAACAGAACAATTTTCTCAAGGTTCCTTCTAGGTTCAAGGAAAATGATGATAATGTGAGTTTTTCTCCAGGAAGAGATTTTGGATAGTGGATTTCTCATATTTAACTAGCTTGATTGGCATAGAGTCAAGTGAATCTACAGTTCTCTTTAACTGCCCAGGTTGGTGAGACTTCTAGGGTCTCATTCAGATTGCAGAACTACTGCTGACTTAACATCTGTCTATTGCTGCTAGTTTTATCATCCTCTCACACTGAGTCATTGTGTTCAAAGTACGCCAATAGTATCAATCTTTTTCAGCATGAGAAAGATACTGAGCTGCATATGATCCTGGTTCACTGGTCCACTCCTTATTCAATGAAAAAACCTGATGGCCCTTCCCCATCACACAAACACAAACCTTGTTGGTACCTCTGCCCTTAGGAGGTAGAAGGGCCTTAGTTACCACCAGATGAGAGTCATCTTAAGAGGTTCAAATAACCTCTTCAGTGGAGAATGAGGAGTGCTCTTTTCTCCCTGAAGTCTCCTTAGTACCTATGTAAGTTTGTCTATTCCATTTCTAGACCATTCTTCTCCCAATAAAATGGGCAACCAATATCTACTTGTCTTGCATCCACCAAGTTAAGAAGGAGCATTCCAACCCAAAGGTAGCTCTTGCATCAACAGGAAGGCAACTACCAGGACAAAGCTCTACCTCCCCCCAGAGTCTAGACATCTGCCACTCTCTGAGACACTGATGTGGTAAGTTGTTTCAAATAAGATGTCTGTGTTGTCATCTCCATCTCACCATAGAAGAAAGGATGGTAATCAGTCACTAAGCCAATCTATTGCTGATCTAGAAATGGTCTCCATGGCTCTCGCTGTTTCTGTTGTACATTCAGAACAGACATAGCATTTCTGAATTGCAGGCAGCCTCAACTCAAAATTAGTGAGCCAATGGCAGAGCCACAGTTGAGTGTGTGTGTGTGTGTGTGAATTATAACATGTTTCCAAAATCACACAGATACAAACAATAATCCGTCATTATTGACTTGGACTCCTGAATTAATCTTAAATTGCTCCATCTGCTCCATACTTGTCTTTTGTTCTCTCTCTCTCTCTCTCTCTCTCTCTCTCTCTCTCTCTCATTTTTTTTTTTTTTTGTTTTTTTTTTTGTTTGTTTGTTTTTTTCGAGACAGGGTTTCTCTGTGTAGTCCTGGCTGTCCTGGAACTCACTCTGTAGACCAGGCTGGTCTCAAACTCAGAAATCCGCCTGCCTCTGTTTTTTCTCTCATCTTCATTAAATTTTTCTGGAATTGAAGCTTTTACATTCACTTGATTCATTTCATGGTGAGTTTAATTAATAATTAATTAATTAATTTGTTCATTTACTTTATAGCCTGATTACAGTCCCCTCCCTCCTCTCCGTCCCTCTCTCACACCCCTTCTCCATTCCCTCATCCCATTTTCCTCTGAGGAGCCCCCCCACCCCCCCATAGGTACCAACTCACCCTTGTAAATCAAGTTGCAGTAGGACCAAAGGCATCCTCTCCCACTGAGGCCAGACAATATAGTCCAGCTATGGGAAAGGAATCTAAAGGCAGGCAACAGCGTTAGAGACAGTCCCTGCTCCAGTTGTTAGGGGACCCACATGAAGAACAAGCTGCACATCTGCTACATAACTGGGTAGGGGGTCCTAGATCCAGCCCCTGCATGTTCTCTGGTTGGTGGTTCAGTGTGTTTGTGAGCCCTCCTGGGCCCAGGTTAATTTACTCTGTAGGTCTTCCTTTGGGGTCTTTGATCCCTTCAGCTCCTTCAATCCTTCCCCCAATTCTTCCACAAGACTCCCTGAGTTCTGCCTATTGTTCTGCTGTGGGTCTATACATCAGTCAGCTGCAAATTGTTCTTGACATCCAGGTGTGTGCTTAAGACATCATTTCTTCCGAGAAGTCTTCCCATCTGATGCATTCTCATCTCTGCGAAGGTTGGGATTCCCTCCTACTTCATTTCTTCTCCTAGCAGTTGCCTATTCCTCCACATCATGCTCCAACAGAGAAATGCAAGATCCAACAGAGAAGACACTTTTGTTGTTTACTATCAACCTGGGTCCAATCGGAAGAGGAATAGACAGTAATCTGAACAAGTAAAGTTCAATATAAGAAATTATTCAGGAAGGAATCCGAGAAAAACAATTGGTAAAAGGTACAGGGGCTCTACATCAATTTCTCTCAATTTGTTTTTCTACCTGTTAATCCTTTTTGCTAGGGAAATTTTGGGTAACCTTGGATCAAAAGGTCCATTAAGTAGGGATACAAATGAAACATTTACTGATAATAAACCAAAAATAAATTTGTCTTAAAATAACTCATTGATGTATATATAATTTAATCATTAAAGTTGAAAGGACATTTGCATACTAATGAGATGGAAGTGCTTATTTATTTTTACACAAAGAATTAAGTGCCGGCTGAATATCTGATGCTGCTTCAGGACACTTTAACATTCTTCAGAGTCGACAGATATTACGATGATGATCATCGATTCAGAGAGCACCACTTTGCATAAACACATAAAATAAATGGCAGAAGTATGTTTAGGGCCACTTCGGAAATTGTTGGAGATTCTGTCCTAATCTCAAGCCAAAATTCATTGAATGATTTTTTTATGAAGCTCAAGTCAGCAATTCAAACAGCAATTTTAAAAATCAAACATTCTAACACAATCCTATCCGAAGACATACTAATTTGATACTTACATGCAGAAGAATAGTGGTAGGAAAATATTAAAAGTCTGTTTTCCATAATTAAATTATTTTTCCATGAGAGTGGAAAACTTTGTACGTACATTAAAAACACTGAAATTCATAACTTACATCAGTCTAGACTCAGAACACCAAGGTGTTGCACGAAGCTTTCTGCATAGCACGGTACCATGTACTTGTTAAGAATCAAGGCTACCTTCCTACAGTGAAACATTGGGCCAGAAATACTTTCGATTCATTATACATTTGATTTTAAATTAGTTTTTTGTTACGTGTTCAGAATTTTTTTAAAATAGCCATTGTGTATGTGTGTGTATGAAAGAGAGAGACAGAGAGACAGAGACAGAGACATAGGGCCCTAGTGAAATCTGCCCTTAGTACTGAGATAGTGCACCCCTACCCTCCTACCCTCACCAAAAAGGAATTGCTCCTGGAAGACCCTGGAAGCCTAAGGGCTTAGAACCCAACCTTGGTGGAGAAAAGAAAGCTATTGTAACTGGTAGAGAAACAGGTGATTCCAGCTGGAAACCTGCTTTCTGGAACTTGCCAGAAGTCCACACAGCAGAATCTGCTGAAAATGCATCTTTTTCAGTATCTGGAGAAACTGTTGAGGGAGATCACTTGCTCCAAAGTCACCTAACCATGGCTTGAAGGAAGCTGCTGGCTGCTGCCTCCTCCTGCTCCTTGTCCTTTGGGGAACGACCCTGCGCACACACTGAACTAGGAGGCAAACTTCTTTGTCTTGGAATCTCTCCAGGGCTCTCTATTGATGAACCTTTACTCTCAGCTGGAAAATATTTAAAGGACCCAGATTTAATTTTCCTGAGCAGACAAGGAAAAAGTTAGAACTAGGGGTCATAAATCATTAAGAGCCATGTTTGTGGGTAAATTTTCTTATTTTGGCACTTACTATATGCTCAATTGGTATGTGGTAAAATAATAATTTATAACCTCTAACCTTAGTAAAAGGTATGCTTGGGATGGCATCTGTCACTTTGGAGACTGAACCCAGCTAGGCCTGGCTTTTATAAACCATTGGTGTCACCAAAGCCATCTCACATGAAAACTCTGGAGTCATCCACTCTGTGCTGGAAGGGAATAAGCCCCTAACTCATTTCCCAGATTGGCTCAACAGTTTGTGAAAAACCTGAGAAGCAAGGGTAGGGCACAGAGTAGGACATGATCAACATTCAATGTGTTGGGGGCAGGGCTGACAGATGTGTTGGCCCATTTGACATCTTTCAGATACATGTTACAAATGATGTAGAGCTGCCATAAGGCTAAAATGTGACACACATACACAGGCTGAAGTTTAAAAGTGTACTTAAAAAATAAGAAATTACCCCGTTCTCTCCAGCTACTTTCTCTTGATAGAAAACTGGTGAGAGAGGTTAAGAGAGAGGTCTCTCCTATAAGCTGATATTTCCTACCAGCAAAGTTTCTTTCCACCCTGGCTCTTTCAATAACCCTTCAGGCTCTGGCATTAAACTTCTTGCTTCCTGTCCTGGGAAATGACTGCATGGAATTTCAGTAAGTTGGATCCTAATGACACAGCAGCGTTCTATACTGAGAACACAAGGCTTGGATTTGCCAAAGCCATCAACAAGCATTTACTGAGCAACAGCTACATGCCAGGCACCATCCATGGCATTTGGAGCATCGCCCTGACTAACCAAGCCCCAGTTCCCATGGAACTGACTACCATTTTGACTCAAATAGAGAAAGAACATGGAACTCCCCACAGAGACACTGTGGGAATAAGCCACTAAGAAGTTCCAGGGAAAGCAAATAAGCAACCTCAGAAAAACTGTGGTTCTTCTTGTTCTGAGACTCAATGTCCTAGTGCAGACGTGGTTCTCACTCAAGCCTTCTGAGAATGATTCAGAACACTGCTGTACAATGGACATCTGTAAACTTCAGGAAATAACTTAGGGCCAGTAAGATAGCTCAACGGGTACATGCACTTGTCACTTGATCTCTAGGGTTTGTGAACACACACACGAACACACACACTCTCTCTCTCTCTCTCTCTCTCTCTCTCTCTCACCCCTAACACTAAATAAATATATAAAAAATTTTCAAATTTCTAAGAAGCAAGGTTTTTAGAACAGGCAAAATAGAGACCGTTTGCTTAACTGATCTTTTAAAAAAAATGCAGTCCTAATGTGCAATTATTGTTGAGCTTTTTTTTCCCCTTTAAAATCTCCCCCCTATATTCTGGACTGGATACATTTTAATAATTGGGTACGGGACAGAAACAAGTCCTCCATCTTCTTATTTTGGAAATGAAAATTATTTACAGAATGGAAGCATTGTATGAGCCTCAGTTCTGGATTTTCAGTAAGACTACGGCAGCCATTCTTCGCCCGTGTCCTCAGTGGCCAGTATTAGTGGGGCTCACAAAACGCCTGGAACTGGGCATTAAGCTACCGATTCCTCTGCCAAGGAAAACGCGATCATTAGGAAAAACGGTTTTCCCACTTTTGTTGAACCAACAGCACCGTATTAGCCTGTACTTCCAGTTAGAGTGGGACTCGGAATGAATGTTCCAAACGCAGTGGCCTTGGCTACAATCCTGCTTGACTTTTTCCTAAGTCTTTTGATTGCCCAGAGGTCAGAGGTTCCTTGGTTCAGCCTGAAGGGTCCCTAACACCCGCTAAGTCTCAAAACTGCCGCGGGCTGCCTCTCCCGGGTTCGGACTCTCTTCCTTAGGCCATCTCAGGCTCAAGGCCGAACTGTCCACACTCTTTCAACCCTGGAGTAACTTAACTGGTGCCTCTAAAGAAAGGGAATGTCAGAATCTGCCGGCCGGGAGGCCCTGGGACCGGCCCAGTGCACGCCTCCCGGCTGCGGCTCTAAACCCGGCTGACGGCGTCCGCGCTCACGCGGAAAATTATGCCGGCTCCAGCAGCGCGTAAAATGGATGTGAACCGCACGGAGTAGGATCAGCGCGATCCTCCCTCTCTTGTCTCAACAGGGGTTTCGGCGCGTTGCACAAGGCCGAGCTTGTCTCTTTACGGAGACATCGGGCCCTAATTAGAGCGCACCCCGGCGCGGCCGCCTAGCCCGGGCTCCGCGTCGAGAGGGAGACGAGCCTCGGAGGGCGTCTTCGGACCGGCCTGCAGGATCACCGCCGCCGCCATCGCCGCCGAAACCTGCTTCTAAAGATGCAGCCAGGGCAGCAGCGACAGCAACCGCCGCGGCTCGCCACCCCACGTTACTTTGATTGACAGCTGAACAAATGTTTCCGCGGTTCGAACGCTCGCGCTAGGGAACAGCGGCCAGGGCGAGGCTCCGCCCCGGGCGGGCCGCTGCGCCCCGCCCCCGCCAGCACCAATTCTTTGCACTTATTGGTCGGAGCTTCTCGTCACGCCCTGTCCCCACGTGGGTCCAGCCTGTCCGTCCCCGCCCTCCTGACTTGCCATTTGTCAGCGGTGAAATGATGGGCAGTAACACAGAACGGCGATTAATGTTCAGCCATCTCCGATTGGTTGATGCGGCGCCCTCGCGCCGCGGGAGGGCGGGGCTCCTAGAGAGCGCCGCGGAGAGCGCGCGGGGCTAGCCGGAGATTGTAGTCAATCTGGAGGGATCCTTGGCCACAGTAGTCAGGCGAGGACTACATCTCCCGGGATGCTCCTTGGGCCCTCCGCGGATGGTCGTGAATATGTATCAGAATGTTAATGATTAGCTGCTGCTAAATTTGGTCAAAGAAGTCACCTACACAGAGCGCGTTGTTAGAGCCGTTCCGAGCGGGCGTTCGGCTGTTGGCTGCTTTCTTTCCCCCCTCTTACACACTCGTGTATTATTTTGAGGTGGTGTTCGCAGAGTTTGAAAGAGAATTTTAAAAAGCCGCAAGCGTTTCGCTCTTTTATTTTTATAATCCCCTTCAATTTGGGGCTAAAAAAACAGGAAGGAAGAAAAGGAAATGAAATGTGGTAAAAGAAGCTAAAAGGTGCCTTTTAAAAGATCGTTGCTGTGAAGTGAAAAATCTCCAGAGAACCCCCAAGCGCCGCGAGACCTCTTCCGAACCAAAGGAGTTTGCGCTCGCTCTCAGGGAAGAAGCGACCATTCATTCCGAGGAATAGCAGCCAATTAAAAGACAAATAAAAAAAGTTTGGAGTGGGGCGCGAGCAGGCGGGCGGCGCTCGGCGGGCGCGGGGCTCGGCGGGCGCAGGACGGACGGTGCCCGCCGCCCTCAGTGACGCCCGCGGGGAATGCGGAGCCGGCCGCCCGCGCCCAGCCGCCGCGCCTGCCTGCCGCCCGCGTCACGCGAGACCCGCAGGCCCGGGACGCCGCCGCGGGGCCCTCGAAGCGGATGAGCCGCGCGCCTCTGCCTGGCGCAGCCAACTAAAGCGGCGTGGATGATTCGCGACCTGAGCAAGATGTACCCGCAAACGCGCCACCCGGTGAGTGGCGCCGCGCCCGCAGCCCTGTCCGCGACCGGCCGCTCCGAGGGTGCGGGAGGCGACCGACTTGTAGCCATTTTCTTATTGTTGTCTCTGAAGCCCCGGGAAGCAGCGCGCCGACGCTCTCCGCCCGCGCGGCTCTCCCGAGGGGGGCGAGCCGGGCGGCGCGAGTCTGCGGGGTGGAGGGCGCCGGCGGCCACAGGCCGGACTCACTCAGCTAGCTGACGGCCGCTCGACGCCATGGCGCGGCTGCCCCCGACGGGCCACTTTCGATTCCGGGTAGGGAGGGATGGGAGAACCGGGCCGGGAGTTTGGGGGTTGGGGGGGGGGGCTGGGGACCAGGCTGAAGAGCTGAGCGGAGGGAGGCCGCCCGGAGGCACCCGGACCCCAGCGGGCGAGCTAGAGGCAGGAGCGGCTCGACCAACCTCCCCTCCCCACTCCGGCCGCGGGCTGTCCACCCCCCACCTGCGAGGTGGGCTAATTAAATATTTTATTGTTGTTCTTTAGGCACCGCATCAGCCTGCTCAACCCTTCAAATTTACAATTTCAGAATCCTGTGATCGGATTAAGGAAGAGTTTCAGTTTTTACAGGCTCAATACCACAGGTAACGATATTGACTTTAGCTGATCCTTCTGTTTGCTTAGCTCTTGTCTTACCCCCTCCAACACTACCCCCCTCCTTTACCTTCCCCTCCCCACCACCACAAAGGTATTACCATTTCCCCCCCTGTGGGCAGAAAAGGCAAGTCAGGGCCTCTTTTTCCTTTAGGCAGGTGTAAAGAAATTAAGCATTTTCTTCTCCTGTAAACAGAAAAGGAAGCAAAACAATCGAAACTGAGGAGACTTGGAAAACGCTGAGGCCAAACTTTCGATATTGATTTATTGGGGTCAGGAGAATGGAAGGTTGGGAAGATTCTGGGGCCCTTTAACTTCTTGGTTCTTTATTACTCTGGGCTTGATTTCTTCCTTCTGCCATTCCATGGCATAATGTGAGAGCCAGGGGAAGTAAGCAGTGAGCCATTTCATTACTTTTATTAAAAAACCAAAAACCAAAAAACAAAACCAAAAAACAAAACCAAACAACCCCCCCCCCCCCACCAGTGCTTTCGTGTGTTCAAGGCTCAGTAGACTTGGAGTGCTTTTGAAACGTGTTTGTTTCACCGGCTCCTTAATGATGCAGAATTCTTATTGCATAAATGCAAGAACCCAAACAAGCTGCTGGATCAGATCAACACCTCCCACCCCCACATGGTATTCAACTTGTCTGTATTTTTTGGAGGGAAAAAATATTAGTCATAAGACCGTGTTGATTCTGATTTTCATTAACCTCATAGAATATTAAAGGTAAAACCTCCCCCGTGGCATTTTCGTGGACCTAACTTTTGCGCATATATATATATATATATATATATATATATATATAATCAATGTTTATTTCCTTGTTTTAGTAAGTGAATTTAATGAAAAATATTCAGTTCTGGGTGAAGTCGCATAATTCACTTGGCTAGAGGGTTTATTTCTTTAAAACATGAACCCCTGTTTCCCAACCCCCACAGTTTAACCTTATCAAAGAGGCAAGTCCAGGCTGGTTCTTGTCACTCATTTCTCTCTCCTCCCTTTCAATAGTAAAGTGCGGTTTAATATCACTGATTTGACAATAGGAGGTGATGCTGTGGAGGAAGGGATGTGGATTTGGAGTTGAAGGATAGAAGTTGAGTTCTACCCTGTACTTAGTCGATTTTATGTCTTGAATAGTCTGAAGCTGGAATGTGAGAAGCTCGCCAGTGAGAAGACAGAGATGCAGCGGCATTATGTCATGGTAAGAAAACTGTGTCACAGATTCAAAGTGCTCATTAGCTTGGGAGACTGAAAGCAAGAATATGTTTTGAATCGCTGGAGGCTGCAGGATCCACCACAGTGGCCCTGCCAGTGGTGTTGAGGTTGTGTGCATTAGCAATCTGTAATTCCGGGTGCTTATAACTTGGCTTTGACAACTAGCTTTGATTTAAATTTTCAGAAAATTCAGTTGCATGGGGTATAATTTTCTGTGCTTTGTTTTTACAGATTTAAAAAAAAAATGGAAAAAGAACTCATTTATTTTTTTTAGTCACAAGCAAAATGTTTTTGTTAGTGGTTTTCTTTGTTGTTTTATTGCTTTTGCTCCAATTGTAACCAGACAGTATTTCTATATACTCTTAAAATTACATGCCTTTTAATTAATGATTTGGATAGGAAATGACACTAGACCCCTTTTCAGAAATTTTCCTACTCATTCATCATGCTAATCTGTTTATATTTTTGTGTGCATGCTTTTAATTTCTATAGTGTTATTTTGGTTCTTAGGAGTGTTGACTTGAGCTGCCAGATTTTCTGTTCTGTTGTTATATGCCCATTCAGACAAATCAAATCTATGTTTACAGAAGTGTAATGAAGCATTTTTATGATTCAGAAGTATATTTTGTGTTGAAAGAACTTGCAAGGTGATGCATTAATTAATTTTCTATCCAGTTCTTCTGCTTTTCACGTATGAATAGTACACTAAAAACAAAAAACTGAACTCTGAGGTAATAGTTCTTTCAAAACCTCAGCATTTGTGTGAGATATTTCTTCTGTGCTTAGGAATTAAAAGTCATGTGGAACCAAATTTTCAAGACTTTTTCAGTTCATTTGCTTATGATGTAGGAAGACAGTTGTACAAGTTGTACAAGAATGCTAAGTTTTAACATTTCTATTAGTTTTGTAAGTTTTTCTCCTGGGGTGTGTCTTAATGTGGCTTCTAGTTTTTAAAGATAGTAATTGGGCATCCTTTTTATTTTATTGACTGGGATATTTTGGTTAAGGTAAGGTCTTTGTGTTAGTTGCTTTGTTTTCAGTATATTTGGGCAATTTGACTCTACTGGAGAGATGATTTGAAGGGAACAGATTTAACTGCTTTTTCTCCTTTGACAGTATTATGAAATGTCCTATGGGTTGAACATAGAGATGCACAAGCAGGTAAGTTATTTCTTTATAATCATTTTAGGTGACAGTTAGACTCAAGTACTGTGAAAAGAAAATTGTATATTTTGTGATTTTTCTTTTGTACATTTGAGACGTCTACCTATATCTTAAAAGACTTAGGGATGAGTAAGAAGGCAAGTCTTTTGTATGTGGTTTCATGTTCCCAACCTTTAATAATTATCCCAACTTTTAATAATTTAAAATTATGTTATTAAATCAGAATGCGTATTAAACTTTCCTGCACTTTCAAAAACAGCATGCAGAATGTAAAATGTATATTTTCTTTTTGTAAAGAGTTACCTTACATATTTTAGGCATCAAAATTCTCTTATGAAAGAACTTTCCTTGGCAAGTATTAATGAATAGATTTGTAAATTGTGTGAAACCTTCATTGCTTCCTTGTGAAAGAACAGAGGAGTGAGCTGGGAGGATCAGATGAAATCTGCAGAGCTATAAAAGAAATTGATGTAAAATCTGAGCACTAGTCCCTGGAGCCTACTTAGTGGATCTTACCAGGAACTCTGGCTTCCACTTCCAAAATCTGTGCAGCCTAAATGACCCTGATAGGAGGTTGTGATTAATGTTAAGCCCTGGGTCTTGAAATCTAGCAGTTAGTTTGAGGTTGGGGGAAAGCATTGGTATAGGTATATATGACTACTACAGCTGCTGCTGCTACTACAGCTGCTACATGGTCTTGGTTGTTTTTTTTTTTTTTTTTTTTTTTTTGGTTAGAGACCAAAAAAAATGATTTAAATACCTAAATGGAAAAAAAGCCACATATATGTATATATGTGTAAAATGCTATTTAGCAATGATAATATCTCCAGGAAGCATTTCTTTGAAGTCATCTCCTCATGAAGAACTTGGGGTCTCATCAACCATTTCAGAATAGATAGATTGCCTGCTGAGAAAGATGTGATGGACAATTTTCTGTTTTTCATGCCTTATTTATTTGTGGTCAGGGTGATGTATATACCTTCTAAGATTAAAACGTATGAGATGACCGTGTTGTCAGGCTGTAAGAATTCTTTCAACTGAGTTATTCACTACATGGTCAGAAGCACCCACATTAGTAGTTCATTAAAAGACATCTCTTAGACAATAAAAGTAACCAGAATTTGAAAAAATAAAGTTGGGGAAAATTACAACAGTATTTACATTGATGACTTTATTTCAAGTACTGTTTTACCCTGTATGCTATTTGGTTGTGCTAATGTTAGCATATTATATATGATATATATATTATATATGATATATGCTAATACATACATGGAGTTTGAATGTCACATACTTAAGTTTTTATTTTAGTATCTTTGCCATTTCTGTTTAGGTTAGTAATACAAATACTACAGCTTAAGGAGAATATGTCCAGCTTATGAGTGGACTCCCTCTAGCTCTGTCTTACAGGAATACCATTATCTGGGTACAGTCTGGATCTTGTACATACTTTGTTTGTTTTTATATACCCTCCCAGAACCAGTTTCTCTAAAGAATGGACTCCATGAATGCCCCTCATTTTCCCCGTTGTATCCTGTCTTTCCCTGACCACTTAGTCCCACATAGTCTCTGGCTTTCCTGGGATCATCTACACCTGGAAGTGTCACATAGCTTTATGTATTCATTTTGATGTTGGGGGTAGATGTGAGATCCTTTAATTTTACACATTTTTATCTGACTATGAATTTTGTCATCTTCTTGTCCAGCTGGCTTCAAATGCCATCCATTTAAAACTGAGAAGAGTACACTTTGCCTTTCCCCCCCTTTTGCTTTTGAATTCAATCATATCAAGAATCCCGAGGGCAGTTTATCACATTATGAAATACAGACAGCCCTGCAAACCACCTACTTATTATATTTTCTTTCTTTCCCCGCCTTAAGCGCAGAGGCAGATCTGTCTTTATTTGTTTTCCTAGGCAGACAGCCTTACTTTCTCTTAGCCTCTCTTCCAGATGCACTCGCTGGATACCCTTGTAATGGAAAGGAGCAATAATGCAAGGAAGTTGCCCGAGGCATAATTGGGCCTATTTCTCAAGATCGGTTTAGGCTTATTCACTTATTAGATTTGTGTCTCAAAGGGTTCAAGAATAGGAGTCCCAGGAGGCCTCAGAAGTACCCTAGTAATTGGTGGCCCTGATATTTGAAACCTTTGTGTATTTTTTTTTGTTGTTATTGTTAATATTTCTGTGTTCTCATTCTTCTTGGCTGCAGCCAGCCACACAGTATTTTTAGAGGAATTTTTCACTGGGACAGAAAATGAAGGTTTTGAAGGAGCTATGACACTGTGACTTAGCAAATGGATAAACGGATGCTAGTATGCAAGCAGTGGTAACCAGGGAGGGACCCCCACCCTCCCCCTCCCTTAGGTGATGCTCATCATCAGTCGCCCTGGGTTGATTCTGATAGAGAACCATAAAATGAAACCTATGGGGAATTTGTCATTCTGAAATGAAAGCTAATGTAATTAGTACCAATTAAAGTACATTTAGTAAATTGGATTTAATCTTAATTAAGCCTGCGTAATGTTGCCAATTTTTAACAATTATGTTTGAGAACATAATTAATTTAAATTTTGGTAACTGAGTAAATAGCATTAGTCTGGTAAAATTAGTGGAATTTTTTAAAAAGGGGAACTCAGTGACATGACATGGAGTTGGAGCATAAAATATGAATGTAATTTTTAGTAATCTTTAGTAGGATTGATAGAGCTGGACAAATGAAGCTAGAAAAAAAAAAACATCTGGAGAAGTTCAAGTGGAATGTTCTAGGCCACAGTGGGAATTAGTACTTTTCCATTGTCTTGGGTTTTAGTGTGACTATGAGAATGATAGGACCTGGTTAGAAATGGCCTGGAATCCATTGTGATGTCTTCAAAGTAGAGTTTTTAAAAATGAAAGGGCATTGATTCCTTGAGAATTTCCCTGTCTACAGGGTTTTACTTTTGCTTTAGATAGGACAGGGTTTTTGTTACTTTCTTCTGATCCTTTATATAGTGTAGTTTTGGTTGGGTCAGTGACTTGGGCAGATGGGGTGTTCTGTGCAGTTGATACCACAGCTAGATGCTGCTTGTTCAAGTCCTTTGCCTGCACCTCTGTAATGAAAGAATTCTTCTCTAATAGTGTCAGACTCTGGCTGTTGCCACTCTGAAATGTGGATATTGGATGTAGATTAGGAACCATTGCTGTGTGAATTCAGCCTGTAGAAATGAAATAGGTAAACATGTTGTGATGTAAAAAGTGGGGGATGAGAGTAACTCCCAGTTTCCTTATTGTGTGTTTTATAATCGGAAGATCTCTTGTAAAATTTACTTGCTTATTTCATGAATTTTAAAAACATCAAAAAACCTTTGGAATTTGTGACAATCTAAGTGTGCAGTTTGTACAATTATATGAAAATAGGTGTTTGTCATATGTGCATATTCTTGGGTGTAATTTTTTTGCTCTTAAGCAACAAAAATTTTATTTCATCCCAAGCCATGCAAATTTCATTACAAGATGTGGGCCACAACCATTTGAGTGCTGCTAAAATATTAATTGAATAGAAATGAAAGGCCTTGCCAGCTGATAGGATATCATAATCATAGCCTCTTTGGTCAATGGTAAATGATGATAAATGACATTAGGAACCTTTTAGCAAACTGTAATAACTACAAGGGGGGAAGCAGTATGGATTTGCATTATATCTGATACCCTCTAGTACCAAGTGGATTGCCAATACTGCTTGTTTAGCATTTTCTAAGGGCAATAGGATATTGATTTCTGACTTACAAGGAACAGCTCTATTTTCACCATTGAAAAGTATTGCAGGTTGTTAAGAAGAAATTGACTTGAAGAGGCCGACTGCTGCCCATCATGGAGCAAATAAAGCAAAACTGCCGAAGCATGGTGGAGCAGCGAGACGGGCCCTCAGCAATTTGTTGCTATTAATTTACCATGCTCGACAGCAAATCAATCGGCATCTACTTCATCTGCTGGAGAAAATGCTGTCCAGGGCAGATAAAAGGCTCTGCATGGTACAGAGAATAGACTGGCTTGGCCAAAAGGAGGCTGCAGTTAATGTGTAAATAAGTGAAATCAAGGCCACTGTTGCAGAGGAAGCAGTTGTTAATTAGGTTGGTGCTTTTTAGTGAACTATTTTAGAAAGCAGCCTAGGATTTGGAGAATAAGGAGGGATTTAGTGAGGTTGAAGTAATATGACTGGCTTGACATTCCAACCCTCAGTGCACTTGATTCTAGGATGCAGTCAATTTATTTGGGGACAGTGCTTTCAATGGAATTCAAATTATTTACAGTTCTGTGTAGAGCAGATTTCTCTTAAGATTATTTCGTTGGGGGTTATTACTGATATCTTAAAGATCTTATAGTGTATATGTTTAGATTTGAAAGAATACCTGGAGAAGCAGGTGTCCGAGTATGTAGATAAAAGTAAAAATTTTAAGTAGTGGCTTCTTTTTTGAAACGAGTATGGTTAAACTCTTGCGTATGTGTACAAGGGAAGCATTATCAAAAGTGGGATGTTCTATTTGAAAATAACAGACTAGCCAATGATAAATTTTGCTTATAGGAGTTTCTTGTGTTTTATATTCATTAAGAAATAATCTACTGCTGGGTGTACACACCTTTAATCCTAGCACCTGGAGGCAGAGGCAGGCCTCTGTAAATTTGAGGCCAGCCTGGTCTACAGAATGAGTTCCAGGACAGCCAGGGCTATGTAGAGAAACCCTGTCTTACCAAACAAAACAAAACAAAACCCCTAGAAGGTCTGAACAAAGATGGAAACTATTGCCTGCTGGGCTGGCAAGTTTTGCAGAGGTAAACAAGTACACTTCTAATGCTTGGACATAGACTCCAGGAGGAGGAAAGGAGAGAAAAGGAGCTCAGGTTTGCTCTTAGGTTTTCTGTTCTTCATTGAGGTTTGAAGCTTGAAGCAGCATTTTAAAATTTAAGATTACTGATTATTGATAATCTGATTAATATTAATGAAATAGAGGTTTATGGTTTTTTTTTTTTATGTCTTTGATTTGGATGTTTTAGATTAGGGGGCAATTTTATTCCTATGTAATAAATCTAAATGGGTGTAAATTTAAGATTATTTTTTTTCTCCCACAAACTGCCAGAAGATCTAACATTGTTGCAGTTAATGCCAGGTGTCAGTTTCTTGGGCAAGACCCAGTGAGTTTTTTATGCTCTTCAAGAGGAACCAGAAGGTGAAATTTAACCCATTAGGGTGTGTATATGTATTAAGGGGGCTATTTTCTGAATTCTTTGTGTTCTTTTCTTGTGTAAGATTTTTAGTTTTGAGATACCATAGGAAAATATCTATAGAATGTTTTTTCACTTTCAGTAGTGATTGTTGAGTGGAATTAAGAGTTTCCTTCCAATAGAAGTGAACATTTATTATATATCTGGCATGTGCTTACCACTGATCTGGGCATACTGCCAAAAATCTTTAATTCTTATAAAGATCCCAAGAAAAGGATTATGTCCAATCAAAGGATGATTAAACAGGGTCAGATCTGTTCATGGTGATATAGTAATAGGTGGTAGGTTAGAGTGGATTGCCTAAGAGGCTGCCCTATTAGGAAACGGATTGGCCATAAATTAGAGATTCAGGTCCTAGCTCATTGCTGGAATGGAGCAGCCCTTGGCTAAAAGAATAAACTTTGATTTTTTTTGCCTGTGAGTCCTTGAACTTTGGACTTCCTCCGAGAACCCCTTGAAAAGTCTCTGGAGCTGCCTGGAGTCCAAGGCTGGAACCATTCAGGATAGGCTTTCTGTCCAGGCTGGCGGAGTGGATGGGAGGTCCTGGGTGGTTTTCCCCTAGTCTCTTACTTGTCAGCAAGCAAAGCTACTTGCTGCTGCTTGTAAGGAAAAATTGTCTTCTCTCCAGGCTGCCTGTTTGTTTATTTAGTTAGGAAGGGTTCTTCTGTTTAATTTATCTTTTCCTGTGGCTTCTTAGACTGTCTGAAGACAAGGGGGCTGTTTGTTAATCATCACCTTAGGGTTTCGGAAAAGGGGGAATCTGGGAGGGGAAAATGATGTTTTGTGGGCTCTTTGTAGTTCAGAAAGAGGTTCTTAGATGCAGGAAATCACACAATTCAAACTTTAAATGAAGGCAAATGGTTTGCTTTTCTTGCTGAGAATTTCTTTGTGGCATTCAAAGGCATATTTTCTACTCACTGTTCTGCAGTCTCTGCTTTCTATTGTTTATTTTACTTATCATTTTGATTGACAAATTTGTATTTAGGCAGTGTAGCTCTGAGCAGTGTTGGACTAATGAGCTAGACAAGACTGAACTGCATCTTAGATGCTTTCCCTGTCTCAGTTAAGGTTCATGGCTATATTTCTTGTTTAATTTTACTTTTTTATTTGCCCTACACAATAGTTAAAAAGAGTTGGTAATTATATGTTAAGCATCTAGAAGTTCTTTATATTTGCTTTTAATGGGAAACTTACTACATTTCATATTTGTTAGCCTGGGTTGTGACTTTGGGTTAATAATGATTTTGCTAGTTAGAGAAAAGGAGATGTGATTTTTTTTTTATTTTTTTAAATTTTTAATTTTTTTTATTGGATATTTTATTTACATTTCAGATGCCATCCCCTTTCCCCATTTCCCCTCCCTAGAAAACCCCTATCCCATACCCCCTTTTCCTTTTATATAATTTTTTTAATGTTAACCAATGGCTTTATAAATTTGGTAATGCTCAATATCAATCAGAAGTGTAACCTAATACCCAACCTAGATATATCAACTAGGAGATGTGATTTCTAAAAGGTACTTTTCTTTATCATTTTTCATATCTTCTTTTAAAACATTCTGCAGGCAGGCACCCAAATCAGTTTGAGGTCAGTCTGTTTTATATAGTGAATTCTAGGCCAGACCAGGCCACATAGTGGGACACTGTCTCAAATTTAAATAAATAAATAAATAAACAAATAAATAATTAAAAAGGGGGGCTGGAGAAATAGTAGTTAAGAGTGCATACTGCTCTTGCAGAGGACTAGAGTTCTGTGCTTAGCACCCATATCAAGAAGCTCATAACTACCTGTAAGTCCAGCTCCAAGGCATCTGACTCCCATGTTCTAACTTCTGGTTATTTGCAGTTAGTGCATCCATGTCCACACACACACACATACAATTGAAAATTGAAAAAAAAAATAGAAATAAAGAAACTATATTCCATTCTGGTAATGGAGACATGCTAAGTTATCAGTTTTGCAAACAAGGCTGTTGGAAAGAAGTGTGAGACAACACATTTAAGCATGGATACTGAGTTACACTGATGGCGGTTTGTAAGGTTTAGGACTTAAAAAGTTGGTATACTGAAAACAGTTTATGAAAGTGTTAGACTAAGGGGGAAGGCCTTAGAAGTCTTAGCCAGAGTGAAAGATAGAGCTGTTTTGACTTTGCCTTAGTAACAGCTGTCAGTGGGAGTTGCTTTCTGCCTGTAAAGAGGGATTTAGCTGGCCTTCATCACCGCAAATCTATATACCCTCTCTGTTTTCATTGGAATTGACCCACAATATTGATGCCAGGCTTTTGCTATTTCTATATCACAGAGCCAAGACTTATCTTCAGAGAGCTGCAGTGTGTAACCTGCATACCATCCAGGGGGCCAGATGGGCAAAGTATAGATTTTCTTAGCTGATTTGTCAAAGAAGTAGAATAGTAAAACTCCAGGATACCCTTTAGACAGTCTGTCCTCTGGGAGTTGAGTTGTCTTGTTATCTTTGGGAGTTTTTTTTTTTTTGCTCATAAATACATATGGATTTGTGTTGTGTAGGGACTTCTGCATCTTAGAACAAAGGCATAACTTCTCTCCACCCTGCGTTGGCTGGCTGCAGTGGGTTCAGAACTCTGTAGGGCCCTCCCTCTTAACTACAGCCACCTTGGTGAGAGTGAGAGTGAGAGGTTGGGAGGCAGACTGGCAGTGATTCTTGACTTTGTTGCTAGGTTCTTTTTAGACAAGATCTCACTGTGTAGCTTTGACCAGACTTGAATTCTTAATCCCTCCTGTCTCAGGCTTCTGAATACTGGAATTACAGGTGTGAATGTCCACACCTGATTTTATTCTTATTTTCCAACTCTATATTCTGCTCTGAAGAATATAGAGTTCCTTTGGTTGTAGGTCTTAGGCCTGGAAATACAACTGGAAAGAATAGTGAGTGCTGTTGGAAATTAAAAACACTAGTACCTTTCTTTGCAGAGAGCTTAAGGCATTTTACAAGTTCACTTCAGTGATCTTGATGTTCCTGTAAAGCAGGTAGCAAGTTCGGATCTGTGTGTTTATTTAAGTAGCTTCTGTCAGTAATGTGCCCTACAGTTTGCCAAGCAGTGTCATTCCTCTGGCCTCCTTTAACAGATGACACTAAAGCTTAAGGGCTTAAGAGACTAGCCTGGTGTGACAGTCAGGAAGGATCAGCACATGGGTGGGGATACCAGAGTTCACAGAGGTCAGTGCATAGGCTTGAGGTTACATAGGAAGTCAGCGGTTGGAGGAGAAATAGTTTAACTTCCCTTCTGGTGTTCTCACTATTGGCCTGACCATTCTAAAATAACAAATGTGCTTGTTTCTGTTGTGTTCTTGGCTTTCTGCAGTTAGAGAAGTAAGGTACCACAGCCTCTGAGTGAGAGATCTGATCTGTATGCTTTGATGAGTTCAACTGTTCCCCCTTCCCTCCACCCTTCTGTGTTAGTGCCCTGTCCAGAAGGAGGCTGGGATCAGCAAATTGAAATCTAAAGCTAAGATCCACTTTTAGCAAAGTGTTTAATCAAACTGGCTGCTCCCTCATTCCTGAACCATGCCACACAAACAGGCTGTTCTAGACACACACTTGTTTATTGCCCGGTTCCCCTTCCCAGCCGCCATGGAAGCTCCAGTTTTAGAAGTGCTTTCTGCAGCACACCTGTTCCCGAGAGTGTGTTAGTGCCATGGGAAAGTTGGAGGAGAGAACACTTGCATTCAAGTTGTACTTAAGCCTCTGTGATTAGTAGGTTTTTTTTTTTTTTCCAGGGAATACTTGGGTAGCAAAATACACAGTGTTGAACTTTGAAGTATTGCATTTCTTACTAGTGAAGTTTGTAGGAAAATGATGTGTGGAAAGAGGAAGTGAAAACAGCTGAACATGGGGTTCAGGAATGAGAACACTTAAAGTAGAATGTATGTATTTTGGTTTGATCAGTCCTTTAAAGTTGAAAACTGGAATCATTTAGCTGAATTTAAAATTATTTTGAACATTTTTTACTAGTCAGTGTATATTTTTGAATTGTTCAACTATTAATTACTGTGTACATGTGGCTTGAATGTATGTGGAGAGATATTGGTCTTTACTGTGGTGTGTTTAGCTTTCTCTCAAGTCTTTAGGAGGGCTGGGGAATGTTCGAGATGAGAATTTAAGTAGTGAGATGGAATAATGTTGGAAGATAATTCTAATAGTAAGCAAGTATGTACAAATTATCCTGTAGGTGGCCTTATTCCTAGTAACCTTAGGAAATTACAGAATTATTATTATTATTTACTTTCAGCTAACTTTTCAACCTGTGAAAAGGCAAGAGATATAGAGAACTTAAATAACTGCAATAGGATTCCCTAGCTGTTTTGTTTTGGCTCTGAGGATGTAACAGGTTTTGCACCTTGGAGGCTAGTCTGTTCTCCCGCACTGTGCTCAGCCCAGAAAGTTCCTTGTAAAGTTTTCTCTTAGTTTTTGAAATTTATTATTGCCTGTTAGTCTAAGAAATGTGTATTTGTTTATATAATACTTAATATTTTGCAAGATGCTTTTTCCATCTCTCATTTAAGCTGCAGTAATGTCAGAATTATCCTCACCCTGTCCATGAGTAAACTAAAACACAGATGTTAGGTACTAAAGTTCCACAGTTAATTAGTAGATGGCTTGGTGTGTTTTGATTCTTTTAGGATCCATGTTGAGGCTAAAGTAATGTTCATGAAGAATCAGTTAAAGCAGCTATTGTCAAATATGTAGATTAAAATGCACAAGAGCTGATTTAAAGTTGTCAGGTTTTGTATTTTTCCTTTGGCATATACTGCTTGGATTTCAAAGTTGTATGCATTACAATGTGATTTGTAATAATTTCTTCCCAGCATAAGTTTGCAGAGGGGTATGCAGGAGTTTAGTACCTGTTGTGTAACTAGCCCCAGGGATTACTTCCTGAAGTCTGTAAAGATGTCTCTAGCTGAGGTTTCCACTCATGGCACTGGGGAAGGATGTGGCTGACAATGAGCTCAACAGCTCAAATCCTTGGAGCTTTTGTGTCCTGTCCCACCAGGAGTCTTTACTTAGGGAAAGTTTAGACTATTGAACTTGGTTAAGATTTTAAATGAATGACAGTGGTAAAATAATAGAGAAATGTTAAATCTTGGCTTTATCATTCAAACACTTAGCAGCAATCAATTTTCATAGACAGCATAAAGTCACTATTATGTTTTGTTTCTTTCTGAGCTCCTAGGGAAAACTTACCTTTATGATGGGCAAAAAGACTTCTGATAGGCAGTCAGAGGTTGGAATATACTATCCTAATTCTTTTACAAGTCTGAGTGGTTTTTAAAATGTAGAGTTGATGTAGGGAGCTAGAAGTTAAAAATACTAGCTTACCTAATTTGCAAGGCTGGGCTTCAGTTTTTACCACCACAAGCAAAAGTGAAAGGTAGAATTAGTTGATTATTTTCTATCATTATTTTTTTTTAAGTTTTAAAAACTGTTTTATGTGTGTATTTTTCCTGTTTGTATGTCTTTGCACCATGTGCATGCAGTACTCACAGGGGTGACCAGGGTGTCAGCTCCCTTAGAATCAGAGTTACACATGGTTTTGAGCCATTATATGGGTGCTAGGAATTGATTCTGAGTCCTCAGGAAGAACAGCTAGTACTCTTAATTACTGAACCCATCTCTCCAGCTTCTTTTAATTGGTGTCTATTGTATGATACCAGTTCTGAAAGTTAAGGTTTGAGATAATGTTATGGAAAAAGAAATACAGTTGTTTTGTTTTTGTTTGCTTTGCTTTTGGTAGAAACTCTGTCTGAACAATGTTAGGATATTGTAGACAGTTCTAATAATTACTTGTTGCCAGTGATTCATGATTTAGAATCATCTACTATAGTATGGACTCTTTTGTTTTAGCTTTGTTGCATGTCCTTTTTATATGTCAAGAGTTGACAGTGTAAAGCTAGAGAGATTTTTTATGCACATCATTGATCATAAGTCCAGGTTGATTGAGTACCTCATGGGTGTCAGGATGCAGGAGTTGATTTGGATGTCTTAATTTAAGGAAGGGGTCGAAGTATCCTCATTATGCTTGAAACCAAGTTAATAAGGGATGTGCAGCTGGTAGGTTGAAGGATTAATATTCAGGTCTAGGAAATCTGGCTTCAGAGCTAAATTCTGAACTACTGGCTATGCCTGCATCTTAGGTGAACCTTTCCATATAGCAAGTTTTTATATTTTAAATGTACCTGGTAGACTAATGTTGTACCCCATATTCATGGGGATGGGGTGGGCGTTCTTAGCACTTAAATGTTTAATTGTATGCTCTCTCCCCACCAGGGAGAGAAAATTGGGACTCAATCAAAAGTTAGTTCAGGAGCTCCAGAGCAGGAGTCTCAAACCAGGACCATTCACCTGGACGTATTTGGTGGTACCCAGTGATTCTTGAGGTTACAGTAGCTTAGTTGTGCCACTGGCTTCTAGTGGGTAGAGGCTGTAATGGTTGAGCACCTTGCAGTGCATATGACAATCCCTACAACAAAGAGTATCCATACTACAATTTCAGTTGTGTCAGGGTTAAGAAACAGCTCCAGAGAGTAAAACATTGTTAATTCTGTTGCATTCTTATGCTTGGGCACATTATGACTTCTTTGAGTAGAGAGATAAACCAAGAATCAGCCTTGAATGACTACTGAATAGTCCTTCAAACTCTACTTGTCTTGAGTCTTTTCTCCTCCCTTTCCAATGCAGAGTTGATGGGAGTTTTATCAGGTTCTGAATGGAGACATTATATTACATGATCTTTTTGTAATCATTGTTTTCCTGAAGAAAGGAAGATAATAAAATCTTTTCAGGAGTGGAGACCTTTTACTTTTTAGCTTCTAACTGTTGGATTCTTGATTTTCACTAAAAACAACCAGATGTTATGTTGTTATTATGAAAGATGGAATTTTTTTTTTATTGATAATACTGAATGGGCCTTTAGAAGGCACTGGAATCTTTATTGCCCATTGCTAGGTAAGTTTTCAGAAGGATTGATTTTCAGTCATACCATTCTGGGTAGTACCAAGATAAATATTGGTGATTGGACCAGCTGAGAATTCAGTAGACCCCTTTGCCTGATTTGCTCTAGGATACATCTTGCTGCAAAATAGCACTTCTGTTTATTCATTTGGGTTTTCTTTAGGGCAATGTTTATTGTCCAGTCCTAATAAAATAAAATCCTGAGTTTTCTGAGTAGCTAAAGTCTAAAACAATAGTGAGTGTCAACTTGACACAAAATTGAGTTATCTGCAAGGAGGGAGCCTCAACTGAGGAAATGCTTTCATAAGATCTAGCTGTAGAGCATTTCTTTTGTAGTGATTGGTGGGGGAAGGCCTGGCCCATTGTGGGCGGTGCCATTCTTAGGTTAGTGGGTCCTGTATTCTATAAGAAAGTAGGCTGAGCAAGCCATGATGAGCAAGCCAGTAAGCAGTCCCCTCCACTGCCTCTGTATCAGCTCCTGCCTCCAGGTTTCTGCCCTCACTACTGTGATGATGAACTGCTGAATAGAACTGTGAATGAAATAACTCCTTTCCAAGTTGCTTTTGGTCATAGTGTTGCATCACAGCGATAGTAACTGTAACTAAGACACATAATCAGTGAGCTTGAGAATTTTTTGTTTATTTGTTTTGTGTTACTCTGGCTGTCCTAGAACTCAGAGATCCTTCTGCTTCTGCCTCCAGAAAAGGTGTGTGCCAGCAAGCTCCTGAGTTTTGTTTTTTGTTTTTTTCCTGTATTGTGCTGTGAATATGGGAGAATTTAAAGTTTGGGTTTGGTGGACATGTTTAGAGTGTAGCTTTTAAACCGTGTCTACCTTGATTAACCTAAAAAATAATAATAATGGCCAGTAAAATGTATTAAGTTCACAGCTACTTTATTGTTTCAACTTTGTTTTAGAGGCAGGTGCTTATTTAGGATTTTTGATAGAGAAACTGTAGTCTAAAAATTCCAAAATACTGTAAATAAAAATGCCTCTTCTAGGTGTATAGAGCCAATACTGTAGCTCTAATAGTGGTAGATTTAGACAGAGCTGGGTTGGACATAGTACAATTCTGTACAATACCCACATTTTCAAGTGTTTTATATAGCTGGTCTGTGAAGGTTCTGCTTCACCCAGATAAAAGTAGAATGGATAGAATTTTTTATATTTTAAGCAAGAGCTTGAAGGTTGTGTTGTTTCAGTTTGGGATGTGATTTGGTAAGATAATGCATATCCCTGCCTTCAAATTACACTTCTAAGTCCCTTGCTTTCTTTGGTATTTGATATTCCATGTTTTTATTGTTTTCTTTTTGTTTGAGCCTCACTATTACTTAACATGGGACTGTGCACATCCTTCTGTATACTTAAACTATCTCTCAATTACTTAAAATTCATAATACAAGGGCCATGTAAGTAGTTGCTATATTGTATTTAGGGAGTATTCTGAAGCCATCTTTATATTTATAAATGGACATAGTTAGCTTCTTAAATCCAAGTATCTAGGATTAAATTTGTAAAAGTTAAGATTGTAGCTTGAAAACATAGCTTTGTGGGCTTCTATTATTCCTTTGTTGCAAGGGTTATTAGATATGAAATTATTATAGTCCTGTGCACATCACTGCTGCGATGGCTTTTATGTTTTTATCGAATAACAGTTACTTAACCTCATATTGCAACATAGGTGCTGCTTTGAGACCTATGGAGTTATGAGAGGCAGAAGGTTTGCCTCCTCAGAAAATACTATCTTTTCTTTTGGATCAGTGTAAACAGTACAGTGGAGACACTGTTATGATAGAAACTGGAGAGTCTGTCATCTTTCTGGCTCTGGGGCTATTAAAGGGGCTGGGGCTGTTATAGGAGATAGATGAAGTTTAAGGAGGGAAGCTAAGTGGAGTCACAGAATCAAGAATGTTTTGTGCATGTTCACACTGTGGTTACCATTTCCAGTCTTGCTTAGTACTAGACAAGAGAGTAGTAGGTGTTGGTTTAGGATGCCTTTATTAAAGGCTTCACATGCTAGATAGAGTGCTTGGACATTTGAAGGAAACATAAAGAGAAAGTCAATAGAAACCCAGGACCACATCTGTTTTGTTGGTATACTCTTCTCTGGGTCCAAGAGCAAATATCAGTCAATATTGATTAAAGCCATGTGGATAGAGAGACAGCACTGAAGAGGTTGTGTCTGAATTAGAGTAACTGTAGGAGTAGCAGTGGGACTAGAAAGGAGAGAACCATGTGGTACAGTAGTAGTCCATTGAGTCAGGGTTGTGGTAGTGCTTTGCAGAGGGCCTAAAACACTACAGGGTGGGAGAAATGTGGGGCATTAGCAGAGAGGCATTGAATTGGGGGAAACTGGTGTCAAGTGTATTACAGTATATGTGACTCGGGAAGAAGGTGGGAGAGAGGGAGAAATGGAGGAGAAGAGGGAGAGAGGAAAAGAATGAGTTTGTTTTTTCATTTCTCCTGGTGCTGAATCTATGCTCTAGTCAAGACAGATTCCACTGTTAGTGCCTATATGCTATACTCAGACCACAAGAGAGTTAGCCAGGCAATCCTCGTGGGCAGTGGTTTGGGGAACATTTCCTTTTAAGAAAAGCATTTGGCCATTGGGCGACTTCATATGCTTTTTGTGAACCATTTTGTGTGACTGTTGCCATTATTATTATATTGGTAGGAATTTTAAGTAATTTCAGTTTTAACTTTTTCCTCTTTGGAGATATTTTAAATGTTAATATAGGTTAAAAATCTTCTAAATTATTTATCAGGCATTAAAATATTTCAGTTATTCTTATCTTTTTTGAAAGTCTTATATCCTTGACTAACGTTCCCGAATAAGTTAGTGATTGCTTTTTTTTGTGTGTTGTGAAGTTTAGTAAACATGAAACAGTTAAATTTGCTTGAAGAACTATTATGTCACAAAAGAAATAATTATTTTTTTATTATGTTCACAAAGAAATTATAATAGGTACTTTAGTAAACATAAATTATTTGTGTTTGTCTAACCCTTTCATTCAATATGGGGCATGTGTTACAGGACCCTTTTAGAAACTTTTTAAGCTTCTGTAGTTGAGTGGGAGTAGCAGTGTTGGTAAGAAAAGTTGAGTGCACATGAAATTAGGAAGCCCATAGAGAACATTTGGTAACCAAAATACTGCTTGGTGGCATGTCATAAAGCCACAGATCTAGTTTAAAGGGGGACAGGGTGTGGTTTTACTGCTCTGTCATGCAGTCTGTTGTAACCGTCAGAAACATACGTTGCTTTATGGGGTGTGAGATGTTTTCTTCCAATGTGAGCACAGCTTGACATTGTCTATCCTGCACTCATATAGCACTATCTAAGACATAATTTAGGGCCATTTGAATGATCATCAACAAGAAGGTCAACAGTGGTGGTAGAAATGTTTTCTTGGGTGTGCTGCTTATGGCTTCATGCTTCTAGATGTGTTCTCTAAACACAATAATGTCCTGTTTGTTTTTAGTCTAAGTTAGATTGAGCTCTTTAAAGATAGGGTTTAGATGCTTTGTTTTGGCTATAGAAAGTGATATTAAAGGAAATAAAATATTAACAGAATTTCAGCAAGCTAAAGGAGTTAGACAGACAAAGGCTGAAGACAGGGACTGTGCTGTCTTCCTCTGTACACTGGCTGATGAGGCTCTGTTCCTCAGTGAGATCACCAGTCAGATTCCAGTGTGAATACCTGAAATAAGTAGTGTGTTTTTATTTCATTTTAAAGTATCAAAAAAGTATATGATAAGGTAATTTGATAAAGATTATTTGAGAAAAGACTTGTCTGTACCCATTATGCACGGATATCTTTATCTTTTCACTGTTCCTTAAACAATGAAGCATAATTGCTACTCATAAAGCACTTACATTGTGTTAGGTATGTTAAGTAATCTGGAGATGAGTTAGAGTAGACAGGAGGCTGTGCATAGCTTAGATGAATGTACTAGATCCTTTTATATAAGGGACTTGTATATCTGGTTTTCAGTACCCTAGAAGTCCTAGAGACAATTCATTGTGGACAGATACCCTAGAGGTCCTAGAGACAGTTTCCTATGGATAGTTCAGGGTTGGCTGATACTTCCTTTTCACAACTTTGTGGTCAGTACCCTAGCCTAGTAACTAGCTGGTAGATTGTTATATTGTTACAGAGAAGATGGCGGTTTTTCATTTTTCTCCTTTGCTTTGTTCAGGACACTCCACTTTAACCGGTGACTTTCAAATACCTTTTTTATTGTGGTCTATTTTCTAGATTGACCTCTAAACTCTTAGCATCATTTTAGAGTAAGTAACCAAAAAAATCATTTTGGAGAATTTATTAAATATAAGTTAAAGCAAAAAATACCACTTTAGAAGTATATATTATTGTGGAAGTTTAAACATAATTAAGCTGAAATACAATAATGTTAGTTTCAAACTCTCATTGGCTATGCTAATTTTAAATGTCATGTTATTTTTAATGTCTCATAGTATTCAGTAAGAAAATACTATTTATAATTTGTGGTTAAGCCCCAGACTAGTGGGCAAGATCTAGGAAGACCTCTGAATGACTATAGGCTAGTGGTTTTCAACTTGTGGGATATATATCAGATACATTATGATTCAAAACAGTAGCAAAATTAAAGTTATGAAGTAGCAATGAAATAATTTAAGTTTGTGGTCACCACAGCAGGAGTAGCTGTATTAAAGGGTTGTAGCATTAGGAAGGTTGAGAAGCACTACTCTAGGCCTTCATTCACATGGTTCTCAAGAGGTGTTACAGCTATGGCCATTTAGCTCCTCTAAGCCAGGAAAGAAGGTAAGAAATGTTTTGTTTCTTGGAGCTGTGTTGGAGAAGCTTAATGCTTTGGAGAAACATCCACTAACTTCTTTTTACAGTTTGAGCTTTAGGACTGTTACTGTGGAGTAGAGTTACCCATGGTCTGTGGACTGGGGCAGCTCTGTGAACATTTGATAAAATTAGGCAATGAGATAAGGAGCTTGTACTGGAATATAAAAACATATAACTTCTTTTGTGGACACAGTGTCTTTATCTTTAAAACAGAAAACAAGAGAAATCCACCCACCTGAATGTAATTGATTTACATCTTGGCCAAAAGTACTTTGTTGTCCTGCTAATTGGTGTTAATCTGGGAGTGGACAACTTGTTAGAATTTGTAGTCAATCAGATTCACCAGAGTTTTTTATAAGGTGAAGAATTTGAGTGTAGACCGAAATAAAGTGTGATTTTTTTTTTTTTTTTTAAATGTCATCTTAAATACTTATTAAAGCAAGTTAAAGGTTTGATCAAATTCTAGGTGGCATGGATATGCATAGCACGATCAAGACTTGACATGTTCACAAGTTGGCAGCTCTGGTGGGCATTGCAGGCTTTCCTTCTGTGAATGTAAAACTTGTTTAAATTCTTCTAAGTCCTTGTAAAATTGTCTTTTAGAGGGTTCTTCTTTCCCCCACTTTTTACCATGAACTCAATGAAAAGAATATTTCTATATAAATCTCATATAACTTTTATTCTACAGTCTTAAATTTTAGGACCATGTCATCATCAAAGAAGCTTTAAAATCAATTCCAATTGTCTCTCCTGCATTCAGAAGCTGCTGCTTCTCCTTACTACCACGCATAAGTTATACTGCACCCCAGGGCCAAGTGTCTGTTTACTAAAAAAAACAGAGGAGAGATCCTTTGTCAGTAGCCAAATGTAAAGACCAAGAATGTCTTTTCTGGGTGATAGTGCTCCAAAATGGAGAGACAACAGATTTCTGGGGCTGGTCTGTGACCTCACTCCTAGTCAGTTGTGGAAAAAGCACTGCCTGTTCTTTGTTAGTATACCAGTAAGTCTGACATCTGCTTTAGGTCTTTCTTTAGCCTCTTGAGCCCTACAGCCCTTCCCCTGTGTGGTAGTGTAAATTAGTGAGGGATACTTTCTTAATTGAGAGTTAGAGCCCTGAGCTTCAATCAATACCTAACAGTACAGCCACTCATTTTGTCGTACTATCTAATCTCAGTTTTGTTCTAAAGCAACTATTTACCTTAAAGGATTTTTTTCATACACCAGCCCACATAAGTACTTCTGCCATCCATACCTAGGGCAGCACTCTCATTCAAGGTTGTGGAAATGGAGTTTGGAATCACTTGGGTGGCTGCTTAGTCATGGCTCAACTAGATTACTAATTAGAAAATAACCTGCAGATCTGGGAATTCATAGCTGAAGATGTATATCGACTGTGTTTTCAGAACATTTATAGTCACCTGAGGCTGAATTGTTCCCAGACCATCCTATAACTGTTCTTCAAAACAAACCCTGACACAAACCTTTGATTTGCCTACCTTGATGTGTATCTGTACATCCAGACTTCTTTTGTATTTCATAGGTCCCTTCTATTGTCCAAATCCAGTCTAGTCACACATGGTTCTCTCCATGCAATTGTCTTCTTGCTTTATGTTCACTCTGGCTACCATAATTGTCCATTAGACTTTTGTGCTAGAGACTCTTTTGGCTTCTATACTGGTTTTGTTTTGTTTTCTGGTAGCCTTTGCTGTCTCTTATTTCTGGTACTGGGTCATGTTTAGAGGCAGTGAAAATCTGCCAGCATTTTCAGTATGGTCTATTCTTCCATGGCTGCTTTGTCTCATATACTGTTAAGTAGATGAGCCTTGCCTTCCTATATTTCTCTTTTGAGTGACTCACAGGTAGTTAAACCCAACATGTTTTCAAATGTTATGCCCTCCCACAAGCTTGCTTGAGAACCAGTGGGCCTATGAAAGTAACCCGCCTGCCCAGTTTCTCCAGGCAGGATGCTCTCAGGGGAGGACAGAATCTCTGTCTTTCTTACTCATTAGTCACACCATGGATCTAGGCCATAGGTTTTCTAGAATCTGCCCCCTGATATTTTTGCTTGCTCTTTTTCTCTCTTGCTATCTTTCTGATTATTATGATGTCTTTAATATTTTACTGTTCTTGTGTTAAAATAGGGATAAGAGTAAAGCTTTTAAATTACTTTAAGCATTAAGTAGTATCATACTTTACACAACAGGCTGTACTTGATTGTTAGGATGGTTGGTGTGACCTGATGCAGCACTCCTTGCTACCACTGGGTGTAATGTAGTGTCTGAGTGGTCTCACCTGATGGGAACAGTCCTGTCCACTTTCTCTAGCCACATCTTCTACTGCCATTGCTTTTCCTGTGCTGTACATACCCCAGGCTGGTATAGTAGGCTACCCCCTTTTGGATCAGTGTTTTCTTGCCCTTCCTCTCTATCTTCAGCTTTCAGGCTCATGTTATCCTGGTCCCTCAGGATAACATTCTTGCCTTAATCATTGAGAAATAGTATTCATCTCATTTACTATATTATGGGCTTTGTAAATCCCATCTGTTCTTCCATTCTTCTAGATGTGACATGGAACCTGGCATAGTAGTAGAAAATTATTAAAGATTGAGGTCTTAATATATTTCATATAAGGCATTTTTTTCCACTATCCTTAACCCTTTTCCCCAGAGTAGGGTTTGAGCCCCAGGCTCTGTTTATGATAGGCAAGTGCGCTAAATAAACTGTATAACCCAAGCTGTCTTTTACTTGTAATGGTGTATCATTACATTGTCCAGGCTAGCTTTGAGCACACTCTGTTGTTTCTCATAAGCTTTGAACTTGTGATGCTCCTCCTTCAGCCTCATTAGTACCTGAGATTACAGGCCTGTGCCAAGAGCCCAGCATCTCGGGTTTATTTCTATTTGATCTTCTTCCTTGCTAAACTGTAAACAACACCTCATGAGACCAGACTATTCTGCATTCACTATACTGTGTGCCACAGCTGCTAGCTCAGACGATATCCAAAATCTGAAATCATATTGTTGCATTTCCAAAGTTAGAGGTGCTTTGAGGATTCATTCTGTTCTTGCTCTAAAATTATCTTTCAATTTCCATCTTTCCTCTTGTATGTATGTTTTGTGTTTATATTCTCTTCTTTCCATAGCCATTCAAATATAATCAGTGCAAGAAGAGGTTTAGATCCCTAAAGACATTGAAATATCTTAACATGCTTATAATTTGTCATCACTTTACTAGAAATTATCCCTGGTAGATCCTTGCTACCTAACAAATAAAGTTCAAGCTCTGGAGTATGGCATTAAAGCCCTGCCACAGGTTTGCTTCTGTACTGCATGTATCCTGTATTCTAACACAATGGTTTCAGTCCTGCCTGTACATTAGAATTACACAAGGAACTTTAAAGTGGAACACTGCTACCTGGGTCCTACTCTTGGAATTTTTGAGTTAATATATCTGGGGTGAGGTCTGGTTTATGGAAGCACTGACCAGCTATTTCATGAGAATATTATCTGTGATCTTTTAGGGTTTCACATTCAAGGAAGTATCAGTAGTATTGCTTTTTTGTGTATTTCATTCCAAAGATATTAAACTAATACTATTAAATGAGAGGCTTTGAGATGTCTCATAGAGAAGAGAGCTGTTTAATTTTGTTGAGTCAGAGTGAGGCCATTTGGTCAGAGAACACTTTGCATATATACTTATTAATGACTTCTGCAAGGTATGATATACAACCTACTTTGGGAGATGATATTTTCAGCCACGTTTCAATCTAAAATTACTTTTGTTCTTTTCTGACTATCCTATCCAAACCAGACTCATCCTTACTATAGGAGTCTGTCTAAATTACCTTCTTTGTAGATACATTTTTAATACTTGAAATTCCCTTTTGTATGTCTGTGAACTTTTCTTAGTCATTTTACCCCTGTTCATTGAACTTCAGGACAGCAGGGATTTTCTTGTTTTCTTCATTCTCTTCAGCACCTAAGAGACCTAACAATAGTAAGTAGAAAGTTAATAAATACTTGGAGAATGAATATCCAGGTATTTACTCATGGTTTAGACCTTTACTCAGGTGCATGTATTTAAATATTATAAGTTGTATGTATGATGCAATTTAAAAGTAACTTGAAGTACAGTCAGCTTCTGTGTTCATGGGTCTATTTATGTAGCCAACTGTAGATTCAGTAAATTTGGGCCAAGTGTTCCTGTTTGAGCACACTTGGCCCAAATTTACTGAATCTACAGTAAATTGTAAATTACAGTAAACAATGTAAATTAAAAGGAAACTGAGCACATGTTTGTTTATCTTATTTTCTGAACAGTAAAGTGTATTAAAGGTATTTATGTTGCATCTACATTCTGTTTGGTGTTATAGCACCTAGAAATGACTTAAGAACAACAGACAGGAGAGGATATATGGGTTCTTTTCAAATTCCTTGCCATTTTATGAATAATAATTTTTTTCAGATATGATATTTGTGGAGAATCTCAGCACAAATCTGTCATGGACACTGAGGGAGATGACTGCATTCTTTTTTTTTTTTAAAGATTTTTTTTCCTATTTTATATGAGTACACTGCAGCTGTCTTCAGACACACAATAGAAGAGAACATTGGATCCCATTACAGATGTTTGTGAGCCACCATGTGGTTGCTGGGAATTGAACTCAGGACCTCTAGAAGAGCAGTCAGTGCTCTTAACCACTGAGCCGTCTCCCCAGCCCCATGACTGTGCATAATTTTCTTTACCTTTACTTTTCTCAACTTCTCTAGTGGAATATTAAAAGGAAGCAAGATAAAAAACAAACAAACAAACAAAAACAACCCAAATAAAAGTAGCTAGATGTCAGACTACAGGGAACATTTGTGGGTTTTATGGTTATTGGGGTAAGGTGGAGCTTGGTCTGTTGAATTGGACTTTCTTTTTGCTGTTTAATTTTTGGGCAAATCTGTTCCAGATGGCTTCTCTCAAGGAAAAAGGGATTGATACCTCAGTGTGAGCTGTTGAAAGAAGCTTGGATGAGGAGTCAGTGAGTGATGGCTCCTTTACGTGGAATATACCACTCTAGCAAACAGCAAAAAATAGGCAAGATATTTGTTTTTCCTTGGCAAAAATTTGTAATTATTAAGATATTGAATAAGAGTATATTCAAACAAGTTTGTCAAGTCAGTTGAGGAGTACTAGAATTCCAAGTTAGTTTTCCTAATGTCCAGGGCTAATGGAACAAGGAACACCGAAGCTGTTCTTGGCCTTCTTAACAAGGCCCCTGTTCTCTGGAGACATTGTTACTGCAGCTATGTCCATGGCTCCTTGGACCTCACTCTTATGGTGCATTTTGAACAGGTTTTAATAGGTACAGGGTGGGTATGAATATACTATAGCATGTGTGGTTCTCATGCCGCACTGCATGTTGAATTAGAAATTCCTATGAGCCCTGTGGTGCTGCAGCATGACTAAGGCCTTTCTAAGATCTGTTCTAACTAAACTGATTTATTCCAGGGACTATTCCAGAATTTATTTTGAACTCTTTATCCAAAGTGCTTTCCTAGTATAGCACTCTAACATGTGCTGAATGCCAGAGTCTCAGATGATCAGTAATCTGTTGTAAGCAATATTAGAAGGAGACTAAGCTGCTTGCATCTGCATTCTGTTTCTAAATAATCTTTTAAATTACATATTCTGCCAAGAATTTAGAATGGAAACTTTAATCATTGGCTCACAGTCAGGAGTTATCCAGAATGAATTTGCATTTTTTTCTTGTTGTCTAAGATATATGCCACTTTTTGAGTGACATGGCTTCCTAAATGTCAGAAAAGATATGTGCTAGGAAGCCAAACAAACCAATTTTGAATGTGAGTAGATCTTCAAGATGGATAGTCATTATGTTTGTTACATTGATATAGTATAGCTCTTCCATAACAATTTTTGCCTGCTTACAAAAAAAATAGGAAATTGCACCCACTTGGTCTAGATTATAGTTCATTTACAAAATTACATATTAAATGCCTTTCTGTGCTCTAGCCTTATGGAATGTCCTTGCTGACTACATGGCTGCCCTCATCAAGATCATGTGCTTTTAAATATTTGCTATTTTAGGGTAGAGTGGTATTCAAGAGGGGCTTTCCCTTCTCTGAGGAGAAGGGGAAGAAGTAGTGTGGGGGAGAGATTTGGAGTAGTGGCACTGGTAAGAGTAGTGGGGCCTGTGATTGAGTTGTAAAGTGACTAAATAAATTAATGAAAAAAATCCTAAAAATAATTTGTTATTCTGCTTGAGGGCTGTGTGTTCTATGGACCAGCAGTGTCTCTCAGCATCCTCTTGGAGTTTGTTTAGAGTATTCCTTTTTCAGGCCCAACTCCTGCTTTATGCCAAGATTCCCAGGCAGTTGGTAAACAGATTAAGACACAAAGCTGGAATGGGTCAGTGAGTATGAGGAGAGAGATTCTGCTGTGAAGTCATTGGAGTAAGAGGGTATTTTATGGACTGAGGTGAGAAAAGAGTCTTGGGACCCTGGTGAAGGCGGTTTTAGGTAGCAGGATCAGCAAGAACAGACTTAAGGAAGAGTCTCTGTCTCTGTCCTTGTAGGAACTTCTGTACCAGCTGGCCAGGGCTGTGACTCACCTGTTCAGGCTGTCTAACTCAGCACTATAGGTTAGGAATAAATCACAACTTTTATTTTGGTCACTCTGGGTGTTCATCACCATGAGAGAACATTCAAAGGACAGAAAGGATGCTTTGCAGTAGTGATGGCTTTAAATAGTTGAAATTTCAACTATGAATTCAACAGTAACTAGAGGTAGGATGAAGACATTAGAAAAGACTTTTAGTGCTGAAAGGAAGAGAGGAAAAGAAATGCTAGTAATATAGCCACAGAGGGAGATCTATTAAAAAGGGTGATGGCAAGAAGGAAACAGATGAAGTGCTAACTTAACAAAGTATTGTCCAGTCTTTTGCATTGAAGCATGATTTCATCTGCAAATGTCTTGGGCTGCATTCATAGCTGTCTTAGGACATGTGAGGCTTGTAGCCTGTGGCCTCCAGGTTTGTAATGGCTGGATGTGACCAAGAAGAAATGAGCAAATCATTTGGCATGGCTTTCTCTGTGAGAGAATGTGCTGTTTTGATGGGTTTACAGGATAGGCACTATTAATGAGCTCTTGTTAAGTACCACAAGTTAGTTTTACTTTATTTATTCCTGCATCCAACATTCTTCACTTTTGGCTATTTATCATATCATTTTGGTCCTATCAGTCCTGTTGGAGAAAACTGAGGTAAATCATTTCCATTTGTTGCCTAGCTATGAAAATATGTAGTTGTAAGTGAGCATTCGAAGGCCCCAGTATATTTATGGAAAGAAGGGAAACAAAGTAACTGACAGTGCTTGCTGTGACCCTGGCAGAGAAGCCTTGAGGAGAGAGAAGCATTTCAGAGCTTGGTGAGCACAGCCAATCAGGTTTGTGACCAGCTCCATCCTATACTGTGAAAGCTCAGGTTAAGTCAGCAGAGAAGTATATTTTCCTTGCCTTCTGCTTATAGCTGACTTTTCTCTCATTCTTCTTTCTGTATTTCCTGCCCTTCCACTTTGAGCTGCTGAGCATAACTGATAACATTAGTTACATTGTTTTTTTTTTTTTTTTCAGACTTGAGAACTGCAGTGATTTGACCTTGTATGAGTGAGTGAATGTCAGGCACATGGATCATTAATCTTTCCTGTATAATACAGCATTCTTGGGATCCCTCTGAAAGCTAGAATAGTATTAAACATAATATCAAAAGTCAGCTAGTATGGTAATAGGTGACTACCTAAGGTTTTCTTTAAAGAAGTACTTTTAGAATGTGTAAAGGTAAGAGGGAGGAATCAGTTCAATCATTCAAGTTCTCATAAGACCCATAGACATAAACTGAAATAGTTTCCTGAGACATAGGGTCTCTGTGCCTCCCTTGAGGACATTGTCCTGCGTATTGCTGCGTGAGCACCACCAATAGTACCATGTATCTTGTTAGTGCAAAGAAATGGGGTACTTGAAAGTGTTCACTTAACCAAGTTGCGCAGTGGCAATTGGATAGCACACTTTATCATGCATGAAAACGGCATACAAGGAGTTCAAAACATGAACCAGGATAACATTGTTGTAGTGATACCATCAGTAGAGACTTTGTTTCAGTGTAAGTCACTGAGGGATGTATAGAGACGTTAAGAAAAATGTTATTGTTCAATATAAAATACACTGAATATCAACAGACAGTTCCACTTATTGAAGAAAGTAGAATGGGCAGCATTTATAGTCTTATCCTGTTCTACATAGTGAGTTCCAGGACAGCCAGGGCTAAGTAGAGAGACTCTCTCTCAGAAAACCAAAATAAATAAATAAATTTAAAAAATAAAAACAGCTTTAGTACTTTGCAAAAAGTCTTTTCTATGATATAGGATAGTTAATAAGTTTTTCAACTTGTCTTGTGTCTGAATTGAAATAAGAGTGATTTGAGATTTTCTCCCATATTCTCCCTCTTCATTATTGACTGGCGAAACCTCTGTTCTGTTCTTCATTGCTTCTCTAGAGTTAGCATGATGGTATTCAGTATCAGGTGCATAGTGAAGGGATTTCATTAAATGGCATTTTTTGTTGTTACCTTTTTCTAATATTTTGCCAAAACCAAATGTTTTTTTTTTTTTTTTTTTTTTTTGGAGTAGGGATGATTGGCATATTTATTGGATCTTTGTTGTTTGTTTGTTTTTTGGGTATATGATATAAAGATAGAAAATAAAAAATAGTATAGTGGTGAATTGAGGGTAGGAAAATATGTTCAACTTCTTAAATTAAAAATTGGAAGGAATTTTTTTTTTGTGTGGGGGGACTGATATATGTATGCACACATGTACATATGCGAATGTTCAGAAGAGCATGTCTGATCTCTTTAAACTGAAGGTAACAGGTCTTTGTCACCTGTCATATATGGGTGATGGGAATGAAACTCTGATGACCTGTAAGAGCAGCAAGGAGGCCCAAGGGCTGAACCAGTGCTTCCGCCCCATCAACTACTTTTTTAAAATGTATATCTTTATGACTAGAAAAGATGTAATAGAAGTGTCAAATGTTAATGTATTTGTCAAAGTGTGAGGATCTTTTTTGGGTCATTTTTGGACATGAACAATTGTCCTTTTATTAGGGCTATTAATACTGATTTGGAGTATTGTGGGTGTTAAAGGCAGTAGTTTAGCAGTGCTTATAAAGCATCAAAGGCAATAATAACACCACATAATTCTAACAACGTATAGTGTTTCAGCATCTTTGCCCGTTTCAATAGGCTATCTGTGAATGCACTGCTCAGGGATGCGTGACCCACATCACCTATAAATTTGATTGGAAGCCAAAGAACTGGCATAGGCTGATGGATAGCAGATTAGAGTCCTGATTAACCATGTGATTCAAAGACTGGAAATATATTGTCTAAGCCAGATTCATCAGATGCAATCAGAATTTCAAGTGGTCAGATGCAATTCAAATGTGTATTGTGGCTTTTCCTCCTCAGTTGTCTTTTTCCTTCTTTCCCCAAAGCTGAAAAATACTTCTTTGATGAATCTGCTTCTTACCCTAAAGCTGTCTGTCTGTTATTCATCAGAAAGCAGGTCGCAGTTCAGTGAGCAGAAGAAAAGATTTTAATAGAAGCTGTGCCAAGGGCTGTAATGCATCATTTTAGGGCCCTAATTACATTACAATGACAAATATCAATGGTGACAACAGCAATAACCTACATCCTTTAATGGCTGTGCTAGAAAAGGAGTTTGGGCCCCACGCCATTAGATTAGACTCAGTTTCAAAACATAGGCCATTAGAAGTGTGTGTCCACAGTATTACTGGTTGATCGCTGAAGCCCGGTGGAAAGGCCTGAAAATAAATGATGCCTCCCCAAAGCTTGGTCCTGTGGGACAAAAGAGGTGAAATTAGATGACCATGGAAGCAGCAGTGTTTCCGAGGCAACTTTAGCTTTCAAAGTGAGGAATGGCCTGCTTAATTGTATGAAATCACACAGACATACCCCCACCCCCTTGCTGCCAATTAGCCTGTCCAAGAAAATCTATTGGCATGAAGGCATAAAAAAATTAAGAAGTCTTTTAAACAAAAGGAGACCTTTAAAGAAAAAGTTTGAAGATTTCACTCTTTTTCTGTTGGTGTGTAAGTTAATATGCATAATTTTTGGTATTAAGACTTGTTCTTTTTATTTTGGTGGGTTTTGTTTGTTTTTTGCTTTTGCCTTAAGTAGGTGCTCAGATTTTAAATAGCTTATTAAAGCACCAAATACCTATTATTTTTTATTTTACCAGATGACTGAGTTTTCTTAGTAGTTTTTACTGCCTACATTATGTAGGCAAATTAAAGAACTCAGTTTGCCTACATGCTCACATATTTTTTTCAACCCTCCTAGCAAGGGACTATTTTATTTATGTAAACAACATAATGAGGAAAATATGCTTGGCAGATGGTTCTAAGCACAAGAATCATCAGTTTGGTCTGCCCCAAAGTCTCATTATCTTTTATTTCTATCCCCACCTCTCGATACAAAAAACCCAACTACCAAATGCCTTTGAGACACTGAGCATTTAGTCTCCTGAATTCTGTTCTGCTTTCTTAAATTACCTTAGAATTTAACTCCATCACCACTGTGGAATGTTCATCTAGGTTGAGAGGGGGTTGGTGGTTCCCATTGCAGCCTTTCATGGTGGTTTAAGCATTCTTAAAGGATGGCTAAATGATCCATGGGACCAGGGCAGTAAATTAAATCAGGTCAACACAGTGGAGTCTCAGTCACTGCTGCTTACTGGTACTGGGCTTTGTCTGTCTCATTAGGAGAGCTGGCTGGAATGGAAAGCCTACACTGGGAACTTCATGGTAAATTTGTGTGAGTGTGTGTGTGTGTGTGTGTTTGTGTGTTTGTGTCTGCTGATGAAGTTTTTAAGGTGCTGGCATTTAAGAAATTGTATAGCTACAAAGTTAAAAGGGCTGCCGCATAAAGAAGGAAGCCTAGATTGCACAAGCACTGCTGCTCTTGTATAATGACTTAGCAAGAAAAAGTGTTTGTGTGTTTTCACAAAATGAACTGATTCTGGGTGAAATTTATTTTAAGAATGTCTCAGGAATAGTAATTGCGTTTCATTTTCAGTCTTAACATTTCTTAACTTCCCCCTTTCACCACCCCACCATTAAAATATGAACAATTTTGTATGTATATATGTGCATATGTTAAAAACTATGTCTGTCACAAGATATATAACATGCCATCTGAAGATGCATATTAAGGTAAACATCAGTAAAGCTCTGATTAAAAAAAACATATAACAGCACATTTTTTCTTTAATTGTTTGAAAAACCTTCAGTTCCAAGGTAAGAGAATTGCGTGCATTTTTTTGTCCCTTTATTTCCAAAAAAGTTAAAGAATAACTTCTGTGGTCTAACTTTGTTAAAAACCTTTCCAGGTCTCCAGATTGCTCTATGCTGAGTGTAGACCTTAGCATACTCTAAACTCCACACTGAAAAACCTTGGCTGACAGATTTAGAAACCTTTACTGTTTGAAAATCTCCTGCTACTCAGCAATTAATAATTATATCCGTTTACTTGATTGCTGCCCTCTTTTGTTGGTTTCAGAAGATTGGGAACTAAGTATAAAAACCCATTGTAGTGTTTACAAGCAAAGGCTGCCAGGTGCATATGCCTAAGATTCAAGCATTCTAAAGGATGAGACATTCAGGAGGTTCAAGGTTTTCTTGAACTTAAGAGAGGGTAAGGGAGTAAGATATTTTTACACAACAATCATTTGATTATGGAAACAGTTGGGATATGTAGAGAATAAAAATGTGTGTTATCACATTAAAAAAAGAGTTGGGGTTTTATGAAAACAACATTAGATTGGTCAAGGGTCCCTCCATCTGAAGGCTTTTGAAAACTAGTTTCTAGTCATGGAGATTAAATTCATTTTTTATTACTCTGGTGCTTGAAGATTAAATTTTAAGATGAATGCTGTTTAATAAATCCTGCTGTTAATGTGACTCTGTTGTCACTGCCTCCCTTAATGGGCTTGCTGAGAAGGTAGTTTTTCCTCTTCTTAGAAACTGCCAGCCAGAGTACAAAGTGCCATTTAATACCATCCGCTTAATATTTTGGGAATCTATAACCATCTCACTATTTTCTTATATGTGTTGTTCTCTTTTTTGCAGGCAGAGATTGTTAAACGACTAAATGCTATCTGTGCACAGGTCATTCCTTTCCTGTCTCAAGAGGTAAGATTGTTGATTTGATAGCTAGGAGTTGTTGCCATTGTATTGATTTTGCAGACAAGGGATTGTAGACCCGATCCTGGCCTTGTCATTTTCTTGATGTTCATATTTCACATTTCTAAAATACAATGTTCTCATTTCAACTTCTGAACCTTATTAATGTTTACTGTGATATAATTTAAATGTGTTTATTAATGGGATATTTTGTATTAAGTAAAATTTAATTATTCAACTATTTTACTGTCGTTTTTCAAACTAGTGTTGCTCAGCATTATGCTTTTTTATTATAATGCTATCTAATCATAGTTTTTTTTTTTTTTTTTTTTTTTTCCCGAGACAGGGTTTCTCTGTGTAGTCCTGGCTGTCCTGGAACTCACTCTGTAGACCAGGCTGGCCTCGAACTCAGAAATCCGCCTGCCTCTGCCTCCCAAGTGCTGGGATTAAAGGCGTGCGCCACCACCGCCCGGCCTAATCATAGTTATTGTAAACCTGCCAGTTATTTAAAACTGTAATACAGACCAGAGCTTGATTTGTATATCTGTCACTGAGCATTAAGACTCAGCAAGAGATGTATCATCTAGAAAGGCTTCACCTAGTAGATAAACTAATGGGGCTTTTTGGCTGCTGCTTTAAAAAAGTTATTTTTTATTACTTTATTAACTCTTTATGTTGACTATGGATTTAGAAAAGACATTCAAGTAAATCCAGTGTACTCATTTCTGTGTACCCTTAAGCTTTGCTGGTAAGGCCTTTTTAAGTGACCAATGCCTGGTATGTGGCTCACTCGTTTTGTTTTGCTCATTACTAGAGAAAGTACATACTGTCAAAAATTCATGCAGGTTACAAGGGAGGCCTGTCCTGTTAGTGCTTGGTGGTTTCCTTTGTCCCCCTCTCCCTTTACTTTGTTTATTTGCTTGATTTGGTTAGTTAGAATACTATTGAGAGAATACTGGAAAAGGGTGGTTTTGCTTTTGGATTATTGAATCTTATTTGCTCTGAATCCTTTATCAGCTGTAAGAAGGACAAACTATTTCTAATGTCTTGTGGCAACAATACTTGGTACTTTGGTTTTAGGCAGAGAAGGCACCTTCCTCCCACTCTTTTTAGTTACTATGTTCTGTCACTTCTTTTCAGAACAGCTGTTCATACACTTGTCTAACAATGGCATGAGCTGGGTTAGGCACAAACCAGTATTCTGAATTAGTACATGCATTACAAACATGTGGATTTCTGTCTGACTTGCATTGTCCAAACCATGTTTAGATTTGAATAATTATTATGTAGAAGAAGGAGACACTCTTATTCACAAACTTTGCTACTGTCAATTTCACATGCTGTGTCCCCGTCCGTCCGGTCCCTCCCCCCGCCCCCTTCGTTGGGACCACTGGACCTCATTCTCCTCATTTATCTGTTTTTACTTAGTATTTGCCTCTTACTGGATCAGGTGTGTTTTGATTAAGAGTGTGCATTTCTTTCTTATTTTACAATATATCTTTATTATTTCTGTGTGTGCCTTCATATATGTATTTGTGCTATGTACATGCCTTGTGCCCACAGAAGCCAGAAGGCAGTAGATCCCCCAAAATGGAGTTACAGATGGTTATAAACCAGTTAGTGAGTTCTGGAAAATAGGATCTAGTTCATCTGCTCCTAAAGTGAGTGTTCTTAACATTCAGCACTCTCTCTAGCCTGTATTTTAATTTCTTTCTGTTGGCCTCTTCTAGACTAGTGAGTAGTTCTTACTGTAAGTTCTACCTGTGGAGATAGTGAAAAGAATACATGATCTCAAAGCTGTAACTAGGCTAGGATATGACACCCAAAGGTAGCAGAAAACAAAAAGGTACAATTATCACTAGGGGTGCTGTTAGTCTTTGGGACTCAGTAGGCTCAGACCTCTGTATGCAATTACTAGGACAACTTTGCCCCCATAGCATTTCCATAGTCTGTGGATTATGGTCAGAAGTGGAAGGTGGTCTTGGGGGTCCTGATAAGTTCACATGAGTCGTATTGTTTGTGTGAGCAGGGCCAGTAGGAACAGAGTGTGAAATGGTAGCAGAGCTAAGCAAGACTGGACTGGAATTAATTGGTTGAGGATGTTGTATCCTGTAGAAGAAAGCCATGGGGGAGGTTTTAACAACTCCTTTTTTTTTCTGCTCTAGGCTAAGAGGGTAGACATCATTCTTTGAACATTTAACTATTTGCTTTCTGTAAGCAGTCACCTCACTTTTTTCCTGAGGCCAGATGGACCTTAATCTGGAGGGCAGGAAGGAGGCAGATTATTAGAGAAAGAAGGATTCTATTTACTGTCTCTACAGAAACAGGAAAATTATTCTTGCATGGAGAAGGGCATCACTTAGTGCCAGGACTGAAGGCTCTTAATCTGATCTTTTAACACCAGCTCTCTGTGAGTGATAGAGTGTTGCTGCCAGAAAGGCAGCTGTGGCATTAGCATTTATTTTTAAATGTTTTTTATTTAAAAATTAAATGATTCTATCTGGGAAGGAGAGAGAGAGAGAGAGAGAGAGAGAGAGACAGACAGAGAGAGAGAGAGAGACAGAGAGACAGAGAGAGACAGAGAGAGAGGGGAAGGATATATGAGTGTGTGTGTGTGTGTTTTCCTAGAGACTAGAACACAAGCTATAGGACAGTAGTTGGAGGTGTTTTGATCATCTGAAAGTGGATTCTGGAATCTGACAGAAAGAGTAAGTAAATTTATATACATGTAAATTTTTTGCCTTTAATTTAGCTTTGTGTGTTAATTGGTTTTGCTCATATATAATTTATTTTTTCCCAAACTTACAAAAAAATATAGTCAATTTAAATAGATTTGGTTGGTCTTAACTGTAAAATATCTTTTTTTTTATAAGTCAAGTTTTAGCTAAAATATACTTAAGGTTGATCTGTAGTTTTAAAATTACAGAAAAATATTTTTCTAATATATTTCACTACAACATCAAAAACTAGAGCCAACATATACAGCTACACTTAAAGTCCTAGGCATTAGACAAAGATAGTGCCATCTCTTGCTGTTAAAAGTAAATGATAAAATTATTAGTTAGATTTTTAGGATTTCACAGGATCCCTGTACTATTTAGAAACCATAAACCCTTATCTGTCTGTACCTTTTCTTCTCCCATTTTTGGCTGTTATGTACTTGTATTTTAGGATTTTTGTCCTTGTAAGATGTATACCACCAGGAACTACATCTTACAAGGACATTCTCTCTCATGTTATATCTCATTTTCAGACAACAAATTACAAGTTACTGCCTTCAAGCTGGCAGGCAGTTCATAAAGAGGAAACAGCAGTGGCTTTTGGACTTGAATTGAGTCCTGGCTTCCCATCTACAAATCACATGGCTTTGTCTAATCCAATGCAAGCTGTGTGACTGTTAGCAAGTACTTTGCCTCTTTCAGCCTTAGTTTCCTCATCTATGGGATGAGGGGACTCTGTACTTGGGCAGTTCATACACACACTTCCCATGTGGGCATAGCATAGCGGCTCTGGCTACAATGGTGTCATCAGATGGGGCTATAAGTTCTTTTGGGGGAAAGACCTGGAACTGCTTCTAAATCTATTTGAATCAATGCATTTTAGAAGCTTGTGAATTGTTGTTGTTGTTTTCTTTCTAATGTCCTTCCTATAAGTTAAAACTAAGCCCAAAGAGTCTGATCTAGCTGGACATCTGGTTATTTTTCTTGAGCAATTTTAGGATCACAGCTATAGATCCTTAGTCCTTCTGGGTCCTCAGTCATATTGACTGATGCCAGTAAATGCTGTCTTGGTGTGTGTTGCCCACCCCAAACTTACCTCCCCTTTCCAGGAGCTTTCATCTTTTAAGGCCATTCTGATGTGAATTGAAATCTGTGTGATACTATTGCGTCTTGGAAAGAGAGGTAACATTTCTCCTAATGTGGTATCAAATCAAAGCTCTTCATTGATTTGTGTTGGGAACATTCTCTCTGTAAGTCTCAGTGTTCCTTCCTGTCGAACGAAGAGACCAGCTCTGTCTTAATGTGTATTGTGTGTATGGAAAGAGCATCTGTTATAGTAAGTGTCCAGTTCCTCTTCTCCTAGTGTACTTGTAGGGAAATGGAATCTGAGTCCTAAGACATTTGGCAAGGAAGAAAAACCTGGGAAGAGTTGAAGGTAGTATTTCAGAAGAGCTGGCAGTGCAGTTCTCTAGTCTTACCAGTCAAGCAGTAGTAGCCATTCAGTTCTGCAAACACTAGCTCTTCAGAAGAAAAGAAATATTTATTTATATGTCATTATTTTGACGTATTAAATTTAAAGTATAAAACATTGAGCACCTAATTGTGGAACCAATTTGGAGCACAGTTGTGGTTTTGGTCCTTTTTATTTTCCTATAAGGGTTATTTTGAGTCAATCAGCATATTCTTGATGGTGATCAATCAAGTGTTCTAAGAACTTTGAGAATTTCAGACTCCTAACAGGCTGTAGTAGGTTTGTAATATTATAGTTGAAATTTTCTTCTCAGTGAACAGTTGTATTTTGCAGGGACTTGCATTGATAACAAGGAACAGAGGTCACCATAAGACACAGATTGTGTGAGAAGTGGCAATGTGATAAGAACCTGAGCTCATCCCGACTTAGGACCAGATTTTGGCTCAGCAGCTTTTATATTCTTTGTGGTATTAAGCAGAATCCTTGGGTTTGTAAGGCTGCGGTTCCCAGGTTTCTATGCTAAGCTCCAGGGCTACCTGCATAATAGGGCTTATTAGTAACAGTTGGTGATAATGTAAAAGACCTAGGTGAATATTTGGCCATTTTAACAGAGTGCAACTTACCTAGCTGATTTCTTCATTTAAAAAGCTTATTCTTCTCAGGTAATAGAGAATCCTGGCAACTTCAGGATACTATAAATTTTGGTTTCCATGTTCATTATTTCTTGCCCTATCTATATAAATGGGAAAGGAGGGGAAATATTTTTCCTTTAAAGGGCAGAATGTGGAAGATGCTCATTTTTACCACCATCTTTGCAATGTCCAAGACCTAGTTATTGTCCCCTTATAGCTATAAGGAGACTTTGAAGTATAGTCTTCCATAGCCACCTAAAAGTAAAAGCCACCTAAAGTAAAAGAGGTATATAGGGATAGTTTTTAGATACAGTGCTATGCATAAGATGAAAATAATGGCTGTTTTTGCTATTATCTGGTATTATTGCTATTATGTGGTATGTGTTTATATGATAAATACTGTATCTAACCATATACTATCTGACCATATACTTTTAAAATTAAAACCCATTTTAATTGATAACCTAATAGATAAAATAATGTATAGGTTTTGCTATAAAAATTATATATCCCAATAGTTCAAATCTTGCTGGACTGTAGCTTATCAAGGAGTTTATACTTGATATTTTCATATAGTATATAAAGGAATGGAGTACATATTAACAGATATGGACCATGTAGACTATCTGAACAACTTGTAGAGTCTGATTATTTGTACAATCTTAGGATTCTTAAACATACTTCTCAGTTAAAGACTAGACTATGGCAAATTATACTTGGTCTGCTGTAATTTGTAGCAAATTTGCTTGCTGGAAAATGCTTTTCTTTCCTTTACTACCTCACACATATCTTGAGGCAGTGAGATTTAAAAAGTCCAAGTTTCCTCCCCCAAATCAGGAAAGAATCATACTGTAGGTCATTGTTTTTAATATGCCTTTTTTTGAAAATTCTGCTTTAGCTGGGTGGTGGAGTCACACAGCTTTAATTCTAGCACTCAAGAGGCAAAGGCAGGTAGATGGATCTTTTTGAGTTTGAGGCCATCCTGGTCTATAGAATGAGTTCCAGAACAGTGAGGGCTACACAGAGAAACCGGGCTTGAAAAAACATAATAAAAAAAATTACATCTGCTTAAATTTATTGTTTCACAGAATTAAATTGATCCATTTTAATGGCTTGTATTACAAACCATTTCTAATATAATAGTTTTATTCTTTGGGAATTTTGATCATACCCCTAACATCATCTCCCTAATTAATGCCTCCCAGATCTGCTCTCACTTCCCTAATCCCCACCTTCATATCTTTTCTTATTTAATAATGAAATTCACTTTGTGCTGCCCAATTTTTTTCTTTAATACGGTTTGTCTACTGTGGTATGGTTGAACTAGTAGGGCCCAAACCCTTAAAGAAAACTAATTCTCCCTCCCCTAAAGTTGTCATTTGTCTGTAGCTACTCCGTTAGGGGCAAGGGCTCAAGGTCTCTTTTCACCTTTGTGCTAGATTGCTGACTCAGCTGCTGCGGGTTCATGAGTGCATGCCCTGAAGACACTCTTTTGCTTAAGCTCTTGCTGACTTCTTATAAACTTTCTGCTGCTCTAGTGGGATAGTACTGAATCTCCTGTGGTTGTGATGTAGATGTCCTGTCTGTCTGAGTACTCTGTGACCTATTCTTTGCACTTCTGCAAACCATTTCTAGACCACAGCCTGAAATAGTCCTGGAGAGTGAAAGCAGACAGTGGTTCCTTATGAGCAGTGGCTGCTAAAATCCCATTTCTTTTTTTATTGGATATTTTATTTACATTTTAGATGTTATCCCCTTATCCTATGTGCCCCCCCACCCAGAAACCCCCTATCCCATTCCCCCTCCTCCCGCTTCTATGAGTTTGTACCCCTACCCACCTACCCACTCCCACCTCCCCACCCTTGAATTTCCCTATACTGGGGCATCCAGCCTTCATAGGACCAAGGATCTCCTCTCCCACCTATGCCCAACAAGGCCATCCTCCCCTACATATACAGCTGGAGCCATGGGTTCCTCTCTATGTGCTCCCAGGCTGGTGTTTTAGACCCTGGGAACTCTGGTTGGTTGGTATTGTTGCTCTCCCCTGGGGCCACAAACCCTTTCAGCTCCTTCATCTTCTTCTAACTTCTCCATTGGGAACCCCATGATCAGTTCAGTGGTTAGCTGTGAGCATCCACCTTTGTATATGTCAGGCTCTGGCAGACCTCTAAGGAGACAGCTGTATTAGGCTCCTGTCAGCATGCACTTACTGGCATCCACAACTGCACCTGCCTTTGGTGACTGCACAGGGAATGGGTACCCAGATGTAACAGTCTTCAGACGGCCCTTTCTTCAGTTTCTGTCCCACACTTTGTCTCCATATTTGCTCCCATGAGTATTTTGTTACTCCTAAGAAGGACCAAAGCACCCACACTTTGGTCTTCCTTCTTCACGAGCTTCATGTAGTTTGTGAGTTGTATCTTGAAATCTCATTTCTTAAACTCATGGTCCTTTAAATCTTGCCATCAATAAATTGAACAGCTTGTTTCTAGTCATTCAGTGCCAAGGAGAATGGATATTTGGTTCCTTCCTTCTTTTGGAATTCCACAGCTAGGTATTATGTTTGTAAGTTATTTAAACAGGCAGAGCTCCTTGGGAGCTGGTGGAGGCGTCGTGTAGCCTGGACCTCACATTGACATGAAATTACTTGTAGTCTGGGCTCACAAAAAAGCAGAGCAGTTTTTTTTTTTTTTTTTTTTTTTTTTTTTCTGTGCATGTTATTTTCAATAAATACTGGTTTAGTAAGTAAAATAATTAATTGGGTTTTTTCTTTACAATATTTAACAAAATGTTCTAATCATTTGACTTTCTAGACCATAAAAGCTAAAGTATGAGTGAAAAAATCTAGTACTTTATTTTCATCTAACATTTACTTAGGGGAAAGGTAACTTTAACTTTTAATGCTTTCTTGTACAAATAAGTTACAGCTGAGAGCTCTTCTTTGCCTATTTCCATTTTAGGGTTTTTTTTTTTTTTTAAACCAGTTGTATCATGTTGCAAATTTTCTTTGTTTCATTGTTTGTTTCCTCAGAATTATGTAGATTAATTTGAACTTTCTACATTGCATTTAGGATGTAGACAATGAAGGTTAGAGAGATTGCAGAGTGGTTAAGAGCAGTGTCTGCTCTGCCAGAGGTTCTAGTTCAATTCCCAGCACCCACATCTCATAACCATCTGTAATGTGATCTGATGTCCTCTTATGGCATGCAGGTGTACATGCAGATAGAGAACTCATACTTGAAAATAAATAAATCTTAAAAATAAAGTAGGTAATAATACACAATTACATAATAGTGGACATATAAATTTAATAGTATTATAATTCCAAAAGATACATACATTTTTGTCTCAGATAGTTCTATATTTGTTCCTTCTAATATGCTGTGAAAACAACCTTTCTGGGCTTGTGATAGAAGAGTATTGTCCACACCATTTATTTTAGCACGTGGGTACTGCATTTCTCTGAATCACATTTTGCATGTAAAGAATAATTGTAAAATGAAAATTGAAAAATGTGATCAGTCACTTTCTTACTGTGCCTTAGGGAGGAAAGGAACAAAATACAGTGGTTACACGCACTGGTAGCAGTGTTATTGATCTGTAGAGGCTCCACCTTAACTTCTCATATTGCTTGTTAACATTTTAAGAAGTCAATGGCTTGTGGTAACATGGTTTGATGTAGGTGAGCTTGGCTGAAATCACCAGAGAACCTCTGGTAGGCAGGCAAACAGAGCTGCTTCTACAACCATCTTAGGAGAACACTTGAGTGTGTGTCAGCAGCCTGTATCACATAAGTCTGTTTCACAGTTGGAGTCAGTTTGTCAGTTTTGGAAATGGGTTCCAGTGCATTTTATGCAGAGGATGTCCTGAAGTGCATAATATATATATATATATATATGCATTGGGGCTTCTTCAGAAGAATTTGTGAATTTTACATTTAGGTGTGTGCAGGGTAAACATCATTAAAATATTTCCTTTTTTCTCAAGACCCTGAGCTATCAGAGAACATAATACTCCCCTGTGTTCTTTTGGTTGACTAATTATCTTGCTTCACCTGACCATGTGTTTTAATCACAATTGAGTGGCATAATGGTAGCATTATGATCTGTTTGACCTCAGGAAATAAAAGATGACTCTCAGGAGGTAATTTTCTTTTTCTCCTGCAGGTTTAATTAAATGTGGGCTTCCCTCCAAAGGCAGCATTGACAGCCTTATATGCATGTTTCCAAAATTAATATGTTTGAAAAACCTACTATCTTTGACTGAAGATAAACTTCAAAGTACTTTGAGTATAAGCAGAGTTGCATTGTCTAATACAGAGGTAGCAACGTTAATTTAAATTATAATTAAGGCTTAAGAAAATTAAGAACTACTTTCTCAGTTACACTAGACACATTCCAAGTACTTAGTGCTTATTCATTTGTGGTTGGTGGCTGACATATTATTAGTACAAATGGAACAGTGTGAATATTGTAGACGGTTCTCTTGGACAGCAGGGAACCATAGAGCTTGGGTATACAAATCAAATGAATTCCGTGTTCTTCTGTGAGGAAGGGAGGGGCAAGGCAAAATGATGAGCAGGGAAAGACTTGAGCAGCTTTTCCAAAGTGTTTCTATGCTACTTTTACCTTTTAATTGTTTTACAAAGTAACAGGTTTCTTTATGGTGTTTTCATACATATTCAGTTGTGGTTGAACTCCTCCCCTCTCTCATTCCCTCGTTTTTCCCATCTTGCTGACCCCATTCCTCCTTAAAGCCTTCCATTTCTAGTGTTTTCCCTTCCAATTTCCTATCACCTGTGCTGTTACCCACCCTTCTGTATTCATTAAAGCCCCACCCCCTTCTAATGGGCCCCCTTTTTGTTACTTGGTCTCTTCACACACTCCACATAAATACACTATATAGAACTAAGAGACTGGTATCTGCATATGAAAGAAAAAAGTGAGATGTTTTCCTGAGCCTGGGGTTCAATATTTTTCAGGTCTATCCATGTTCTTATAAATTCATTTTGTAACATTTGGATAAAATTCCATTAGTATATATTTAGTGTAGTTTCATTATTATCTATTCATACTTGTTGGACAGCTAGTCTGATGGTATTGTGACTAGATCAGCAGTAACCATTGATGTGATGGTATCTTCTGTCATAAAATAGAGTCCTCTGTGTGTGTGTCTGTGTGTTGCTAGTAGTTGTATTTGTAATTGTCAGGAAACCTTATACTGATTTCTATAGTGGCCAATAGTTTACTTTTTCACTAGCAGAGAATGATACTTTTTTTGCCATATCCTTTCCAGAATTGTTGTCATTTTTTTTCTCTTGATGATAGTCATGTTGCCACAGTGAAATGAAGCCTCAAAGTAATTTTAATTTGCATTTCCTTGATGGCTAAGGATATTGAACACTGAAAAGTATTGGTAGTTTGTATTTCTCCTTTTGAGCACTCTGTTTACACCTGTAGTGTTTGATCCTATGTTTCAAGCCAAAATTGTTTGGGAGGCTGTGCGTATTTATTTATCATTTGAACTATGACTTTGAGAAGGTCTTCATGTTACCAAATTTTGGTGATATTGATGTTTTATAATAACTAATTTTTTTGTGAAACAGTTTTGGAACACTATTTAGGACAGGCAGATTCAGGAGGTACACTTATATTTAAATTGCGTAGGCACCTGCAAACTTAGTAAGAATTCTTTAGTAGATAAAGTAGGATTTCAGTGAGAGTTAGAAAGCATGGAGTGGTATTTTCACTTGAACTTGATATGTTCAGTTGTACCTGGAGTTTTGTGTTCTGTCGACATTGAGTATGACCTGAAGAATGAATGACATTAGAGCCATTGAATGACCTAAAAATGAAAGGGAAGTAAGTTGAAGACCTATAATACTATTTATTTTCAGATGCAAATTCAGGGAAAAAGTTGGGGCCAGTGGGAAGCTTTGGGAAAATAGATTTTAAATTATAGTATCAGGGCTCATTTTCCTCTAGTAGAAAAAGCTTATTAATAAGGTATCCTGAGTTCTTTCCAGAGAATGACTGACAACTGGCTAGAATGCTGCAGAGGGGAGTAAACTAAGTGGATATACTTACTAATGGTTTTTGACCTGTGACTGGTACTGCAGTTCTCCCTTACCAACCCAGACAGCATTTGGAAATTGGTTTTCAGAGTCTTATTCTGTGCTTAATACAGCCTAGTATCTGGGTCTCAGAATCTCTAAAGGTTCTTTCTAGGTCCAAATTATGATAAATGGGTGGCATTTATCTACACATGGCTAATGCTTCGTATTAGGTTTAATTTGGTTTAAGTTCTGACTTGAATATCTTTAACCTGGTATATTGGATGGCTCTCTAGCTGTCCTTGCTTCTTCCACTCCCTGACCCTGCCTTCAGTAAGGTCCATCTTACTAAACTCCAGAACTGGTAGAATTCAGTGACTTAAAACATTTTAATCATGTTTCACTTTCTACCAGGATAAACTTACAGCTCTTTGTCATGTCATGCAAAGCCCTACACTGATGGGCATATTCTATTTTTTTTTCAGATTTTATTCCTACTAGTATGTGCATATCTAGAAAACACCTCTGCCATACTCCTATATCTCCATGCATCTGTCTTTGTTGGCAATGTCTCTTCTACTTTAAAGAGATTTTGCCTGCCCTAAAGGCCCTATATATCCTATTCTGCCTGTCCTTGGAGTTCCTCAACCTACTCTCCCCGAGTCATCCACAAGCTTTTTAACTTTACAGACCTTTGTCAAGTTTCTCCTTTTGCCTGTTTTCTTTTTTTCTTTTTTTTCCCCCCTCATTCTTCATCCGTAGAAGTCCTTCTAGTCTCCGCTGTCAGGTCAGCTTCCTTAGGGACTCATCCTCTAGTACTTAGATTAGATTAAGATATTTCCTTGATAAATGATTGCATAACATCCTCTAATTTTCTCTCGGAAATTATTCCCCAGTAGTAATTATAGAGATTTTTGAGTATTAATTCCCCATCTTTCTTCATAGAGTTTTTAGATTTATCTATTTATTTTTCCATCTATGAGAGTTTTGCCTGTGTGTGTGTTGTACATGCATTTCCATGGAAGCCAGAAAAGGATATTAGTTCTACTGGAACTGATGTTAGAAATGATTGTAAACTGCTATGTAGATGCTGAGAATCAAAGAATCAAACCCAGTTCTTTTGTAAGAGCGAAATGTGTTCTTAGTCTCAGCTTTTTCTTCAGCCCCTCTTTGTAGAATTTAAACTGTGAGACCAGGGTGTTTGGTCTGTTGACATAATCTTAACCTCAGTGCCTGCTGCATATTAGGAACTTTACACATATTTGAATGAATGGATGGATGAATGAATGAATGAATGAAAAACAAAGGCTTTCCTAATTCCCTCCTAAAACCTCTTGATATTTTATGTTTTACATTTCCTTGTACTCTGTCTCTGGACTGTATATAAATATGAAATGGGAGTAGTAAGTCTTACTTTTATATCTATCTATAGCTAGCGATGGTGTTCATCATAAGAATTCTGATCATCTTTGCATTTTTGCCAGTATTTTTCCTTCCAATATGTGCAGTAATTCTTAAATTTTTTAATTTGTATCAATTTTTGTTATTACTTTTCTTATTAACACCAAATCTTTGGTCTGCCTCAAAATACTGATATGACAGACATTGGCCTTGTTATCATTTCTGAAAAATATCCCTTCTGAAAAACCTACTGCACACATAACTAGTTCATAAAGGTTTGTTTATCAGTGAGTTATACTGGACCTACATGGGCTTAGGCTTATATCCTTTCAATTTCATAGAAAAAACATCCAATGCTTTTCTTAATATTAAAAATAATTTTGTAACAATGAAAATAATAGAAAAGCAATTTAGTGTACAGATTTTTGTTCATTTTATTTTATGTGTAATTCAATAGTTTTTAGTAATTGCAGTCATAAAATTATTTTTACAATACAATTTGTTTTTAAAAATTAAAGTATGTAAGTTTTAATATTTTAAGGAATAAATAATTAGACATATTTTGTTTCCCTTAAATCCCAGTAATCCCCTTTGCTTGTTAATATTTCCTCACTGACATTTTGTTTGGTAGTACTGCTGAAACATAGAAAGGATTGTTCCCTTCTACTGACTGACTGGGGCTAAAGTGTCTGTGTCACCACTTGAGGTGTGGTATCAGAAGGGATAAGCCGGAAGTGGGGCTGGAATAAAATGAGAGTGAAGCATTAAGAGATGACAGGCAGAGTGGAAAAGCCATCAACATTCTAAGAAAGTGCCAAACACTTTATGAATTCTCTGAGTCAGGGAGCTTGTTTGCTAAAATCTGAGAATGAAAAAAAAAAAAAAACATATATACTTGTTAGGCCAGCTTTGGGGAATCGTGTGGGCTCTGCCTCAAGAGTTAACTTCTCCCATTTGTGATCTTTTTGCCTCCTCTTCCTGCCTGAGTTTTAATGTTCATACTGCCTGGTGCATGTGTCCAGCTTGTGTGGTGATATGCTTACCGTGTTGTGGAGTGAGTAATGGTAGAGTGTTACTGGTGCTTTCAGCGCTAACAGAAGAGATGGTGTTGTTTGTCCTAGGAAGCTTATATTATAAAGGTGCTTAAACAGTGAATGTTTCATGGACTGTGAACAGAAATAGGGAAGTTGAATTCTAATCTACAGGTGAAGTCCAGAAACTGTATTAGTCCTTAGCCATTGCTGTCAAAGCAGACAAGCTGAGTCATGACTTCCGTTCTTATGTTAGCTTCCTAACAAGTTACTGTCAGATCTGATGGCAGGTCAGTAAATTGAGTTTTCTCAAAAATGCACTTGATTTTAATGCCATAGAGCCTTGTTGCCTGAGGCATCTTTACCTGTCTTAACAGTTGGGATACAACTTATGAAGCAGTAGTTTGCACTGTCCTGGTCCTAGAATGGCCTTGTGTGGATATGTTCGGTATCTCTGTCCCAGGTAATTGCTTTTTAAATACTTAATTATGGAAGGAGCTATTTCAGTAGATAGAGATCCGGCGATGGCAGGAGCTTGGCCTCACAATGCTAAGTGAATGGATGCACAAGCAGAGTGGATGTTATGCATTGTGGATGAGTGTAGATGGTATCTTTTGTTTGACGTTCTTGCAAATTTTAAGCAGCCATAGTTGAAGGTTGCAACTATTAGGTTGAAAGTTAGTAGTAACTCTTTCTACACATAATCATGCATGGAGAGAGCTGGAGAGATAACTCAGTGGTTAAGAATGGTTTCCAGCACTCTTGAAAGCTTCACAGCTGCCTGTAACTCCAGCACCTGCAGGCTCTTCAATACTTCTGGTCTCCCAGGACACACACACACACACACACACACACACACACACACAAATGAATGAAGTATTAAATCTGAGAGCCCACTTTGTAAGTGTTGCTGCTTTCACTACTTTGAAAACTATCATAAGTTTAAAATGAGTTTTGAGCTTAGAATATAGTACATGCTCACTAAAGGTGGCATGGGGTCAGACTGCCTTAAAGATAAGATGAAGTTATTACTGGCCATTTTATTGACTTGTAATCTCTATTTCTTCTAGATTTATGTATGTTTGTGTCTACATTCTTGTTTGTGTGCACATGTGTCTTATGTGCTCTTGGAAGTCAGAGATTGAAATCTGGTGTCCTTCATTCCCCTTTCACCTCATTTTTTGAGAGTCTCTCCCTGAACCTGGGACTTGCTAATTGGTTGTACTGGCTGTCGAGGAAACTTCAGAGATCTTTCTCTGCCTCCCTAGTGCTAGAATTAAGTGCAAGCTGTCTCAGTTGGTCAGCATGTGATGTGGGAATACAGTTCAGATCTACTCCTTTGCAACAAGCATCTTACTGGTATCCTGAGCTATCTCACTATTCATTTCAAGATTTTTATTTCAGAGAGAAAATGAATTATTTCATTTTAGTAAATATGAAAAATAAGTAGACAGCTATTTATAAGGACCAAGCTTACTTCTTAGGCCATGATTTGAAACTGGATTGCCTACAGCTAAAAACAATTCACAAGTATATCATTTAACAGTTTCTAGTGAAAACTTAAAAGGCATTAATCTGTTATTTCACATTTTTGTATTAAGCAAAGGATGAAAACATATTAATATGTAACCAATTTAAGGCATTTTTCTTTCCCACAAAACCTCCCTCTCTTCAGGTCAGAAGTAGAAGTTAAGTTATAGTATCGTATGTGTTTGAGAGTTGAAGTGGAAGCTTGGCAGTAAGGGAAAGCTCCATGTTTGATGGCAAGCTCCTTGGATGTTGTAAGCAGTTTTATAGTTGGACCATGCATTTCCTTAACATCAGTGAAGAACATATGCTGAAATTTTACCAGAGATCATGCCCCTCTGACCATACAGAGAAATGCCTGTAACATAGCTTTCTGTCCTTTACCTGCTAAAGCTATTCGAAATATTTCAAAATCTATGTTAGGTTTTTTTTTTTATTTTTACCACTACTACAAAACTTATTAATTAATATTAGTTATTGATTAATCTTTTTGGAAATGAATCAAGTGTGGAGAGATTTTTCTAGTAGTAATGACTAGTGTTTCTAAAAAGAAAAATAATTTAAAATTCTAGGTTTTAGTTTTTCTATTGTAGTTTTTAAAAGTACATGAGATACTTTGATTTCATGGTTTGTTTAAGCATGCAACCCTTCATGACAGAAATATAAACATAGACTTTTACACTTCTAGGAGAGATAAAACATGGAATTAGAAATAACCTTTTGGTGTTCATGCTGATAAACACCTGAGAAGAATTTAAAAATTAGTACTTATAGGGAATAATTAAAGATTTTTTTTTTAACCTGTAGGTGGCATAGAGAAAGGGGAGTAGCACAAATAAACAGGTGGGCTGAGTTGAGCTTTGTCTTCTGAACTGGCGGATGTTTGGTTAGAGTGCTCTCTTGCCCGAGAATGGAATCTGTGCAGACAGTGCAGATGTAGGAGGCATGTTCCAGGAGCACAGATATGATGTGTACATCTGACAATATGTTATTTCTGATGACCCTGGATGTCTCAGGTAGTCATCTACCACCTGGGGGCTTTATTTGGAAATCTATAGACCCCCAAATGCTATTTTGCATGTAAAGTTAGAGGACATATTAGGAAAAGTTGTTCTGACTGAGTAGAAAACAAATAATTGTATTCTGTTTCTGATCTTCATTTATAGCACCAGCAACAAGTGGTGCAGGCTGTGGAACGGGCCAAGCAGGTGACCATGGCAGAACTGAACGCCATCATTGGGGTACGTGGCCTTTCCATTTTAGCTCTCATCTTAGTGTGTGTCCTTAGCTTTCTTGCTTTTCTCTTTTTAAATTTTGTTCCCACAAAGGGGCAAAAAGTACTAGATGACCATAGTGAATTAAGCTCTTTCCCTTCAGTCTCCTGAGGCATTTGTTAGCTTCGCAGAAGCTTTGGATCACAGTTTCCTAATTAAGTTGGCTCCTGAAAACTCCCCTGAGGAGACTGGATAGTTCTTTCTCATGTTTCTTTACTGTGCCATCAGTTTCTGTTGTTAAACTAGACAGTTTAAAAAAAAAAAAGATACAGATTGCTCTGATGTTACAAATGACCTGATTTCTTTATCTTTCCACAAATGATTTAGATTGCCTTAATATACTCTTAATAAAATATGCAGTTTTGTATTTCCTCCTACTCTTTTTCCTTTGTGATGAGTGGTTCTAACAGGCTATGCCCATTTGTAAGAGAAATACTAGATGAATTTAAAAAAAAAGAAGAAGAAGAAAGAAAAATCTGTGGTCCAGTTGGAAAATCCTAACTGGCAGTAGTGACAGTGGTCTTTCCTAGAACCTGCTGGGTTGGTAGGTTTAGGCATTCACTCCTGTTCCAAATGTAACAGCTAATAAACTTAGAAACAATAACAAAGGGGAGAACTCTTGTTTGTGAACTGTCCAGTACTAACTGAACAGTTTATGCAGAAGTGCAAGCCACACTTTGGCACATTCTAAAGAAGACTCTGTGTCTTTCCTGCTCCCTCCCAAATGCTTTCTATTGTGTATAAATTATACACAAAAGTCTTTTCTCTTTTTCTCTCAGTGTATCAAACACACTTTGAAATGCTAATTATTCCATTTACTTTCATTAAAATTCAAATTGCTGAGTGAAGATACAAATAAGGGTCGCCTGATAATCAATCTGAAGTGAAGATGCTGCTTCAATTATGCCACTGTCCTTTAACAAGGAGATGAGAACTCAAGGATCACTGCACTGGTGTGGGTAGCAGCAGTGTGATTGTAGCTTGTCACTTACTTAATGGGCTATTTGAAGGTCTGTTTTCTGTCTTTCTGACTACCAGGAAAAAAAATGCTGATAAATTAGTAGACATCATAAACGGAAAAGAGTTAGAAAAGTGCCCCTTGGAAAGGAAAGGCTAAATCAAAAGGGCCTATGGACTCTGGAGCCTTTGTCACACATTTATATGCTGGGTGGGGAGCAGAGGGCATCGGAGAGAAAACATTTGATGACTTGTTCTTTCTTAAAACACTAGAATGAATATATATATATATATATATATATATATATATATATATATATTAAGAGAGTTCAGTTTTAAGTTAGTCTAAGTGTATTTAATGATTTTGCTTGCATGAATTTTGTGTGTGTGTGTGAATGTGTGAATGTGTGGTCATGCCAGGATAGAATGTTTGTGTGTGGTTTTATTTTTACATCACCTCTCACACGTAATAGAATCTACCTACAGTTGTTACTCCATGTAGTATAATGTATATAATGGCATTGTACAGTGTGCTGCCTCAGAACCTTGCAGGCACATTTCATGAGTAGCTAAAAGACAGCGATTCCTACCTGCATCTGATTAGCACCTATTTCTAGGAAAACAATACATTTTTTGTTAGTTATTTTTGCTTTTCTAGCTTCTAGTGATCAAGTTGTACAATGGAAAAATGAAGCTAAATCAGACATATATTGTTTTAGATGCTGCTTACAAATGAGGACAGATGAAAATTAAATAAGTTTCCTTACCTTTATCATTTCACACATACGTTTTATGCTACTTCATTTTGAATGGGACAATATATTGCTCTTAGAGAAACCACTTATACTAATAGACATATTGTCTACATAGATTTAATTATTAAAATAAAGCCAATTTAATTTTGTAATCTAAAAGCTTACTTGAAGAAACTAATTCAGTAGATCTGCATGCTATCAAAGCAGCATGTGTTGGTGTTGATAGATTTTGTGGTGTTTCAAACTATTTGTATTAGGACAAAGAATGGAGTTAAAAATTACATAATCTGACTGTTCTGGAAAACAGATCTTACAAAGTGAAATGTCATTCTGGGCAACCAAAAACTGAGAAGAAAGGAACCTGGTTACAAATGTGATGAATTCTGCTGCTGATTTTTTTTTTTTTTTTTTTTTTTGCATGGTGATAGTCTTCTATAAGTAGGTTTCAGAGAGTTTATGTAGCATTTGGGATTTTAAGTGCACTCATGTCAGTTCTCTTGAGCATCATACTAAGTAGTGGTAGCATTACATTCTTTTAAACCATTTATTTATTTGTGTTGGGATGGTGGGATTCTTGTGCCATCCATGTTCATTGTAGAGGCTAGAAGGCAACTTGTGGGAGTTAGTTCTCTCCTGCTACCACTCATGGTATCTAGGAATCTAGGGATCATCCCTCTAGGGATGAAGCGTTGGTAACAAAAGCCTTTATTGGCTGAGCTGTCTCACCTTTCCAGGAAATGGTAGTACTTTGATTTGTTACCAAAATAATGAGTCAGGTTTAAAGTTTTTTTTACTTAGATGTTAGAATGGAATTGGCAGAGACTTTCTGCACAGAAGAAATGACAGCATTTCATCTAGGAGGCATAAGACCCAGCTATGCCACTGCAGCCCTTCATTTATTTATCCCTCCATATGCACCTGCTTTTTATGTATGCACACCATCCAGACAGGAGAGAATGTTCCTGGATTTAATGAAATCTGATGAAGCACCTTTTAACTCTGCAATATTATTCTACCTTCATTGGTAAATGAGCCAAACCAGTGATCCATGCAGTTTAAATGCAGAATGCTGAAGTGAGCCTGAAACCTGGAGAGGTGACTGTTCTCCTGACAATAAGCTGGTTGTGTTTAATGGAATGAAACACAGTTATAATGATTTCTTTCACAGGTCATGTTCAGTTTAAAAGTGTTGATAGATTGAAATAAGTTAAATATCATTTTATTTTTTAGTTATAAGAAAGAAAACCAGAAAAATTCCTTTTGTTTTTTGGTTACAGTTACTGTCTTGTATTTTGATTTCATATTTAAGCTTTCCTTGAGCTACCCTAAATGGGCTGAGGGGAATGTTATGTATGTAGTTTGGTCCTGTCATGTGTCCTACTAGCCACTGTGTTTTTAAATTAGAATCTCTGTGAGATTGCGCTGTTGGAACAACACACAAATTGCAGTTTTAAATCAGTAATATGATCTAATTAGAAATGATGTTTTCATTTCCTGTATTATTAAATTGAGTCATCTGACTATCTTAAAATGCTTTTTAAATCCATTACACTATATAATCAGTGCATGCTGTGTGAATGTGGTTATGTTTAATAAAGGGGGCTAACGTAGACTCATAAGAATTCCAACAAACTTCTATTAAGGAAAAGTTTCTTAATGTGAGCATTAGAAAAAAAGATTTGGCTTGTGAAAATAAAAATGTATGAAAATAGAAAATGTATTTAAAAAAATCTTCATCCTCATTTCTGGGCTAACTTTTTAAGGAGAAAATGATATGAATGTAAGCATTAAAATACCCCATCCCAATAACCTTTATGAACAGGTATGCCATGGTGTTGCAGGAAAATGCAGTTTAGCACTAGAAACGCTGAACCTCAATTTTTAGCAGTGACATTTTAATGATAGGAAGTCTGCAAAATTATTTGCCATCAATTGTGAAGGCAATAACAAGCCTTGGTGGTTTTTCACACTTTCTGTGTTAAGTGCTTTCAGAATGACAGCGTAAACTGTGTTAGAGAACTCCAAGGAAGGAAAACTGATTAAAATGTTCATGCTTGAATGGTGCTGATGGAATAGTTCATTTGGACTTTCTCTACCTCCTGCAGCTCAAGCTGAAATATTAAAATTCAGTGGATTTAAATCTCTCTCCTCTCAGCGCAGGAAAAAAACATTACATTTTAATAGGTTTTAAACCCATAATTCATTGGTTTGGAGCAGCACTATTAAATCTATTTAAATATTACTTGTATTACTAAAGAAATGATTTAAATGCCTTTGCCTTTTACTATCCTATGTGTTTGAATTATTTTTTGAAGAGGCAATATTTACTGTTTCTATTTTCTGTCTTAACACTTTGTTGTCCTTGTTGTATGATTGACCCTTACTGAGATATAAATTGTGTGCTTATTTTCCTGCTGACCCTCATTGTGTGTGTGTGTGTGTGTGTGTGTCCATGAATATGCATTTGTTTATTTCGGGTTGACATTCTAGGGCTGAATCTCATACAATAATTTAGAAAATATGTCTCTTCTTTGCTATTATAAATTTCAAAACTACCATTTTATGATTCAAGTGGATTGGGATGAAGCATTGTGATAATTTCTCATAGGTCTTTTAAATACTAAGTTTTTAGATGAAAACCTTAAGGGCATAAATGTATAGGGTATGTGAAATAAGTGTACTTAAGCATCTGGCTCAGCATGAAGAGCAGTAACTATTGTAGAGAACCTGAGTTTGGCTTCTTAGCGTCATCCACATCAGGCAGCTAACAACCACTTATTACTGCAGCTCAGGGTGGTCTCATGCCTGTGGCCTACAAGGGCACCTACAGTCAAATGTACCCCCTCACATATACATAATTAAAAATTAAAATAAATCATAAAAGCAACTGTGTGTGGAGTATCCTATAGGCGTAGTATTATTGTGTACTGTGTAAAGTTTACCCTTGTATTATTCAAATGCTGGTTTCTCTTTCCCATTATCTGGTTTCAGTCACTGTAATGCTTATGTTAAAAATCTTCTGCCTCAAGTTTATGTAAACAATGTCTACCTATTTATTCTTTACCTTGTCAATAAAAGCTGGAAAAGCCAATAATTAGACAATAAAAAGAATAGGGAGAGACTTTTACCAGCCAAGGGAGAAGAGAGGGAGGGAAGGAGGGAGGGAGGGAAGAAGAAAGGATTGACCATGAGGAAGGGATGTGGAGAGACATCATGAGAGAACACACTTGAAGCCCAGAGAGCCAGACCAATACAAAAATTCAAGTATCTTAGGGAATTTGGCTGAAAAATAGCCAAATTAGATTAGGATTAGAGCAGGATTATAATGCCTAGTTGTTGTGCTTTTAAGTTGTAAGTAAATCTTCGTCTTTCTGTGTTGTTACTGGGGAACTAACTAGCATAAAGAAAAACAGCTGCTCTATTAATTTACTGCATACATTCATAATAATATTGTTACAATATTTTCCCTTTTATAAAAATTGTATAATCTATATACCTGCGAATATATAATCTCTAGTAAGATAAACCTTGAAATAAAATCAAGAACACGGTTTACTTTTGTAACAAAAGCCAAAACATAGTAAATATCCAAGAACACCTTTTCTATTTCTTTGTGTTCAATAAGAAGTTATCAAAGGCCTTGATTTGTTTTGCTGTCCTCCTATACTGAGCATGGCTTTCATCCCACACCACTGAAGTTGTTTTTACTGGGCTCATCTCATTCCATTAACATATCTCTTTCTATGTTACTGCTAAACATGTGTCATGTTTTACATGTTTGAGGGTGCTAGCTTGCTTTCCTCTAATGCTTTCTAAAAATTGATCCTTCAAAGAGTCCTAGCAGTATGGCACTGAATTGCCCACTGTAGCCATAGACTTCAGTATACCTCTCTCTTTTCTCAATCCACTTTCCTTCAACACCAACACCATTGTTTAAAGAGTACAGCAGTATGTATGTGTTAGCCTTTCTTTACTAGAATTTGTATCATTCTCAGAATTTACCTTCATAGGTATCAGTTTGTGAATGGGCTTTATCATGTTGGGAGATTATTGGGTTACATGTAAGAATTGTGGCTTTTTTCTGATGTCAGGCCTATGTGTAAACAGTCTTTAACAGTTCAGCATTTGCAACTTAAGTTACTTTTAAAATATAAGCAAGCCTATGGTCAGTCATTTTGTTTTTCTCTTTAGTTTACTATTTTTACTTTCTTGATGCGTATGATATGAAACTTTAAAATGAGCTATAAAGAAGATATGTTTTCTCAGAGATTGCTGTTTCAACTTGGTTATTGCCTTTACTGAATAGTATGCCTGGAGCTTAAAGGCTTTGGAAATCAAGTTTTCTTAAACTATATTTTCAACCCCTTTCATTGAAGGCGTGTTTATGCAGTTCTGGATATAGATACACAAATAAAACATTTACTAATATTAAATCATAACGAAATTCACCATAAAGTAGTTCTTTGGTGTTGTGTGTATGTGTATGTATGTAGTTTTACTAATTAGTAAGATGAAAGAAAATTTGGATACCAATGAGATGCACATGCTTATTTTTATATAAAGATATTGGCTGAGTATTTGATAATATAAGATGTAGGGCAGTTCAGAGTTTTTCAGAGTTGATCAGTATTCTGATTTTATAATACTCAGTGCTTGCAACCCCACTTTATATAAACAGAACAAAATGATCAGCATAGGGAAACATTCAGAAACTATTGGAATCTGTCCTAATTCTAAGCAGAATTCACTTGGTGATTATTTGTGAATTCAAATCAGCAACTCCAACAGCAAATGCTAAAATCAAACATTCTAACATTACAAGTTAGAAATATTCATGATAAAGAATAATAGGAAAATATTTAAAAATCTTTATTTTCTGTTTATTTAATTTATTAGACTGTTATATTTTTATAAGAGCAGAAAATTTTGTATGTATAGTAAAACACTGCAATTTGTAGCATAAAGCAGTCTCTATGAGTTGAAGTGTTTTAGGCTTGATGACTTGATGATTTTAAACCAAGGCTGCAGTGCGATTCCATGCAGCAACACGGGAGAGCACTGCCAGAAATACCTCACATCCATAATGCATTTTAAATTTTGGTCATTGCTTTTAGAAACATTTTATTGTGGCCGGATTTTTATTTGTTTGTTTTCACCAACAGTTTAAGAAGCTTGGTTGTTGGTTGTGCTGGAGGAAAGGGCAGTGTGCAGCTGTCCCTGGGTCTTATGCACTTAACAGGTCTCTGCTTATATGTGAGCTGTGCTGATGCTTAAAACTAAAGCAGGTTTGCATCAAGTAGTTCAAGTAGTTTATGTTGATTCTCGGCTCCCTTTCCCCCCCCTTGGAAAAAAGGAACTGCAGTATTGAGTGCTGGAGTCATAATTCAATCTCTGTGCTGCAGTTTGCTGAGACTCTTAAGAGGCTTTGATTTCTCTTCTCTTGTAACAAAAGCTCTCATATATCTAAATAATTTTCAGCTCAATTTTCACTTCAGAGCTCACAAACTTTATATGCTAGGGGTATGATTTCTGATTTGTTGCTTGTGGTGTGTATTCAATTAATTTTTATTAGAAAGCTTCTCAATTAGAAAACCAGTCAGTTTATCTCTTCTCCAAATTGTTGGTAACCTGAAATACTTGTTTTTTTTGTTTGTTTGTTTTTTTTTTCTGTTTAAGGAGGAACCTACCTTCCTTCCTTCCTTCCTTCCTTCCTTCCTTCCTTCCTTCCTTCCTTCCTTCCTTTCCTTCCCTCCCTCCCTCCCTCTCTCCCTCCCTCCCTCTTCTTTTCCTCCATCCTTTCTTCCCTTCCTTCTTTCTATTAACTACATATTTTATTTATATTTTTTATTATTTTCATATATATATAATCAATCTCACTTTGAAATGAGCACAGTGGCACCAGAGTTGCAGAAATTGTCTAGGGTTGGGTAACTGATGAAGCTTAAGGCTAGGTGGGCCCTGGGATTCTACTGGGAGAAAAACTACCAGATTTGCTAATCGGAGCTTGACAGCCTGTGAATAGACTGGGTTCACTATTACACAGAGAAAGCAGGTTTGCTCAAATTAGCTTGTAGATTGGCAGTTCAGAATTTTTAATCTCTTTATTTTGTATACATAATATATGTATATCTACATTTTGCATGTATATGTGGATGTATATGTGTATTTGTATATGTATATTTTGGCCCTCTACTTTTCTCTGATGACTTTTTATCCTGGCACTTACTTCTCCATGCAGTGTCACCAGCTGCCATTCAGAGTTCTTACTCAATGTGGTCTCAGCCTGACTTTTGTATCCCTCAAAAATATGAGAGGGCAGAGCAAACATGGGCTCTAAGGGAGAGACATACTCACCTAGAACAAGTGTTACTGATTGTGTGTTACTCTTAGGACTTTGGGAAAGCTGTAAGGACTTTTAATCTGAACACTCAGAATTCCTAAGAAACCAATTTTAGGTTCTTATACCCAGAAGTGCATTTGTGCCATCAACACTGTCTTAAAGATCTTTGTGAAAAGATTAGAACTCTTTTGTGAGTTCTGAAATAAGTTAGTTTAGTTGCCACATATTTCTGATTGTCAATTCAGCAGTTGTTCTGGTGCCTTCACAGTACCTTACTCAGTATTTTCATTTGAGGTGAATCCTCAAATTACACCTATCTTATTTAGGATTTGGGAGTTGTAAGTTATCTGGTTATAAATTTTACTTCACAAATCTACTTTAACACATTTTTAACATTCTTTTTCTCACTACCACTGTCCAGCCTTAATTTCTTTCTTTAAAGATACACATATATTTTTTTTTTAATTTTCAGGCTTATTTATTTCACTTTATGTATATGAACATTTTGTCTGAGTGTCTTTTGCACCGTATCAATGCCTGGTGCCCACTGAGGTTAGAAGAGAACATCAGATCTCCTTGAGTTGGAGTTACGAATGATAGTGGACCATCATGTAGGTGCTGGGAATTGAACCTGGATCCTCTGCAAGAGTAATGATTGGTATTAACCACTGATTCATTTCTCTAGCCCCGCATATTTTAGTTTCAATAAAAAATTGTTTGGAAGGCTCTTAAAACAAGAAAAAATAAGACTGTAAACATGAATGAGAATTAAAAATACTTATGTATTCTTTTTATGTTTGTAGATACAGTTTTTAGATGCCTGGAATTAAGACTTCAAAAATATATGTTCATTACTGATATTTAATGTTCTTTTAAGATTGAGTGTGGGTGTTTGGATTTTGACAGCTAAATATAGTTGTAGAGCTGCTACCACAGTCAGGGTAGCTCTCCCTACCCTTCATTCCCATTTTTTGTTTGTAGACAGTTTCTTTTCCTCTTGCATCTCCTCTGGAATAAAAGTGGTTTTTTTTTTTTTCCCTCAAAGTAAGCTTATTGGATTATGCACTGTAAGTGGACTCGTTATTATATAGCCTTTTAAATGTCTCTTCCTTGAACATAAGACCTTGGAGACTTGGCCGTGTACTTGCCCTTGTCCATATTGAGGGTCCTATGTATTGCTGAGTGATTGTCCATTATGAGTGTAGTCCAGTCTGACTGTTCAGTTAGTTTTCAGAGGACAAAGGAATTGTCTTTAATTGAGAATAGTACTACAAGAAATAGTCACATCCACATTTTTTAAAGTGAATGTCTCATTTCTTTTGGGTGATTACCTGAAAGTGAAAATGCTGTGTAGGCATGCTGAGTGTGTTTTCCACAGTGACCCTGCTGCTCTGCAGTGTTGCTGATAGGTCTAGAGAGCATGTGCTCTTTATCCTCACCAAAACTTGGGATCACAGCCTTTTAGTTGGTGGTAGTGATTGTCTTAGGTAGAGTTTTCATTTTTGTGAAGAGACACCATGACCAAGGACAACATTTAATTATGGCTGGCTTATAAATTCAGAGGTTAGGTCAGTTATCATCAAGGCAGGAGCATGGCAGTGTCCAGGCAGACTTGGGGTTGGAGGAACTGAGAGTTCTACATCTTGATCCAAAGGCAGACAGGAGAAGACTGACTTGCAAGCAGCTAGGGAGGAGTCTCAAAGCCTACCACATACCTCCCAATAGTGCCACTCCCTATGAGGCTAGTATAGTCATCCACCACAATGATGTCTTTTTATGTAGGTTGCTATCTCTGTTATCTTCAAAAAGCATCTAATGAAATCTTTACCTTTTTTTCTCTAGTCATTTATAAGTTTTGGTTATCTCTTAATACCCTAGATATAAATATTTTATGTTTTGTCGCATATATTCACTGAGGATACACTTTTGTTTAGACCTCAGACATGCCTCATCCTGCCTCAGCTTGCTGAGTACTGAGCTAACAGTCATGAGCTGCTATGTTTAAGAGCACACTTTTACTTTTTTAAAATTGAGGTAATTCCAGTTTGATAATTGTTTTTTCTTGTGTGGTTTTTACTTTATTCTTGTCTCTAAGTAATACTTAACTCATCACAAATTGTTTTTCCTGTGTTTTGCTTTGAGAAGTTTTCAGTCTAGCTTCATGTTCTCATTTATTTTTGTTATGGTGGTGAGTTTTATTGTTTGCTGAATACACAAACCTTTTTTGGTGTCTAATGTAATTCCTATCTTTACTTCTCCAGTCCTTTATAGCTGCTTCTTGATATGATGGGATTTTTGGGTTTTGATTTTTTTGGTTTTGTTGTTGTTGCTCCTTTATTTTAATATTCGGACCAAGGCTTCAGCGATCTTTGTTTAAAAAGTAAATAAGATCTCATTGCACCTTTGTTTAAAATTTTCTGGTCATTGACCTTTTTGCCTAGTAACATTTCTAAGCAAAATCTGACTATCTCACAGGGCCTACAGACTTTATCCTACCCCACCCCTACCTCATTTCACAGCTGTCAAGCAGCTCCCAGCATGTTCTTGGTGCCAGTCCTGTAGCAGCTCTTCTGTCCTCCATAGTGCCCTCTTCATGTCCTAACGATGCCTTCTAGTACCTTCCTTCAAATGTTGATTCAGATGGCTTCACCTCAGGAAAGGCGTTCCTGGCTGGCAGCCCTTTTTCTGGGTGTGGCATTCCCTTTGGTCTCTGTGCCATTAGCCTCTTGTAGCATTCTTTATAGCATTTAGTATTGAATCGTGTGTCACTCTTGTATTGTTCACTTTCTAGCCACAGTGCCAAAGATTTAGATATCTCATTTTTTTCAATAAATGTTTATAAAACAAATATTAAGCACTATTTTTAAAAGTAATATGGCTTATAATATTTAGTAAACTTATAGATTTTCTATATTTTGAACTGTTACTTATCTTTTTTTTCTCAACAGCATTGAAACCAGGTAGAGAAGAAATGTAGACTAGTAGAGAATATACAAACTGCAGTGTCAGATCTTAGTAATGTCAGTTAGATTTTCTTTTCTATAAAATTCAAGGTTGGAGTTGGTAGCCGCTAATTTGTCTAATTTAACCATATAATCCTACTTTAATTATTATAGAATTTTTATTTTAAAATTTAGGGTCCTTTTTTACTTTAGTTCTCTAGATTGATTTATTCTTTACCTCAGAAATTTACTGGATATTTGTTTTTGTTGTTGTTTGTTTGTTTGTTTCAAGTACTATGCTAATAAGCACTTGCATGTGTTTTAATTTTTACATTAACTACATGTAGAAATAGTCCTATAACTTTATAATAATGAAATACAACTTAGAATTGAGAAGTAACTTCTGTAAGGGTTTTCAAGGAGGAAGGGGCTTCCCTGTGTCTACTGTTTGTCAGAATGCTGTCATCTGTTATTTTCTCCCTTTTGCAGTGAGCATATTGTCTCTAGCTTCAAATACATTATCAGGGTGGCTCAGGGCTCCCTATTGGGGGGAAGTGGAATGAATAGTTAGCATGAATTAGCTGATTTATGTCACTTTCATGGATTGGTTGCATTATCTTGATCCATACCATGTTTCTTCTTGTCTGCTGATGTTACTCTTACATGTAAGAATCAAAAGTTGTAATATATAAAAATACCACCACTAAGAAGATAAAGATACAAAGGGTCTCATAGTGCAAATTATGTTTGAACCTATGCTGATATACTGCTATAAAAAATATAAAAATAACAAAAACAAATATGAAATAGTAAAATGTGTGTGTGTATAAATATATATATGTGTGTGTGTGTATAAGTATACATACATATACATGTGTGTATATAACTATATATACACACACACATATATATATATATACACACACACACACAAACTGTCTATGTCTCTAGAAGTTTAAGGGGCATTGTTGATGTGATCTCTTTGTGCACTGGGTAAAAATTGTCTTAGTATTATTCAAATGCTGATTTCTGTGCCACAGAAAGTTGAGTACAGATCTCACTTTGGTATTGTTATTCACATGGCTTCATTGTATACTATAAACTCTCTATCCAACAGCTTCTGATTGGTTTAATAGAGAACTGACCTGCCAAGAGCTGAGGCAGGAGAGGAAAGGTGGGACTTCTAGGGGAGAGATAGAAGTCTGGGAAAGAGTCTGAGGGGGTGGGATTTACCTGTTGGTCAGAGAGATTTACCAGTCAGCCAGAGACTGAGTGTGGGAACAGAAGAGGAGGTAACTAACAAGCCACGTGACATGACAGAGCTAGATGATGGGGTTTACTTAGATGGGTTAGTTGAGGGCCTGTGAAGCCAAAGCCAAGCTTTCATAATTAATAAAAGATCTCCATGTTGTTATTTGAGAGCTGGCAGCCCAAGAAAATCACATAGGGCATTTCAGAGTTTATTCAAAATTTGCTAATCAGGAGTTTACAATAAAGTTTTCCCAAATAGTGTCTGGGAGTTAGAGACAGAGGGGCTTATTAATGGTTGGTAGTTATTAGCTAATTGTAAGTAATGGATGAGGAAGTGGCTGACTGAGGGAGAGGAGGACAAGGACAGTCAGGGAGAAATCGAGTTAGAAGTCACAGGAATTGACTTATGGTTTGAATAGTTCTTTCCTTGAAATTATGCCATTGTTTCATTGTAAGATTTGTTCCTCTTTTGTGGTTCTATTTTCTTGTCTTGTGTTCATGTTGCTTATGAGTAGCAAATACTTTGTGAGATAAGAGTAATACTCAAACTTAAAAAGTGTTGTTGACCTAATAGGAGTAAGAGCTACCTTCCCACACCCTCTTAGGAAAAACTCAAGATGGATCACTCTTGAAACCTTTTAAAGATTTGTTATGTTTCTTACTTTGTTTTGTTAGTGAAGCCATAAAATAAGAGAAATGAACGACATCCAGATTTGTCTTCTGAGCAGCAGGGCAGTGCTATTTAGGTGCTGAAGCAAATGGGTCATCGCCACCTCCTCCTCCTCCTCCTCCTCCTCCTCCTCCTCCTCCTCCTCCTCTTCCTCCTCCTCTTTCCTTCTTCTTCCTCCTCCTTCTTTTTCCTCTTTTTCCTCCTCCTCCTCCTTCTTATTCTTCTTCCTTTTCTTCCTCTTCCCCCTCTTCTTCTTCCTCTTCCTCCTCCTCTTCCTCCTCCTCTTTCTCCTCTTCTTCCTTCTTTTTCTTTGCACAGATTTCATGCCTAGGAAAAGAAACCATTGAGGATAAACAAAGCAAACACCCTTCTAGTCTAAGTTGTTTGTTGTTACTTGGATTGAAAATTGGGAAGTTGGTTTTTTTTTCTTTTTAAACAACTTGCTAGAATGATCAAGAGTAAAAACAGATGATACATGGGCTCCACCTTCTGTAATGAAGGCCAGCATTCTAGACTCCTTGTCCTCCTTACAGATAAGTAGGCACATGACCCATTCAAGTTATTGAGATATAAAGAAATATGTTCTCTTTAACAAAAGATGTTTTCTCTCCTTTGGAGAAAATGTCTTGCTGTCTTGTTATATGAGAAATTTAAAAAGTTATTTAGATCACTTTTATTAGGTATTCTATAACTTGAAGAGTTTTTTTCTTAAAGACACATTCAGCGTCGTGATCAGACTATTACATTTAGCAATCAACAGCATGGGTGAAAAAGGTCTACAGTAAAACCTTTTGTTGGAATGCTTTATACTTTCTACAGAACAGAAACTAAAATAATCTGTTAGACAATTAGTCACAAATACAGTCTGGAGTTTTTTGCCCACACACCATGAGTATTGTCTAAAACATGTCTTCTTTGTAGCAGCTAGACCCTGCCACCGCTCTGCTTGGCTGAGTTCACAAAGCTGTTGTAACCTGTAGCTACCCTGTCACTTCTCTGGCTCTCCTCTCCTGCTAAGCTTTGTTTCCTGACTATAATTAGAACCTCCTGCGACTGCCATAGCTACTGCTGCTGCTGGAACCTCCATAGCCACCTTGGTTTCATGGCTTAGCGAAGTACTGGCCTCCACCACCAGAGCTTCGGCCTCCAAAGTTTCCTCCCTTTATTGGTCGAAAATTTGAAGACTGATTGTTGTAATTGCCAAAATTATTGTAGCTTCTACTACCTCCAAAATTGCCTCCACTACCACTGCCAAAGCTGCCTCCTTCTTCTCCATTGTTATAGCTGTCACTCCCGCCATAGCCACTGTCCTGGTTTCCATAACCCTGTTCACCACTTACATAGCCTCTGCTTCCTCTAGAGTAACCAGAGCTGCCTACTTCATAACCACCATCATTGCCAAATCCATTATTGCCATCCCCACTGTCACCATATCCACCATCACCATGGCTGCCACCATATCCACCATCACCATGGCTGCCACCAAAGCCACCACTACTACTGAAGTTCCCTCCTTGACCAAACTTGTCATTGCCACCAAAAACAGCCTCCATGACCACAACCAAACTTTCTGGAATCATTTCAACCTCTCTGGCTGGATGAAGCACTAGCCATCTCTTGGTTTAACAAAGCCTTTCTTCACGGTTGCAACCATTCACGGTATGGTGTTTCTGAATAACAGTCTTACCCACAGAGTCATGGTCATCAAAGGTGGCAAAAGCAAAGGTCCTCTTTTTTCCACCTCCTCTGTCTGTCATAATTCCTATCACTTCAATTTTTCCATACTGCTCAAAATAATCTCGTAGGTGATGTTCTTCAGTGTCTTCTTTAATATAATCAACGAAGATCTTTTTCACAGTTAAGTGGGCACCTGGTCTCTGAGACTCTTCTTTTGACACAGCTCTCTTAGGTTCCTCAACTCTTCTATCCACCTTGTGTGGTCTTACATTCATGGCAGCGCCCAATTCCTCCACAGTGGCTTATGTGACAAACCCAAAGGCCCTGGATCTTTTGGTGTTTGGATCTCTCATTACCACACAGTCTGTTAGTGTTCCCCATTGCTCAAAATGACTCCTCAGACTCAGGTTGTTTTGAAGCTCAGTCCTCCAATGAAGAGCTTCCACAGCTGGTCTGGCTCCTTGCGAGACTGACTTAGGCACAACAGCGGGGTGATGAGAGCCATCCATGATGCTTTCTCTGCAGGGTCAAAGAGCACAAAGCACTTGAAGAGTTTTAATGCCATGTGTTTATGTATAAGTAGTAGAAACAGCCTGAATATATAGTTACTGGTAATCACTTAAGTGAACACTCACCTATTACCAACAAAGCAGCATTAATTAGAGATACAGACAGCTGACTAAACTAAAAGATACCTTGATGTTTTCAAGTACAAATTCCTATATGGATTGAAAAAATACTGCATACATGTACAATATTAGTGTTTACTTTGGCTGGTAGGATTATATTTTACTTTTAATTTTTTTATTCTTTAGCTCTTCATTTCTAATTGTAAAAACAGGACAAAATACTTTTCCTTTTCTGCTTTATGTAATTGGTTTGATCTGCCTGGTTATATGAGGTCTAGTTTTACAAGGTATCCCGAGTTCCCTAAGTTATTCTTAAAATCCAGCTCACATAACTTTGAATATCTTTGAAATTGTCTTCATAAAAACATCTCAGTTCCTCTTTTTCATTGTCTACTGCCATAGCCCTCATTTCAATACCACTCTGTTTTAGTTTGAGTTCCTGATTTCTTTCTAGCTGTTTTTGTGCTGTTCATTCTTGTTGCTTTCAGTGTAGTCTCTGCATCATATTCTGAACTTCCAATAATTAAATATCTTTTTGTTTTATCTTAAAAATAGTCTTTTTAGTCTGTGTTTAGGCAAAGCTTATTTTTTTCAGCCAAAATTCCAGTTGGTATCAGGATCATGAGCACCTGTTGGTTATATGTTACGAATTTCTGTTCTCAGTTTCTAGCTTTTCTTCTCATTTTCTGTACTGTGTCAGTAATAATAAGTACTATGACTCCTTTTGGTCATACATGAAGCTTCTTGTGGCCTATTTAAGAACTTTAACTTTAAGATTTAAAGTACTAGACTTAAGGGCTGTAGAGATGGATTAATGGTTAAGAGGACTTGTTGCTCTTGCAGAGAACCTAAATTTGGTTCTCTGTGCCTGCATCTTGGCTCACAGGTTTCTGTAACTCTAGTCCACGGGATCCTCTTTTTGGTCTCTATCTACTCTTGGTATATGTATACACACACAGCCTAACATAACAAAATAAAACTAAATCTTTAAAATACTCAGACATAGATATACTTTTATATCAAAAGAATAAGCAGATAGAACTTATTGAATGCCAACAGCTTGTTAGGGGTAACAAATTATTCTTAGGGAGAAAATGGAAATTTGATTCCTATGTCTCCTGACCTGCAATAGAGGTAAAAATCTTAAAATTTCAAAAAATTATCCTATGTTGTTTAACTTTTTAAGTGGGTCAAAGAAAGCTCAAACTATGAGAAAATGATTAATAGTTTTTATTACTCAGTTAAAACAAATGGTTGTACATTTCTTCAAAAGACACCTTACAAAATGAGATAAGTCAGCAAGCAGGAAAAAGCATTCATAGCATATAACTAGCAAAAGAATGTGATCCTGATCATACTAGTTACAAAGTCCTTAGTAGCCAAGTATAGTAGTACATACCTTTAATTCTAGCATTTGGGAGACAGAACCAGGTTGATCTCTGTGAGTCCAAGGCCAGTCTGTCTACATAGTGAGTTCCAGAAATCCCAGAGCTATATATTAGAGAGACCTCATCTTAAAAACAAAACAAAACAAAAAACAAAAAAACCCCAAACAACAACAACAAAAACAAAAGCAAAAGAACACCAGAACCAGAACTGGTGTGATATCTCAAGTAAAGACTGGGCTTCTGACCAGCCCAGTGACCCAAGTTCAATCCCTACAGCCCACATGACAGTTGAGAACTAACTCTGACTTCAACATATGCATGCAGCATGGCAGGTATATGCACGCACAGGCACAGGCACACGCGCGCGCGCGCGCGCACACACACACACACACACACACACACACACACACACACACAAAAAGCAAAGATAATCTAGTTTCCATTATCAATTTCTGTTAGGATTTTATTAAATAAAGATACAGAATAGAAAACGTAGTGTACACATAGTATTTGTTTAATATATATGTATGTATATGTGCTAAATTAAAACTGCTTACTCTTTCTGATGAGTAGATCTATGAGTATTTTAAAGATTTGTTTTCTTTTATATATGTGTAAATATAGATATACATATATGCACAACACACAAAGGTGAAACAAGCATAAGCTGTCAAATTGTTGAAAAGCAACCTACCTAGAGATGGCATCTAGGGTTCCTTCTACCTCTCAAATTCTCAGATCAAATTCAGGGAACATGAAATATTTAAGTTTTTTAAATGTTTTCAGATTGTTCAAGTAACTACAAAAAGCTTTCTCATCATAATCCTTTACTTGATGACTTCAGTAACAAAAACTCATAAAATAGAAACGTCAGTTTGAGATGTCAAATTTTTTTTGAATACCTTGAGCCTTTATTATTAATTTGCTTAGAATTAGATTCTCTAGTAAAGCCTAAAACAATTAAGGGGGAGAAAAAAGTGGCAGCACTCTTTCCAGTGACAGGGTTAATAAAATCCTCCAAGTGTTTGGGGGTAGAACACAGACAGGCACCATGTTTGGCCAGAATAGCAGATCAAGGAGATAAATGAGGAAGTATGAGAGCTTATCATCGTATTTGTCCAACTGCCCATAGAATGTCCTTTAGCATTTTTGTTAACACTTTTTTTGTTGTTGTTGCAGCTTTCTCCAATTCAGGGTTCATATATAACCACCGTTCTTTTCATATCTCTTTATTTCTTTTTATAGCTCTTTATTCTTCAAACCACTTTGCTATATATTTTGTTTACATTTCAAAGATTCTAGACTTATCTTGGGGATTTTCCATCTTCTGGATTTGTTTGTTTCTAATTTTTTCAAGGTTAAAATCAGTTTAAGGTTTTTTGTTTGTTTTGTTTTCAAGTAGGATTTCCACCAATTTCTAATTATCACATTATGGAGAATGTAAGTAATCTGTGGAGTGATTCTTGACACCAAATAACCTGTTTAACAACTTTGTACCCCATAATTTTATTATGTATTTTAAATTAAAATAATTAAAATTAAAACGTAATTTTTGTTTTAAGTTAATATGAAAAAAAAAAAAAAAGAGCTCCCCTCCTGTGGTGGCCTTATCCTAGCAATAGAAAAAAATTGATACACCTTCCCTTTGTGTGTGTGTGTGTGTGTGTGTGTGTGTGTGTGTGTGTGTGTGTATTTTGAGAGGGGGTAGATATCTTTTTTTAGTAATAATAACAGGTATATTATTCATAGCTACTGTGGAAGGTAGATGTTATGACTGTCTCAGTTTTACATAAGAAACACGCTTGGGAACATCAGGTGACTGTTTCTTGTACACTTCTTTGTAATGCTTTGGATAACCTCCTCTCTCAGATTCAGCCTAGTCTCATGGTTAAAAGTTGGGTTAACAGTGCTGTCTGTATTAAACAGTTTTTTCACCATTCACTTACATTACCTCTGTCCAGTTCGTAGCATGATGCTTCCTTTTGGTTCCTTAAGTCTCTTTCAGTCAGCTTTTCCTTCCTGGTGTAATTTCTTCTTGATAGATCAGATCATTTCATCAGATCATCAATCAGATCAGTTTATGCTCTCTGAATGGCTTGTAGGATGGCTGTGTGCTTTGGAGCCATTGGCCTCTGGGTTTGAGAGTGTATACACCTGGGAGCTGTTCTTTAATCATTGACACAAAATGTCAGTACTTCTTGTTTTCTCTGGTTACTAAGAGAGGACTTGTGAGAATTAAACAAACAAACAAACAAACAGTAAACACTGTGTTGCAAGCCTTTATAGATGTCTTTTAAGATGCTGTCAGGCTGTATTCTTATTGCCAGTGAGTTCTGTGTTCTTCTGATACAGTTTGTCATACACCTTTTCATGACATGTTATGTTTAATATTTTATGTAGTTTTATATTTTGAAAACACTTAATAAAAACCATTCCATTGAGGAGAATACCATGATGAACATATTTTTATTTAGACATTTTGTAGGGATGAGAGAATTGTGCCATGAGTTTATGGTATCCCTTTTTAGTTTGTTTTCTTCTGTAAACCTATTCAAACCAGGTGCTATTTAACATTAGAACTATAATTTATTGATTATTACCATTGATTGTTACCATTCATAAAATTTTAAGTGCTTTTTTAAAAAAATAAAATGTCTTTAAATGTCCACAGTCTCTCATGGTCTGCATTGTGGAACAGAAAGGTACATTGGTGTGGGTTAAGCAGGGTCTGAGTATGCTTGGCTGCTTGGGTGACAGTGATGTGCTGGTGTGATTTTTTCTAGTTTGGTAAATTTTGTAAAACATTACATGCGATATTGTTAGTGAAAGCTAGGCAAAGAGTAAATGGGAATTTTATATATTCATTAGAAACAATAAAAGCTTTGAATATACAGTCATGACTGAGTATCTTGAGTTCATTGGCTTAAGGAAAGTTTGGTGGTAGTTCTCTTTAAGAAATTTGAGCCGGGCGGTGGTGGTGCACGCCTTTAATCCCAGCACTTGGGAGGCAGAGGCATGTGGATTTCTGAGTTCAAGGCCAGCCTGGTCTACAGAGTAAGTTCCAGGACAGCCAGGGCTACACAGAGAAACCCTGTCTCAAAAAACCAAAAAAAAAAAAAAAAAAAAAAAAAAAAAAAAACAGAAAAGAAAGAAATTTGAAATTTATATGAAAAATTAAAAGTCCAACAATAAAAATAAGCCCATAAGTTTTATATGAAGAGGTACCAAGCTCTTTAGTTTCATCATGATACTATGGATCTTACTTATTTTTTATTGTAGTTGTTTATTTTTAAATTGTCATAAATGAAAAATATAGTAGAGTCAAAGTCAGCTAGCTTTCTTCTGATTGTATTTTAAATTTTGAACTTTGTATCATTGGAAGAAAATAAAGCCCAAATTCATCTGCTTATAGGATGTTGCTGACCTTAGTTGATAATCTATTTGATATGTATTAAGAATAAGAAATATCTAGTAATTTGAGATTTTGAAAAGAAATAGATCTATATATAAACGTATAGCAAATGTATTTCTATCTAGCTATCCCTAGATAAATCTCTTTATTTTCTTGGGTTATTGAGTGTTATTTATATGATTTGGCCTCAAGTGCCATCAGAATTCAGAGGCAGTGCTAGAGCACAATCAATGATTGAGTATAATCAGGGTGAGGTATTCCCTTCACAAGGAGGTTAGAATAGAAGGATGAGGAGAATTGAAAAATACAGAGACAGATTTATTGAGTACATATGTGTGTTGGTGATGACTGGTAATAATAATAATAATAATAATAATAATAATAATAATAATAATAAATGGAGGTTTGGAACACTTAGTCAGTTGGCTAGTATTTCAGGCAAAGTTCCCTGGCTATTGTATAGTAGTGCATAGTCAAACTGATACTAGTGTTATGGAAGATCTTGTGTGCTAAGAAATCCGAACTGCTTATTTTGCGGGGGTGGGGTGGGGGTGGATATTGTTTTTAAAACCATGGAATATTTTTCAACAAGGCATTTTTATTAGAGTACTATCAAGGCTGGAAACCCCTTTTGGTTCCCTACTATATTGGGGTAAATCTTTGAAGGTACACATAAAGAAGCAAGGAGACCCGTGTTTGAACTATTCTGAAGAAAAGTAACAGGGCACCCAGGAAGCTTACTGTGGCTCTCATGTACAGCAAGACAGACTGAGCTACATTTTATGTCCTTGGAAATGTCCTGATTGAATGGAAAAATAAGACAGTTAAAGCTTTTTTTTGTTTGTTTGTTTTTTAATCTTTACTATATTCAGAGAGAAGAACAATATACTGAAATCACTGAATGTATCATTTAGGCCGAGATTTTCTTCTTATCATAAATTATGACACAAATATTCTTAAGCATATCAGATAATGTGAAAATGCTTCTGTGTCTGAAGGTTTGATGTCATATAGAGACTCCTGAAGTCAAAGAAGAAATATATTCTCAGGTGCTTGTAGTTTCTTGACCATTGAACCTAGAGATATAAGCATCTATAGGCCCAAACTATACACAGAAATATTAACGGAATTTCAAGGAACAAGAAAATTGGGACAATTTGTCAATAAGCTGAACTAGATTTTAAGGTAAATTTAATATGTATTTACTTAAATTTCTGTATTCATCATGTATGTAATTTTCTACATATTTAGAAAATACAGTTTTGCATGCATACTTTTGGTCACAACTAAATAATATTGAAGGATTGTGAAGATGATTTAGGTCACTCCAATGAGGAATCATCTAATTTCTTTATATGCTTTCCTTTCTATTCTCTATATGATTTTTTTTCAATACTTTCCTTCCAGCCCCTCCCAGCTATCTTCCCTCAGACCTCTCTCATGCACCTCTACTTTCAGGTTAATAGCCTATTATTACTGTTACATGTATATGTGTGTATGTGCACAGATATGTATGTATGTGTATATGGGTGTACAATATCTATATAGAGAGATATAGATGTATATCAGCTAGATATATTTACATGTATGTTCATATTTATTGTACATTTACACATTATACATCATATATAAAACATGTATTATATATATGAGATATATACATATCTATCTTTATACTGCCAAGTCCATTTTGTTGTTTATATGTATATGTTTTCAAGGCTGACAACTCTGTATTGAGTAACCCATAAGGGCTGTTGTTCCCAAGGTTCATGCTCCCAAGGAAGAAACATCAAATTAAAAACTGCAGGGAAAAAAGGCTTTATGTACATGAAGTACGAGGTTAGGTTGACACAGTATCTTGAGTTCTGCTCCCATTTTCCATTTCTTGTATACTTGCCTTCATTGTTTCAGTTTTACTTGCAGTTTTAGATGCAGGTCAGCAGGAGAAAAGAACTGATTAATGATATACAGGAAGGTACACAGGAGAGGAAGAAGAAAGAAATTTGAAGAGAATAAAATTTCATTGTTTTCTTTGAAGTATTGTAAAAGCTACTTTAAGTTTCTATTTCGAGAATAATTTCATTTTTTGAAAACTAGTGAAATCTTGCTAAGAAAGAAAATTATAGAAGTTTTGTCTATTTTAGATTTTGCATAAAAACTGGTTTATTTAAAAGCAGTAATTAATATTTAGTGACTATTAATGTTATCCTTAGATTTATCCAGCAATTGTTCTGATAGTATTTTACTAACAGGTTTTGAGTTGAAGAGATTCCTGTTGAGGGGTGTATTTAACTCAACATCCTTCCTGTCTTCTCTTCTTGCCCATTCGGCAGAGGCAGCCAACCTACCTATAATGGCTCCTGTAGTCAGGCTTGATTCAGTCTCTGCTGAGGTCAAGCACTCCCATTCCAACCTCTTAAGGGCTTTCTCTATGTGTTGCCAGTGTGCTGGTAAAAATGACTTTAAACTCTTGTCAGCGTAGTTACTGGTGCATGCATCACGGTCCCACTCAAATAAACCTGTCACAACACAAAGTCAGCTGCTAGGGAAGAGTACAAGGGCAGGCCTCTAGCTTTTCATTCGAGCATCACTAAACGTGCACAGAGTGCCCAATTATTTCAGCATTATTGAGCAAGCCTACAGGAGAACCCAAGCCTTGCTACATTGGATTTTCTTTAGTAATTTGCTCAAGTGCCGCTGAGGACACTTAAAGGGCTTAAAAAACTGTGGCTGCAACCAGCGTCCTTTTCTGGGTTGTTAATTCAGGTTTTCTTTTTCAAATTAACTCTCCCTGCATGCTGTGCAGTGGCTCTGGGACAACGGTTTGACACTAATTTTCTCGATTTTCAGCTTTGCTTGTTCAACATCACTGCTTTAACAGTTATTCACGTATACATTTGGATTAGAACTACATGATAACTGGACCTTTGCCTTTTGTTCTAGAACAAAATACAGAGGCTTTGTTAAAGAACTTTCAGCTTTTAAAAATCATGTAAACAGTTTACCATTTTTAAAATCTAGGTTATTTTCCCTACATTTTAAACAACAACAACAGCAGCAACAAAAACCCTAGATTTTAGAAGAAAAGTAACACATCAGTTATACATTACTCCTCCTTTCCCCCTCCCAACTAATGATTCAGGATGAAGGTAACTCCATCTTATGTACAAGATTGTTTTCATTATCATTTATACCTACTGATTTTCTTGTGGGCTATACAAGGGACAGATTCAATATCTGTGTCTGATTTCTCACAGCAGCAACAACTCCAAGCTCAGCATCTGTCACATGGACATGGTCTGCCTGTGCCTCTGACACCACACCCTTCAGGGCTTCAGCCCCCAGCCATCCCACCCATTGGAAGCAGCGCAGGACTTCTGGCCCTCTCCAGTGCACTAGGAGGTCAGTCTCACCTCCCAATTAAGGATGAGAAAAAGCACCATGACAATGATCACCAAAGAGGTGAGTGAGCATTTGGGGATCAGTGTGGAATTATCTATTTTCTAGGGATAGATTCTAGATGTCATCATTTTCTGTCTCCCAATCTCATTTTGCCAGTGTCTAAATAAAAGTATTTCCATCAAAAGGCAGACTATTAGAAGGAGTCATTTGTCATACGGGGTCCTCATGGTTGCTCAAAAGGCAAAGAGCTGTTTGTAGATTTTGCCACCCCATGCCCTCCACTTCTACCCTGACTCTTCTGGTGATAGAAGCCAGGGACCTTACACATCTAGTCCAGGGTCCTACTGTGGGGCTACATTTCCAATTCTTCAGATCATTGGTTGCTTCTGATTTTGATCCCTTGCTTCCAAAGTTTAAATCAGTAGTGAAATCCTGTTTTGAAGTACATGTAGCCTTAAAGGTCAGTTTGACCAGATTGTTGGAGAAGAAAACTTAATTTAATAAAGGCTTATTTATATTTGATCAAGTCAGTTACTATTAGTAAATTAGAAGAATCTATAGAGCATAGTAAGAATTCCAGTTGTCTTATTAATTGAGATGATTCAATTCTAACTAAATCTTTTGTTCTAAATACCTCTGACTTACTGCTATTCAGAAACATGAGATTAACTGATTGTTTTTAATAATAACTACTGAGGAAGTTCACTGTGTTCTCATGGTTGGTTTCCTTTCTCTTCTAAAGGAAGATAATGGTACAGAGGCTTTTAAATGTTCCTGTATGTTTGTGCAGTGCTTAATGATAATTTTCAGTAGGTAACCACAAAGGTGAAGAAGAAATTCTTCCACCATTCCTTTATGACAACTGATACAGCACAGGGGTGGCTTGCTGGTTTGGAATGGTGTGTCTCATAATAAAGTCTGCTGCTCTTTCAGTCTCATAACAACACTTAGAGCATGGGCAGATTGTTCATATTACATAGAGAGAAGTTTATCCTCTGTGATGTTAGGAATACTGTAATATTTATTTTACAGTTATCTTAATGCCATGGTTCAGAGTTGACTCATGATTATAAACTCGTAAGTGGAAAAGTCAATAAGATATACATAAATAAGAATGGCTAACTTTGGTTCATTGAAATTGTGTCAAAGGTGAGCCAGTGCTTTGTGAATCTTGTTAGAATAGTATTAATAATTAACTTTACAGTAAAGTTGACATCTGTTCAATTTGTTATTTAGCAGGGTCAGGTTTGATAACTATGATTTTATGTAAACTAACTAGCACTTTTCTTTTTTTCTTGCCTCTCTGCTTGTTTTCCTGCTGTTCTGCCTACAGACAGAGACTCCATCAAGGTAGGACTCAAAAATATTCAGACACAAAGATAGAGTAAAGAGATTCTGGTAATGTTAATAAATCTAATAATGGATTCTTTGAGTTTTAGAGACCAGTATGGATGACATTTACCAAATTGTGGTCAACTTAGTCCAGTAGTCTTTTTCAACAATGGTCATACTTTTCTGAGGATTATATTTGTAGAACACGGTGGACTAATAAACTGAATTGCTCGTATTAGGCAAAAAATGTAACTGCTTTAAGATACTGCCAACAAAGTAAATGTATCAATTTATAAGAAATATATACTTATCAGGAAACAAAGCATTAAACATCTGTTTGGGCTAGATGTATAGTGTAGGCTCAGTGGGAGAGCTTATGCTTCGTATGTGTCAGGCCCTATGTTTATGCTCAGCATAAAGGGGAGGAGACAGAAACCTTCCTTAAGAATATTTCTGTTCAGAGGTTGGGGGAAAAGAATATTTCTGTTCACCAGAGACATTGCATTTTCTGTTTGTAATACTTGAGTTTGTAGTGTGGCAAGTAATTCTCTGAAAATTTTAATCTGTCTCACTTGCCTACTGTGTTTCATAGTATGCAAACAAAATACACAGATTGTCATGCAGGAAATGAATAGACAGTGAATGTGTTTCAATCACCTTTGAGTCAGGTCCAGTTAAATATGCTATGTGCATGCACAATTATGTTGCACATACTATTGTATTACTCATTAGAATTAATCTGTTTTGGGACACTAGCCCAAGGTATGGGTACTGTCTTTTTGAGTTTTAAATAATTAAAAACTCAATAATTGTGGCCCATAGGTTAGTTCAGTTTTCTCAGACCTTCTAATCTAATGCTGCCACTATTTAATAACAGTTTCTCATGTTGTGGTGACCCCCAATCATAAAATTGCTTTTGTTGCTATTTCATAACTGTAATTATGCTACTGTTACGAATCATAATATAAGCATCTGTGGTTTTGGTGGTGTTAGGTGATCTCTGTGAAGGGTTGTTTCACTGCCAAAGGGGTTAACCACTGGGTTATTTAGACCTTCTGCAGTCTTTTTGTGAACTATATATGAAACTAAAGTCTTTCTCAGACACAGTTCTTTGCTTTGACTATGAATAGTACTTTACTCTTTGACCTTTTGAAAATTAAAATTGTTTTCATAGTCCTTAAATAACAGAAATTCAATTTTGAGTACATCCATTTTATCCTTCGAGAATCTTTGAATTTGAAAGTGCATGTGCAATCCCAAACAACAATTAGAACTGCAAAATATATTTGCAGTTGTACATTTTGTTGTATACTGTTCACATCAGTACCTACATTAAAAAATTTCTGAGAGTGTAATTACATGTTCTCCACATGTACATTAGAAGTAATAAGTAAATTAAATAAGGTAGTCAGGATCAGGTGATAAGAACTCTAGGGAAGCCTGTCTGAGGCTGTAATATAAACACTCCTCGTGCCTTATAATGAATACATTTCTTCAGGTAGGCCAGTGAACTAAACAAAAGACTCCTCTCCAGCTCTGCTCACAGATGATTGTGAAAATATTTATACACTACTGTACACTTTATGCTATTTACATTTCATATGACCCACACAAGAAAGAATAAGATATATATTTTTAATATATATAATCCTAGAGAGCCTGAACATGTCAGAACAGCCAGAAGCCAGAAGAAAGTACTAAGGAAATAAGTTGACGTTGCTGATTTATTATAATTGACAGCTACAAGTCCATGCTTGAAGTGTGTTGTATGTGGTCTGGGATTGTCCTGTAGTTTTTTAAGGTGAAATTATTGTGTTTTTTTTGTTTTGTTTTGTTTTCTTTTTCACATTTCTGTGATCCTCCAGATGTGGCTGCCAATTCCATTGAGCATTCGTATTCTTGTGTAAGGAGTTCCTGGCTAAGAGGGCCGGTTTATGGTTGTTGGCTGATGTGTGACTGGGGGTGGCAACCAGTTACCCAGTTGTCTGCTAGTTGGGCTAATATGAAGTAATTCATTCATGCACAGTAATTCTCCTTAACATTTAACAGGTAATGAATGTGACATAAATTTCCTTCTGGCTCTAAATTTTTCCCTTTCCTCTTCTAATCTGCAAACAGGCAGCTCTTATACTCTAAATAATAAGTAATTTTTGGCCATCTGTCAAAAGGAAATTTCAATACAAATTTAAATTAATGGTGCCTGAACATTTTATAGCTTCTCTAAAAGCCTGTAATGTGCAGAAAAATCGGAATCTGCTGGTAGTAATTAGTGTTGCATGTAATGAGGATGTGGGCAGTGTTACACAGCTTCATTGTAACATTTGATATGGTAGCAAAGTTTTGATTTATACAAAGTTATGGGTGTATTTAATTGTGAGAGACACTCTTAAAAATGTTTTCTTGATGTTACTGATTATTAAACAGGGTAGATTTGAGAACAGCTTATAAAACACATTTAGGCACACTGTAAAGATCTAAGTAATTAAGGTGCTTTTCCTTGAGAAGTCAAGTAAACCAGGGGAATCATTTACTGAATTGTTAGGCCTTTCCCCTCTCTGAAATTTCTGTCCCACTAAATCACATGCTGTTGGCTTTATTGATCTAGTCTTCTTTAGCTCCAGTAGCCGAGTTCATTCTTAAGCCTGTTATTTGCAGACTTCCATCTGAAGTTTTTTTTGACATTGATAGAGAATGTAAATATGGATCTAAAGGAAAAAGCACTGTAGGGAGTCCTAGAATCAATTTACTTGGTGATGAGAAACTAAAACATTGTATACAGTAGTACTGTTGAAATAAGGGGCCATAACACTTGCCACTTTCCTTATTTGTCTTGGCTGTCTGCTGACTGTGACCAGTGTAAGCCCCACATGTGAGACCTGAAAATAGCAAGAAACCAGTTGCTTGAGGTACTTGTTCATGAGGAGGAAACCAAGTGCTCCAAGCCATTCAGGTCTTACATCACTCTCTAGTTTTCAAATGACTGAAATGGGGTTAATAACTTAGAACAACCACCACCAAACTGCCTAAACTTTATAAAAACCTATGGTTGAGAAATTACTCTCATTACTGTCTCTACATCCAGTATCTATATACTCTAGGCATCAAAGTTAAGGTCAATTGAAACAAATAGATACACTTATAACTAGGGAATGTTGGTCAGCTCCATGATTTCTTCCAAGATGTTAAATATTGAACATATTTTCATTAAAATTCTTTTATTTATGTACATAGTCCTCTTCTGATTTCTTTTGAATATAGCTCTTCTGTATCAGAACTGAAGGATTTGCTATTTTTTTAATCTGTAAAATATAGAAGTGCAAAATTTGTTCCCTATAAGTGGTAAAGATTTTATTTTTGTTACTTTGTCAAAATATCTTGCCCAAAATACTGCATGCTTTCATAACTTATGGCCATTCTCAGTGAGTTGTACATTATCCAATTATCTCCAAAACCTCCATACCCATTTCAAATGTTGGGATGCAGTATTTGCTTGTATTCTTACAAATTCTGTCAATATTGAGCTTATTTTATACTGTAATAAGTACAGATGTTGCACATAGTTTTATAGGTTTACATATGATTTTTCACACTAAATGCTTTTCTGTGTGTATGCATATTATGCTTTTATCCTATGAGAATTCTTTGCTTTTGCTTAAAGGATTTTATGGCAATCTCTTCAAGTTCTGTGTAAGGTAATGCCTATTTATTCTGCCTCATCTGTATGTTAAGTTGCTTATTCTGCACAGATGACTAAAACATCATATGTTTCTGTTTACTTTCCCAGTTAGTCACTGTTGGCAGTAAAGGTTTATTATTGGAAAATTAGAAGAAGGGTTTTATGCTCATACTGAAATGTATGATTCAGGCCAGGAGAGTACTGTTGCCTTGTTAGCAGGGTGTTACAGGTTAAAGTGGCTTTTGAGCCTGAATTAGCAGAGTGATTATTGTATTTGCCACTTCACTTTGCACATTAAGATTTAATGGCCAAAGTTCTGTTCCAGGATCTGTAACCTGCATATGCTTGCACCAACACTCCCTTCACCCAAATAAACATACTATTTTTTTTGTCTCAAAGAACTGTCTGTTTAAAAGGCATGTGTTTTGAACATGTTTAACTTTTTGAAATCTCCTATGTGAGAGAAAGCACTGAAGAAGAAACTGGAGGGAATTGTTTAGGAGAGAGATAACCATATGCCTGGGCAGTTTGGTTCTTCATATTACTATATGGGCATCAGGCTTTCTGGAAAGTATGGTAGGGCAGTTTGCATTGCTGTAGATTTTTAGAAAGGCACATTGTTTTGTTTTGTTTTGTTTTGTGTGTGGTGCTTGGTTTGTTTTCCCCCACCCCTTTGGTTTGCTTTGGCTGTCCTAGAACTTGCTCTGTCAACCAGGCTGGCTATCTCTGCCTCCCTAGTGTTGGGGTTAAAGGCATGAACCACCACCATCAGCTCTTTGTTTTTCTTAAAGGCATAAAAGAATAGAAAGTGAAATTTGAAAGGGAGGAATAGAAGACACTACTAAAGTACTATAAAGAATAGCTAAAGAACTAAATAAGAGTAACAGTAGTAGACATGCCTTAAGACTTGTTTTCCTTTAGTAGTCAGTAATCTGAAGAAAAGCTATCCAAACAGAAAGTACCATTTGGCTTTCTAGTTTCTCTTTAGCCAAACCTACTCTGTTCACAAAGCTGTTTCTTCAAACCTAGAAAACAAAATTGTGGGTGAGATCCCCTGAGGCCCCAATTAACTTCTTTATTGTCTTTGAAGATGCCTCCATCTTGTACTTTGAGATCCTACTTATAGGTGTCACTTGCAAAAGCAGGTGCCATGCTCACCCTATTGCATGCCCTAGGAAGGAGTTAGTGTTGTGAAAGCCCTGCCCAAGGTCATATTGCCAGTGCGTGCCATCCTCAAAGGAAAGCTTTTTTTCGACTTAGTCTTATATTTTGTCTTAAAAATTAGGAGCATACTATATTTTACAGAGAAATCCTATCCAAGTAACTTCTATATACAAAAACAATAGTGTTTAGCCATGTTTTTATGAAGTCCTTTCTCTCACTGAAGTATCTTCAAGCAGATTATAGATAACATTCGTTTGGCCCTTGGGGAGAAGGTACACATTCATCTAAATAATATATTTTTTTAAAGATTTGTTTTATTCTTATGTGTATTTTGTGTTGCAGACTGGATATGCACATGACATATAGGCCAGAAGAGGGCATCAGATCAGTGTGAGCTAGAGTTAGGTTTGGTTGTGAACCATCTGGTGTGGCTGCTGGGAATGGACCTCTGATCAGTCCTCTTAACTGAGCTCTCTCCACTCCATTGAACATTTTAAAGATAATCATAATGTCTTTTATTGCTTAAAAAAGAATTATCTAACATTTTTATTATTAAATATGCAATATTGATTATCAATAAATAGAGTTCTATTTGTGTTTTTGTGTCCACATAATTAGATAGTCAGTAATTGAACTTAAGCATTCACAAAATTAATTTTCTTGAAATATGATCCAAATAGGATTCATTATTTTTCTTGTGGTAACTCTTAAGCCTTTCTTCATCTAAAAGGAATTCCCTTCTAATTTTTTTCTAATGGTACTGTACAACTTTTTAAAGTGCTGACTTTCATGTGAGTGTGTGTATGACTGAATTCGTGTGTGTCCTACACCTGGTTCCCACAACAGCCAGAAGAGGACATTAGGTCCTCTGGGATTGGACTTAGAGGCTGTTGTGAACCACATGTGATATGGGTGCTGGGAACTTAATCCAGGCCCTCTGCAAGAGTAGCAATCACTCTTTAACAGTTGAGCTATATCTCTCCATTCCCACAAGGATAGCCCAGGCTGTCCTTGAATTCATGATTCTCCTGCTCCTACTCTTCAACATGTCATACCAGTGTTCACCACCACAACTAGTTACATTTATGTCATATGTGCATGCACATAATGTGTTCCATGGCATGTGTGTGGACACAGAGGTCAGTTTTCAGATGACTGGTTTTCTGCTACTATGTGGGTCCCAGGACTTGAACTCAGGAGGTTATTAGGCTTAGTGACAGGTACCTTTACCACCTGATCAGTTCTCCTGGACCTGGTTTACTTATAACACCCTTCTCAACTTTGATTTTTTTTTCCTCTTCTCTCTCATTGCCTCATACATTAGATTCTCTCAATACCCTAAAAATTAGTGCGAGAGAACTTTGTAGTGTTACAGGGCAACAGATTAGAATAGAATTCTAGTTTACATTATACATTTATTAAAATATATTTTAAGCTAACCAGTACTTCATTTGGAAAGTAGATTTATATTTCCAATATATAGTAAGTAGTCTGTATATAAAAAACACAAATGGAACTATATTTATTGATGATCAGTATTGCATTTCCCCATCTTTTAGTGTATATGCTGTCAAAGCAAGCACAAATTTGAACTCGTATTTCTTTTTGTAACATTCACTTTTTGTTCATCCCCACATGTACATGCAAATAATTCACTTTATTCTTTGTGTCCTTCTCCAATCATAAGTAAAAGAGTCTTCCTGTTATATTTAAAACCACAGGAAGCACATGGAAACATCTAGAATGTGAACTAGTTTACAGGAAGCCAAAGCCAGGTCCTTGAATAAGTCTCTTATTTTAGTACCAGGTAAGCTGTATGTCACAGTACTTAAGTCACTTAATCTCCCTAGATTTCAGGTATGTAACTCTAGGTACATTTGGAATGTAGTTGTTATGTTTTGTTCAGGCCCATACTAGAAATTAACTTGGAAATGAAGTATAGCACATAATGCATAATTGTTAGAATAGTGAAATTGGCCATGTTATTAACCAAATGTGCACATTGGTAATTGTAATTCTTTTGGGGGTGAGTTGCTGTGAGGGTTGTTTAATGTAGTGCTTTCAGTTTTCTAAAATATAATAGTAACTTGAAATGTTTTAGCATTATTGTTGCTTTCTAATTCTTGTAAAGGAATTTTTTTTTTTTTTACTATGAATTTTGTTAACAGTTACCTTATCAAAGACCCATCAGGAACTTTTGTTCTGTTGGTTTATGATGCACTAATTTGTTCAGTATTAATTGATCCCTGCCTCCAGGCATGTAAGCTGTGTGAAATGTAACAGGTGCCCTAATTCCAGAAAATGTGTTGTAATTGTTTGTTTGTGGAACAGATGAATGAATGTCTGTAGGGCACAGCTGGTCCTCAGGTGGTGAGCATGAGTGGATTAATGATGTGACGGGGGAGTCACGCTTGTTTTGCTGCACTTGCCTCCACCGATTGCTGAAGCAGAACAAATATTAATTAACAGGGTAGGCTGATTGTCAGATCTGCCTTCCCTAGCTGATTTTGCAATAGTAGTTAAATTCTTTTCCTCCTTAAACCAACAGTTACTAGACATTTTCATCTTGATGCTTATTATCTTTAATTTTCTTAATTAGAATTCATTTTTCTCTTGAAAAAAAATCATACAATAAATTTATATTTAACATTTAAAAATATTTCAGAGGAGCCTAAGATTGAAATGTTATGCTTGGCACTTGAATTTCAAAAGCATTTGTTTCTCAAAGTATACATAATTTTTTCAAAAGAATATTTCCCACATAGTATTTACTACCTTTTTTTGTGTTAAAAATACTCATATATTTTGGGGTGGAGGAAACACAAGAATGAACTAGAAGGACACTTAGTGCTTATCTCTCTCTTTGGAGCTTCTGTAATACTACTTTTTATCCTTCATAATTTGGTCTGTGGTGTGATGTGAAATAATTCAGATATCTTCTGGCTTAGACAGCTCTCTGCATATGGGGACACCAGTAATAAGAAGCATCGGCACCGTAACTGTGGACGTGAAGAGTCTGTCATACCTAACCATTCCCATGCAATGGCTTGTGACAAAGCAGAAGAGAATTAGTAGGCTCAGGAACAAGTGATACGAAGTCTGCTGAAGGCTAAGTGGTACTTCTCAACAAGTTTTTGCTTTAGATAAGCTTGCTGCTGTTCATAGAAATAAAATCATTTCAGGATTGATACTGCTAAGTCAGATAATGCAAGTCAAACAAAGTGTTACAAGCACTTAATATTCCAAATATTAAGGACCATTCATCATGTTGATTTAAGTTTGCTAGGCGATTCTTTCATCAGAATTAACCCATGTGTTTTCTATCTCCACATTTAATAAGATGTAGTACTAGAAATCCACTTAAGGCATGCTCTTGTGTTTCTGACTTAAGGAATGCCTGTTTGATGTTGGTTTTCATTGGTGGTCAGTACCACTCTGAGGTTGGTGGTTTGTGCCTAGGCTTATGTCACTAGAGACCAGAGCAACCTGTCTCTCTCCTTCCCTCACACCGTTTACTATTCCATCCCCTGTGCACTTGTCAGATGTTCCTGAAAAGCTTCTGTGTTCCACACCTTACTCTTCACTGAACTGCAGGCAGTGAGTTGGACGTAAAAATCCTCAAGTATTCTTGTAAGTGAGATTTCAGAGTGTGGATAGGGTAAGTGTGAAGAATCCTTTCACTTGGAAGTGGACTCATTATATAACTGCATCATATCCTGAAGGATTCTTCAATTTTCTTCTTTAACTTGTTACTTTTTTGAGCCCCTGATGATCTAGACTTGAGGAGAAAAAGAGCCTTTGAGGTCGAAGTAGACAAGCTTGGATGTCACCCTCAGAAAAGTGCCTCTGGTGGCCTAATCACACCACTTTGTATTTAGTCGTCCTTAGGGCAATCTTAATTATTCTTGAAATTTGTAAAAATTCTGTTTAGCTAAAAAAAAAAAAAAAAAAAAAAAAAAAAACTTCTGTTTTCTTGAGTGACATTTGCCCCTTTGAAAAACAAAATAAAATTGGAAATGCTAATGTTTTGAGCCAGCTAAGGAGGAAAAATAAAAATGTCACCATGGTAACAAAGCTGCTTTCTAGATGGTTTCCTAAGATATGCCTGAACTAGAGGCAGATGTCTGATTTGAAAATCTTGCCTCCTTCAATGTAAACAAATAACTTCTGGGCAGGTGTTGGAAATAATATGGAAATCCTATTAAGGGGCCCTGGGTTCCTGTCAGTCAGGAAGCCTGTGTCACAAAAGGGCTGGTTGTCACATAAAGGAGCAGAGTAAATTCTCATTAGGCTTGAGCTTTTCCCAGGAAATGATTGTCTCCTTGTGTCTTTTCTCCTGTGAATCTGAATGTAAGCTGTTGCTTCTATTGATCTATTCACTGGCTCTATTTTTTTTTTTCCCTCTTCATTACAGATCTTCCCTGTCCCTGCCAGCCCATGTTCTCCCCTTCACCCACTACTTCCCTCTAGATTAACACTTGATCTGTTCTAATGCCTTGGGAGTTGTGACATTTGTGATTTTAACCTCCCAACCTGGGGGTGGGAGTGGGGGAGGAAGGATCCTGAAGGAGGAAGTGCAGCTTGCTCTCTGGGCTGCTTTACAAAGAGCCAGGCTAATTGGATGGACTCAGTGCTCAGGGCTGTTTGGAACCAACATTGTGAGCACTGGCTGTGAACAGAGACACTGACCTTATATACATACTTGAAGTTATATTCTCATGAATTAAGCAGTATTTGAATTATGAAGCTGCACTGTTCAGTATTTTGGACACCATGAAGCTTTTTTTAAAACTTAAATTAGTTAAAATAAAAATATAAAGCCCAGTTTCTTAGTTACACTAGTTACATTGGAAGTGCCCAGTGGCTGTAACAGGGGAGACACAGAATACACATCATTGCAGGAAGCTCCCTTAATGAACTAAAGAGATGGGCCTGATTAAGCTTAGTGGTTCTGCTATTCCATCTGGCTGAAGCAGATTGCTGATATAGAAAGCAAAAGGTGGGCTGGGCTGGACTGGGCTAGGGCTGAGTGATAGAGAATACTTGCCTGGCAGGCTTGAGGGCTTAGGGGACAGAACTGAGGGAGCAAGGAAGGGAGGAAGCCAGGCAGTCAGGTAGGCAAAAGGCAGACCAGAGGATGGGTAAGGCTGTATGTGTATTGGCTTTGGTGGTCAGTGTTGGTGTGGTGGGCTGTACTAATATGGTGATCTCCAAACTGGTATAGGCTTTTATTCATTTATATTTTGGCCATGAGATGGGATGATCAGTTTAAAGGAGTTCTTCCTTAAATGGAGATGCACTTTCATGGTTCAGTATAGAAATCTATGGCAGCATGGGAAGGTAGGCAGGTCAGACATTATAGGGAGGGGTGCTCTTTATAATACTTAGAAGGTTAACAATGGATAAACACAAAACAAGGCTTCAGAGAAGTCACACTATTATTATGCAGCATTTCTTGGACTATAGTCCCTGAGATGCACTTCATAAAGCCAATAAAGCTCACACTGGTGGTCTCCCGTTGCCCTAGCAACAGACCATGGGGCACAGTGTATGTGAAATGCATGAACATCTGCGAATTAATCTTTCTTGGTTTGTTCTTTTCTTGGCACTGATTGGGCCACTTGGGCTTGGGCCTGTGACACTGAGTGTGAAGGGTAATCTGGAGCTGTCCCCAGAGCCTTGCCCTGAGTGGGTGGTAGAATGAAGAGTGAAGGGAGATTTATCCAGGTAGTACATGTAGAAGTATTGAGATTTAGCCTGACAGCAATCTCAGTGGGATGTTATTAGCTTACTTTCTGGTGGTATGTGGAATTGAATAAACTTTTTTTGCTAGTAAATCTGGAAATCATTGAGTTTATTGGGCTGCCCTGAAAAAATTATCTACAGAGGAAAATTAAAATAATCACTTATGTTTATACTAGTTATCGTGACTTGAAAGCTCTGAAATAACCTTGTCCTTGGCTTAGCCCTTGCCCCAGTATTGGACTATTAGTGGTCTGAATCAGCTTTCTGAATTGGATGGTTACGATGGGATTTGTTTTAATAATAAAATTTGGTAGTGACCTAGTGTGACCTTATTTTCAAAAAATTCAGAATAGGCCAGTGGCATTTTTACCCTCAGGAGAACAAACTATAAGCACAATTAGGTTCTCCACCAACCATCAGGATTGACTTCTTCAGTCTCTTCCTCTTTTACACACTGTTCCCACCTTGCTGACATTGGTCTAGCTCCTCAGACTGCATAGTTCTTCCTGTTCTTCCCAAATGCTCTCATGCATCAGTTCCTTTCACATTTCCTTGTTTGCCACTTCTGCCTCTTTGCTTCTCTACAGCCTTTCCTATGAAAGAATGTGATGGCAGGAAATACTGTCATGATGGAGGTGGGCTTTTTTCTTTTTTGAAAGTAAAACATTTAGTACTAAAATACATGAAGACAAGAATCTTCACAATCCTTTTGACTTGTTTAACATTATTGAAGTATATTTGAGAGAGAATTACTTAATTCTTTCAGTTCAAATACCTTCTTTTGTATAAAAAAAGCACTAATGAGATAAGGTCTTTATTTTTGTGAGACAACTGGTCAAAAGTTGCTTACCAGTTCCTGACCTTTGAAACCTGATGATATTAATAAACTTGACTTTCTTATTTAATTTTTAATTTTTTATTATTTGTCATCTAGCAGGAAAACTGTACTGTTTCATTGGCTTACTTAGTAAAGGTTATAGATACTCTTTCCATAAATAAACTTTTTGTAAAATCAGCGAAACAAGAGGAATATGGAGACGTTGATCATGTCACTTTCAGGTGATTCTCAGGTTTGGGTGTGGGGGGTAACCATTGCAGCTTCCCTACTTCTCCATCTGTGGTTCAGATGGCCTCTTTCTGTTGAAAATGAGCAGCTTTAGTTACTGACTTGAAACCAGTCCGAGAAATAGAACAGTTAAGAGGAACCACAAGATGCCATTTGAAGGAAATAGAAATCTTAAATGTGGCTTTCGTGTCCTAGACTGTTTTTTTTTAAGCATAATTCTTTATGCCATAACTTCTAGATTTGTGGTACCTTGTGGTAAGTAGTAAAACCCCAGAATTAAATGGACTTGGCTCCTGTCAAGTGAGTCAGCAAGCTATCAGTATAGTGAGAGTGATGGCAGGAAATAAATTTGAAACTCTACTGCTGCCGGGCAGTGGTGGCGCACGCCTTTAATCCCAGCACTTGGGAGGCAGAGGCAGACGGATCTCTGAGTTCGAGGCCAGCCTGGTCTACAGAGTGAGTTCCAGGACAGCCAGGGCTACACAGAGAAACCCTGTCTCGAAAAACCAAAAAAAAAAAAAGAAACTCTACTGCTTTCTTCACTTAGGTTTGACAAAGTATCTTAAAAGTATAATTTAGTGCTCTGTAGGTTTTAGAACTAGAAAAAAGAAGATGACTGTAGAAGAGATTTGGTTAGCATTTAGATATTTTGTCTCTTTTGCTTGACAAACAGCATTATTTCTTAATCTTTGATTGATTCATTGATTGACATTCTGGATGCTGAATGTAGGTTTATACACATGTTAGGCAAGTGCTCTACCACTAAGCTTCAAACAGTATAGTATAGCAGTGGGTGAACTATTTTGTGGAAGAGTTCAGTGCTTTAAGATGGGTCTTCTGAAAGATCAGCAATGTTGAGTCTGCCCTTTTGTCGTTCAGGGTAAAATCTCAATGGACATCTTAATACCACATATTTAAGTATTTTAAAATCATGTATCTCATTATCAAGTATACCTTTTTAAAGAATGTAGGACACCAGGCATTAATTATCAACCCTTTGGAGTTGTCTTTGTTGGAACCTGGTGGGCTCTCCTATATTTTCTTAGAGAAACCCAAGTTCCCCACAGTTTTATTATTCCCTAGATACTGCCTTCATGTTTAGGGGCTCTCAAACCAGCAATTTGGGAGGCCTCAAGAAGGGGACTGGATAAATCCTGGAAGTAACACCCGAGCTCATAGTTTGGAATGCATAGTCTTTGTGTGCTAAGGCTCTGGGGGAATGTTTTCTTTGTAGTAGCAGGAGGTGCTCTGTTGTGAAGCAGAGAGCCCTACTTCAAGTCAGGAGCCTTTTTTGCCAGATTCTTTGGTTTATATTATGTTTCACAAATCATACCGGTACTTCAGGAAGAAAAAGGGAACTGGGAACTTCTGCATCTTAAAATACTGTTTTGTTGAATAAACATCACTTTTATGAAAACTAGGCCAGGGAATTCTAAGATACCTTCAGGATCCAGTACTTTTAAACTACATTTATAGCTTATTTACAGAGTCTAACTATACTTTAAAGCATACTCTTTTCAAACCCCGAATTCATGCTGTACCCAGAAGAAGTGCTTCCAAAGGGGAGGCAGTTGAGTGGAGCTCTCTGGGGGCTCTGCAGTAACAGACACACCACCACACAACACACCCTACTACTCACACACACACCACCACTACACTACCACCACACACTACACACACACTCTCACACACCCTCTGCTCCTAGGCAGTGGTGAGAATGCCATGCAAAGGTTAGACCTAAAAGGATTAGTCAGAAAGCTTTGGGCTTCTTAGAACAGAGATTATCACTCAGAACTAACTACGGTCATGATTTCTTTTTTCACCTGCCTTTCTTCCTTTATGCTCTGCTTTGGTTGGCTAGCTAGAAGTGCCACAGGAATATTTGAAGAGCCTTGTTTAGTAGTTTATATGGGAAGTTGTTGAATTATTCACATAGCAAATGATTAGACAAGGACTTGTCCATCTGACTGAATTATTCTACATGTTTGCTGAAGCAGCTAAGAAGGTGAATAGCGTTTCCTCCTCCATAGGGTATACAGTGGCAGTATTGACCCATCTAGTTATTGGGTTTCAGCCTTTTGTTGACATTGTTGTAAATGAAAGCAGCTCCTGCCGATCTCTGAGCAGCTGGGCTGGATAATTGTGAAGGATTCCTGCTTGTTGCTGTTACCCTCGTGTTTGCAGTGGGTTGTTTGCTTTGACTTTTGTTGAACTGTTGACAAAAGCATTAGATACAAATGGGAACAAATAAAGTGGTGAGATGCCAGAAGGGCTTGGCAGGAGCTGTAATTTTTGTCTTGACTTAAAGGAAGATGGTGGAACCTATGTAAATGGGAAACTTCATACATACATACATACATACATACATACATACATACATACATACATACAGTTAGTTATAATTGTCTTAGAAACCAAACTGGAAAATGATTCGCTGATTAAGAACATAGGCACTTTTGAAAGATTGTAGAACCAAGGAGGTCACCAGAACTATAACCCTAAAAAAACCCACCATATTGTAATTCACTTTCCCTGTCAGGTGTGCTGCTGACCAGTAATGATACAATGGAAATAGTTTCTGGACCTCCTCTTAAACAATTAAGCATATCATTACTTTTTCTTTTTAAAAATAACAAAGTTTGTTTGGATTGGGTGGTTACAGACATGATGTCATGATGGGAGAATTAGGAAGAACCATATATGCTAAAGTAGTATAGCCAGGAAAATGGAAGTCATTTACTGGAACACTTTTAATTTAGTTGAAACAAAATACTCTTTTGTATATTCAAATGTGGAGTAGCTCAGCTGTTAAAAAGCCAGAAAATTAATGGTATTTTTAGTGAAATAGCAAAAGCATGTCAACAACATAGCTGAAGATGATAATGTTGGCATTTTATTCATGAGGAATTATCAATGCACGTTACAGGACAGCATGTGTGACTGACTGAAAATGATTGAGTGTTGGAGAAGCCACTATCCTTCTGCTTTAAGATTTCACTTTGAATAAATCTTCTCCAGCTTTTTTGTATATGTGTTTTCCCTATTATAACCCAGTATGTAGTCCTTTTGGCCCTGAGTATTTGCTCACAAGCCAATGAGTTTGCTTTCTGGGCACAGATTGTCAGCGGAGGTGAGTCATCTAGAGAAAGGACCCTGCTCACAGATTCCTGTCAGAAATTTTGTGAATGTAGTCTAAAAGGATTGGCCAGCAAAACATACCACAGTGCAGTGAATGAAAACTGTCACAGATTTTTTTCCCTCATTTAGAATAACTAGTGAGGCCAGAAAAATGTTTATGAGACATTAGCACACCTGAATGGAAACTGTATTGAGGGAACTAAAATGCCCTTTGGAGCAGTACATTTTGATGATGTAATGCTTCTCAAATTGACTAAATTATATTTTGGTGAAAAAAAGTTAAGCTCTAACTTGGATTTGTATGTTTTGGTCCAGGGTGTTCTAGTCCTGTCAAGGGATGTTTTGTTGGTACTGCTATACCCCTTCTAGAGCAAGGGGGAAATTGTGACTCTCTACCCTGTTCTCTTTTCCACCCTCAGATATTGGGTTCCTCTCTGTATCAATAAAGGAAGATTGTATCTTTTTGTCTTTTTGTAATAAGGCTTTGACTAACCTACTTCATGGATCAAATCTTAAGAAATCACATAGTCAGAAAGTATAAGTATTGACTGATGAGCATTTCAAGGTGGACCTTGCAGGTTTGCACTTACGCAGTCCTGGAGATCAGTAGTCAGCTGAGGGTCAGAGACTTGATTGCAAATACAGGTGTACATTATGTGCCAGTTTGCTAAAAAGTGGTGTAAAATATAGCTCCCAGCCTTCTGGTTCTCAGGTGATATGTTTCTTCTTCCAATAATGAGAAACAAAAGGATCTAGATTGAGGAGTTCTGTATTGAGTAGGAATACTGTCCCTGACATTAAGGAGTTATCATTTCTCCCAAGTTTAGTATTCAAGGGGGAAAAAAACTTGAAGAAAAAATAGCAAGATGAGTTTTATCATCCTTAACAAGCTTTAAAAAATAAGAGTAGGAGGATATGAAACATCACATGCTTGTCTGAGCCAGATTCCAAAATTATGAGAGACCTTAGGCAAAACACAATAAAAGACACACAAGTGAAAGAATGAGTTCAAGGGAAATGTACTTAGGCCAAGACAAATAGATTGGGACACTGTGCCTAAGGCAGTGACTGGGACTGCAAGGATAAGCATGTTTTCACAGAGACTTTACAGCCTTTTCTGAAGGCTTAGTCCTCCTCCTGCTGCTTTTCCTGATAGTCCTCCTCCTCCTTTCCCACTACTTAAGCAAGTATTCATACTTGCTTTGCTCTTAAAGCTAAAATAGCATCCTTATAAAGGGTGACTCAAGGAAGCTCTTAACATACTGTTTGAACCTGGTTTCTGAAGGTTGGGAGGTTGCCTGACATGTGGTGGCCTGTCCACTTCTGTGCATGTGTCAAGATGTAAACTATATAGCCAGCCCTTGGGAGGAAGGCAGTGGAGGATGCTTGCTGTAACAACCAAGGGGCAAATTATTTGCACTTAGCATATGCTTATTGTTACTCCTTTAAAATAAATCAGTATACTATATGAATAGTTTTAAAATGAATTGGTTTTCTGTATTCTTTGGAATATTTAAATTAGCTTGTGTTTCACAGGCAGACTGACAGCAGAAAGAAACAAACTAGAAATGTGTGAGGCTGTGGGGAAATTACTCTGGGACTAAATTTTGGTACAGCAGATCTATGAAATGGATCTTAGAAGTCCTGATGGTGTAGAATTAAGTGTAGGTATCTGAGCAGTTATTGAACTCGTAAGAGAATTTTGTGTTTCAGGATCATTCAACCTGTGCCGAAATCATGACTTTTATATATTTTAGAGCAAGATCACTTGCCACTCATACATGAAATCAGAGATCACGCTGGGAGAACCTTGTAGCTTCTTGTCATTTTAAATCTTGGTTTAAGAGGCTTCACCTTCTGTGCTAGCACTGTATGTGGCTTCTGCTAGGAAAGGCCAACAACTACCTGTTCAAGAGATGGAGTGAGCAGCTGCGAAGTGTGGTTTACTTGTGTTTTACCGAGTACCTCTTTTATTTTCCTGTCAGATTATCTGTGAAATGGACTTGTCCCTCTAGTGCTGTAAAGCTTCACAGTGCCTCCTTCCTCTAATTGTGTGGGGAGGGAGCATACCCAGCAGAGCTTGTTGAGCAGAAGAGACTCTTGCCTTTTCTCATTATTTTACTACTCACACACGTAATCCCTGTCAACAAGGTTGGCTGTTTGGGGAAAGAACACACATCTCTGCACTATAATATGGATTGATTTGCAGCTCCTTTTCTTTGGGCTGAGTTCACATAGGAATCTCTTGAGGCATTAAGAATCAGCTTTGGTGTTGTGAATGGAAGGGAAGGGGTCTTTTGCAGCATTTAGGGTGCTTGGGGGCAACAGACTTTGATTCAACATGGGAGACTAAATTTAGGCTGTGCCCCATCTTTGTCTGAATCCGGACTCCTTCCTTCACAGAGTATTATCCTGGGTAACCTCAGTAGCAATTAGCTTCACTTTTCTATTACAAATTTATGTGGAAAAAAAAAGGAACATGTGGGTTTAGGGAGGGAGTTTTGTGGAGTTTTGACGGGTGTGTGTGTGTGTCAGTGTGTGTCTGTGTCAGCATTTTGTTGGTTCATTTTGTCATGGTTTCCCTTTAGCACTGTTGTGCTATGAAGCAGTTGTTCACAGCTACAGAATGAGGGAGACTATCATATACAGGAAAACTAGAATGTAAAATCATATTGATCAAGCCAACCGAGGTATAGCTGATTCCATGTTTCTTAATAGAAATTCCAAAGATGCCAGAGCTCTTGAAAACAAAATGTTGGGCCTAGAGTGGTACTTGCCTTTGCCAGATAGGAGAGCTAGGACTGCAGGTTGATGTAACTGAATTTTCCAGTGTGGTCAAAGTCTCAGAGTCTTCTGAAATGTGAGGTTTTGTCTTCCCACATGAGCCAGGACTGTCCCAGCAAAGATCTGTTTTCTAGAGAGTTGTGTCGTCCGTAAGTCAAAAGCCCTTTTCATGGATAATTTGTGTAAGGTTTGCTATCTATCATCAGGTCATATTTGGGGCAGCCTCTTTTTACCAGTCAGTAGACCCTCGTTTTTTGAAAAGTAGGTTCACCAAAACACCCAATAAAGGCATCTTTGTGTTTTGTAACTGCTTTGCTTTTTACCTACCTGGAATGCTAGTTTACATGCTTAGCTAAAGTTTGAAATTTTATTAAGAGAGATTCATATTTCTACAGCCATCCAAGTAAGCACCTGTTTTGTTTCTTTGAGATTTGTTTTATGTAAAATCATAAGTTTGCTAGCTCAAAAAATACTAAGAGGAAGGACTGGATTAAGTGGAAACCTTATATAACCTTATAATTTTGGGGGTGGCGTGGGGGAAAACCAAGGTGCAAGTGGGAGTAGGCAGAGTAAAGAAAATATTCAGCCCAGAGACTCAGTTCAAAAATGCTGGTAGAATGGCTCAGCCGAATTAGTCACCTGCCGCCAAATGTGACAGCCTGAGTTCATTCCCCAGAACAACCCACATGATAGAAGGAAAGAAGGCACACTACTGTGTTCTGTCCCACAAAAAATAAGTAATGTGATGAAAATATTGTAATATTTTAAAAAATGTATTTCCAATCAACTTAGCTAGTCTTAGTACATCGTAAGATGTGTGAACGCATGCTTTAAATGTCAGCAGCCAGTGAAAAGGGCATTGCTGATAGAAAACTTTGGCCTTCAACATCCAAGGGGATATATCCCTAAAATAGTCAGGATAAATACCAAGAGAATTGTCTAGTATATTGATCCCATAAGGAATGAGAATTTTAAGAAGCTTGTTTTATTTGGCTTTAAATCTAGAAATTTTAAAACAGTTGTCATGTTTATTTTGGGATACAGGCAAGTAAAATCTGATAATAACAAATACTATTGTAAGTAATTTCTAAACCTCAACCCATTGTCCACTTAAACCAATATTGAAAACAACTCTATTCCATTAGGCAAAATACCATGAGTTAACATTTGAGATTTCCATTCATGAGGCACATATGGCAAATGAGGAGAATGAGTTAGAACCTATCATCAGCATTTCTGCTCAGTTTAAACTCTCATCTCTGATGAACCATAGCCTAGGCTGTGTAAGTTAAAGGCACCAGGAGGCCCTGCCATTTAGAAAAGTACTTACATAGTATTATGTGAGCTGCTTCCATTTCTTGCTTGTCAAATCAACACATAGATGCTGCTTTCATGTATTTTTGATTGTGCTCTTGTGATGTATTCCTTCTGTGTGACTGATCTATAAACTCATCTTGTGGGTAGTTCACAGTATGAGGACCTCTCAAACTGCTGAGTGAATCCCATTTTTACTTTACAGCATTTTAGAATGCCATCACACAGCCTTGTGTATTTTGTGTTGTATTTTTCATTTCTAGCAGATGTATCTTTTCTTTTGCAGCTTAGAATTTATCTGATTAATTAAAATTTATGCTAATGAAAAAATCTTGACAGCACTTAACTTGTAGCTTTATCAGTTTGTTGGAGGTTAAAAGCAATGTTTATATAATAACAAAATTCCCTGATTTGGGTTTTATAGTTTGGTATCACTATTATTTCATGGCTGCTATTTCAAGGATGGCTGTTTTGATTTTTAAGTATAGCCATTAGCTGAACTTAGTGGTGATACTTTATAACCTAAGTATTTATACTTATTCTTAATGTAGAAATCTGTCCAACTTTTCTACTCTTCTTTAAATGCTGAGCACATACCTATGCTGCCAGCATTTTTGCTCTTATTTTCTGCTTGCTAACTTGTGGAGATTTAGGGTACAGATGAAGTAGCAACTACTTGTGATAAATACTGTTGCTAGTTTTCCTTTAGAGCCTCTTTTTTCTGTCCTTCGGCTACCTCCTCTTGTCTCTCCAAAAAAAAAAAAGACATCTTAATACATGTAGAGTAGAACAGATGGGATAGTTGAGTGGCAGACAAAGAGAAATGCTTGATCCAGCACTGTATCAGTTTATGGAGAATGCCTTGAGGAATTAGGCCAAAGGCTGAATGATATGAGTTTCACTTTTGAAAATGTCAAAGTGAGACCTGTGGCCTGACAAACACTTTCAGGTGGTTTCTGCATCTATTTCCAAAGAATTAAGACAGAAATTCCGTCTTATGCCAGGCCTCCTGCTACACCCAGCTACTTGAAAAACTAAAGAAAGAGAATTCCAAGTTCAAGCTCCACCTGGACTACAGAGTGAATTCAAGAGCACCTGGGCAACTTAGCAAGGCCTTGTCTAAAAGCAAAGGGAACAATTGCTGGGGCTATAGCTCAGTAGTAGAATACCTGCCTACCATATGTGAGGTCCTCATTTATTTTTTACTGAATTAACCAACTTTATTTCAAACCAAAAAAAAAAAAAACCAAACAAACAAACAAACAAAAAAAAAAAAAAAAAAAGGATATGAGAACAGACTTTTTAAAGAGATTTTTAAAGTTAATGCATTTCATTTTTCTTTCTAATTTTACCTTATCTATAGATGTTTTACCTGCATGCATGCCCAAGTACCACATACATGCCTGGTGCCCTTGGAGCCCAGAGGAGGATATCAGAGTGTCTTAACTGTCTGCAACTGCAGTTATACATGATTATCACCATAATCAGTTCCTCAGAACTGAACCCAGATCCTCTGGAAGAGCATCCAATGTTCTTAACCACTGAGCCATTTCTACAACCTCATTAAAGTTGTTCTTAATTGTGTGTGTGTGTGTGTGAATTTTATATATGTATATGTGTGTGTAATATATATGTATATGTAAGAGTGTGTGAGAGAGTTAGACAGCGTGCACACTTGAGTTCAGGTGATGGGAGGCTAGAAATATCAAATCCCTTGAAGCTGGAGTTACAAAGGGTAGTGAGTTGCCTATGTGGATGTGGGAATCAAATTTTAGTTCTGGTTCTCTGCAAGAGCAGTGTACACTAAGCCATCTCTGGGCCTGAGCTCTTTGTAACTAGGACCCTAATCTCGGTTAAGATTTTATTTTCATTCATTAAGCACTATTAGTGCTGCTTTTATTACTGGCTTCTGCATCTCTTTTAACCAAAAATTTCAGGTCTATTACATAGAATCCTAAGTGATATGAGAGATGATAGAATCCTACACCTACCACTATTCACTATCTGAATAGCAATCATAATGTAAGATTCTTGAAGCTAGACTGCCCTGGTTGAGTGGAAATAGAGGGATTGCTGTTTTATATCTTTTTCTAACTTCTATATTTGATAGTCTGTTAATTCCCACTGATGCTGATTTTACATGTAGCTGCAATTAGTGGGATTCTTCATTATTTTGCCAAAAATGAAGTAAATGAGTTACTGCCTTTATTACCACTGATTGAGTTTGCTTGTAATTTTTAATATAATGTATGATGGGAGAAACCAACCAGAGGTAGAATGGGAAGACCACTAGACTGGGATGGAGAGTGTCTCCCATCCCTATTTCAGCCTGTGCATGTTCACAGTTCTCTGAGGAGCCTGTTCTTGTGAGCCTAGATTCTGGGCTGGATTAGATGATAAGGCCTATTGGACATTTGTTAGTTTAGTATTCAGTATTAAAACATTATGCCAAAGCGCTGTTGTTTTGGCGTAAGGTAAATATTACTCTTGTCCATGTGGCCATTTGGAATTAATGAGAGCTACTTCAGACGTACAAGCCCTACTTCAGTTTACCTCCTATGTTTACCTCCTCTTACCGTCTTCTAAAACTATTCGAGAATGAGTTATATCCACAAATTAACCATGGTATAGTAGAAAACATTAGACAGAGTCAGAAAATAGAGTAGAAAGTGGTTATACAAAGTCTTTTATGAGCTAGAAGTGAGTATTTAGCAAATTACTAAACATCTTATATTTGTGTTACTTTAATGATATAAACTGTCTTGCAGAGTAACTTGCATCATAGTCATTTCTCAGCAAATATCACATTCTAGTTAGTATTCTGGTTAATTCTGCTGAAAGTCCTTAGCGTGAGTTCATTTATGACATCTTGATGATTTTCTATTCTTTTGTACATGCATCAGAAGTAGAAAAACAGTAATAGTAAGACTGTGGAGCCACAGGCCTTGTGCTTTGTATTAGGGCCTCTTTCTATTGTTTCCAATTTGGTATTTTTTATACCAACAATTAATATAATTGTTTCTTCATTAAGCTTTTTAGAAGGCAATTCTGTATTTTGATATAAACAGAGAAAACTTTAATTGGCTTTTCTGAAAGCAAACTTGAGACTATATACTATCTGATACTATTAAGATGTGACATCATCATAACTCTCCTTGAGAATTTTGTATGGTTTGGTCATCATTATCTGTACAATATACATGCCATCAAACCATGGATGCTACGCTTTGCTTGTGAATCAGAAATGGGCTGTCTAGGGGTTTAATCCATCATCAGACTCATGATACCTCATCAGTATCTTTGTGGTATTTTTTTTTCCTCTTTTGAATGTTAGATTATGTATGAGAATGGATATCACATAAGTAGATAGCTCAGTATAACAAGTAGTAAATGATGTAATTGACGAACAGATACAGGAAACTATATTGTCTTTATACAGTCTCTCTGTTACAGAAAGTAAGTGTATGAACTATATTATGAAATGTATGAAGCAAGGCTGCAAAGATGTGTATGGAGAAACATTTGAAATACCAGTGGTACTGAAGTCCACAGATGGTGCTCTTTAATTTATATGTATAAACTCTTTTGATATTTAGTGCCTTTGTCTTCTAACTCTAACTTTGTGATGAACCTGATACATTAGAAACAGAAGAATTGCACAGGCTTCAGTCAGGATCCATGAAATTCACCAGATGTTTTGTGCTTATCAGGAAAATTCCATTGCAACTGTGAGTGCGACACTCACAACGTTATTTTTCCTCTTACTCCTTGCAGGGCCTTGGATAAGACCGGTGTCTCCCATTTTAACCTAGTATTTAACACTAAACTAGTGGACTAATCTTTGTATAATAGCTAAAGAATAAGATTTAGCTTAGAGGCAATTATGTATTGAGGAACTAGAATAATTTCATGTACTTAACCACCATATAGTCATAGGAAGTCATCATTAGTCAAGTCAGTGATGAGTGTACTGCATTTATCATAAACTAAATAGCCCTGCACCTTACAGTAGGGGTGAAAGTCCACCAAAGTCCACCACTGCCCTCCTCAGAATGATAGCACTCATGTAAGGAGATATCCTGAAGATACCAGCCTTCCTTAGTTTTTTTGTGTTCTCTTGAGAATTAGAGATCTGATAACTACAATAAAGTGGCCATTGTAAGTGAATATTAACTTTTAACACTACACAGATGCTGGTATTTAGTGATTTAAAATTTTTCTTTCACCTGGTTACAAATTAAACCTGGCCTGAATTAACTTAAAATACTAACTTTAAATTATAGATTATTACTCCAGACCCTGCTGCAACAAATGGATTATACTAGCCCCTCTCAAATACTGAGCATACTTGAACTATAAAAATTTGAGTACATCTGAGCTTTAAGGCTTTCTTGGTTTGTATTCTCCAAGTCTAGCTGCAGGATTTGCTCATTTGTTACCTTCTATTGAAGAGGCAAAGAACACAAAAATCCTGTCCATTTCAGCTTTTCACACCCCTGTATTATTGTATGACAGTTATCTGCTACAGTGCTTATTTGTTGCACTTTTATTAAATAGGTTAAAGAGGAAAGCTCAGGTAGCTGCTCCAAACTATTTAGTCAGGAGTTTATTTTGTCTAGGATCCTCTCTATAAGTCCAGTCATGATCAGTTAGTTGATTGTCTGATAAATAAGGTTGTTGGACAGCAACTTAAGACCTTTCTCATGCATTTAAGTCTCAGAGTATGTAGTATATCAAGGTAGAGTTGGGTGACACCATACTCAGCACAGCCAGCATCTTACCTGTTTAGGTTCTTCACAGTGTGTCCTGCGAACTATGTAGTGCTGGGAACTTGATAGAGCCACTATGGTGACTGAGTTCAGATTATTTAAAAAGTATAAAATTTCATAATATTCTTTCAGTTGTGTAGACAAGGGAGAAGCAAATGGTGGCCTCAGACCAAATCTACTGCCACTGCTTGTCATGTGTCCTGTAAAGGGAGAGTGGATTTATACTTTTAAAGTTTTTGCATAGGTACAGGAAGGAAAATGCATTAAGTATGATACAGACTGTGAAGCCTTAAATGTAATATTATCAGATCTTTATGGAAAAAGTGTCAGCTTGTGATGTAGACCACTGACTTATCTCCACCCATATTCCTCTGTCTTCCAGGATAATTTTTTCTTTTGGCATGCTTATTCTCTTTTTTTCTTGAAGTCTTCAAGGCTTGTCATTCTTAGAGAGCCTACTTTTTTTTTTTCATGAAATAATAACCATATGATAACATAATTTTATATAGAATGTGCTCAAAGGAAAATGTAAATGAAAATGAGATACAGAATTAAGTTGAACATAAACCAAGAGTTATTTTACTATCAGATATAGAGAGAGCTAATGATGGAGGTGCCATGGTGTTTGACCCACCAACTTCCAGCTCTCATTGTTCTGGTACCTCTAGCTCCTGAGTTCTTTTAAGTTTGTGCATGTTTTGAATATCAAGAATTATTTTTAAAATACCAGGCAGTTCATTACTCTTTAAAGAAATGGTATTTTTACAACAGGGATATGTACCTAGATTATATAATTCTGGAATGCCACCAGCGTAATTTAGAAATCAGACAAGAAGGCAGTTTTTCTAAATTTTGTCAGTTATACCAGTATATAGCTTTGTAAAAAATCTTGTACTTTGTCCATGAATAGGTAAAACTGTAGATAATCTGACAGGCTGTGCTATTCTACTATATTTTTGTTTGGGTATTGGTGGAAATCATTTGGGATCCAGAATCCGAAACCTCGTGTTCTAAAACTCTTTTCATCCCTGGTTAGTTTTTATCATCTTAATCAGCCACTTAATCTTACTAGTTTTACTTGCTTAACTACTAATATAATAATACTGGTATTCAAATAATTTTGTGCAATAGTCTGTGTATGGTGATAAAATGGAAAAAGGTGTTCGGAAAACAGTAATAAGTTTATAATAAAAATAGTTTTGTCTTTTTGCCTGTTCTGAGTATGGGTGCTGGACAAAGAGAAACGGGGCATACATTCTGGTAATGCATTCACCAAGTTAAATGGCAGTGTCATTTGAATTGTGTAAATTTTCTTTCTAAAACTTAGTACTGGAAAATCTCATCTGTCTTCCAGTTAGCTGAGAGATATTTTATTCAGATTATACTAAGCTACATTGACTTTGCTCATATAACTTTGAGCAGTCTAGAATGTCTTCATCTCCAATGATAAGTGTCCCTATGTATCTTTTTGTTACCCTTAGCAGCAAGCTAGCTAAGGCTTATTCTTTTGTCAGTAGTCTGTAAGAAACCCTGTTGGCTTTAGATTTGTTATTGGATTACTGACCAAAGCTCATGGTGTAGCAAGGCACCACCAGCTATGGATTCTAGGTAAATGTCACGAGTCATGGATGCCATGGCAGCTAGTATCCCACAGTGATCCTCAAGGCAGGGGAATCTCTGGCCCAATGGGAATCAGCTTGGAGTCCTATGTGTGTGAGAGTCATAGTGCTCTTATGTGTGTGGATGCCTCACACAATTGCAGTGCTCATGTTCGCCCGTTTTTTGCCATTATATTGGAACACTGGCAGTGCCAACACTTGACTGCTTCACAGATGTAGCTTGAGCCCAACCATGCACCTCTCCTGTTTGAGATAACACAAAGAATATTGTTTCCAAGACAACTTTGATGAAACATCAGCTTTCTCTGGTTGTTAAACTCATACAAGAAGCATTGTTACATTCATTCATGCTGAGTAATTTGTATACCACAGTAGTTTGTTTGGAAACATGCCTGTTCTTTAAAATATGCTTAATGCTAGATTAGAGAACAGGGTTTGTTCTCTCTGTTTATACAAGCTCATTTCTAAGGCATTTAAAATAAAGAGCTTGGGTCTGTATGGTATTTAAAAACCCTTCACATTATGTTTTTAAAAACAGATCAATTTCAGCATTAAAATGCTAGGAATTCAGCCAAGGAGCATTCAGCATGGATTGTATAGCTGCAATGATAATGTATTATAACTATCTTCTTTGAAAGTGATTGTAGCAGCACAGTTGAACCTGGTGAATTACATAATTTAAGAGTGTTTGCCCCAATACTGTTGGAGAGGGATTTTTTAAGCCTTTCCTGAACCAAAGCAAAATGAAAGATGGATTTTATTATGCAGTACTTAAATCATAAGAATAGTCATCACAGAATATCTAAAGATAACTCATTTAAATTGAACAGAAGGTCATATGTCTGAATGTCAGTTGTTACACCTAACTGCTTGCCAGAACATTGGGATGTAATAGAACATGGTTTTTTTTTTTTGTTTTTTTTTTTTTTTAGCTACCTTATTTGAATTAAAATGCTTTGTTTACTACCTAAAAATTCTGTTAGATCAAGTATAATCTTATGATTCAAACAGTATTGAGTTGAGAAATTGACTGTAATTAGAACTTAAATACCAATCATACCACTTAGGTAAATTGTTAATAATTTATTTTAAGAAAATGCTCATTTAGGCATTCTTCATCCTCAACCTAAATGCTCATCTCTCAAGCTATTTATATTATATTTGTTTGTTTGTTTGTTTGTTTAAATTGGTTAACTTTGTTGTGGTGGGTCTATTACATCCTGTCTGCTGTTCTCTTCCTTCCTCCAGGAGTCAGAATGTTTTAGATAGTATCACCTCTAACGTTTTAATATAAATTTTATTTCTTTGAAGAATTAATACAAGTTGAATTCTGTCAGTTCCTCCAAAGCAGAAAGACATGCATCAGGATTGCAGAGAAGAATGAGAGGAAATGGCAGGACTTCTACATAAATTTTGACCTAACCTCCACCATGATACTGGAGCTGGTGCATGTATGTGAAACTCCCTAGAAAGGTAGTTGCTGAAACATGGGACATATGTCACTCTTATGAGAGGTACATATGTAAATGAGAACATTTTTTAAGTTATAGTTCTTTGTTGTCAAGAACACATGCTTAATGACTGATTACTAAAGCCTTGAGCTTATTACATATGTAATGTTTGGCTCCTGTGATGGGTTAAATTGCATTCATCAAAAAGATAGACTATAATTCTGATTCCTGAAGTCTGTGAATGTGACTTTATATGGACGTAGGATATTGCTGGTCACACTGAAAGAGTGAGGTTTATCTGTCAGTTTTGTTTCACTAATGTAGCAATTGCTGCACTAATTTATAGTAGTAAACCACAAATGACACTTCTTTAAAGCTGTTACAGTGGGCTCTGTAGGATTTGAGCCTGTGTATAGTAGTGGTAAGAAGGTTATGAAGGATCAGCTATCATGTAGCTCACATTTCACTAGGGAGTTATGAACCATCCTGTGAGCAATTCAACCTATAGCAAATCACCTCAGTTGGCTATTTTTAGACTGCATTTTTTATTTCTTCTGAAGTAGTTGGTTCTGACTGTAGGTGATGCAGTGAGCGTGCCTGTGGTCTTTGTGCCTTCATGTGCCTACTGTTGCCATGAACAGTTGTCAGTGCCTATGGTACTTTCTGAGTTGTACAGTTTTCATCCTGTGCAGTCAGTCATCTGTGGTTGTCCCCGTTAATGCCAATACTTCTCCCTTCCTGCCTCTCATGGTTAAAAGAAAAAGTATTCAAGAGGAAATTAGAACTTGACTTCCATTCTTTTCCCACCTCTCTTTTGTTAACATTTTCATTTGCATTTTTCCATACTTACAGAAAGTACCAGCATTCATTTCATGTATATTAAGTTGTTGTCTTAAGATAGTCTTGTAAACAAACTCTTTTTTAAAAATTTTTTATTTATTTTTTATTGGATATTTTATTTACATTTCAGATGCCATCTCGTTTCCCCATTTCCCCTCCCTAGAAAACCCCTATCCCATCCCGCCTTCTCCTTTTTGCTTTTATACAATTTTTTTAATGTTAATCAAAGGCTTTATAAGTTTGGCAATGCTCAATAACAAGATGCCCATACAATCAGAAGTGTAACCCAATACCCAACCTAGATATATCAACTGTCTTTGATTGGTGGAGACACATGAACATCTGCCTCCATGTTCCTTCACCCCAACCCCCTCTCCCTCCCTCCCTCCTTCCCCCCTCCCTCCCTCCCCCCTCTCTCCTCCTAGCTCCTCCTCCTCTCTTCCTCCTTTCCTTACTCCTTCCATCTTAGCTCCTCCTGCATATTATCCTTCCTGTTAAAACTTTTCTCTCAAAAAATACAATTAGAGCATAATTATACCAATTTGTGTCAGTAAGGTACAAGATAAACCTAATACCCAGTCCATCATATTGTTGACTAAACAGAACCTCTGTCATCCCTCCTAACTAAAAGACTTAGTTCTGAACCTGGCTCTTTTCTTGGCTTTAGAATGAATGTCAGCTGAAAACCATCCTCTCAAATGTTTTCTCTCAAAGTAAATAGCTGGGATTGGCTATGAGATTATAAATCTTCAACCCCATCAAAAATCCAGAATGACTGAGTTAACTGAAATTATGGGAAGCACAAAGCATAGCTTCTAAAACTTAGCCAATTTATAGAGACCGCTGAACACCTGGACAGTCCTTACACTACAAAACATCTGATCTTGGAGCATCTGATCTTCAGCCTTCTGGCCCAGGATCATCTGACAGACCTAGTGATGCAGAATTATTAAGGGCTGATTACTCTGTCTTGGCAGATATAATCAGTCGACTATTCTCAAGTGTGTCCTTTTCTGAACAGTGATTTGTCTGTAGATAAAAAGAGGCAATTCTTGCCTAGTGGCTGTCTCACCACAACTGGAGTAATTCCAAAGATGCTCAATTTCTTCTTAGAATCTAAAACAGGAAGCTGTCAGGAGCAGACAGGTCTCTAATCAAAATGAAAATTAATACAGAAATGTTTGTAACATTTATTCTGTGGACTTCTGACGTTTTGAAAACCAACTATCCATGTAAGGCAATCTGGACTGTTGTCTGTTAACTCCTCTCAGTTATTCCTAAATAAAATATAGAAAACACCCTAACAATAAACTCCAAGCCATGAATTTGCTATAATCCCTTAACTCACAGGCTAACCATCTCAAATCAGTTAGAAAAGTTAAAGAAGGACTGTGTCTAAGCCTTGTATTCCTAAATGTGTTATATACACACATTGCCTATGAGAGTAACAATATTAATCTCACTTTTATATCAATAAGAAGCTCATACCAATGAAAACCTTAAATTTGAAATCAAGTAAATTTTGTACCATTTAAGAAATTATAACTTTATCTTAATAACAATTATACATATTTCTACCAATAGGTTATTGCTATGCAATAAATTCTAGCTAGTCCTCCCTGTTCCAACAAAACTACTACTTTTCTCTAGAAAGACAACCCAATATTAACCACCTCAGTTCAGTCCCCAAGCCCAGGGAATAGGGGCGCTGACTCTTCATTAACTTCTTCAAGCTGATTATGGGCATTGAGATATTAGAAGAGGCATAGGGGGAAGAGTAAATTGATAAGCCTCTGATGTCTGTGTCTTCACTGCATCCAGCTGTAATTCCAAGACCTCAGATGTTTGAGCAGGTCTGCTCAGCTTGCTTGATGAGTAGATACACCAAGGCTGTGTATTCTGCAATATACAATTCTCAAAACAAATTTTAGTATCAAGATAATTGTTTGTTTGAATTCTGTAATCTAGTCTTCTGGCAGCCTGCCTCTGTCATGTTTAATCCATATAATTCTGGGAGTTTCTATGAGGGTGTGCTTCTACCATCCTCCCATTCCCACCTCACTGTTCTCAAATTCTCCAACACTAGGGAATCCAAACTTTCAGGCACCAAGGCCCTCCATTTCCACTGATGCCTAAGCTCTTACCTAATCCCCCCTTCTCCAATTACTATGAGGGTGTGCTCCCACCATCCTCCCATTTCTGCCTCCCTCCTCTAGAAATTCACCAACACTAGGGAATCTAAAATTTTAGGCACCAAGGCCGTCCACTTCCACTGATGCCTGGCAAGACCACCCTCAACTACCTATACACATGGAGCCATGAGTCCCTCCCTTTGTGTTCTCGGGCTGGAGATTTTAGAATGGCTACTCCAGCTTGTTTCTTAGGACCATTTGCTTGAAAAATTGTTTTCCAGCCTTTTACTCTAAGGTAAAGTCTGTCTTTGTCACAGAGGTGGGTTTCCTGTATGCAGCAAAATGCTGGGTCCTGTTTACATATCCAGCCAATTAGCCTATGTCTTTTTAGGAGATATTAAGGAACAGTGATTGTTGCTTCCTGTTATTTTTGTTATTAGAGGTGAAATTATCTTTGTGTGGCTGTCTTCTTTTGGATTTATTGGAAGAGGATTACTTTCTTGCTCTTTCTAGGGTATAATTTCCCTCCTTGTATTTGAGCTTTCCTGTTATTATCCTTTGTAATGCTGGGTTTGTGGAAACATACTGTGTAAATTTGGTTTTGTCGTGGAATATCTTGTTTTCTCCATCTATGGTAATTGAGAGTTTTACTGGGTATAGTAGCCTGGGCTGGCATTTGTGTTCTCTTAGGGTCTGTATGACATCTGTCCAGCATCTTCTAGCTTTTGTAGAATCTGGTGAGAAATCTGGTGTAATTCTGATAGGTTTGCCTTTATATGTTTCTTGGCCTTTTTCCCTTACTGCGTTTAATATTCTTTCTTTATTTTGTGCACTTGGTGTTTTGATTATTATGTGACGGGAGGTATTTCTTTTCTGGTCTAGTCTATTTGGCATTCTATAGGCTTCTTGTATGTTTATGGGCATCTCATTCTTTAGGGAAGTTTTCTTCTATAATTTTGTTGAAGATACTTATTGGTCATTTAAGTTGGGAATCTTCACTCTCATCTATACCTATGATCCTTAGGTTTGGTCTTCTCATTGTGTCCTGGATTTTTTTTTGTTTGTTTGTTTTTGTTTTTTGGGTTAAGAACTTTTTGCATTTTGCGTTTTCTTTGACAGTTGTGTCAATATTTTCTATGATATCTCCTGCACCTGAGATTCTCTCTTCTATTTCTTATATTCTGTTGGTGATGCTTGCATCTATGACTCATGATTTCTTTCCTAGGTTTTCTATCTCCAGGGTAGTCTCCCTTTGTGATTTTTTTTATTGTTTCTACTTCCATTTTTATGTCCTGGATTGTTTTGTTTAATTCCTTCACCTGTTTGATTGTGTTCTCTTGTAATTCTTTAAGGGATTTTTGTGTTTCCTCTTTAAGGGCTTCTACCTGTTTACCTGTGTTCTCCTCAAATTCTTTTAGAGTGTCATTTATGTCCTTCTTGAAGTCCTCTATCATCATCATTAGAAGTGATTTTAAATTTGAATCTTGTTTCCCTAGTGATATGGGGAATTCAGGTCTTTCTAGTTTGGGAGAACTAGGTTCTAATGATGGCAAGTACCCTGGGTTGCTGATGCTTATGTTCTTTTGTTTGTTTGCCCTTTGCCATCTGGATCTCCTTAGTCCTACTTGCCCTGTCTCTGACTGGAACCTGTCTTTCCTATTGTTTTGGTTGTATCAGAACTGTTTGGGGTGGGTGTTACTACTGGGGTTAGTGCAGGGGCCCAAGATCTGCTCAGTGCTCAGGCCCAGACAGGAAGGAACCAGGGCTCTTGGCCAGGGGTGACTTCCTGGATCCTAGTGGGTCCCAGTTACTCCCTGTTTGGGGCAGGTGTTGCTGTCTTCTTACCTAAGATAACGCCCTAGTTAGAGCTCCTGGGAGGCCTGCTTCCTCTGGGTTCTGTGAGATTGGGGGCAAAGCTGCTGTCTGAGATCTGCTCAGTGCTTGGGCCCAGACTGGAAGGAGTAAGCAAACTCTTAACCATGCTCTTGTAAATCACCGTAATGAAGCTGGGTTATAAAACAAAATCCAAAATAGGACATGAATTATTGCTGGTGGGGGTTCAATTAAGCAGAAGAAAGGGATTAGCAGAAGAGACAGAACAGAGAATAAAGGAGAGAATGAATATGATCAAAATTTACATACATATATGAGAATGTTCCAGTAAAAGTAATTATGTATAATTAGTATATGCTAATTAAAATATTTTTTATAAAAAGGTTTTAGATTCAGTCAGATTTGAATGTAGATCTGTCAGTGAGCCCAAGTGTCTCCTGCCCTGCCCTGCTCTATCTCATCTTTGTTGTGTTTGTCCTTGATACCCTACTTTTGAGTACTTGTTGATTTTTCTAACACAGTAGTTAGGCATCTTTTCCTTTGACTTTTATAATGTAACCCAATCCTTAAAATTAAAGAATTGTCTTTTGTTATCAGCCATTTATTTGTAGTTATACATGAATTGCCTTATTTCAGGAATTTTGGGTTCCTTCTATATAAAATGAGACGGTTCACGGATGCTTTTCAAATTTTCAGTGAATAATAAAAAATAATCAAACAGTTTGATTACAACATAGATGCTGATTGAGTCAATGATAGGAAACTGCTGAAAGTCTGTAGCACCAATCCCCCTCTTCTTCCTCCTCCCCTCTTGCATATACTAGGCAAATGTACATATGCTACTGAGTTTTAAGAACTGTTTTAAGAGTGTGTTTTAAGAGTGTGTGTGGGGAGGGTGGGGCGGGGGATGAGAGATCTTAGAAAGTTCCCATGGTGACTTGCTGTCTTCCTGCTTCAGCCTCCCCAAGTGACTGAAATACAGGTCTGGACCACACTCTCTTAGTAACAAGAAACTAGATGGTTTCTCTTTGTCCTCCCAGGTAAAGGGACCTACCCTGTCCCATTTAGTGGAAAACATTGGAACTATAAGCTTTATTCCTTTTGAGAAGGCCTACCCAATCTGCCTTCATATTCTAGTAGCTCCATCTCTTTACAGTGTATATAAAAGGAAAGGTCAACAACTGCATTTGGAACTTGAGAAGACCTGTTACTTGCAGTTCTTGTTTTATAACTTGTCTGACTTTTTTTCTCCTTGTGTTGATGTGTTGAGGCTCAAACTAAACATGCTACTTAAAGTAATAGATAATTTAGACTTCGCCGTCCAGCATTTCCTTATGGCTATTTGCTTTGTATTTAGCATGTTCTTTTATCCCATAGTAGTGTTGACATACAGCCGTCTACATAACTATAGTGAGACATCTAGGTCCTTTTCTCAATGTGACATCTTGGGATTGTAATTACATTACATTAAATGCTGTGCTTTGCTGCACAACTGTTGAACTGCTATGTGGATAGTATCTTTGGATTATTTTGAAAACATCTCTATTGTATACTTTGAGCTTGTAAGCAGAAGTAGCTCTTTTAAGGTAATGCATTTTACAGAATTAATTTTTTATTACTGTTTAGTGGACTGATGTTGACACTGAACATCAAGACTTTGATGTTTTATACAGCATTCTTCCCCATTAATTAACTTCATTAGTATAGCGGGGAAGAATACCACATAAAACATCAAAGTCTTGATGTTTAATAACAATTTTAAAGTCTTAACACTCTTTGATTGGCAAACACATTTCAATTAGCTGAAAGAAGGTCAAAGATTCTGTTTCCCCTCTCTAGTCTTGAAAGCTTTTTCCAGATTATTTTCTGGTTTGCACTTGGTACTTGATCCTAAATGTTAATCTAGACAAGCTAAAGTGGCATGTGAAAGACAAAAATAATCTTCCTACAAGCTGGGAGACTCACTTTTGAAAAAAGGCAGTCATGAATTCTTTTGAGTCCTAATGGGAAATGAGTATAACTAATATAATAATGGGTTTTGTTACTTTGTTTTCTGTTGTCATAAATATCCAAGGCTAGGGTTTTGTTTTTGAGATAGACTTATTTCTCTGTGTAGCCCTGGCTGTCTTAGAACTTACTCTGTAGGCTAGGCTGGCTTCGAACTCACAAAGCTCTACTTGCCCTTGCCTGCAGAGTGCTGGGATTAAAAGGCATACACCACTATGGCGCAGCAAGACTGGGTATTAAGAAAACAAACAAACAAACAAAGCTGTTTCTTTGGCTTACAGTTTTAGAGGCTGAGACATAATAATGGGTTATATTTCTTTCTTTTCTGTTGTAAAATACCCAAAGCAGAGTATTTTGAAAAGAAAAAGATTTCATTGGTTCACAGTTTTAGAGGCCAACCTTAAGTGAAGTGGGTGTCATACTTTGGTAGGAGCATTGTATGACATGACAGTGGCATGAACATACATGTGGTAAGGTGGGAAACTAGAGGAATTCAGAGGCTGCACAAAGTATAGTAATCTCTTTTAAGAGCAGCCTTCTCTCTCTGTTATATAATTACTTTGCACTAAGCCTCATCTCTTGATGGTCCCACAACCTTTCAACATACTAGGAACCAAAGATCAAGGATATAGTCAGCTCATCTCTGGATCACCATGGACTTCTGTTCTCCTAAAGTCTCCAGTGTTGTTAAGTTAGAGCCACTTCATTTTTCTGTGTTTCCATGTATTTCAACATTTCAGCTAATGAACCCTGCATTTACATGCGTTGAATGTGAACGAGAGCTCAGAAAAATTGATTGTCAGAATTCCTAAGTGACCAGTAGTTGAGCAAAAAGAGCTACTACCCCTTCTGGGTCATTCCAGTCCAGTGTGTGTTTTTCTTTCTTTTTTTCCTCCTCCATAAAGATTTACAATAGCAATAATAATTCAGATAAGCAATTATTGTAATTGACCTTGATGATAAGTGTCCTTGGCTTTTACCACAGTTTGCTTAAATTCTGAGGATAGCCAATTATCTCATAATGCTCACTTCATTCAGATTATTGTTTTAATTATCACATTCAAAATATATCTCTTTGTTAGCATTAAAGAGTGACACAGTGTAATAGGAACATTCCATTCAGGTATTCAGAAATGGGTTAAGAGTGCCTCACTTTATCTTAGGACAGGGTTGTGGTTGAAGTTTTTCTCCCTTACAGCTCTGAACTATGGCTTTGGAATTTGCAATTTCTTATCTGCTGTTCATTATGGCAGGAGTGGCTACAGGGTGAGAATGTCTAGGATCTCCCTGAGCTAATTGTGTTCTTCCAGAGGTCCCTAAGGTGATCTCATGCCAATGTGTATGCAGTTCCAGTTGATTAGGCATCCTAATTGATAGCAATCAGCAGTGGCTTGCCATTAGCTTACTCTGTCTTAGGTCAGAGGTTGTCAACTATAGAATCACCCAGGAGCTTTGTAAATATAATTGCTCTAGGATAGGGCCAGGGTGTCATCCCTAACACAACACACCCCATCTCCCTGCCTCCCACCCTCCCAACTTGCTCCCTCCTGTTCTCTTCTCTTACTACAGCTCCTACAGCAGCTGTAGTAGTTGCTGATTGAAGCCTGCTTCCAGCCGTTAAGAACATCTTTCATCATCTCATTTCTATTTTTCGCTAATTTAACTTAACATGAATTAACATGCATACAAACTTTATATTGTATATTTACAATTGTTCTTACTTTTAATTGCAAAAGATAGATGTGAAGATATTTTCTGTTTATAGAACTTTCAAATTCTTACCCTAGCTTAAATGAAGAGGCAAATGAAAATGATTGATAATTTAAATTTTTTCCAAGATCTTGAACTCCTTTTTAAGATCAGAGTATCTTCACTGCCTATCAGTGACATGTAGAATAAAACCCAGGCGTCACTACTCTTTTTTTCCTTCCTGTCCTCTTATGCCCTCCCCCCGACTCTTAACACCATGTGCTCCAGTTCCACCTTCTGGTTTATCTCTGTGTATAGCACAGAATGTTTGGACTTGTTTTTATTTACTTTATTGATAACTTAGGTTATGTCCCCTAATTAAGGGCCTTTGCCTATTCGTTTTCCTGTTGTCTTGGGCCCAGCATAGTGCCTACCACAGAGTAGGGCTCAGTAGAAACCTGCAGGCTTCACTAATTATAATTAGCAAGGTAATGCAGCTGCCTCTCATCTAACATTGTACTTGATTTCTTGTTACAATCATTTGTTAAGTTTGAGAAGCTGGATGTGCCAAGTATAAGGCACATTCCTGTTACCATGAGTTGCGGTTGTTCTGGAGGCACAATTAACATGAATTCTCCAGACTGGGGAGAAGGGAGAACTTCTGAAGGAAGCACTAAGCTAAGTGGGCAGCTACAGGCACAGAGTTGCAACCATTCTTCAGAGATTGTCATCTGGGTAAGAAAGTAAAGAGGCTTTTTCCCAGTTATCTTCATGTTTCCACACTTCATAGCAGGTCTCTTGGCTTCCAGCTGCCTAGTGTTGAGTTCTTGGCCAAGGCTTGTGGCCTGTGCCTTTCAGGACAAGTTCCAGAAGTAAGCAGAGGAGAAAGGACAGCATACCTGCCTCTTTATGTAGTTATCTCAAGTAATGTCATTGGCTGCCTATTCCATGCCATAAACTGGATAGTTTAAACCGTAGAAGTCTCTCTCACAGTTCAGAAGGCTCAGAAGTCATGGTCAGGGCACCTCCCATTAATAATCTGTACCAAGGGCCTTTTCCTGAGTCATAAGTAGCACCCGGCCGTGCTCTTCATATACGTGGGTAAGCAGATGCTTGCTCTAGCTGTCCTTTCATAATCTCAGTCATTCAACTCTTAAGGCTCTACTCTTGACTTGATCCCCTTTTAGAGGCCCCACCTCCAGATACAAACACATAGGGGTTTAGGTGTCAACATAGGAATTATATTGAAGCATAGACACGCAGACTGTAACCTGCAGACTTTGTAGGGAATAAACCCAATTTTTGTTGGACAGCTTTGAAAGTAGAAGCCTAGAAGAGTTGCCTGACCCAGAATTACATAATTGATAAATGCTAGACCTGAGACTCAAGCCAGAGGTCACATACTAGAGCACATGCTTATTGCATTCTTTGCTTTTTTTTTTTCTCTTAAGATTCTGTGTTATACAAACAAAGCCGGTGCCTTGTTCACCTTCATGTCCCAAGTATCTGGCATATGGCCAACATTCAGCTTAAGGTAGCTGTATTTCAGCGCATGCCTGTTTGATCAAATTTTTTCCCTACTGGCTAAAACTGAAGCTCTGCAGTGAATCCCTTTGTCCCTATGGTCTAGCAACTAATGCCCTCTCCATCCCACTGTTTATTTCCAGTGGAAAGAAGTGAGTGAGTACCTGTTGTGGAAAACTTTCATCAGTGCCCCAAATGTCTGTGATGTGACATTCGATTTGTCCTCTGTTCTTGGAGATGCTCTTGAATGCTCTAGCCTAGAATTTTTGAAACAGAACATTGCTCCAAGGTACAACAAACTACATGCCAGATCAGAGGACACTGATCCTATTAGCAGAAGGCTGCTTTGTGATGGGATGTTTATACATGTATGTGCATGCATGAAAAGAGAGACTATAGCACCCAAGTCACATCTGGGTTGCAAAATACTTAAATTCAGTCATTTGCTTAGCAAACACAGCTTTGTACTTACTTGCACTACATGGTGAAGGGTGTCCATTGAACCATTTTAGTCTTTAATAGTAAAAGTGTACCCCTGGGCTAGTGTTCTTTCTCTTTAGTAAAATGGTCATTTATCAAATAGTATTCATTTTATTTCTCCATATTGCAAGATTATTTTCTTCTAGACCATTCCTGCTATCACTGCACCATTTCGCTTGATGCTGAATTACAGTTAGTTCTATGCAGTTCTGTTTACTGAGTAGCCCTGTAGTGATTAAATGTCATAGAGTACACCAAGTATACAAAAGTAATTAACCCAGAAAGGACATGTTGGAATAAAGGTCAACAGCCTTTTTAGCTGATAGTGCCAACAGCAAGCTTAAGTATTGACAGAGGTGTTGCTAGTAGGGCTAGAAAAGAGGTAGAGGGTATGTGTGAGAGAGAAAGAGAGAGAGGGAAAGGTGGGGGGAGGAGAGGGAGAACACATGCTCACGCGCTTGTAAGGGTGAGGAAGTCAGATGAGAGAGAGGAAAAGGAGAACATTATTCACAGCTGTAGAATGGGGTGCTAAAATCTTTCTCAGTGGACTGTAACTTAGCTTTTTACTTAGTATTTGGGAAGAGGGTAAGACAGTAAGCTGCAGTTTGACTTGCTTGCCAACATTTTAGTACTGGTTAATGCCAAGTTCTCTCTTGGTTTAACCAGATTAATCTTTTCAAAATTAATTATATTTCTCTCTTCCCTTTTCTCTCTCCTCCCAAGTCCCTTCCCTCCAACTCCTTCATGCACCCACACCTCTACTCTCAAACATATAGCCTCTTTTCCCTGTTTGTTGTTGTTACATATGTGTATATGTATTATGTGTTAGCACAGATATATAAATACAAGTGGATGAATCTTGTTTTTGTTGTTTGTGTGTATACGGTAAGGTAACCAGAGAAACCATGAATCAATCATTCTTCCAGTCAAACGCTGTATCTGTTAATCTAGCTGTCAATGAAAGCTGTTACTTGAAATCATTCTCTTGAAACCTTTGCACATACATCTAAGTATTTGTGTTACATTAAGGTATGGCTTGCCAAAGCTTAGTGTTCAGTCATTACCCTTCTAATTTTTTTCAAAGCATCTGTTGGAATTATATTGATATTTACACATACATGCACACACACACACACACACACACACACACACACAGAGAGAGAGAGAGAGAGAGAGAGAGAGAGAGAGAGAGAGAGAGAGAGAAAGCAAATAAACAACATCCTTCCCCTCCCAGAATACAGCACAAGATAGTTCTTAAACCAATTCTCCTTACACATACAAACATTTTAAGTTGGTTGTTGATGAAGGCAGGGAATTCTTGGGAAGAACAAAAGCATATGGCTAGCTATCTTAAACTTTGCAAACCTGAGGGCTATTGAACTAAAGGGTATACATAGAATGGACTAGATGATTAAACAGTAGTATTTAATATAAAGTTCTATGCGCTTGGCAAATATTTCAGTTTTGTAAAAATTGTGATAATTAATGTGAAGTACTTGTATACACGTACACACACACACACCCCTGCACCATTGTTTCCTCATGTAGCTCACAACTTGGACCGTATATAGAGTGACATCAAGTGAGGGAAGCTAAGTCACCTGTATAAGAATCAAACCCATATCTTTGGCAGCAAAATATCATGTTCTTGTAGCTGTACATGCAAGAAAAAAATAAATGTATTTAATGAAATTTCTGGTGCAGAGCCAAGAGCTTTATTCCAGGAAGAGGAAATAACAGTCAAGAAACCTCAAGAGGACATTAAGATAATGTTCTAATTTAAAATCAATTGTATTGATACTTTATAAATTATTACGCATTTTATCCTGACCAAATAATGCATAATGCCACGACCACAGAAACAAAGCACAAGAGACTACATATCAAAGCATTGTCTTTCTATTTCATGAAGGAAAAACAATACATATCCCTTTGTGTCATAAATACTTTGACTTCTGATGGAAGGGCAAGCAGTGGAATTCATTCCTCTCTTTATTTCTTCACTTAGAATACATTCAGTAAATCCTTGTTGGGTGAGCCTGTAAGTAAGTGAAGATTATACAGTTGTTTCCACTGTTGCCAGTGAGGATTGGCTTTTCATACAGGCTTATTATAATAGATGCTAAAGTACTGTGTTCACAGTATGAGCTCTACAGTTCTTACAGAGTCCTTAGAGTCATGCCTCCACCCTATTCCCACCCTCTGGAAAATGAAAACTTAATAAATTTTGGTAGCTTGTCCCAGATAATAACAGAAGTGATACAGGCTGGTCTTGAGCTCAAGTCTGTCTGACTTTATGTCCACACTGTGAACCTGAAGGTGCTGACTTAAAATCATCTCTCTGGTTTCATGTTATTTTGATTATATGTAGCACTTTGTCTTGACCCAAGTTTTTCTTACCAGAAGAGAGACAGAAAGACAATAACAAGTGGTTTTTAAGAGTATTTCCTTCATGAAATTTTACAAAGATGAAATGTGTAGTAACAATAGTCTTTATTATGTGGCTTTTATATTAAATTTTTTAACAAGGGCAGATCCTCAGAAAGTTCAGTCATTTTTGAAGGTGAGTTTTGATTTATGTTAATTTGAAAAAGCAAATTCTGTGAGATTGTCTGTAGAGTGTGCTTTTTATGACATCTTTAATCAAGCAGGCCATTTAAATAAAAATCTTGGAGTAATAAGCAGTGAGGAAACACCAGTTACTGACTCCGGGCTTTGTCACAGTCAACAAGAGTGTACTCTGAATTTTAATTAATTTACATAACTGTACATGTGATGTGAATTGGCATATGAGACTTTTGTATTTTGACCACATGTTTTTTATTTTTAAGGTATTATGTTTCTCACAATTGAGGATTATTTTCATTTGCTCTCTGAATGGAAATGTGAACATTATATTAATCAGATGCTACTGGATATGGTACCATGTTATTTTGGTGTACATAAATTTGTTGGGGCTATCATCTTTATTTCAAAACCTCTTGGAAGTATTTGTAGAATATGTAGCACTTCATTGTTGAGATAGAGCAAAACCATAGCTTTTCTGAATTCAAGGACTGGAGGAGATGACTCAGTAGTTAAGAGCACTTACTGTTCTAACAAAGGACCTGCGGACAGTTCCTAATACCTACCTGATGGCTTGCAGTCATTTACAACTCCAGGTCCAGGGCATTCATGACAACAGGTATATCCTCAGTGTACATACATACCCTCAGGCAAAACATTCCCGTTTGTGAAATAAAAGTGAATATTTTTGAAAGAAATTAAGTCACTACTGTTTGCTTTTGGTATAGGCATCAGTCTTCAGCTTGAGGAAAGGAGAATTACTTTGGGAGACATTTAAAATCAAATTAAAAAATCCCACGTGACTATAGTATTTATACTCCTTTCTCTGCAGTATAGAATCAAAACTTTATTATAATTGTGAGAGTTGTGTTTTGGTTAATTGAAACCCTATCATTATGGGCCATTGGAGTATCTATGTTGATGGGGAGCACTACAGAAGTGCCTAGAATAGTCCTCACATGAGCCTCTTCTTTCCTCATCAGTAGTAAATAGAATGGACTAACCCACACTGTACAGTGATGGGTCAGCCTTACTGTCGTTGAAGAGCTAGGCTGTGTGCCTAAAGACTATTTTTTGAGCTTTATAAAAATTGTTTTTCTTCATCCTCAGAGAAGCCCAGAGTAGATGAAGATAGTAGTGTCTTGTTATCCCAACTACAGTTAGACTCGGTGAGAGTAAACATCATCATTCCTGGGGCTACAAGGCCGGCAAATGGAAGACTCCATACTGTCTGACTCCAGAGAGATGCCCTTGCCTGCCATCACAGAATCCCTGTTATTAAAATTAGCTAATTATATTCATATGGCTTTCTTTGGAGAGTCCTTTATAGAACTCTTTCCCATACATGGCCATCTTTGATCTGGGCCACCCATTTCAAGTTGCTAGAGATGTTACTTCTACAGTTGAATTTGCCCAATGGCCTCAGTAAAATCTAAGGTGGATTTCAGAATAAGCCTTGAAATTTTTCCTTTTCTTAAAAAAAAAAAGAAAAAAACTGGTTTATAATACTAGGTATATCTGAAATGCATTTGTGCTGCCAGTATAGTTGGGGTTTTCATATGAAATTTAAAAGTTTGTGTTTTTCTCTTGGGTTCTTTTTATGCTGCCATTCTTCCCCATCCCCTTTCAACATACAATTTTGTTTCTTTTCCTGGTAAAAGTAGATGATTATTTTTAAATGAAAAGCTTTAAAAAAAAACAACATCCAGAGTATTTTTGGCTTCTAAATTGATCCCTGCAACGTATTTGCTTATATGTGTGATAAACTGTAATGAAAATATTTTTCTGAATAAGTCGAAATGTTTTGATATATATAGGTCCATGATTGAGTTCCAGTAAGTGCCTTAGGTAGTAGTAAGCTATGGGACTAACCAACCTAACTAAACTTTTATAATAATCAAAGAAATAAGAAAGCAAACTTTTCTAGTGTCTTAATCATCACTTAAATCTTTCCTATGCTTAGGAAACCCAAGTGCCCATCCAGCAGCAGAGTGCTGGACTTCTAAGCATTGTGGTGAAAACCCACGCATCAGTTTAACTGTAGAGCTGTTACGTTACCAGGATATCACTGATGACCTCGGTACGCACTGTACAGCTTAACCTTGAAATGCTAGTGATAATTAGCTATATTTTTTTTTATCTTACTAGCAAAATCAAATATGTAACTCTGTTCTCCAACAAAATTATGACAGGAACCTTGAGACATGGATGGCTTAGTCGAGTTCAGATCCCCCAAACCTACATATTAGTAAGGTGGCATGGTAGCCCCTCTGTAATCCCAACATTCAGATGGAAGACACTCTGTTTGTAGAGGAAGCTGCCTAAATAGACAGGCATAAATGACTAGTCCTGAATTCAGCAAGAAACCCTGCCTTAATAAATAAAGTGAAAAGACATCAAGGAAGACAGCCAGCATCAAATAGCACATGACATGTGTCTATATACCTGTACCCACTGTATAATATATATATATATATATATATATATATATATATATATATATATTGTATCCAAGTATGCACACATACCACGCACAGACACACAAAAGGAAGAAAGAGCTGTCCATAAAAATGAGAGACAATAACAACCTTAAGAGAAAAAAAAGATGCTTAATTTTACATGTATGCCAGTAAATAAGCACTAAGACTAAACAGGCGTTACCTTTTAGCATTAATATTTGAGAATATGTTCAATATTATTTAAAAATTGTTTTTTTCTCTTTTGAAAAAAAGTAGAAATGGCTGGAAATAGAGTGTCAGAAAGGTCAGGATTAAACACCCACATGCATGCAATACACACGCACGCGCGCACACACACACACACACACACACACTTGAACTTCTTCATCACCAACTTCATTTGTAAGATACCACATTAGTAGGAAAATGCATCTTTGTAAAGGAATAAGATGAAGAAAGTGTGGAACTTCCTTTACAACCCAAGGCCCCTAGCACATTTTACTCAAATATTTTCCTGTGGATTCATTCAGTGAACTTCTGCAATGTGTCTAATGTGGGTTTTGTTCTTTGACAATTTTATACAATATATTTTGCTGAATGTTTGAGAATGAACTAGTACATAGAGTTTACAGAGCATGTATGTAAACCTCAGCAGGGCTGGCTAGAGTAAAGACGGGCTAGGATCGGCAGCCTCTAACAGTAATCACCTCCTTACTCAGTAGTTCATATTACTCTCCCTCTAAACACAACTCCAAACAGCATTCTTTAGAAGTTTAGGTATGCCATACATACACTATGACTCATCAAAAATAAAATGGAACATATAGAACCAGAAATTCTGGCTATCACATGGCCTCTAGTAGTTTAAAGGCACTGGCAAAGGTTCTAGATTTATAAATGTTAATTACCACCAGACTAAGATAAGGAAAAAGAATCAAATGAATTGGTTTTCTATGAGATAAGTAAAGTTCTAAATAGGGAGAGCTTTGCTGAATAGTTTCCTGGGTTGATTTTCAGATTGCAGGATGTTTTGATGGTGATTCCTTTTTCTTCCTAGAACTTTTTCCTTTCCTTGGTACTTTAGTTCCAGGTATCCTTTTTACTGCTTTTGAAATGAGCTGACACTCTTAACTAAGCTGCATTGGTATCACCCTTGGTTGGGCTTTTATTGTTGTTGCTTAGCTGGTTGATTGGTTTTTGTGTGTGTGCTAGCGAGTGAGTTGGTAGAGTTTGTATAGAGCTTAGTGAACAACTTGAGGTATTGGTTCTTGCCTTTCACCAGTTTTGAAACAAGGTCTCTTCTTGTCCATGGCTCTGTACACCAGGCTATCTGGTTTATAGGCTTCTGAGATTCTCTGTTCTTTACCTCCTATCTCCCTGTAGAAGGGCTGGGATTACAGGCACTTGCTCCTTCCCAGATTCAGATGGGGTTCTAGAGATCAGCACTGGGGCCCTCATGTTCTACCCACTGAGACATCTCCCCAAGCTCTGACAGATTATCAAGGGTAGTTCAGCTTTCACATTTTCAACCATAGATTTAAGCTCTCATGCATGTGCTGATTTTCATGACGGAGAACCACCTTTCTCAGGCTTCTAATCTTGTCACCAGTATGGAGACACTTCAGATTAAGTGTGTGTTGAAAGAACAAACATGAAATCTGAGGCATGACCCTCTTCCTCTGTTCTGGGCACAGTGAGTTTGTGGTTTCCAGAAGCAAAATGAGTAAGCTTATAAAGAATATGCAGAAATATAGTCAATATTTGCAAGGATTTTTTTAACTTCTGAATGTTCTGGACTGTAAATGTAGGCTGAACAAAAATTCTGTAAATATTAATCTTCTGTAAATATTCTGTAAATATGATCATATGATCTATATATCACATGGCCACCATGTTTGGTTGCTCAGATGGTTAGTTTTCCACTTATTTTAGTTTTTAATTGAAAAATTATTGATTATCCTTTAAGCTTACCCATATTTAGTTTCTCTGTGGAAGTTTCAAATACATACTCGCTGTCAATAAACTTCATGAAGCAAAATAAACAAAGAAAACCATCCTATCTTTCCCTCTGTGCTTTTTCTTGTATCCCCTCTCTTTCCCAACTCCCTGAAAGCCTTGAACAGTTTGAACATGCTCGGCGTGCTTGAGACCTAATCTGCTCTCTAGGGTTGTACTCAGCCTGCTGCCCTTTGTATTTCTTCTGCTCATCTTTCTGCCTTGTCTTTCTCTGCTTCTTTTCCTCTGTATCTGTGATCTTCTTTTATCCCTGTCTCCCTAGCTTTCCAGGTATGTGCTGCAGAGCAAAAAGATTTATCTAATTGCTCTGTTAAGTGAATGATCTTTTTCAATCCTGCTTTTGTTTCTAATTCCAGAGCTCTTCCGTATCCCCATCAGCCAGTTTCCGAGGTTCTGAGAAACACAGGAACTCTACAGACTATTCCTCAGAGAGCAAAAAGCAGAAAACAGAAGAAAAAGAAATTGCAGCTCGCTATGTAAGTTCATCCACCATTGGTTTGAGGAGGCTAGTTTGTCTTGTTCTTTATCAGTTGGTAATTTTAACCATTATCAGCCAATTTTAGAACACAGGATAACAGTATCCTTTACAAGATTTTTTTAAAAAGAATTACTTTTTTTTTTCTTTTTCTGTGTATCTAGCTATCGTCATCAATTATCTGAAGACAGTGTGTTTATGTATATGTGTGTGTGTACATGTGTATGCTTTCCTGTAGCAAGTTATCTAAGACTTGGATATAGTAGGTTATTGTTTCTGTTAGAGTAGGTAGAACTTTATGTGGTTATCTTAGAGATGTGGAAAGGATGTGATTTTTGTGGAAGATGCATGTGCAGAGATATATGTCTGTGATGTAAATCAAATCTCGTTTTCCTCTGAGGTCTGAGCAGGTCAGAAGAGAAGGGAGCATGCCGGATAGGAGGTGTGGAGGCAGGTGTTTGTTGTTCTGCTCCCTGCCATCTGGTTCCCTTTGGGGCTGCAGGCTTCACAAGAAGCTCAGACTTTGGATTTTTACTTTACAGTTTTCAGTTTAACCACACAGTGACTTATTCAGATTTTTTAAAAGCTGCCAGACCAAACCACACCCCACCACTTGTAGGATGTGTTTAGGTGGGCGTGAAAGTTTGTGTTCTGTATCCTAGAGTAATAAGTCATTGTACTGCATTTTTTAAAAATGGGAAGTAGAATCATTATCTAGCTCATAACATAAATATGAAGAACTCTGTTGGGTACAGTTTTCATCAAACATAAGGATATTGTTTGGGCACATAAATGTAGCTGAAATTGATGGTGCTTTTTTCCCCTGGGGGTAGAAATGATGCCTCTCCTCCTCTCTGCAGGACAGTGATGGCGAGAAGAGTGATGACAACTTGGTAGTTGATGTGTCCAATGAGGTATGTTAGTGGCTATCCTTACTTCCTGCTGCTCTGCAGCTATGACAAAGGCAAGTGTCCAGAGCACTTAGGAGAAACTATTACTCACTTTATACATTGTTGAGCCTTTCAAAAGTGCATCTCCTTTTTTCCAGATGTCACTGTCCTTTCCCGTTAGAAATAACAGGTGTCAGTGTCACCCTACTGATTTTATTGATGTTCCTTGCAGATTCATGGAGTTTTTGATTTTTGCTTTTGTTTCAGATTTCACCTCAATACCAAATGTTCCTTTAGCTATCTCAGTTAATGTTAATTCACTAAAGTTCAGTTAATTCCAGACATTTTGTACTTTTAAGCAAGCTCCTAAATGTTTTTAGTTAGAAGTGTCCCCAGTAAAGGACTTCAGTGCTGTGAGTCAGTTGTCAGTCTTACATGTTTGTCTTTGTAGGATCCATCTTCCCCTCGAGGAAGCCCAGCACATTCCCCAAGGGAGAATGGCCTGGACAAGACACGCCTCCTCAAGAAAGATGCCCCCATCAGCCCTGCTTCTGTTGCATCTTCTAGCAGTACTCCTTCCTCCAAATCCAAAGAGCTTAGCCTTGTAAGCTACTCCATAACCTGAATTACTACTTCCAGGATAGTTGTTGGGTTTGGGATTTTTCAATTTTTGTGTATTTCCCATTTATCTCATGGCTTCAATTTCCAGTTTAATTAGAAAAGATGTTTTGGACCAGAAAGGTTTACTGACTTGATGGTATTTGCTTCCTGAGTCTATAAGCTTAAGAGAGAGATAAGTGGATGAAAATGAGAGAAAAAAATCATAGTAAAGTTGAAAAATACACACTGGAGTTAGATGCGACAGTCTGATTGCCTGTGGTTTGTGGTGAACTCACTCTGGAGTTTCACTGTCATTTTATTAGTAGCTTTATCTGAATTTGCCAAGCTAGATACAACTGCAATAGTTTTAGCTTGTGCCTAAGTACTTTCTCACTAATAAAAGGCTGCTTTGACTCAACCCAAATGCCAGACTGAACCTCCCAGCAGTTTGCCTATCTCCCTGCACCTCCTCCTGTACAGGGCTTTGGAACGGATTGCATTTGTGTGTCTTAAATCCTCTTTTCTCTTCACCACTTATTTTCATCTTTTAAAAAGCCATATGTGTTTTTCAGTGACCTTTTGAATTCACAGCTGAAGGATCAGCTTCTGTGAATTCTTGTGAGGATTCTTCAGTTTGTGTCCAGATAAAGAATATATGTATTTTGAATGGATGGAAGGCTAGATTGAGGTTTGGGTTCAACCTCTGTTCTTTCTTTTGGAACTCTGGTTGTCTTTTCATGGACTCTCTTCTCTCCTCTGGGATCTATGGTGATTCGTGTGTGGTTGTTTTCTGAGAGCAACAAGTCAGATATGGAACTTCTTAGGATGTGAACAGTATATTGGGGGCCTGACTTAACCATGGCCACCAGTATTAGCCCACATTCAGAATGCATATTGGTGAATTTCTTTGACCTCTAATTGAGACCAGGTTCTTACAAATAACTTCCTGAATTCAGCTTCAGTTCAGGTTTTCCTGAACTGTGTCCTCTTGGTTTTTTGCCAGCTACTTTTAACTGATGTGAGATGTAAGGCAAGCTAAAGAAATTCTCCTATTTCTCTGTTTTGTTTTCCTTGCTCTTTTAATATAAAAATAACTCTTAAAATCATGTTCTCATATCTGATATATTTCATCTCTTGTTAGAATGAAAAGTCTACTACTCCTGTTTCAAAGTCCAATACCCCTACTCCACGAACTGATGCACCTACCCCTGGCAGTAATTCTACTCCTGGACTGAGGCCTGTACCTGGAAAGCCACCAGGTGTGGACCCCTTAGGTTAGTAAGGAAAAGATGTTGTATATTTATTTATACTTTCTTAAAATTTAAGTAATTTAAGAACTAAAATCTGTTAAAAGTAGTAATGACCAGCACTGAATGTCAGAGAAGGTAAGTATTTCAAACCAAGCATGTGGCCCCCTCCATGTCTAACAGGTCATTCATTAAGTGTTCAAAAAAAAAAAAAAAATGGGATAAATGACTTAACCACTCCAAAGACTTGACTGATTTTGAGAATAGTAAAATCTGTTCATTTGATAAAATCTGTTCATTTGAACTATGGTCTGTTTTGTTAACCAACTGAAGAAGGTGCAACTTTTTTTTTTTTATGTTCTTGACTTTGTCTTCAGCATCTAGCCTGAGGACCCCGATGGCTGTACCATGTCCATATCCAACCCCCTTTGGGATTGTGCCCCATGCTGGCATGAACGGAGAGCTGACCAGCCCTGGAGCTGCCTATGCTGGGCTACACAACATCTCCCCGCAGATGAGTGCAGCTGCTGCAGCAGCTGCAGCAGCAGCAGCCTATGGAAGATCACCTGTGGTATGTTTCCATGCTTTTATAGATTAGAGTTTCAGAACCCACGGCATTCTTTTTAATGTAGCTTATATAATATATTTGTCAAAAGATTAATTGTTATTAATAAAGATGTGATTATGTCTTGATCAGTTTTCTTTGGGAGAACGAGAAAGTTTATAACTTCTTAAAATTTAGTAGTCATTTTGAAATTTTAAACTACCAAATTAAACAACATAGGAGAAAAATCGTAATAAAGCCTTTGTTTTTGTCATAAGTCTCAATCAATAATTAATAGTATAATTTTTTGTATGTTCCAGTCCTGAATAGAGGACCATTAAATCCTGTCATTTTATAGCTACTGCTGTAAATGTCTTTAAAATCATATTTTCAAATTATCTGTGATCCTAGGCTTTAGGTGTCATATTGTGCAAAGCATAATAAATGAATCTATTTGTTGTTTTGTATGGGGACAATTTTAGGTGGGATTTGATCCACACCATCACATGCGTGTGCCAGCAATACCTCCGAACTTGACAGGCATTCCAGGAGGAAAACCGTGAGTACCTTTTGTCCTTTGGATTCATTGTCTACAAAGCTCTGGTTCTTGCTTTTGTTTTGAAATGGGGCATTACTGAATAGCATCAATGTAGTTTTCATTTTCTCCTAGCAAAAGATAAGGCATAATAAGGTTCAGTTTTGTATGTTCATTTAAAAAAGATCAAGCCTTCATATAAAATGTAAGTTGGGAAGGCAGCTCTGGCAGTCAAGGCTTCTCTGTCTGTTGCCGATTTTAAGACAGTTGTTCAGAAAGTGTGATGTTTATATGCAAACTTACATGATTAGAATTTGAACATGTACAGAACAGACACGCTAAAACTTCAAAAAAATCAGGACAGTCTTCTGTTCAGTTCTATTTCTAGAAAAGGTAGTTTGCTCATTTGGCTCCGCTACTGTGAACTGAGCATTTGGAATGTCTGTTCACACTCTCCTGGAGTGATAACAGACCAAGTACACACACCTCTTCCAGCCTCTTTGTAGATTCTAATTTCATCACATCCTGTTCCAGTCTTGCTTTCCATATACTTGGATTCCTCTGTTCTCACCACTGAAACACAGTTCTAATTGGATTAGAAAACTGGACAAGAAAACTTTCAGAGTAGTATTTCAATCTCAAAAAAGAAAGAAAGAAACTTTTTTCTTTCTTCTTAGGAAACATTCTTGCCTCATTATACACAGGTGTGTGTGTGTGTGTGTATGCATGTATATGCATGTGAGTGCTCTCTCTCTCTCTCTCTCTCTCTCTCTCTCTCTCTCTCTCTCACACACACACACACACACATCTTTGATTGGCATCTTTCCTGAAATAGAACCTACCACTCACGTGCTGTATCCCCAGTCTTCTGTACTATCCAGACTTGACTGAGTAGCCACAGAAATCTCCCTCTCCCAGAGGCTGACCTGGCTGCTTGCTTGTTGGGCATTTATTCAAACTGACTGTTTTCCATTAACATTTTCTATGACTCACTGTCTCACTTTCCATATCTATTAGATGTCCTTATAACAGAGCATTCTGCCCTGATAACTCTTGTTGTTAAATAACATTGCTTTTTGCCTCCTTCCCTGTTGCCATTTTCCTCTCCTTTTTTTGAGATAGAGTTTCACTATGTACCCCAAGTGTTCTTGAGTTGTTGATCCTCCCACGTCTGCCTCCTAAGTGCTGGGCTGGTATTAGAGAGGGGCACCATCATGCCCAGCTTTTGAAAGCTTACTTGTAGCCATTGTCTGCCTCTTCCCACTTGAATATGAGTTCTGTAAAAGCAAAAGCAGAACAGATACTTCCTTGTCTTTTTTTTTTTTTTTTAATATAATGTTCAGAAATATTGATTACAGTTGTGGGGTTGAAAAGTCTAGTTAGTATAAGGTGTCATATCTGATGCTGCCCCCTTTAAATGAAAGATATTTTGATGATAATCTTGCCCTCCCCCACTCCTCCTAGAGCCTCCTTTACCCACCCAACTCCATGTTCTTTCTCAACAAAGCAAACAAAAAATCACACATCTATACAAATACATATGGATTCTATATTGCATTTGTCAAACTACTCCTGAGCATAAGGCCCACCCTGCAGAATGGCTGTTATACTTAGTATTGCTCCACTGAAGATTTTTCTTCCCTTGGCAGCTATTGTTTGTAAATAGTGTCTTACTTAGTTGTGGGCCTCTATGCCTATTTCACCTTTTCCATGCTCATTTTATCTGGCTTGAACTTTTACAGGACATATTTATGTTATCACCATCACTGTGAGTTCATATGTGTATCATCTCTTTTGGGTCTTCTCTCCTTCAGCAACATGCCTTTCAGTATTATGAACAATAATCAATAGAAGGTGAAGCTTCTAGTAGCAGCTCAATTTTTCCATATTTTCAATTTTTTGATAACAAGTATACGGTATCTTCAGCAATAGGATTTTACCATCAGGTTGTAGAAGGCTAACTAATAACATGAACAGTAACCTGTTATGTTGAGCAGGGGGTGGGGTTGACTATGATACCTTTAGTCAAAAAGTTGCACACCCACTCCTGGTACTGTAGGTTTTGTTTGGTAGCACATGATGTCTAGTTTTAGCATTGTCTTCACTATTGTATGGTTAATTCCATTTAAATTCCTTTTATATATTTTGTACCCTTAGGAAGCTTCTACAGTAATAGGATCTATATGGTATTTTTATATATTGCACATAAAAAGGCCTTCAAATTGAGTTATCCCTACCAATATTCCCTTTTCTGCTGTGCCCTTCCACCACCCTCTCCATTTAATCCTCCTATTCTAATTTTCCCCATTATTTCTTTACATTCTATTTCCCCTTCCTTGTGAGACCCTTAGTCACTTACTAGTTCCCTAACTCTAGATATTCTGAATAGAACACACACATTTACAGTTTAAAAGCTGATATTCATATATAAGAGAAAACCTGCAGTACTTGTCTTTCGTGGTCTGAGTTACCTCACTCAGGATGATTATTTCTAGTTCCATTTATTTACCTGCAATTTTCGTAATATTTTTTTCAACAGCTAAGTAAATAGTCTGTTGTGTAATGTACCACATTTTCATTATCTGTTCATTCACTGATGGACACCTAGGTTGTTTCCATTTTCTGATAGGAATAAAGCAGAAATGGACATCGATGAGCAAGTATCGCTATATAGTAAGATGCAGAATCCCTTTGGTATAAGCCCAAAAGTGGTGTTATAGGTCAGCTTTTTAAGAAACCCCCACACTAATTTCCATAGTGGCTGTACCAGTTAGCACTCCCCACCAACAATGAATATTCAGTTATAGAATAACTTCCACAGCTGGGCAGTGGTGGCACTCTCCATTAATCCCAGCACTCGGGAGGCAGAGGCAGGCAGATCTCTGAGTTCAAGGCCAGCCTAGTCTACAGAGCTACTTCTTGGATAGACAGTACTACATAGAGAAACCTTGTCTTGAAAACAAACAAATAAGCAAACAATGAAATAACTTCCAGTGCCTTAAATACTGCATAGTTCACAGCTGATGCTCATAGTGCAAATTTATTCAAAGACTAAATATAAATATATATAATATAAATATAAAGTTTATAATTCTCTCCTTCAGCAACATGCCTTTCAGTATTATGAACAATAATCAATAGAAGGTGAAGGTTCTTCCTTCTGTACTAACTTTACTACAGACTAACCCAAATGTTCCAGTTGCATCAAACAGTGCTGGCTCTATAAGCCAAGTTGTTCAGTAAATATTTGGCTTATTAATAAGGGAAATAAGACTTTGAGTTCCTTGAGAGTTGAAGATATAAATATCAATTACCATAAAATTCTGTGTACCTGTGTATGCTGTGCAAATAGTGGTTGACTAACAAGTTTTGTTAGCCAAGAACTGTGAAGGTGAAAGATTAGTCTTTTTCAGGCAGTGTCTAAATAACAAGGCCATGAGATTAATCAAATAACAGCTCAAATGCCTCTGAGTTCCACATGAACTAAGGGAAGATGGAAGGGCTCTTTTAGGGAAGAGGTACAGTCCTTTCTTCAGGCACTGTTAACAGTCACCAAGTAACTATTAGAGGTAGTAGAGTGGATAAGTTGAGGGTACTTGGTGCAGGTTAGCCTTAAAGCCCCAGAAGTGAAAGTGTGTCTGGAATATTTAATCACCTTGGTGTCCACCTTGGTCTAAGGGTCATACCCATTAGACCACTGTAGAATTACAGTCTGTTTGGCACACCATGTTTCTGAGCCTTGTGCTTGATTCTCTTCTTTTAGTCTGGACTAATGACACCACAGGTTTCCACTACCACTGCAAATGGACAGCTGTCATGCTTTCCCCAGAAACCTGACCTCAAACATAGCTTTTCTGGTAATAAATATACAAGAGATTGTATTTTTTTATAAGAGATATATAAATCTCTTATAAATTATATAATCTCTTTATAAGAGATTGTATTTTGTTTATCCCAGTCATTCATGTAGTTGGGCTCTAGATGTTCACATGGTAGGTACTTCATGTATTGAAAACCTTGAAGAAAAGTATGGTTTGTTTTTTTTTTTAAACTTCAAATTCTTAAGGTTCTACATTCTTAAAATTCTTAGTCTCATTTAGTGATACTTGGGAGCATTTTTTTTTTTTTAAAGAAACTGTCAGTAAGAATGATGTAGGAGAGATGAGAAGCTTCAGGAAGTTAGCCTTGTGCCCCAGCGGGTTGTGCACCATGCCATCACAGAAGGACAACACATCTTGTGGGAAGTTGTGCTAAGCCAGCCATGTCCCCACCCCCTGTTTCTGCATGTGAGGCTAGCCAGTTTCTAGACAATGAGGTAGCCCAGGTCCTGCCAGTATCTGTGGAGGCAAGGCATAAGCATGGCGTCCTTGGTGGTTCTTGTCCCTCTTAAGCCTCCCTCTCTCTTGTCTAGCTCATTTGAGCCCCTGAAAATTATGTCTTCAGATCAGCTTTGTGGAGCCAGCTTCCCTGATCCTAGATACTCATGAGGCTGAGGCAGGAGGATTGCAACTTCAAGGCAGCCTGAGCAATTTAGTGAGACCTTGCCTTGAAAAAGGTGGAGTGTAGCACATGGTAGAGTGCTTACACTGCCTTGTATGAGTGAGGCCCTGAGTCCAATGCACACAATGTATATCTTGGCAAGGATTTGGACAGCAGTAATGAGGATAATGCCTCACTGACACTGAGCTTGTGCAGGATCTCCTAGGTACCCTGAAAGGAGCATCCTTGGAACTGGACTGGCATTGGGCATGACAGCAGCTTGCTCAAGGTCACACCAGTCAGTGTAGCACCAGATCCTCAAGGCTGTGCTGGCAGACTCTTTGAGTGGCCAGAGAGGACATGAGGTGGGTAGAGGACAAATGGACAGTAGCCAGGCAGACATCAGTCACCAGGAAGTGGGGTACACACACTCAGCAAAGCCTGGGGTTTGGTGGGACCCATCCTTCCAGGTGAGCATAGGAATAAGGATACTGGTCACCAGGAAGCTGTCCCTATTGGGGAGAGGGGCAGGGGTCTACTCTCCAGGACCAGCTCTGGCTACTCTGCACCATTTTGACTGGAGGCAGACAGGAAGAGAGCAGAGAGGACAGGAACAGGCATTTAAGTGGGCCATCTCCACACATGCTGACACAAATATGACTGCTTGAGGACCAGGATATGACAATATGCCAGGATACACACTGCAGCAAGAGGATAGGCCATTCTAAGGGTGTTCCCTCCCATAATCTCAGACATCTCTGGGCAGCTGCCAACTTGCAGAAGGCCCTTAACTCCTTCCCTGTTGGGCTGGAGCCCTTAGGCAGCAGGGAAGGGAGTATAGCCCTGATTGTTTCTGAAAACCCCTCAGGAGTCTCTGACAGACACAAGTCGTCTTGCCACATTGGGATTAGGGGACTATGGTATAGCAGCTATTCCCAACTTGAAAAATCAGCCTCCCACCTTCCTGGGAAGCCTCACTCACCAGTGTGGAGCACCCATCCACCAGAGAGTAGTGCTGGTATCAGTACTGGGGATGTTGAAGGGTGACAAAGTGTGTTAGTGCCACTCCAGCATCAGTTTTAGGTCAGAGGCTGAAGGGTCTGCATGGTGGAAGGGGTTGTACACTTGCTGACATGCTAGCCACAGCTGGAAAACTGGGAGTAGAGGAGTGCTAAGAAAGAAGACTGGGCAGTAAGTAGGGGCTTGGGGCCCAGGCTGCCTTTGCCTTCAGTTTTTATCAGTTTGGGATCTGTGTAAATCATTATCCCTTTATTAACAAAGAATTTGGTTTGGGGGAGAATGTATACTAGTAGGGCAGTAGCTGTGCATACCTTCAATTCCAGGACTCAGGATTAACCTTCCTTCCTTTCTTTCCTGTAAGACCTAGTCTTTGTGACCCCATGATTACTACATCAGTTAGCCTTCTCTCGACCTGGCTCTCCTGAGGTCACCCTTCTTCAGCCCCCCAAGAAAGTGCCCTTACATTTTCCTCACAGCCTGCAAGCCATCAGTTCAATGGTGTTTCTTAAGTGCTTTTCTTTGCAGCTTCTTGATGAGTTAGATTTCTGGCTTCTATAAAAACCATGCTTCTTTGAGAACTCCACTGTTTGAATCCACTCCTATCTTCTACCTTTATGGAGTTTCCCTTACAGATCTGACACAAGGTGTGTGACTAGTGTCTACTATAAGTGAAGCCCCTGATGGATTGTGTTTCCAGGATCATCTCTAGTGAGAATCTGCCTTACTCAATTTCAGTTACTTAAATTAAAAGCTCTCATCACTCCAGATGTTGTATCCACAATCCAAGCATCCTATCCAGTAGAGTCTTATGTGGCTTTACAAGCCAAGCCCTGTCCATTACAAACTGTGCTCCCAGCATTCCTACCAGTCCTCATAAGTTTGCTCTGTTGAGGTCACACATTGGTATGGCTCCAAGTCCTCTTTATTTGACTCAGAAAATTCCATCTGTCTATTCACTCCCCAGCCTCCCAAACCTTCCCTCAGCAGCTGTGGCATGCCCTCAGACTTTTTCAGTAAAAACTATAAACTATCAATTTCAGTTACTTTTCTGTTAATTTGATAAAACACATGACTAAAAGTAACTTGTGGAAGAAGATGTTTATTTTGGCTTATGACTCTAAAGGGCTAAGAGTCTGACATAGCAGGGAAGCAACAAGACACTGGCATAGTGGCCGGAGCAGATAGCTAACAGCACATGTCTTTAAATGCATGCAAAAAGCAGAGAGAAAGCTATAATAGCCGGAGGATTTTAATGTCAAAGCTCTTTATACTTCACCCAGCAAGCATGTACTACCTAAAACTCCCTACATGGCACCACTGGCTGGATAACAAAAACACTGAAGTACCTGACAACCTGGGGTGGCATTTCTCATTCAAACCACCCCACTATCTCAGCTTTGGTTCTGATCCTGTGCCTGGGTTAGTCCAAGCTTCTTTCCCCTCCCCTGCCCCCCCCCAATATACCCACAAGTGCTTTCTCTTGGTATGGTACATATTTCTCAAAAACAGCCCTGGTCCCTAAGAGCTGCCAAGATAAGCTCAGCTCCTTCCCACCTGCTATTGGGATCTGTTTCCCCCTAAAGTTGGTCTGCATCCCAGAAGCTTCACTAATGCCTTTGCTAACATTAATAGTTGTCTACTAAAAGTAGAACCTTTGATGAAGACTTAAGGTCCAGTTTAATATTTTCACACTAGAAATTTTTTAAGGCTATGAACTGGAAATGGAAGTGCTATACACAGGAAGGTGGACCTTGAGGCTCTCAGGACAGAACAGGACAGGACAGAACACTTTTCATTTTCTCATTACTTTTGTATCTTTTAGAATTTGTGATTTTTGAGTCTGATCAGTATGTTAAAACTATTTTCTTGCACATCTGTCCTTTCAGTGTTTTTACCTACAGCATCTGAACTCTTTGAGAGCTTCATAATTTTAGCTTACTGATCTCTATTAATAACTCATTTGATTAGACTGAATCCATCTATAGGTAAAATCTATTACAGGCTATGGAACCACAGAGCAATGAAGGTTTAGAGTGAAAAAATGACATTAGCTATCCTACTTATTTCTTTGTAAGCTATAGAATCATTCATTTTGATGTTAGAATTGCATTCATAGAGCCTCGGTAATTACTGATGTCATATAACAACTATTAAACAACCAATTGGTATTTGGTTATAGACCTAGCACTATGTCTTGAAAGCTAATGTTATTGTGTTGTACCATGATTTTTTTTTTATTGTTTATTTCTTTGTTTTTACACATCTCAAGTGACACTGAAAGAAAGATATTTCTTTTGTTATATTGGACAGCTTAATAAAATTTTCAAGGAAGGTAGTTTTGTGAATAGAGTATGTTTCTAGCATACATAGAACCTGCGTTTGATATTCGTCACTGCTTGAGCCAGACATAATAAAGGCATGCCTCTAATCACAGCACATGGGAAGTAGAGATAGGCAGGCTAGCTATCCAGGGCCACCCTTCACTATTTAGTGATTTTTGAGGCTAGCCATGCATACATAAAACCCCGATCTAAAAGAAAACAAGCAAAAGCTAATGCTTTCTCCATTGTTGTTCGGTTTTTCCTTTCTGTACCCTAGAGCATACTCCTTTCACGTTAGTGCTGATGGCCAGATGCAGCCAGTCCCTTTTCCCCCTGATGCCCTCATTGGACCCGGGATCCCCCGACATGCTCGACAGATCAACACCCTCAACCATGGGGAAGTGGTATGTGCAGTGACCATCAGCAACCCCACAAGGCACGTGTACACAGGCGGCAAGGGCTGTGTAAAGGTCTGGGACATCAGCCACCCTGGCAACAAGAGCCCAGTCTCTCAGCTGGACTGTCTGGTAAGTAAGCAGGGATGACAAAGACCCTGATTATGAGAAAAATCATAGCAATCCTAAGAGAGTAAGTGGGGGTTTTCTCTCAGAGTAGTCTAGTTCTTTATGTCTGTTATGTGCACCTGTACAATCTGCATTCACCCTGTCCCCAGGGTCAAAGGTAAGTCACTTGATTCAAGAATACTAAGAGTTCCATACATTGTTTCTACAGTGCACTTTCTGAAGGCCCAACTATTTGTGTGGTTACCAAGCCCCTTAACTGTTGTCCTTGGTTTGCACAGGAAATTGAAGCTTACTTTCTTCCCTTATATCAGAAGCATCTTTTGGTGCATCACATAATCTAACATAATTAAGTATACCTAAGATTTCTACAAACTCATTAACAGGGGAGACAGTTTCTTTTCCTGTCTTGCTGCCTGTCATTGGCACTTCATTGAACTCATAATGCCTGATAGTCACACATAGCAAGGCTAGGCCAAAAGAGCCAACTGCCAAGTGACTTTTAACTGATGTGGCATTAATACCGAGACCCTCTATCCTCTTCAAAGAATGGCAGGGCTTCAGACTTAGAGAACTGCAGTGGTGTGTACACAGATCATATGGATCTACGTGTGCAGATTATATCACAGTTGTTTAATTTGGCTATGGGAGTGGGACTAGATCTTTGCATTTGGGCGCTAATTAAGATTAAATATCTTGGTACTAAATTTTTTAGATCAAGTTTAAATACTTCCTTAATTTCATGTAATTTTGCAGCATTAATCTACTTTATCATTGTCATAAGTATAAATGGCTCATTAAACCAGAAGGGAACACAATACGTTTATGGATTTCTGCTCTCATGTTAATGCTGTTTTCTTTTCCTCATGAGTAATTTCATGATGGCTTTTGTCTCCACAGAATAGGGATAACTACATCCGTTCCTGCAGATTGCTCCCTGATGGTCGCACCTTAATTGTTGGAGGGGAAGCCAGTACACTGTCCATCTGGGACCTGGCAGCTCCAACCCCACGCATTAAGGCAGAGCTGACATCCTCAGCACCTGCCTGCTATGCTCTGGCCATCAGCCCCGACTCCAAGGTCTGCTTCTCATGCTGCAGTGATGGCAACATCGCAGTGTGGGATCTGCACAACCAGACTCTGGTGAGGTAGGTCAGCTGAATCTACTTCTATGTTGAAAGGGAGAGCTGATTTACCACGTGGTGCTCAAAGCATTGTGTGGATGTCTTACTGTGTGTATATGTTTGTGTGTTTGTCTGTGACTGGGTGGAATGCAACTACTTTCTAAAAAATGTTATGAACTAGATGCATTTTAAAGATAACAAATTTTATATGTGAAATTTTGCTTCCACACTATATCTTATTTCTGTTTCATTTTACACACACAAACACACACACATACACACAATATTACTGAGTTTTAGAAGTAAAGGTCATTTTTACATAGTGAATGTTGTCAGGACCTCATGCGCTCATTAGGTGTCTGCAGTTTGTTGTCTGTGCCTGCTGACAGCCATCATCACCCCTAGCTCCTTGGTGAGAAGCCATAGTATATGGTTGTAGTTAGGTGATGCATGGGTCACAACTTCAGCAGTGGTTGTACGACTCTTGCCAAGGGCCCAGTCCTGGTGGTTTGCTGCTTGTGCTCACATGGTCTAAATTGTCTGCTTTTTCATATTTAAAGACAAGTGGACAGCAGGGTTATAGAAATGAGAACGAACAGTATGATTTGGAAAACAGCGAGAGAAGATTGGGAACTTTAGCTGGGAGGCAAGAGGTGTGTATGGGAAGAGAAGAGCCATTTACACTCTTATTTTAAGGGCTGCAATTCCAAAGGGAAATTATTTGTTCTTGTGGCTTTAGGGTAAGATTCAGATACTCAAGGTTGGTTGTACTCGTCTATGAAATGAGGATCCACTTTGAGCTCTTTCCTTCATGCCTCATGTCCATTTTACCGGAAGTGTCCCTGCAGTAGGTCACACAGAGTGTACTTCCATTAGGTGTTTCTTGTGAGAATGCCCTTTTCCTCCTGCACAGCCAACACAAATACATGATATGTTTTGTTTTTATTTTGAATAATTAGGAAGCATAAACCACATGAGATCTGTAAATAAACTCCACACTAAATTTGATCACCGAAAAGAGTTCTCAATTGAATTTAAATAAAAACAGATTTTTCAAGGTCTTTCCGCCATTTTATGTTCTCAGGCAATTTCAGGGGCACACAGATGGAGCCAGCTGTATTGATATTTCTAATGATGGCACCAAGCTCTGGACAGGTGGTTTGGACAACACTGTGAGGTCCTGGGACCTGCGTGAAGGGCGGCAGCTGCAGCAGCATGACTTCACCTCTCAGGTGTGGCCTGTGTGGGTAATATGACCTACTAAAAGAAAATGTGGTGGACTTGAATGCAGATCTTATGGAGATCATCGCTTAGACTTGATTCTTTCTGTACATTTTGAGTTTTGTTGATTTCCTCTATATTAAAGGGCATACCTTAAAGAGGACCTTGTCCTCTGACTGTTACTTGTTTTAATTGCAGATCTTTTCTTTGGGCTATTGCCCAACCGGAGAGTGGCTTGCAGTAGGGATGGAGAATAGCAATGTGGAAGTGTTGCATGTCACCAAGCCAGACAAATACCAGTTGCATCTGCATGAGAGCTGTGTGCTGTCACTCAAGTTTGCCCACTGTGGTAAGCAAGCCCCCTTTTTCCAGTTTCTATCAACCAGAGTGATTGCTTGGGTTTTTTAGGTGACTCATTCCAAGCTGAGTCTTTTATTTTGTTAATGTGTCTCTCTTCACAACTGTATAGTTTACTTATTTAACCATGCATGCTTTCCTAACAAGCTATGTAAATTCTTGATCTTGATCCACTTTATTCCTTATTATAATAATCAATGACTCATGAAATCTAGAAGGTGGGTGGGCTTTACTTTTGAAATGAAAAGATAGTCTTATTTGTTATAAATGGAATGTATTTCTGTATTAACTCAGCATTCTATGAAGCAAATGACAAAGTATCACAAAACCCTCTTCCTGTAGGCAAATGGTTTGTAAGCACTGGAAAGGACAACCTTCTGAATGCTTGGAGGACACCTTATGGGGCCAGCATATTCCAGGTAATGCCTCACTTGCTGAGTGACCAGTGTCGTGTGCTGCCTGCTCATCTCCATGCATCTTATGAGGAGTGCACCTGCTTAACTGCTTTGAAATTATGTGGGGGCACCTGACACCATTATTTCAGGCAGAGTAAGACCCTGCCTGAAGCGGGGAGGGGGATTAGTTGCACAAGAGTCATCTGCTAAAGTTTCTGATCCTGCTGTCACAGCCAATCCTGAATTACCCATGACTCAATCCCATTTATATTTCAGTCAGGGGTTTAGGTCTTCCGTGGCGCTGGCGCGCGCGCGTGTGTGTGTGTGTGTGTGTGTGTGTGTGTGTGTGTGTGTGTGTAATTTTTTTTCTGTTTTAAATCTTGAACATTTTGTGTAAATAACTTCATGAGTAGTATCAATTCTTTTCAAATTCTTTTATTCAGTTTTATCAGTTCTTTTCCCCAAGAATGTTCCAGGAGAGTCCAGTCAAACTGGATTAATTTTATAAACTTCTTAGTAGCATAATAGAATTTTGTGAAGTTTTGGAAATTATTTGAATAAAACACCAGATTAAAACATGGCACAAACACAGACTTGAACACAAAATCTCTCCATTTTTTTTTTGTTTGTTTGTTTTTTTACAGATTTTCATGAATTTCATAGATGAGTTAGTGGCTTTCTATTTTAATTTATAATTAGAATGTTCTTATCTTTTCTTTCATGTTTTAAACTAATATAACAAATTGTCAGGTCTCTTAAAGAAATGACATCATCTTTATATAGCTGATTAACTGTCTGAATCCAAAGTAGACCATCATACAAGATTTTTGGCATGGCATGACAAAGTAGCTGATGTTATTGTTATAACACTACCTCCCTTCTCCGCTTTCTTTCTTAAATGACACAAGATTTCACTATGTAGCGCTGGCTAGCCTGGAACTCACAGAGATCCACTTGCCACTGCCTTCAAGTGCTGGGATTAAAGGCATGCACCACGATGCCTGGCTGAAGCTTATATTTTAATACTGGGAATTTTGTGACCTTTTGGGTACACAAACTGAAAGAAAAAGCATAAGACTATTTTTTTTAATTAAACACAAGTATGTATATGCTGGCTTGAGTATTTTAATCACTAACAGTTACAATAAAAAAGTTTGACATGCACTATATTAGGTACTTCTCTTGCATTTATAGCTACAGATATTCCAAGTATTCTTCAGGGTACTAGTTTAAACCTTGTCTGTGTGAACTGCCCTCATCCCCTTATCACCCCGCACCCCTCTGTAGTGGAATGTGTTTCTGTTTCCAACTATTGAACTCCTCTTACGTGTTTTTATGTTTTATGCTAGGAGTAGTAGACATTTTTATTAGTGTCTGCCGTTAGTTGTTAGACCTGTGCTGTAGTTGCTTCTCTGTGGCACCACTGAGATCCAGGCTACCTGTCCAGGCAGTTGGAATCTTCTCTTGTCTTGAATGACCTACTCTGGACCCTCTAGAGAATGGAGGGGATTTGTTTGTTTGTTGTTTTGGGTTTTTGTTTTGTTTTACTTTATTTTCCACTTGCATGTCTATGCACTATGTTGCATACCTGGTACTCAGGGAAAGCAGAAGACTCCCTAGAACAAGCTATAAACAGTTGTGGGATCTTGGGATTGAACCCATGTTCTCTATAAGAGCATTCAGTGCTTTTACCCAGGAGGTATTTTTCGAGCCCCAGGAATAGAGTTTAAAGCACAGGACCTTGCCTCATTGGCAGAGTACTCTGACCATTGAGTTACCTTTCTCTTTGATTCCTCAGGACAAGAATCACTAGACTAAGCTAGGGATGATCTAGTATTGCATGTCTAGAAATGTTGGGACTGCTCTGGATCTATCTGCAGGGCTTCTGGGAGCTCTGTGGAACACTTGGGCTGTGCATCTGCTCTACACCCACCAGTCCTGCTTCTTAGTTTCTGTATGTGACATTCTTGATATGTTTCTTCCGTAGTCCAAAGAATCCTCATCGGTGCTTAGCTGTGACATCTCTGTGGATGACAAGTATATTGTCACTGGCTCTGGGGACAAGAAAGCTACGGTTTATGAAGTTATTTATTAAGGACGCATCTTCCTGCAAACTGGACTCCTCCTCATAGCACTTTGCTGTTGTACTTTTCTGTTCACCCCTCTCCCATCCTAAAACCAAGGAGTTCCAATAGTCATTGCAGTTGCGGGGTTTATCCCCTTCCGTAGCCCCACTTGCTCCTTGCTATTGAATTGTGAATACTTATTAAGAACCTGTGATACCAAATCTTCAGCTATCGACTTGGAAGAACATGGAATACCTAACAGTGAATGGAATCTTTAATTATGTATTATATCTGTAATATATTTATTTTGTTTAAAGAAGGCTTTCTAACAATGACTGACTAAATAAAGCTGTCCGCTCCTGCATTGATAATGAAGGTGCATTGTATTTGATGCTTCACCCCTCCCTTTTGGTAAGGGAGGGGAAAGGAAGGTTTAAAATAACTGATTTAAATGTCACTAAATGTAGACTATTGACTGTATAGAGATGTGAAATGTATAATTACACATGGAAGCAATATGTTGCTGTGTTGTTATGAGGTTCTTTTGTTTTCTACTTATATTAAAAAAACATTTGGATTGGCTGTTTGAACAAGTAGAATATAACAGGCCAATTACTATTCCTTTGAGTCTATTTGGGCAACTTTAACCATTATGTCTATAACTTTAGATTACATTCAACAAAAATAATTAGATGTTTTTCTTTTTTATTTTTTACTTGTTGACAAGTATCTTTGTAATATGTTTTTAATTCCTTTTTTATTGTATTATAGACAGGTAAGAAATTAAATTGGGCCTCAAAGAGAGAACTTAATTTCTTCTAAATATTTTTGCCAAATTTCCTGGCAGAGGGAGTTGTGTGTCTCTGGGCAGTTGTGAGCTGTGAGACATGGCAGGCTGTTTTGTAGCATGCTCTTTAGGAGCTGCAGGTACGGGGACTGCTTGCCTACCGCTGTGCAAAGCAAGTCACACACACAAAGGCCAGCAGAGGAGGGTTTGCAGAGCCCACCCTCTGAAAGCCACAAAGAGGAGACTCCCGGGATGATGACTTGCTTTATTTACCTCTGGTTCTTTCCATGTCTTAGTTGGATGTCCTTGAAATGGACACAGGCTGTGCCATTGTGCCAGAAACATTGTGTTATCTTTTATGTTGTTGTTGTTGTTGCTGTTAAACTATAACATGTGACTCCTTTTTTATTATTATTTTTGTTTGAATGCTTTAAAAAGATCTTTTAAGTCTGTGGATCTGCTGATGTACAGTGCCTTTGCTGCTATGGATCAAAATCAAGAACTGTGTAGATAAACTTTATTGTATAAGTAGAAAAATCACTTAATTTCATACTAGAAATGGATGGATGCTGCAAGTTGAAATGGACTGTCATTGACGTTCTTCGTGTGGTAGCAAAAAAAATGGTGTCTTAAGTGCTTAGTGTTTGATGTCATTAACAGTTTCATAAAACTCTACGGTGTAGAAAGATTTTGATACTAAACTGTGCATTGTACATAGTTCTAACGCATTGTATTGGCCACCAGTACTTCTATGATGGTAGATTGTTTGTGCATTCAGACTTTTAAGCATTAAACATAAATAACTTCTAGAATGCTTATTTTCTAATTATTTTTACTAATTTCTTTATGCCACTCCCTATATTAAAATCATTAGTTATATTCAAGTCGGATTACTATGGGGTTTTGAACTGTTGTTTTTTTTATTTCTTTTGAGATAACCCAGAAAGCATGAAAGAAGTTATAGAAGGCAGGTGGTTACCAAATATTTACTGAGCCCCTCATTTTGTTGAAAGTCTTTCATCTAGACACTGTCCAAAACTCTCAAACTTGAACCATTTAGATTTATGCTGTCATTCTGGTACACTAGCCAATTACAGCTATGTAAACTTAACTCTTGGAACTAATTAATATTAGAAATCTTCTTTGCCAGTTACACGGACTAAATTTCAAGTGCTCAGTAGCCCCACAGGAGCTAACAGCTATTGTACTGGATCTCACAGATTTTTGTAACGTTTCCCACAATGTTGTGAATACTCTGGAGCTAACACAGCATTCAGAATTTGGCAGATTGGACCATTGCCAAGTTTTGGGGTTTGAGGACTTTTCCAAGACACATTTCTAGAAGCATCTTGGGCTAGATTTTCTTTCTTTTTTTTTTTTTTTTTTTTTTTTTTTTGACTCAGGCAAGGAATCCCAATTTGTGGGACAGGATTTTGGAACACCAAGGTGATCTGCAGTGATCAGCCATAGGAGACCCAGCTAGGTACTAAGTTGAATGGATTCCAGAGTCATTCACCCATGTAGACCAAAGCAGCAAGTCCAATGAGATGCCGTGAGCTGGCTTCAGTGCAGGATGGTATGCAAATTCATCGGAGGTGCTGAGAAATAAGATATTATTTCTTAGATAATAAGTGAGCATCCACAGAGATCAACAATAGTCGGGGTGACACTGTTTTTGTTGGGTGTGGAAGGGATAATGATGGATATATAGAGGGCTTTGAGCTTCTCTTCTGTTAGTTACTCATCAGTACAGTTCTGGTAACATAGAAAGTCAGAAGGAAAAAACAAGTCTGTACATCAGAAAACACAACTTCTAAGTCTGGTGGCATTAGCCAGAAAGGCACAGAAAATTTTGGCTTTATAAACAGACTTTATATTGATGACTCTAGATAATGCTGAAAGCATCCCTTCCCCAGGACTAGGCTTATAGTATATTTACTTACATCTGTGACAAACTACCTGGTAAAAACAGTTTAAGGGAGAATAGTTGGTTTTATGTGTGTGTTGGGAGGCGGGGCGGGGGGGGGCGGGGAGGCTGTGTAGTTGCCTTTTTGCTCACTGTTGCAGAGATGTTTCAGCCCAGTAAAAAAGGCATGGAGACAGTATTGGCTTGATTTTTGACAGCAGGCAGAGAGACTCAGTCACATAGGGCTAACTGGGATGCACAGGTCATAGGCTGGAACCAGGGACAGTAAAGCCTCCAAAGACCCTCTCCTAGTGACTTCTTACCACTCGGCTTTCTAAAAGCTGCACTGCCTTCCCCCAAATAATACTACCAGCTGGGGAATAAGTTCTAAAAGCAAGAGGCTGTGCGTGAGATTCCAGAGTAAACCCACTGCTGAATTGGCTATAAGAACATATCTTAAAATTGGAGGCCTGTCTTAATGTACACAGAAGTTTTGCCATAATTGTTGAACTATAAAGGTAATTTCAGGGGGCTGGGGCTGTAGCTCTGTGTTATGGCAAATGCTGATGATCTTATATCACCGAAAAGAAGTAAAATAAGAGGTAATTACTGAAACTCTGTTGTTACTTTTACCATAAATCTTGCAGAGTCTAAAGAACAATGAAGATGCATCTCTCCAAAGCAAGAGAAAATTTAGTTACAATGGGAGGACAAAATAGTATATAAACAATAGTAAAAGGAAAAGCCAGATCAAAGGAGCCATCGGACCTCCCTAAGACATGCAGAGTGCACAGACCTCAAGATTTCAAAGCTGCACACCTGACTTTGAGTTGATACTTGGCAAAATGGTTTCATAGGGGTGATATACCTGGAATGTTGTATGTGCCTACAACACTTAGAAGTGCTGGGAATTAAACTCTAGCTTCAAACTACATCACACAATCACAAAATTCCTGGCAACCAAGAAGAGGATGACATTCTGGACAGATATGATGCACACACCAGCCTGAACATCAGCCAGGAGGATTGGTTGCTTTTTGGGTTCCTCAGTGAACCTTCATACACTGGTGTACTGAAAACTGACTAGGATATTTGTTGATTGATTTTGGGCAATAGTAAGAAAAATTAGTCCCGAGATTCATTGTTCACGCTTGAATAAGCAATTACAAAAATCAGGGCAAAAAAGGTGTTAAATTCAGCTACATTCCACAGAAATTCAAGAGTTTCAGTGGTGACCTGGATCTTGCCACTTCTCGGGTTCTGGGGGCATTTGCCATAGAGCAGTAGCCAATAGCTGTCTGTTCTTTTGAGCTAATTACATTTATTCACTTTGGGGTGCTGACAGATTATAAATTGGTATTGGAATTGGTTTATTTTCAATAGCTTGAATACAGCACAAAGGGTCTTATGAGAGTGTTTATACACTATTGAACTAAGGGCAGGGAGAATTTCCAGGAAATTTCTTCCCTGTTAAGCAGCAATGTCTGTCTCCTTTTGACAATAGATGTAATGAGTGATAGAGTTTTGTACATCTCAGTTAGGAGTTTGCAGGACAACTGGGCTTGTCCTTCTAAGGTACAGAATTCTCAGCTGGGACTTTCATAGTTGCCTGCAGATAATAATCCCCACAGAACTGACCTTAGTCTAGAGGGGCTCTGTTTGATCTCACAGTAGGCCCAGCAAGGAGAGATAGGATGCTATAGTCCTGTTTACATAATAGGGAAACACTATATCAAAACTCTAGTGTGAGTTTGGGGTGCTGGCTGACTCGAAACCACGGTTTCCTGTTTTGCAGTCTGGTCCAGAATCACCCTGTATACAGGAACTGGAGCAGAAATGGGAAAGGGCATTCATGATGCTTACACCTAACTACTGCACATTGCTCTTTTTCACCCAAGTCATGCAATGTGAAAACTCCTTTGATCAATAGCAGATTGTCTTTATAGTTTCTGTGCTGTGACCCCTCCGTAAATTAAATGTTCTGGTATCTCCTAGGAAACTTGGCCATGAGTTAAGCCAGGATTAATTATTTTTCCTCCTGGGAGGCAGTGAAGTTCTAGAAGGACTCAGTAGGAATTCATCATGAGAGACCCATGATGCCCAGACCTGCCTCATCATAGGCTACTAGAATATGGATTAGAAGAGATGCTCTCAGGAAGCAAGGAACAAAGAGAGATGCCCAAACTAGTGTCCTGCAAGCAGAGAATTATCCTGGAGGTTGTAACTTCCCATTACTTGAAGACTGCAAATATTTCAATCCCGGTAGAGTTTAGCTTAATAAGGGGAAGCCACGTACAGCTGTGACTGGAGCACAGTCCCTTTCCCAAAAGTAAAGCTTTGGAAATTCATTGAAGTCAGCTGTTTAAGCTTATAGTTAAATATCCATCACGTGTTAGTAGTTCTTCATGCTTTCTCTAAGCAGTCATGTTAACAAAATCTGATTTCCATTTTTATGGCAGGGTCAGGAAAATTATGGTTTCTACAGTGATAGTCAATCCCTCTCCATGACAATTTCTGGGAAGCATGGTTTGTGAGAACAAGAACATTCCTCTGGGTACAGGAGGTTTGAGGTACTTGCTAGAACAGGACCTTGGTTCATTGCCTCTGTTGTATGTAGGCAATGCTCTTTGATACTGTGTGCATAGTTCTGAAGTGTTAGTGGGGGTTTGTGTAATCAGAAGTGAATGGACTTTTCTGCAGTCCCCAGATAGTGGGCTCCCATGTCAGGTTGCCTTTACTTTAACATGGAGTATGAAGAGTCCGGAGTGGCCTGAGCTCAGTAGTTACTGACTTTTGTGCAGCCTCAGCTTTAAGTGGAAGCTGTTAGCCCCCCTGTACATGGGCTTCCTTGGACTCCATACCATTTCCACGTCACTACATGCTGTGTTTTTGTGTTTGTTTGAATGCAACATCCCCACCACTTCCCCAGAATCTTCAAAACCATGTGGTCCATAGGACCTTGTTATTTACGTCTTATTACATCCTGTTAGATGATAAAACTTGGAAGTTCCTGACCCGATCGCAGACTTGCAGAGGAAAATGAGATAAGGCAAATGTGTTGCCTGAGCTTCTGGAGGCTCTTTGATGTTTTATTGTTTCAGATGTGAGTGTTTTGTTGTACCTTTTACTCAGGCATCTGTGCCTTTGCCAGGAATGGAACGCTCCAGAGCATTCAAATTGCCATATAATTGGCATTTATTTCTTGGAGAACCAAAGTGTAAACTTTGACTGAAAAAAAAAAAAAAAATCCAACTGTACTGAACTGTCCTTTGTCTTTAATTCCCTTTAAAAGACATTAGAAATGCCTCCTTGGTAGAAAATCCGAGAAACAGCTATCTGATTTTGTGCTGTGTGCCTGCGCTACTATTATTCTCAGTACTAATGAGAAGCACTAAGTTACCACTATGCCCATCAACTGAGGATGTTTTAGTTCCCTCCTTCCTGTCTCTGTTCCAATCCTGTGAGATGAAGGAATAGGATCTCAAACTGCTTTTAAATCTTTAGGCCCACAGTATTTAGGAGCACAGAATGTTTTAGGTCATTTAAGAGATATGATCCAGGCATGATGACACACACCTGTAAATCAGCACTTAGAGGTCAAGGTGGGAAGCCCAGGAGTCCAACCCATGTCAGCTAACATGAGCTTCGAGGCCAGGCTGGGCTACATGAGATACCCTGACTCAAATAAACCCAGGAAGAAAGGATGCAGTATCCTGTGTTCCCTCCCAGCCAGTAGCATTCTACAGACAAGCATAGTGCTGCTCTGGACAGGAAATCCAACTGCTGCAAAGTGGGGTGTGCACTGACTATAGAAACCTACAGCTCCAGAGCTGGTCACTTTTGTCCCCCGTCATGAAAAACTTCCAGTGACCCTTCAATATTTAATTTGGAGTTAAAGAGAAGGGATTTCAAACTCTTTTGTTGAGGAGGTACCAGATGTACAGAGGTTATGTACCACAATCAATAGGAAATAATAGACAGTTGCCTGGACAAGACCTACTAGCCTCTCTGGTTTAGTCTATGTGCCTCAGTAACCAGTAAGGCTACTAGAATATTTCCTTTTCTTTTTTAAATGAAGTCTGGGTTTTACCATAGACACTGTCTTAACTCTGAAAGGTTTGGTTGCCTGCAACTAAAACCAAAATACATGACTAAGCCTATATATAGGCAGGTACTATTGTTAAAAGCCGTAGTCTTTCATATTGATGAAGACATTTAAAAAATACATGGCATAAAAAATATCTTTCAAATTTTCTGGTAGAAAATGTGTTTTTTACTTTGTTTTGTTTTTGTTGTTTTTCTTATCCAAATTTCAAAATGTGGTAGATTTTATTTAAGTTTATATTAGTCTTGATAAATAGTGTGTTTGTTCTGTTCTGGTTTGTTGTTTTGATTTTTTTGTTGTTGTTTTTGTTTTGTGGGTATTTTTTTTTTTTGCACTTTGTAACATGTCCAATACTTATATTTGAGAGATGAGTCACCCTGAAACCTTTGATGACTTTTTTGGGCTTTTTGATTCATGAGTTCAGACTCCACCATGACAGTTAACACCTAACTGTTTGAGTCACATTAAAATGTTTCTGGGATAACAGAGGCCCCATTTTCAAATGATTGGTGGGCTTCAAGGCAAAGGACACAGTCCTTTGCAGACCTGATAGTCACTATTCTGGTTGCCCAAAGGTGTTTTTACCTGTGGTTCAAGTTTAGACTTTCTCAGGGCTTAGCATCCCACACATGTGTTCAATAAGGCCAGCTCATTCCCTCTGCCACTAAGCAAGGAACTCTTCAGCAATGCAGAGATGACTTTGTAGCTTTAGTTAACGTGTCATCCCAGAACCGAACCAACTCCGTTCCTATCTGAATTGTTTTCCTGTGAGGACAGCAAGGTTGGTACACGATGAAAGCTGTTTAGATAAATACAGAATCAGCTCCCAAGAAGAGAATTAGTCATCATCTTTTAGGAATGTCACAGACCTAAAATCCTGTTCCTCAGTGGTCCCTGGAAAATGTTTTCTGAAATAAATCCTGCCAAATCTAGGAAGGTATCACATCCAGAACTAAATGTTGGTCCATGGCTAGTCTTACTTTCCCTCTGACGATAACCATATGCCAATGACGGAAATGTCAGCCAGTAATAAATGTCCCCTCTTTCCCTGATCCAGCTGTTAGATAAGACAGCATCTTCAGAAGATATCTGTTCTAGTAACTATTTGACTCATGAGAATATAAGTTGATGTGTAAAGTATGGTGACACAGGTGACAACCATGATAAAAAATTCACTTTTTTAAGTTTAAAAAGAAAGTTTGATTTTCAATCTAACTCTTAAAGAAAGATTACATCTTCATGTCTAATCAAATGTACAGAATAGCTGTTACGTGCAGTCATCGATCGTGTGCTGCATGCCTCGTGGGACTCTCTCCCTCTAGAATGGTAAGCTAAAACCTTTCTTTATTAAGTTGCTTTTGGTCATGGTATTTTATCACAACAACAGAACAGTAACAAACAGAGAAGTTGATACCAAGGCAAGTGAAATTATTCAGGGACAGCACAGCTGGAGAGGAGAAGCCAGCTGCTGGATGAGCATTGTCATTTTGGTGGGTTTGTTTGCTTTCCGCTTTTGAGAAATATGCAGGACTTTGGAACTTGGGGCTGGAAAAACCATTGAGCAGTGCTTAGCCAGTCTTTCTGATAGGAACATAGTTTACAGTAGTGCTAAGAGCAATGTAGACAATGGATTTCTGACTGCATAGAAACTGAGAGAATATTGCTGTCTTAAACTACTACATATGGAAGCGATGTAATAATATAGCTTCCAGGAAACTCAGGCCTCATCAGAGTCTTGTTCGACCAGTACCAGCCATCTGTAACCTAGATATTTTTGGCTTTCCATCAAACCATTAAACCAGTAATGGCTTTCAGGGTCACTTGTCAGTTTTAGTCATGCTTATTCTTGCCTCTCTCGTTAGTGGTCGTATAACTTTACCTTGTTGGGAGTCTGTTGGTTGTATCACCAGAGGATGCTGCACACTATACTTACAGTGAAAAAAAGAAAGGGCTAAGAAAACTGAACTTCTAGAAAAGAAGAAAGAAAAGCTGTCAAAAGGAAAGATCTCAAGACTAAATAGCAAGGTTGCTTGCTCTGAGCTCTCCCTCTGAGACAAAGGAATCAGCTCAATGTGTAGCTGCATCACTTTTTTTCAAACGGGTAGGAAAGGAGGTGAAATTTGAGGGTATTCGATGGTTAAAAAAAAAAGCTTTAAAATGTCGATTTTGTTCTGATGAAATTACTTAATGATATTTAAGAATTAGTGGATATTAAGGCATTCAAGAATTCCCTAAGTGCACCGTTAGTACATTTTAAAAATCAGGAATAGATGTGATTATTAATTCAACCTCTAATTTGTTCTTGTAGAAGGGCATAGCAACAAATTATTTCCAACATGTGACAATAATGTTAAAATAGTTTATATGTAAATAGCTTTTGCAAAACAGTTGGAAAATTCACCAAAAATGAATTGGGCAAAGGATTTAAGGGGAAGCAAAATGAGAATTTTTTTCATACACAATTTCAAGTAACTTTTTTTTCTCTTATAAACCAGGAGAAAAAAATTTTTTTACTGTTAAAAGGAATGAGTATTAGACATTTTCAGGACTATGGATGAAAGTTAAAATGGGTAAAACTCTGAAAAATATTTTGGAGGGTGTTTAAATCCCAAGAGTCTATATGAATGTTGATGGAACAATATGTTTTTGGTTTTTTGTGTTTTTTTTTTTTTTTTGTCTTGATGTGTTTGAGGGTATGGTCAAAGGTGGGGTTTTTGTTTGCTTGCTTGCTTGCTTGCTTGCCGGCTTTCATGGTTTTGTTATCTGCTTTTTGAGATAGTCTGTTTGAGACAGGTCTGTGCAGCCCTGGCTGGTCTAGAATTCATGGAGTTCCTCCTATCTCTTCCTCTGGATGCTGGAATCAAAGGTGTGTGCCACCAAATCAGCCAAAGATTTTTAGAGGGAAAAAAAAAAAAGAATTTTTTGATTTAAAAAATTGGGACCTAGTTCTAAATAATAACAGTTAAGTGGCTGGGATTGTAGAGTTTGGAGAATTAAGCCAAAGGTGTGCAGAGATGTAAGCTGTGTGTCTGGAACAATTGAAACAGAGGCTTGAGTATTACTAATCTCATCCCCACTTTCCTATCTCCTGCTCTCTCAGAACTCTTTTGTTAAGACTGATTGGCTTATCCTCATGGCAGGAAATATTGTTTAGGTGGACAGTATCAGCAAAAGAGAAATTAACTTAGATATTCTCTCAGTTCTAATTACAAAGAATTATAAAAAGACTCTGAGGGCAGAAGGTTGGATCAGATGACTACTGTTTAGATTGAATGTACTCTCCAAAAAGCTCTTGAATTAAATGCCTAAACCCCGATTCATATGTTAATGATGTTTGGAGAACCAGGCTTCTTGCGTAAGCCTTAAATTTCAGGTGCTTTAAAGAATGGAAGCAGGAAGATCCAGTCCACGAGTTCAAGTCCTACCTGGGCTATAGAGCGAGTGGACAGTTTAGTGAAATACTGTCTAAAAATAAGAAGTGCAAATAGGTCAGTGGCGCGTCTCAGTTGCAGAACACTTACCTAGTATGTGGGTAGCCTTAGGTTCAAGCCTCAGCAGCAGTAGGAAACAAGTGCATAATATAAAGATCTCTGAAATCATAAGGGTGTGATCCCATGATGGCCTCAGTGGCTTTATAATGGGACAAGAGATTTGGGTTAGAAGCTAGCTGGCCTCATCTTGCCAAGTGATGCCTTCTCCCATGTTATGCTACAGAAGAAAGTCCTCACCTGCTATACCCTTCCAATGTCAGCAGTAGGCTTGTAGATTCCCCAGCCCTAGACCCAAGTAAACTTGGACACGTAAACTTGGATTCTTTATAAATTGCTTGATCTCGGATATTTTGTTATGGCAAGATAAAATGGACTAAGGCAGCCATTGGTGGATAGTAATTACATTACGATGGTGATGGTCCAGTCTTGGCTCAGGTATCTACTTCAGATGAATTGAGAGTGGCCTTCGTGGTAATGAAAACATGGGTGCCATGCAGATAAACTGGAAGAGTAGGTTGCAGCAAAACACTTGATTCTCCACCCCCAACAGGATTAGCCAATTGCTAAATGAAGCTTCTATCTAAAATGTGTAAATAATAGGAGATAAGCAACATGGGATAGACAACAGATACCGATGGGTGACTAAAAGTACTGCCATAAGAAATGGTCTTGGCAGACATGTCACTAAAGTTGTGGTCAGGTTCTTTCCTGGGCACATTTACCTGAAATATGGCTGACACGGGGGTAGGTACCTGTTAGTGTAGGGCTACTTAAATAAACACCCATGATGAGTATGTGCATGTGTTTTTTTTATTATTATTATTTATTTCAACTTTAAGATTTAGGAGAACCAGTATACATATTGGAGAATGAAAGGCTAATCCAAGTTAAACATCTCACAGCAAAGAATCATATTGATGAGTACTAGTGAAGCACATGGTCCAGCCCTGCCCACAAAACACGAGGTCCTTTGCATCAGTGTGCCTACTTAAAAGTTTTGCTCCAAGATGTGTTGAGGCTTTGTGTGGCCTGCCTTTGACTTAACCAGCATTTCATAGAACACTCCTTTTGCATTTACAAAGCTTGAACTTGTGGAGCTCTTTTCTAATCCCACATAAATGGTATACCATTATATTTGCATATGTATAAGACCACTCAAAATAATCTGTAACAAAATCTATGGCAGACAATGTGGAGCCTTTACCTAATGTAGTTTCAGCTCCCTGGGGAGTTGCCTCATCAGAAAGGAGGGTCATGTTTCTCCTCCAATGCTGGGTCTCTTGCTCAGCCATTCATTATAGAGTTGTGACAGTTTCCCAGCCACTACTGCCTTGTTCGTTGCTTTAGTGAGCATGTAGTATGTGCTAGGACTCTTTTTAATGCCAATAGGCTTCTAAGAAGCCTAAGAAACTACACATTCCCATATGAAGCCTACTCTAAGTCTCCTCCTCCCCAGGGCCTACCTGTCAAGTCAGCACAGACACATAAGAACTGTGCCTTTTTAAATTCTATCTCTGCAGAGTTCATCTGCTCTGAAGTCACCTGCTGATGAGCATTGCACGTAAGAGAGAATCGAGAGCTTTGTAAAATTCAAGCTCTTACATCTACTTCATCCCTCTGATCTGCTGGGCCTGTCACTCTGTTTTAGAAGGAAATTAGATGTTCTGACAAGACTGTTCCCCACAAAGCAATGGTGATCATTACCTGGTATTCTATGATCCTATGGCTGTTTGCAAATTGATTTTTTTTTTTGATGATTTGTTCTAGTATTTTCCAGGTATGAAAACAGACTGACTGCCCTGTGATTTTCAAAACAGTCCCTTTTCTCTGCTTCAGATATAGATTGCTCTACTTTTTAACCAGTTTTTAGTATAACCACTGTTCCCTGTCCAATCTTTCAAATTGCCTGGGAAAGACATTGTTAGCCTTGCTTTAAAGTTACCTAAGGACAAACACTGAAAGGAAACAATGGTTGAAATTTTCCAGTTCATTTAAAAGAAGGAAAATGTGATAACAGAAACCATGATTTATGGTGTCTTTCAAGCCTGCAGAGTCCTGAGAGCAGCAGCCCAGCCTGTCACTCATACCTGAAGGGCGGGCCTTAAACAATGTCTACAATGTGTACAGTGGCCATTCCACATGGCAGAACTTATCTATAAAAATAGCAAGATAGTTAGGTGTTTAAGGATATCTACTGAACCATTTTTGATTTTTGGAAAGCTTGCTTTGTCTGAGATCTGTTTTCACAGATTATAGGATAATATACACGTCTGAGATGTAGAGAGACACCTCCACATGAGAATAATTGAAGGCCATTTTCTCTCCCATTATACAAGCACAGCAGTGAATTAGGAGCAATGTTAATTAATTAATATGAAAATAATGTCACCAAACAGCATATACATTCATGCCGTGAATACAAGAAGAGATAGCAGGCGTAAGAGGTTACACGAGGTGCACTGAGGACCAGTGGTCAGCCGTGATCCCCACCCCTCTTCCAAGAGCTCGGGATAGATAGATGATGGACTGGGCTTCTTTCGATAGCTTCTTTCTTGGCACCGTTGTGGGCTCCTTCATTCTCTTAGCTCCGGAGTCTAAAAGGAATAGTTCAGTCAAGAACTATTTGCTGCTCCCAGGCAGACAGAACCATTTCTGAATTGCAGAAGCACTTAATTCTTTCTCACTTTAGGTGTGAAAGCCACTTGGGCGACAGCCCAGGCAGGGTATTGCAGACTAGGAGTGAAAAAAACTCTTGGCCTCTGAAAAGAAACAGTAGGGGGGAAAATATTCAGTTACCATTTACAAAGAGACCAAGAAAAAAAAAAACTTGCATTTAGAAAAACTTGCTCTGGCAACCGTGCTTAAAGACTCTCAAATTTGGAAGTTAAACATGGGGAAATGTTCTAAACGGATTGCAGCCTATTTGTCTATCACTCTCTTTCTGAAGTGGCAATCTGGGTGACTGGAAAGTACGAACACATCTCTATTCTGGTACAGCTTGCGGAGAGCTGCAAGTTACAGAACGGAGTGGGTCTGTTGGGCGGCTGCTTATAAATAGGAACTTGGTTCATGCCATCAAGGGGGAGCATCTGTTTGATTGTTTTGCATGTGTGTGAGGGCAGCTAGTGTGTATTTGATGGGACAGCTTGGTTGCTGTGAGCCAGCAAGTAGTGATAGAACGAAGAAAGGACCCAGTGACTAGCCATGCTCCAGTGTTCTCTGTGGAGGAGTGAGGATGTTTCCAGAGGCAGAAATCCTCGTGGCTTCCTCATCCAAACGTCTCCAAGTTCTGCAAGGGAAGAGAAGGGGACTCTGAGATGCCACACAACCCTAGAGCTGTCTGTACCTATCTGGCAGAAGTGGTAGTCATTTTACAAGACTACAGGGTGGTAGAAAGTTTGAGAGGATTGTATTATAGATATAAGTATAAGGAGATGATCATATTCAGGTAGGAAAATAACCTTAGAGAAGAGAAAATAAAATACAGTCATTATGGAAAATACTACATGGGCTCTTCCCAATATGAATAGAAGGGCCTCCATGATAGGGTCGTTCCACTACTGTGTTTGTATCCAGAGGAAATGAAATCTGTGCCAAAGAAAGATTTGTACTATTCATGATGGTCATGACCATCGTGACCTAAGGGAATGACCTAAGCATCCATCAGTGGGTGACTGGATAAAGAAAATGTAATAAAATGAATAGAAAACCAGTTAACCCTAAAAAGACAAGACATTTCTGTCATTTGTGACAGCATGGATGAACCAAGTGTGAAGTAAGACAAATATTGTGTGAGCTGAGTCAGACATGGTGGAACACTTGGGAGGTGGAGACAGGAAAATCTGTTGTTCAAGACCAGCCTGAGCTACATTTCATTCGAGGCCAGCCAAGGCTACATAAGGCCTTGCTTTTGTATTTTTGTTGTTATTGTTGTTATTTGTTTGTTTTCAGTAAATGACCTAATGTGGGTGAAATCTAAGTCAACAAAAAAGAGAAAAAGTAGTTCAAAGTAGCTTCATAAACACAGTATTCTAGAACACAATAACTATAGTTAATATTGATATACAATTTAAAAAATATAAAGATAAGAGAGCAGCTTTTTGGGTGTTTTGGGCACAAAACCCAACAATCTGTGAAGTAATAATATACTATGAGTTTAGTTTAGCCATTCTACAGTACAGACTTACATCAAAACATGTTGTCCATCATCAATTACTATTTTTATTTATAAATTAAAATAATTTTTAAAGAGTTAGAAGACAGCCCAGTGAGTTTAACCACTACACCCAACATAAAAAAGGTGGGCTTGGGGATAGGCACTGTCATTGCAACAATGAGGGGCAGACAAGCAGATTCCTGGAGCTTGATGGCTAGCCAGCTGGGCTGACCAGTGAGTTCTGAACCAAGGAGGAGTGCTGTTCTTAAGAAAAGATAGATGGCATCTGTGGAACAGCAGCTAAAGCTGTCCTCTGGCTTCCACACATTCACATATATGTGCTCATACACCCTCACATGCACCTGTGCACATGTGTATACACACACCCCAAAATAATAATATAATATTTTTAAAGAATAAAATGAAGTCAGGTGGTAATGGTGTACACCTTTAATCCCAACCCTCAAGAGGCAAAGGTAGGTGGATCTCTGTGGGTTCAAGGTCAGTCTGGTCTACAGAGCAAGTTCCTGGTCAACTGAAGCATTTGCTGAATAGGTTATGACATCTACAACCTTTCACTGAATTTCGAGAGCGATGCAATTACGGCCATCCACAATGTACCTCCTTGGCCTATGTAGGTCCACTCTTTCATCTTCACTAAGTGATGCAGTCACCAAACCATATGGCTCTCTGAACACAACCTTACCATGAAGCCACATTTGACTTTGTGTGGTTGGTGTTAGCAGGGAAAACCAAGGTTTAGGAGAGCAAAGAGATTAGCACAAATCTCTTTGTGTTGGATATCTCTCTGGCTTCACTGCTCAGGGTGATGGCTTCACCTTCACCTCCTTGGGGAAAAGGTGCACTTTGAGTTGCACCTGGGCCCTTGGAGGTCAAGAGTATCAGCTCTTCCTCTAGTCCGGCCATGGATATGAATAAGCAAAAGAGTTTTATGTTAAAAAAATAGCAATAATGTTTCTTAACTAATTAATTCAAAGAAGGCATCTTTAGTCTATTTGATGATATCTATATATGTTAGAAATGTCTTTGTTCACTTTGTGTTGGGAACCATGGATAGAGAAGGTGAGCCGGCAGAATATTTTTTTCAGAGAGAGAGAATTTATTTATTTTTAATTAAAACAACAAATTTCAGCTCGGGCTGGCAGCATCCACCTGTAATCCCTGCACTGAGGAGCTAAAAGGGCACACTAGGTTCAAGGCCTGCCTGAGTACATAGGGAGACCATACCTCCAAATAAAAAATAAACTTACGCATTTTATTAATTTTTCCAACATAAAAAAGATGTCTTTGTTATAGCTGATGGAGACAGCAGATGGCTAATGTTTGGTTCTAATGATCTATTTGCCCTCCTCCTGTGCAAAAGATCAACTATAAATGTGATGTTTGCTCTCTCACGATCCTATACCTGTATTGCCCACCTCATTAGTGAAGGGGTTACAGGGATGTAAAAACAGAAGAGACTAGAAAGAAGAAAATGACCTGATTTGCTGCAGAACAAACAACCAGACAAGCAGAAGGGAACCTCTCTCTCTCTCTCTCTCTCTCTCTCTCTCTCTCTCTCTCTCTCTCTCTCTCTCTTTCTCGTGTGTGTGTGTGTGTAACTCTATGTATATACATACACATAAGGATGTCATATATATTCAGCACTATGGCGATTATTTGCATGCAGGTCAACCATAGTTTTTCATGATTGTTTAAGTGCTTAGAGATCTTTGGTCAGACTGTTCATATCAGAAGTCAGAAGTTTTAGTCTCTTGGCATGTGGAAAGTGGTTTCAGTTGTTTCTCATCTATTGTCTTCTACCTAAACTCCTTCCTTCTTTTCATTTTTCCTGCTTCTTCTCCATACTAAGCCAAGATCAGATGAGGCTGGATTTTCTAGCCTCATGCCTTAGGAATCCCTGCTTATCACAGAGACCAAGGCAGGCTGACTGAAGAACATGTGGCATCCTGTGACCTGAGATCCAGTGTTCAGTGCTGGGACCAGTAACCTTAAGCTACAACCCTCATAACTAACATCATGCTGACTTCTGAGAACTACCTTCTCATCCTCACCTTTTACTTAAAAGTCTTAAAGACTTAGGAATTGCACTCAGGCTAGTATATCAGAGACGCACCCACTGTAGAGTGTGTGACGATCTGAAGTGCTTATGTAAGAGGAAACAGGTAGATTCACTTGTCAGATTGTTTTGCTCTGAGAGCAAGGATGCAAGAGTGTCTTGTGAAATCCACTATTGTTCCCAGTTGTTCTGAGCTGCCATTTTCTTATTTATGTTTGTGGCTGCATAGGCATTTATTTACAAGTCACCCACCATTTGGAAAACAGTTGCATGGAATCTGCAGAACATTGTCCATTACTGAATAATCTAAATTCTCCTGAGTCTGTGGCTCTGTACCTATGTGAGAAGCTGTAGCTTTCAGTACACAGCTCTAGATATTCTTTATGATATGGTGAAAATATCTTTTTCTATATTTATAAAGAGAGGGAAATAGTGTGTAATTTTACCAGTGGTAAAATTGTCTACAGTGTATGATCCCAAAACACTGTTTGAACATGGTATATAAGATAATTTTGTGGACAGATCTAGTTGGTACTACATCAGCAGGGTACATTCTCTCTAAATTAAATAAATAAATAAATAAATAATAAAATAAAAAACTCCACAACAATGATATTTGAAGAAAAATGCGTATTTTGGCACTGCTATCAATTAAATGTAAAATATGCAAAAGTGTTGATTATAACATAATTAGTGTTGCTGAAACAAAGGCAAGAAAATTAAATTTTATGGGCTGTATTTGTGAATTAATAGCAATTATTTTATAGCTATCAAGCGTCACTGGCCCATCAAGGAGACAGGCAGACATGTATAATATAATTAAAGCAAGTCGTTTTGGGAGTTAGCCGAGTCTCAGTCATGCAAAACTATAGGATTAAGCAGTTTTTTATTTCATCATCCTGAAAGCATATATTTGTATAAGGAAGGGGATAGAAAGTTTGTTACTTAAGGATTAACAGCTTGTTTCTATTGGTAGCCATTTACGCCAGTGTGAACATTCATCTGTACCATGCTTTTGCCTTCATTACTGGCTCCCTTCACTTCTCGTTCCTGTGACACAAGGTTGTTTGCCTCGTTTTCCCTTTCTTTCCTCTTTGTCCTTACATCAAGTGTCTGAGAGCTCTTTGTTTATTTTTAAAAATTAAATCGAATACATCTCTCTGCCTTCCTCCCCACCCTCTCTCAGAGCAAGAGATTTCACTACTTGTCATTGTGAGAATGGAATCCTTTTCTTTTTTCTTTTTTTTTCTGGGACCACATAAGAATCAGGATTTTTTTTTTAATTAGATATTTTATTTATTCACATTTTGAATGTTATCCCCTTTCCTGGTTTCCCCTCTATCCCATCCTCCCTACCTCTGCTTCTCTGAGGATGCTCATCCACCCACGACCCTCTCCTGCCTCCCCACCCTCACATTCTCCTATACTGGGGCATTGAGCCTTCCCAGTTCCAAGGGCCTCTCCTCCCATCGATGTCTGACAAGGCCATCTTCTGCTACATATGCAGTTGTACTCTTTGGTTAGTGGTTTAGTCCCTGGGAGCTTTGGGGGAGGGTCAGGTTGGTTGAATTGTTGTTCTTCCTGTGGGGTTCCAAACCCCTTCAGCTCCTTCAGTTCTCCATTGGGGACCCCATGTTCAGTCCAATGGTTGGCTGCTAGCATCCACTTCTGTATTTGTCAAGCTCTGGCAGAGCCTCTCAGGAGACAGCTATATCAGGCTCCTGTCAGCAAGCACTTCTTGGCATCCACAATAGTGCCTGGGTTTGGTATCTGTATATGGGATGGATCCCCAGGTGGGCCACTCTCTGGATGGTCTTTCCCTCAGTCTCTGCTCCACACTTTGTCTCTGTATTTCCTCTCATATTTTGTTCCCCTTTCTAAGAAGGACTGAAGCATCCACATTTTGGCCTTTCTTCTTCTTGAGCTCCACGTGGTCTGTGAATTGTGTCTTGGGTATTCGGAGTTTTTAGGCTAATATCTACTTATCAATGAGTACATACCATGTGTGTTCTTTGGTGACTGTGTTACCTCACTCAGGATGATATTTTCTTTTCTTTCTTTTTTTGTTTTTGTTTTGTTCAGGCTTCACAGATAAGCAGTCCTGAGTGTTGTAGGTGCTGTTGGGAGCTTGTGATGAGTCCAGATTCACCCAGATCTGGCATCCATATCATTCTGCCACCTTCCAAGTTGGTTGCAACTATCTGGCTACACCCAACTGCTAACCCAATGGTTCTCAACCTTCCTAATGCTGTGACCCTTTAATACAGTTCCTCATGTTGTGGTGATTCCCAACCATAAAATTATTTTCATGGCTACTTCATAACTGTATTTTTGCTACTGTTATGAATCATTATGTGAAAATCTGATATGTAGAATATCTGATATGTGACCCAAGTGAAAGGTTGCTCTATCTCCAAACGCAAACACGTAGAGACAAGTTCTAATGTGGCTGAGGAGCTCTCTCCTTCAGATATTTGTTCAACAGAAATTGGTTGCAGTCTTCTAATTGCTGAGCAACAGGTTTGGGTGAACATAAAATAGACTGAATGCTGTGTAGAAGAGCTTATAAATCAATATAGGGGACACTCAATGACGGGGAACACACATCAGTATAAATTAAAGATTGTGCTCCAGAGCACAAATAGAGAAAACATCAGAAACTTGAAGAATTCTAGGGGACTGAATAAGTATCAAAGCTGAGATTGGATTGACAGTACCAAGGAGGCTTCAAGCTGGAAAAGAATGGAATAGACTCCTTGAATGACCCTGCCATAAGTTTCCTAGATTACAAATAAATATAATTTCTACTCAGTAATTAGAGAGAGGAGACATACAATAACATAGGTGTATCTCGAAAACATACCTAGTAAAAGAAGCCTCTACAGAAGGCCGAATACCATCTGCTTCCACTTACTTAAAATCCTAGACTAGGCTAAACTATTCTATCAGGGATAACCAGAACAACGATTGTCTGGGGAGAGCTAAGAACAAAGAGAAAATATTCTTCATCTTGACCGAGATTTGGCTTAGAGAAGCCAAAGCTCTGCCAGAGGTCCTCTGCCAGCACCCATCTAATGGTTACTTAATATATGTGAATTTTATTGTGTGTGCATTTTACTCCTGAATAAATAACCACGAAGGGAGAGTGAGGGAAAAGGAAGAGGCAAGAAAGGAGGAAAGGTAAAAAAGGCAAAGGGAGGGGGCAGGAGAGAGAGACAGACAGACAGAAAAAGACACAGAGACAGAGAATACCAAATATTAAACTTCGTTAATTTTACGTTCTTGATGGAGTTTTGAGGGTCAAGGTATACTTATGTTCATAACTTTGAAATACATGCAAAAGACTAGAAAGACAAATAAATGGAAACAGACCTGAGCTAGTGAAAATGACGTCAGTGCTAACTCTTGTTCGGACCTCGGTGGGTGTGTGTGTGTGTGTGTGTGTATGGAGTCAGTTCATGCCTTTAGATTGAACAATGTTTTAACGATTTTCCTTAATTAAATATTAAACAAAAATGATTTCCTATTCACTGAAGACCTTTTATAATTTATTGATTAGTGTCTATGTATTTTTGGTGTATTATTTCTAATCTGGAAGACAATAATTTATAATAAATTAACTTTCTCTTATAAATTAGAGATTTGCACAAATAGCTTTACCAAGCCTTAGCATTAGGTCTGTGCATTTTCAGGCTATCCCTGTGTTAACTTATGAACATTCATGTGTCTCTTGAGCACTTGAAACATGGCTAGCATGACTAAAGAACTGAGTTTATAATTTTATTATTTATTTACTCATTTATTTGTTCTTTTGAGACAGAGATTCTTTGTGTAGAAACTTCCTGTATAGACCAAGCTAGCCTTGAACTCAGGTCCACATGCCTCTACCCCCAGCGTGCTGGGATTAAAGGCGTGAGTTACCATACCTGGGTATAATTTAATTTAAGTTTTAACTGAAAACCTGATACTCAGCTCACTTACTGCAGAACCCAAGGGGAGTGCTGGAAAGTGTGTGTGTGTGTGTGTGTGTGTGTGTGTGTCTAAGTTAATCTACCCTCCCTTTAAATTAAGCATAAAATTTCTGCTGAGAATGGCACTGCACTGTAAGTGTAACACAGACACATTTGGAATAAGGTAGAGTAAAGTGTACTAATAATTCTTATATTGATAAAATGTTTAAGATTTTGGATATATTGGGGTAAATATTAAAAGGTTTTTATTAGGGCTGGAGAGATGGTTGAGTGATTAAGAGCACTTGATTCTCAACACCCACATCTGGTGACTCACAACTGCCTTTACTCCAGCTCCAGGGAATCGATTCCCCTCTTCTGGCATGTACTAGTAAACACACACACACACACACACACATTTTTTAAAAATTAGTTTTACCCCTGTTTACTTTTAAGATATTTTAACATCGTCTATGTTACTTACATTATACTTCTGCTGGACAGAGTCAGTCAGTACCCTTCCCAGTGTCCTCTGAGTGAATGGCTGGGGGGGGGGGGAGGGGTGGGGGGGTGGCAGTGTATTGAATTAATGGCAAACATCTAGTAGCACTTACCATATACCAGGAACTGCTCTTGTGACTCAGCACTTACTAATTCATGTAATCCTTACCACAATCCCGTACATGGGTACACAGGAGAGAATCTGAGCCACAGAGGTACATGCACAGGTATTTAGGAGCAGCCATGTCAAAGTAAAGGAATTTCTGCAACTATACATTCTCGAATTTTAAAATTGGTCTTTTTGGAACTGTCTTTAAACAGCTTCCTTTAGAGCTTCAGTTTCTAGCATTGTGACTCCCAAGAATGTGCCGAGGAGCCTGGACCAGGTTTCCTGTACAGTGTCACAGTCCGAATTGTGTATCCCTTCTGAGAACTTCAGTGCTTTACGAAACAGTGCCGATGCAACGAGATAACTCACCAACAAGGGTGCAGTTGTGGTAGAGCAAAGGGCTTGTTAGAGGGGCTGCTCATGGAAACCCGTCCATTTTATTCAGAAGAACAGGAATACCTGCTCCAAAAGCCCACCCCTCCCAGCAGACGGGCGCAGAGCAATGGAATTACCGTCACAGTAGAGATTAGACAGGCTGGAGGCCACCAGAAATAGTTTCCTTGCTCTTTTCCAAAAGCCACAGTAGGAAGGAAGATGACCAGTGCACAGTCAAAGGCTGCAAATATCCTGTGTGAGAGCTTTGTTTTGAAGAAAATACAAATTCAGAAACTACAACAGGGAAACACAAGTTAGCCCTCAAACGTTACCTGAGCCTCTTGGATGGGAAGGCAGTACTGACTACTGCACCAGCGGCCAAAGCTTTCTCCTTCCGCCCCCCACCCCCACCCCCCGCCCCTCCACTGGATATTTTATTTACATTTCAGATGTTATCTCCTTACCCCATCCCCTCCCCCCGGACCAGGAACCCCCTAACCCATCCCTACTTCTCCTGCTTCTATAAGGATGTGCCCCTACCCACCCACCCCTACTCCCACCTCCCCACCCTCGAATTTCCCAACACTTGTCTTCCAGCCTTCATGGGACCAAGGATCTCCTCTCCCACCTATGCCCAACAAGGCCATCCTCCCCTACATAGACAGCTGGAGCCATAGGTCCCTCCCTAAGTGCTCCCAGGCTGGTGGTTTAGACCCTGGGAGCTCTGGTTGGTTGATATTGTTGCTCTCCTCATGGGGCCACAAACCCTTTCAGCTCCTTCAGCTACTTCTCTCTAACCCCTCCATTGGGAACCCCTTGATCAGTTCAATGGTTAGCTGTGAGCATCCGCCTCTGAGTATGTCAGACTCTGGCAGATCTCTAAAAAGACAGCTATATCAGGCTCCTGTCAGCATGTACTCCCTGACATCCACATCAGTGTCTAATTTTGGTGACTACACATGGGATGGATACCCAGGTGGAATGGTCTCCAGATGGCCACTCCTTCAGTTTCTGTCCCACACTTTGTCTCCATATTTGCTCCCTTGAGTATTTTGTTATTCCTTCTAAGAAGGACCGAAGCATCCCCACTTGGTCTTCCTTCTTCATGAGCTTCATGTGGTCTGTGAGTTGAATCTTGGATATTTCAAGCTTCTGGGCTAATATCCAATTATCAGTGAATAAATACCATGTGTGCTCTTTTGTGATTGAGTTACCTCATTCAGGATGATATTTTCTAGTTCCATCCATTTACCTAAGAATTTCTTGAATTCATTATTTTTAATAGCTGAGTAATATTCCATTGTGTAAATGTACTACATTTTCTGTATCCATTCCTCTGTTGAAGGACATCTGGGTTCTTTCCAGCTTCTGGCTATTATAAATAAGGCTGCTATGAACATAGTGAAGCATGTGTCCTTGTTATATGTTGGAGCATCTTCTGAGTATATGTCCAGGAGTGGCATAACTAGGTAATGCTATGTCCAATTTTCTGAGGAACTGCCAGACTGATTTCCAGAGTGGTTGTACCATCTTGGAAGCCCACCAACAATGGAGGAGTGTTCCTCTTTCTCCACATCCTCACCAGCATCTACTGTCACCTGAGTATTTAATCTTAGCCATTCTGACTGGCTTGAGGTGGAATCTCAGGGTTGTTTTGATTGGGATTTCCCTGATGACTAAGGATGCTGAACATTTCTTTAGGTGCTTCTCGGCCATTCGAGTTTCCTCAATTGAGAATTCTTTGTTTAGCTTTGTACCCTATTTTTTAATAGGGTTATTTGGTTGTCTGGAGTCTAATTTTTTGAGTTCTTTGTATATATTGGATATTAGCCCTCTATCGGATGTGGGATTGTTAAAGATCTTTTTCTGATCTGTTGGTTGCCATTTTGTCCTATTGACAGTGCCCTTTGCATTACAGAAGCTTTGCAATTTTATGAGGTCCCATTTGTCAATTCTTGATCTTAGAGTATAAGACATTGGTGTTCTGTTCAGGAACTTTTTCCGTGCCCAAGTATTCAAGGTTCTTCCCAACCTTCTCTTCTATTAGTTTTAGTGTATCTGGTTTTATGTGAAGATCCTTTATCCACTTGGACTTGAGCTTTGTATAAGGAGATAAGAATGGATTTGCATTCTTCTACATGTTGTCCTCCAGTTGAACCAACACCATTTGTTGAAAATGCTGCCCTTTTTCCACTGGATGGTTTTAGCTCCTTTGTCAAAGATCAAGTGACCATTGGTGTCTGGGTTCATTTCTGGGTCTTCAATTCTATTCTATTGATCTTCCTGCCTGTCTCTGTACCAATACCATGTAGTTTTTATCACTATTGCTCTGTAGTACAGCTTGAGGTCAGGGATGGTGATTCCTCCAGAAATTCTTTTATTGTTGAGAATAGTTTTTGCTATCCTGTGTTTTTTGTTATTCCAAATGAATTTGAGAATTTCTCTTTCTAACTCTGTGAAGAATTGAGTTGGGATTTTAATGGAGATTGCATTGAATCTGTAGATTGCTTTCAGCAAGATGGCCATTTTTACTATATTAATCCTGCCAATCCATGAGCATGGGAGATCTTTTCATCTTCTGAGATCTTCTTTGATTTCTTCAGAGACTTGAAGTTCTTGTCATACAGATCTTTCACTTGCTTGGTTAAATTCACTCCAATATATTTTATATTATTTGTGGCTATTGTGAAGGGTGTCATTTCCCTAATTTCTTTCTCAGCCTGTTTATCTTTCAAGTAGAGGAAGGCTACTAATTTATTTGAGTTGATTTTATAACCAGCCACTTTGCTGAAGTTGTTTATCAGGTTTATGAGTTCTCTGGTGGAAGTTTTGGGGTCACTTAAGTATACTATATATAAGTATATATATCATCTGCAAATACTGATATTTTGACTTCTTTTTGTTGTCTAATTGCTCTAACTAGGACTTCAAGTACTATATTGAATAGGTAGGGAGAGAGTGTCTAGTCCCTGATTTTAGTGGGATTGGTTCAAGTTTCTCTTCATTTAGTTTGATGTTGACTACTGGCTTGCTGTATATTGCTTTTACTGTGTTTAGGTATGGGCCTTGAATTCCTGATCTTTCCAAGACTCTTACCATGAAGGAATGTTAAATTTTGTCAAATGCTTTCTCAGTATCTAGTGAGATGATCATGTGGTTTTTTTCTTTGAGTTTGTTTATATAGTGGATTACATTGATGGATTTCTGAATATTGAACCATCCCTGCATTCCTGGGATAAAGCTTACTTGATCATGATGGATGATTGTTTTGATATGTTCTTGGATTCGGTTTGCAAGAATTTTATTGAGTGTTTTTGCATCGATATTCATAAGGGAGATTGGTCTGAAGTTCTCTTTGTTGGGTCTTTGTGAGGTTTAGGTATGAGTGTGATTGTGGTTTCATAGAACGAATTGGGTAGTTTTCCTTCTGTTTCTATTTTGTGGAATAGTTTGAAGAGAATTGGTATTTGATCTTCCTTGAAGGTCTGATAGAATTCTGTACTAAAACCATCTGGTCCTGGGCTTTTTTTGGTGGAGAGACTTTTAATGACTGCTGCTATTTCTTTAGAGGCTATGGGACTGTTTAGATGGTTTATGTGCTCCTGATTTAACTTTGGTACCTGGTAACTTTCTAGAAAATTGTCCATTTCATCCAGATTTTCCAGTTTTGTGAGTATAAGCTTTTGTAGTAGGATCTGATGATTTTTGAATTTCCTCAGTCTCTGTGCCCTCTGGTTAGTTTGGCTAAGGGTCTATCTTGTTGATTTTCTCAAAGAACCAGCTCCTGGTTTTGTTGATACTTTGTATAGTTTTTGTTTGTTTGTTTGCTTGTTTGTTTGTTTCAACTTGGTTGATTTCAGCCCTGAGTTTGATTATTTCCTACCATCTACTCCTCTTGGGTGTATTTGCTTCTTTTTGTTCTAGAGCTTTTAGGTGTGTTGTCAAGTTGCTAGTGTATGCTCTCTCCAGTTTCTTTTTGTAGACACTTAGAGCTATGAGTTTTTCCCTTAGCACTGCTTTCATTGTGTCCCACAAGTTTTGATATGACAAGCCTCCATTTTCTTTAAATTTTAAAAAGTCTTTCTTTATTTCTTCCTTGACCAAGTCATCATTGAGTAGAGCGTTGTTCAGTTGTTCAGTTTCCAGTTGTATGTGGTCTTTCTGTTGTTTTTGTTATTATTTAAGACCAGCCTTAAATCATCATCATCATCATCATCATCATCATCATCATCATCATCATCATCATTATCATCCATGGTGATCTGATAGGATGCAAAGAATTATTTCAATCTTTTTGTATCTGTTGAGGCCTGTTTTGTAACCAATTATATGATCTATTTTAAAGAAGGTACCAGGAGTTGCTGAGAAAAAGGTATATGCTTTTGTTTTAGGGTGAAATGTTCTATAGATACCCATTAAATTCATTTGGTTCATAACTTCCATTAATTCCACTGTGTCTCTGTTTAGTTTCTGATTCCTTGATCTCTGTCCATTGTTGAGGGTAAGGTGCTGAAATTCTGAACTATTAGTGTGTGAGGTGCAGTGTGCTTTGAATTTTAGTAAAGTTTCTTTTATGAATGTAGGTGCCCTTGCATTTGGGGCATAGATGTTCAGAATTGAGAATTCATCTTGGTAGATTTTTCCTTTGAGGAGTAAGAAGTGTCCTCCATTATCTTTTTTGATAACTTTTGGTTGAAAGTCAATTTTATTCGAAATTAGAATGGCTACTCCAGCTTGTTTCTTGGGACCATTTGCTTGGAAAATTGTTTTTCAGCCCTTTACTTTGAGGAAGTGTCTGTCTTTGCCACTGAGGTGCGTTTCCTGTATGCTGCAAAATTCTGGATCCTGTTTATGTATTCAGTCTGTTAGTCTACGTCTTTTTATTGGGGAATTGAGTCCATTGATGTTAAGAGATATTAAGGAAAAGTGATTGTTTCTTCCTGTTATTTTAGTTATTAGGAGATATAATTATGTTTATGTAGCTATCTTCTTATGGGTTTGTTGGAAGATTACTTTCTTGCTTTTTCTGTGTTGTAGTTTCTCTTCTTGTGTTGGAGTTTTCCATCTATTATCCTTTGTAGGGCTGGATTTGTGGGAAGATAGTGTGTATATTTGGTTTTGTCATGGAATATGTTATTTTCTCCATCTATAGTGAGTTTGAGTTTTGCTGGGTATAGTAGTCTGGGCTGGCATTTGTGTTCTCTTAGGGTCTGTATATCATTCCAGGATCTTCTGGCTTGTATAGTCTCTGGTGAGAAGTCTGGTGTAATTCTTATAGGTATGCCTTTATATGTTACTTTACCTTTTTCCCTTACTGCTTTTAGTATTTTGTTTTGTTTTGTTTTGTGCATTTGATGCTTTGATTATTATGTGACGGGAGGAATTTCTTTTCTGGTCTAGTCTATTTGGAGTTCTGTAGGCTTCTTGTATATTCATGGACATCTCTTTCTTTAGGTTAGGAAAGTTTTCCTCTATAATTTTGTTAAAGATATTTACTGGCCCTTTAAGTTGGGAATCTTCACTCTCATTTATACCTATTATCCTTAGGTTTAGTCTTCTCTTTGTGTCCTGGATTTCCTGGATGTTTTGTGTTAGGAGCTTTTTTCATTTTGCATTTTCTTTGACAGTTGTGTCCATATTTTCCATGGTATCTTCTGCTTATTAGATTTTCTCTTCCATCTCTTGTATTCTGTTGGTAATACTTGCATCTATGACTCCTGATTTCTTTCCTAGGTTTTCTATCTTCAGGGTAGTCTCCCTTTGAGATTTCTTTATTGTTTCTGCTTCCATTTTTAGATCCTGTATTGTTTTGTTTAATTCCTTCACCTGTTTGATTGTTTTCTTGCAGTTCTTTAAGGGATTTTGTGTGTGTGTGTGTGTGTGTGTGTGTGTGTGTGTGTGCGTTTTCTTTAAGGGCTTCTACCTGTTTACGTGTGCTTTCCTGTATTTCTTTAAGGGAGTTGTTTATGTCCTTCTTAAAGTCCTCTATCATCCTCATGAGAAATGATTTTAAATCTGAATCCTGCTTTTCAGGTGTGATGGGGTGTCCAGGACTTGCTATGGTAGGAGAACTGGGTTCTGATGATGCCAGATAACTTTGGTTTTTGTTGCTTATATTCTTGTGCTTGCCTTTTGCCATCTGGTTAATTGTAGTGCTACCTGCACTCACTGTTTCTGACTGGAGCCTGTCTTTCCAGTTATCTTGCTTGTGTCTGAACTCCTCATAGTCCAGATGTCTCTGTGATCCTCTGATTCAGTTATCCTGAGCTCCTGGGTGGAAGAGCTCCTGGGACTCTGTTCCGCGTGCCTCCCGTTACCCCTTTCGCCCGTGGAAGAGAGACACGAGAGGCAGAATTCGGGTGGTTACCACAGCGAGGCTTTAATCTTGTATAAGCAGAAGTGAAGACCTCGGAAGGGCCAAAGACAGGAAGAGGCACAGCTTAAATACACCCTAGAGTGATGTGTTCACTTCTGATTGGCTGTTCACTCATCACCCAATATTATGCCTCGGGATTGGCCAGTGACTTTGGCGGGCTTTTTTGCCTTTGCACCTGCGCAGTTAATTGTTTACTAGTGGGAGGACAAGATGCCCGCGCCATCTTGGAATGTCGAATGTTGACACGCTCACTGCGGCTCCCAACAGGACTCAGGCTTCCTCTGGGATCCTGAAATTCTGCTGCCCCAAGTGCAGTGGTTCCACCACTGCTCAGCTGCTCTAGGAAGGTTCAGGATAAGGTGTCTTCATGGAGAAGACCAGCCAGGTGTCTGCCCCAGCCAAAAGCAGCTTTCTCCTTTTATAAGAACAGTTTAAAAACGGAGGTCAGTGCTCGCTCTTGCTAGTTATACTCCACACCTGGTCCAGAAGTTCTGCCTCTGCATATTTCGTGTGACGAACACAGGCAGATCCTTTGGTGAACAGGCAACTCTATAAAAGCCAGGCTTAACTATAAAGGTACAAGGTGACAAGGTGGAAACACCTGCACAGGCAGCCGGTCAAGGACAACAAACCTTACTTCTGCACTTTCCTGAAAGCCAGAGCTGTCGAGTATAAATAGCTAAATATAGAATCACAAAAGGGAAGTGTCCAGGTGGGTTTATTATCAGTGCCAGAGGGTAGGGAGCAGCTTGAACTTGGTTGGGTATAGACTTGTGCTCCTCATGGCACAGTCAGGGCCAGCAGCAGCAGCAGCAGCAGCAGCAGCAGCAGCAGCATCTGAGTCTTTGACAGGCAAACTCTCATCTAGTCTTACATCCCCTGCCCCACGCATGACAGCCAAACTAGATAATCAGCCTGGCACCCCTCAATGGAAAAACTGCTAAAGAAAACAAGGAACATGCATACAACACAGCAGTGTTCAGCCTGAAAAGCAAGAGAATCTTTTTCGTCTTTTGGGACAACTTGGCTGAAGCTATATGGCATTCTCTTAAATAAAACAAGCCAGGCACAGCCAGATGGCTATCCTGTGAGTTCACAGCTTTGTGGAATCTAAGCAAACTGATTAGGAGTGGGAGACAGTAGAATGTGGACGTCAGGGAAGCACAAGGGCTGGGTTCATGCAGTTCAGCAGATGCATGTCTCAGGTCAAGCCTTCCCATATAACCAGCCCACCAGAGTTTAGAACATTGTGAATATTCCAATACTGCTAATAGATTATAAACGATGTCAACAACAAATCAGTAAGTGGACCTGTTCATTCCTTTGACTTAATCGTTTCACAGTACATCTGAACAAAATGCTGTGTACTATAAATATATACAGTTTTGTCAATTAAAAACAAAAATACCTGCATTTTAACAAGAACACAGGCCTTCTGCTTTCTAGACTGGGTATAGACTTGTGCTCCTCATGGCACAGTCAGGGCCAGACAAAGAATGAGACAACCTTTCCTTTTTTTCCCCCCCTCACTTTTCCATTTTTTTCCTCTGGTGCAACCTTTATTAAAGCTTCTGATTCCACAAGGCAAAGCCAGTCATTTGCTTGATTGCCAGCCTGTCATAGCTGAGTCCATCTGAAACATGTCTTCTGAACTCAGTAACCTTTCTTATCAGAGGCTGATAAGTGTGGTCGCCACACCCAGTTCACAGACCGCCTTTTGTGAAGCCCTGACCTCAAAGGTATCTTTCCAGTGCCCTGGACTTCTGACCTACAATGCCCCTTGAGGTGGCCTGAGTTCCCAGCAGCCTCACTCATGGGAATGAGAGTTAACAGGAAGTCATGTCTACATCCAGATTGGTCAGAAAGTTACTGCACACTTATTACACTGCTCCCTCCAGCTGAACTGCATCATGCAAGGTGAACTTTTTTTTTCTATCAAGCTAGTGAATTCCATTGATTTACTTGCCATGTATTTCGGCCTAGTTCCCACTAGTGTGCTGGTATGATGGATTTTAAACCAAGTTTGTTTTCACATCTCCCGAGTTTATAATTTGGGCTTCTAATTTTCGATAAAAGGTTAGGCTGCCGACTTTGGCTGGTCAGAGCACATTTGGAGTCCATCAAATTTTAGTTTATGAATAAACACAAGGAGACTGTCTCTCTCTTGGACATAAATTGTAAAGTTGTTTTTTGTCACAGGAGACAGAGATGTTGTAAAAACTTTTGCTTTAATCTCTTCCCCCGTTTGGCTGTCCTTGTTCCAGAGTCGGGTCTTTTAAAATCTTGTTAAATACATTACAGCTTGTTACAGCCTCTGTTTATATTAGGGACTCACTAAGAGGAGGTGTCAATGATGTAAACATTACATGAAAGTAAGGGTTGCAGAGATGAGAGCAGTGCTTAATGGAGCAGCCTCCATAGTGGGAAGGGCTCTGACACTGACCAGAGCTGGTCTCACAGGGAGCGGCTCCCTTGCCACACCGCCTTTTAGCAGCCTTTAAAAACTATCTACACTTGTTTACACAAAAGTGTTTCAAGCCCTTTTCTGCTATAAATTGTGTATGGCTTGGCCTGTGCATTAGGACTCATACTAAATGTCTTTATCTGGAAAGATAAAAGAAATATTTACGATTCCTCTGAAATGTATTTGCTTTTCCCATGGCTTTGGCTAATAATGCGATCAACTAAAAGGAGCCGCCTAAGAACTGCTGTTTATCTTGCAAACAGTAGCCCAAGGCCTCTGATGTCTTCTAATGCTAAAGTCTAATGAATAATTAGGGCTCTCTCCACCCACCCACACATACTTTTAAAAAAATATATACCTGTTCTCTAAGAAGAGAAGTTTGCCTGGTTCTTAAGGAGGAGCCATGATGAATTGTTTTGGTTTCCCAGATTGGTTTCTTAAGTTCATCTATGATTAAAGTATGCCCTAAAGGAAATACAAATTAAAAACATGATGTAATCCTATTTTCTACCACCAGACTTGGATGTATAAATTCCAAGGGCATCAAGTGTTGGTGAGAATGTGATACAAAGAGAAGTTTCCTATCAGCTTCTGATGATGGGATTTGGTGCCAAAACTTTGTAAAGACAATTTTATCTTATGAAGTGAAATTCATTAATACTATACAACTGGGCATTTCCCCTCTTAGCTAAGTATATTAGAGCATTATTATATAGGTATACTAGAATTGAGACAGGAATCTTTTCATTAATGTAATTTCTAATAGCAAAATGCTCAAACAGAAACTTCAAATGACTATTGTGTGGTATTTGATTCATATAATGGAATACAATACTGTAGCAAAAATGATTTGAATGCAGCTACCCAAGTCAGCCTGCATGACTCTGAAGACAAAAGATTAGATTAAAAAGAAAGTTCCATGGGACTGCAGACATAATATAGGGGTTGATACCATTCACTGCTTTTCTAGAGGCCCTGAGTTTGAGTCCGAGTACCCATGTTTGGCAGTGCAATTGCCTGTAACTCCAGCTTAACAGCAATCTAACACCCTCTTCTGGACTCTATAGACACCTGCAATCATACATGAATATGTGTATAGCATGCACAAATGCAGATACACATATACACATAAATTTTAAAAAATGTTTAAAAAGCAAGTTCCAGAAAAATATACACAAGAAATTTTTACTTGAATAATATTAAACAAGTAAACAATGAGCTAAACTAAGAAAGATATGGCTATATGATAAAAATGATTAAGTAACATGAAGGGATTATTATTAACTCAAAAATGAGATAGTGGTTACATCTGGGGTAAGAGAGCATCAGTGATGGAGAATCACACAGTGGAGCTGAAGAAACCATGTCCATTTGTTAACAGTGATTTAATCATTGTTTTGAATTATATATTTGTATGTGTAAGTGTGTGTGCATGCACACACGCTTGTATAAGTGCCCATAGAGGAGAGAGATATAACATGTTCTGAGAGCTGAGGTCATAAGTGTTTGTAAGATGCCTGATGTGGATGCTGGGAGCCAAACTCTGATCCTTTGCAGGAGCAGTATGAACTCTTAACCACTATGCTGGCTAATTTTATGTCAACTGACACACGCTGCAATCATCTAAGGGGAGAGAATTCCAATTGAGAAAATACCTATACAAGAGAAGACTCTAGGTAAGCCTGTAGAACATTTTTAGGTAATTAGTGATTGATCAGAGAGGGCACAGCCCATTGTGGATCAGGTAGATGGTTCTATAAGAAAGCAGGGTGAGCAAGCCATGGGGAGCAAGCCAGTAAGCAGCACCCCTTTATGGCCTCTGCATCTGCTCCTGCCTCCAGGCTGTACCCTGTTTGAGTTCCTGAAGGGAAGTGTAAGTCAAAGAAACCCTTCCCCTCACCCCCAATTTGCTTTGATAATGCTGTTTCATCACTATAATAGTTACCCAAACTAAGACCATCATTGAGCCTTCCTCCTATCTCTGCCTCTCCCCTCTTGAGGCAGGGTTTTACTATATTGCCTTGGTTGACCTGGAGCTTGCTACATAGACAGGCTGACCAAAACTCTGTTTTCTGAATGTTGGGTTTAAAGGCATACACCATCATGTCAGCACTATGCAAATTTCTGAAATCCTGTGACAGTTTAAAAAAAATGCAGAAATATGTTATATAACATGCAAACATGAAGTTCCTCATAACATAATGCCAATACACAGAAAAAAACTATTGGCTTGAGAAGCAGTCACATGGAACCAGTATTTATTTGGCTGCAGCAGGTTATTCTTCAAATTCCCAGTAGCTTTATAAAGGAATCAAAATGTATTTTGCTCCCATGCTACATGCTTTTGGCTACAGTGGTCACCCCAGGACCTGGACAGTCAGAGATGCCAGAGAAAAGCACTGCTGTGACTTCTACTGTACCTCTAGGTCATCACAGGGGATGACCTAGGAAAAGGAAAAATTGGGGGAAAGAGGAAGTGTGAAGAGTCAGTCAGGTTGAGAAATACTGAGGTTATTACTGTGTCTTTTTTTTTTTTTTTTTAAGAGTTTCAGAAGAGCATAGGCTAGGCCTTTTGGCTGTCACAGCTCTGATATTATAAAATAAAATAAAATAAAATAAAATAAAATAAAATAAAATAAAATACTGCATTGAAAGGCTTCCTTCTTGATGGTCTTGGGAAGGAACCCCTCCTGGAGATAGAATACTTTTGTTTCAAAGAGAAGCTAATACACACCAACTAAACTCTTCTAATCAGGGTAAGTGTTCTTGGGCTCTCTCTCTTATCTGTGGTGAGGAAAGGCTCACCACTCCCCTTCCCAGAACTGATGAAAGGCATGTCACAGTGGTGTAAGAGGTGGGCTGGCAGACACAACAGCAGCAGTCCAACATAGCAACTAGACACTGCAGTTACTGGCCAAGAGTTCCCCATTCCTCCATGGGTATTAGATGGGGCCGATGGGAGGTATATCTGAACCCACAGAGTAAAACGGGATGGGAACATATACATCAGCATTGTGGCCTGAGAGGTACAGTCTAGCTCTTCGATCTCTGGTCCCATTGTTTTTTGGTTAAGGACACAATGAGGGACCATATCTCCTATATTCCTCTTCCTTCATGTTAAGACCTTGTGCTCTAGATAATGAGACAAAGTAGACATACTATAATATCCGTATTCCCCACATAAAGCAACAATGCACTATTATACAGTCCTCACATCCTTTGTCTTTTGGCCAACCGTGGAGCAACTACCCTGAGGCAACAGCATATGCAAGAAGTCTGAGTATCTAATGACTATATTGAAGGTTGGCCACAGAAATCCAGTGGATGATGGCATAGGCAGGAAATAAGCTTGGGTTTTGTGGAGCTTCAACAATCTAGAAGTTGTTAATTTTATCAACTAGTGTTAGGTAACTGTAAATCATGTGAAGAATCGCAGCCCTTCAAAGCTACAGCTGGCAAGGTCCTGCGCTGAGCTGAATTTAGATAGTTCTTTGGGACAAGTCTTCCTGGTGCATAAGAATGTCGTGTCATCTTTTCTAGAAAGCCTTAAAGCGGGTAGGCAAGCCAGACTTCACCCACATGGTGAGTGATCATCCAGATTTGGTATTATAATTTGAAAACACATACACGCCTCATTGATTTAAAAAAATTTCATCTCATGTAAGAATTTTCTGGTAGTCTGTAATTTTCAAAATTGGCTTACCTTTGCAAGTGATATTCTAAAGAGCCGAGTATTTTTAGCAAAAAGTGTGATATGACTTCAGAGTTGGTGTACTAATTCTGTAAATGTCTGTCCAGGCTCTTTTTTTTTTTTTTCTTTCCTTTAGGGAAAACTAGAAATGATAAGCTCATAAGGTGAAAGGATCCAGATATGATTTTATGTGGGGAATAGTGAGGGAGGCATGCACAAAGGAAAAAGGACTAGAGTCCCAAGTAGTCAGATTAAAAATGGCTTCTAATTTTTATCTATGCACATCTTACGTTAAAGAAGGGGAGTTACACATGCCGAGGAACTAGAAAGGCTTCCATGAGAAAGAAAAGTGAAGATGTTAAGGGCAATGGGGACATGTGTGATAGAAGACGCACAATATAAAAGTGAAAGGGTGAATAAGGAGCTGGGTGGATTTAGTTGGGCATGGGAGGTGGGGAAGAGGAAGAGCGAGAGCAGGGGTAGATGAAGGATCAGCAGAACCCAAACACATCTGAAAATGTCACAAAGAAATCTGCCACTGTACATGTCAAAGTTGTATAAAAATTGTGGAAAGTTAGAAGTGGGATAGATCTTCATGTTAGTGCTTTGTGTGTTTAAAATGACTTCCTAGTACAATATAAAAGCATATTTAATTACGTATGTGTGTGAGAAGTCACTGCATGTCCAAGAACTTCAGATATGAATAGCGACAAAACTGCCCCACTGAAAGAGACTTGATTAGTTATTGAGAGTGGCTAGGCTCATGGTCCAGACAGTGGGAAGGCAGAAAGCAGCAGAGCAATGACAAAGTTTCACTGACACTGTCAGGAAGTTGGGCATGTCTCTGACTCTTATATTTTTTTGCCCGGAAAGGTCTCACTGAAACAGAGACTGGAAATGTGATGTTTAAAACTTTTCAAGTGAACTGGATGATGACGACACAGGCCTTTAATCTCAGCTCTTGAGACAGAGGAAGGTGGATCTCTGAGTTAGATGCCAGCCTGGTCTACTGAGTAAGTTCTAGCACAGCCAGGGTTACACAGAGAAACCCTGTCTCAAATAAACAAGCAAACAAACAGACAAACAAAAAATGTTTCAAGTGGCTTTCATTAATTGGATGAAGAGGAGCAAATATAATAATTTGATGTTCCCTCCACAATCATTCTCTTGAAAGATAGCTTAGATAGGGAAATGGTTGCTCTTTTCCCTCTGGGACCATATGCTGGAACTGTGATAACCCCTTCCCAGTGGTGGAGTTGAGAAAGTCTGTAAGTATCTTAGGCCCTCCCCAGACTGGAAGCTCCTGGCAGTCTTTAATTGCCTCTGTGATTTCAGACTTTTGTTATCTATACTAACTTACATTCTAAGTAACACAGTGGGCGTGGTATGCATGTGGATGTACGTGAACTGGGAATGTATAGCTGTTTTGCCCATGCTCAGTCTTATGTTATTACTCACTGGGGAACAGCTAGCCTTTCTGTCGCCTTACTCAGCAGCTACACAGACCGGCAGGAAACTAGTCTTCTCTCCACCCAACTGTGACTTCATTCTATTAGCCTGAAATTTAAATGCAGAGTGAGTTAATATAGCAAACTGTACCCCAGTGGCCTCCAATTCGTTCTCTTTTCACTTAGAGGGTCAGGCCCCATATACTTATGTCTCATACTAGCAGTACAAATTGTACAAGACTCTAAAGATATCAAGCCAATCAGAAGTAATAAGACAATAAAGGGCAGTCGTTCCTCATTGTAGGAAACCTCGGTGTGTGAAAATACAGACACATTTAGAACGAGCATGCCTCCGTAAAAGTAAGGTCCCTTTTCAGAATCATTTAGTTTATGCCTCATAATTTGCTGAAACTCATTTCTTAAATGGCGCCATTTCCTTACACATTGATAGCACTATGTCCAAATTCTTTTTACTTCAAATTTTCACAAAATCCATCTGTTACATAAAGTGGGCTATGTGGGCTCAAGTGCCTCCTGGGTCCAAATGAAATAGATGGAATTTTACAGTGTAACTGTATTGACATAAATAGTTAGGATAAGGGCTGAGGATATGACTTAGTGGCAGGGAGGCTTGCCTAACAGGCATGCAGCCCAGAGTTCAAATCCCTAGCACCACAAAAGAAAAAGCAAAACAAGCAAAAGGAGGTAATCGATATAAATATCCTGAGAAAATAACACAGAAATGTTTTCCGAGGCAAAAGTAAAGGGAATGAGGTGGCTTTCCAGTTCACACAGGGTCACACCATCTGTACTCCTTCCTCGTCACATGTTAGCTTAGTTCACACACATCCTTTTCTGCCGATATTCTGGAGTCCATGTCTTTTGTACTTTATAGCTTTATGTCTTGTGTATTTCTAATGTCATTTTAAAAAGATGTAACTCTAGGCGATTTGGCTTCTTACAGCATTGCTGTAATGCCACAGAAGGTTGGACTAAGTAATTGTGATCCCTTAAGGCAAGACCTCCAGTTACTGAAGTAGGTCAGACATCCGGTAACTTCTCATGCAATGGAGGGTAGAGGAAGAGGCTCTAGTGGGAGGCCAGGTTTTCACATGAGCTACATTTGCATCCTGTGTCCTTAGGAGGTGCACTGTCATGAAAAGCTGGAGAGCTAGCTTCCTGTGTTAGAAGGCAACATCTTTCTTTTCTCATGCATCTATGGAGAAATCTACTTTCACAGTCTGTATCCTGTCCCCATGCTGCTTGCTGTAGCTACATGGAAGAAGAGGTCCTGGTAAATGTCTGAATCCACACCAGGTTCCAAAACCAAAGCTGGAGATGTGCTTAGTACCATCCCCAGAATGTTAAGTCCTAGTTCAGGCTCTTGAACTCTCCATTCCCAGGAGAAACGGGGATGACAAGTCTTTTGCTTTGACTCTAAAGATGAATCTATGGAAAAAATCAATCAGACAAATGACATCACTGATACAGATGACGCATACAAATGCCGTTTATATCCACAGGCTGCAGGATGCTCCCTTCCCAAGGTTCCTCATACATTGTGTCCTCATCTATCAGTTTACTATGTGACCAGATCAGTGAGCTTGAACCTACCTACAGCTTCTTGGGTCTCCAAGTATCCAGCAGGGTAACAGCTTCAGAGGTTTTACTTGCTTTTCTTTGGGGGCAGCCAAAGTTGCTTCCACTTGGGAGGAAAACAGCCCTTCTCATTCAGTCTTGAAGCTTTACCTCGCTCACTTTCTTCCAGTCACTGTGCTGCTGGTTCTGTCTCTCCTCTATCTGTTCCCACGTTGGATAAAGTGCCTATGCACACAGACAGACAGACAGACAGACAGACAGACACACACACACACACACACACACACCGAGAGAGAGAGAGAGAGAGAGAGAGAGAGAGAGAGAGAGAGAGAGAGAAGAAACAATTCTAATCTCTGCTCCAAAAACAGCTAGCAGAACCTCATCTAAGTGTCTGAGTGACAGATCTCTTTGCAGGTGAGCTCTGGCGACCACTTTCTGTTCTGTCTTCCACTCTCATTTGACCATAGATTCAAGTGGGGGTGGAACGAAAGGGTGTGATGTACTGGAAAGCAAGAACCTATTACCTACAATGTTAGAGAGTGTGACTGCTTCAACTTTTAACTATATTGAAACTCAATTTCTTCATCTGTGAAATGGATAAACAATCTACCAACTGAGTCAGCAGGAGCCAACAGAAGCCATGAGACTTTAGACCATGTGTTTATAAGGATGGACAAGTGTTCTGTATGTCAGAGTTGCCTGAGAAAGCAGAAAGGGAGACCAGCATAAAAACCTAGACATTTTCTAAGTATGTGTTCTTGTGCTTTAAATACTAGGAAAGCCTTAACTGAGATTAGTATACAGTACAGGCCTGGCAAGGTTGTTCCCTTCTCCTCCCTTGCCACACAAATCTACTACAAGGTCTGATAGTTGTGTTTGTACCTGTGGATCTGCACAGAAGTTCCTAGGAAATCTGGGAAGAGGAACATTCTCTTGTTGCAAGACATGGGTGCAGTTGGGTTCCTGAAGCTTGTTTATTGACTTGTTAGGTGTGCATTCCCCAAAGCAGACAGGGTAATGCTACATTGCAGTCTCAGGTGCTCTGATCCAGAGTAAAGTGACAGACCTAAGATTGGGAAGTGGCTGAAGGTGAAGTGTCTAAATTTCCAACAGCTGCTGGCTTTTTACTGACTGCTTGCCTATAGGAAGAAAAGTGGCCTGGGCAGCCATGGAAAGAATTCCTGATGTGTGTGGTCATTTGAAAAGCCACAAAACTATGCTGTGGTCAAGGCTTCAAGGGCTGGGAGGGTGGGGCTTGGACGGAGGAAGGCTGAGGCTTTTACCAAGCAGGGATTCTTTCTTTAGAACAGCTTTTCAAACAGCATGCTTTGGATTGAGTACAGTCTCTGGGTTGCCACTGAGAGATGGATGGCTGCCCTTTCATATACCCGTTCTGCACTGGCTGGGTGCTCACACTGCATCCAGTGGTGCTTTGAAGCACTCTAAACTCAATGCATTCATTTCCCACAACACCTCCATAAGGCAACCACCATTTATCCTCACTACTCAAAGGAAGAAACTGAGGCAGAGGGAGGTAGTTTTCTTTCTAACCTTCCCTTACTAGCACTTGTTTCAGTTTTGCAGCTGTTGAAGCAGAAAATAGCAATTTCTGCAGATCTTTTGCTAAATGATCTAGCTAGAACTAGTTGTTCACTAAGCAATTAGCATGTTTGTTTTGATGGACTATTGGTGAGTACACCAGGAAGCCACACCTATATTTGACCATTGCATGCCATGTAGCCCATGGCCAGGATGGTACTTAAATGGAGCATGCCCAGGTAGCCAGGTGTTGTTTCTTTTAAAATCAAGAACATCAACATGTACTTTTCTAAAGAATTTTTTAAAGGGGTCCCAGCAGTGTATTCAGTTTGAATACATTTGTGTAACAAACCCTGTGTTTTATTTTGTCCACTGGGATGATTACCTTAAGATAAATAAAAAGAGTTTTAAACGCAATTAAACACCCAATTGCCCCGTTGGCTATCATTAATAATTTTTGCAGGATAGGAGCAGCTTTTATGATGCATTTTAGATCCCTTTGAACCCAGAAGAATCTGCTTCAAATTGAACTGGCAGTATTCAGGGTAAGATGCCTGGAGCTGGAAGCTATGAGAGGCATGATGTAATTACCAAAGCATGTCAGATTCTTTATTGTGATGATAAACTAGACGTCAGATGCCAGCAGATAGCTTAAAATCTGGAGCAAAGGGAGTTAGGGAGGATCTGGAGGAAAGATGAAATTGAGTAAGGCGAGTGGTTCAAAATTCAGTCTGTTAATTCCAAGCATCATCACCTCACTTTTTTCCTGTTTGTTTTAGTAATAACTAGCATAGGCGAGGGCTACAGGGGAACTATGCTGGACCATGCCAAACTCTTACAAGCCAAGGAAATACTCATGTAAGACAACTGGAAAAGTCAGGTGGGAAATGAACAGAGAGTCCTCCTCTAACCTGTTTGTAGCCTGTGATCCTCGTGACAACCCACACTGCATTTTCAGTTTCTTCCTTGGTGCCTTTGGCCTCTTCAGATGGGTTAGTTTCATAAAGGTGGAAATGTTAGTAATTATTCTTAAGCAGCCCGTCCAGGGATTGTGGAACCTTCAGTTCCTTTATACCCCACAGCCTGCATCTCTCAGGCCACTGGGCCCATGAGGCTTCCTAGCATTCTGCTTGCTTCTTCCATGTCAGCTACCTTTAATCTTTTTCCTCTTTGTGCTTCCTGTATTAGAGCACACACCAAAGTATCTTGTAGTTACCTTTATTATTTCTGTTCATGTCTTACCTTGGCCAAAAGCTCCCTGAGGGCAGAATCCATGTTTCGCTCATCATTATTGCCTCCGTATCACCTGGCACAGTGCCCTGTACAAAGTGGATACTTAATAACTTCTTGTTGAATTGAAGTAGCTTCAAAAATCTCCCGACATCCAGGTTGAACTGAGAACTTGAAATGTTTTTGCAAGAGTGCAGATCATGTTTTGGATTAAGAGAGCTCTTCCAGGGAGGGTGAGTATGCATAGCAAGCCACTCTACTTCTGTTCCTTCCTTGAGCAATTGATCTTTGTAGAGTCAATTTCTCATTTCATCCCCACCCCTGTCCGTCCCCACCCCCTAATCCCTCTTGCGTTTCCAGAGATGAACTGAGCTGCCTTGTTCTTCACAGTCTCTCTGCTTTGCATTAGCACAGCTTGATTTGTCAGGGACTAGAGGGTGTTCCAGGCTCCAATAGGGCTTCTAAACTGTAACCCCTCTCCTCTCGGTGAGGTTTCCTCTGGAATGCAGTACTGACTTTCCACCAGATAAAATATTCAGCACCCCCTATCTATAGATCTTGATGTTAATTTCCATCAGCTGAGCTTGGCTTTTTACCACACTAGAATATTCTTGTGGCAAGTCTTAAAATATGTAAATGGAGATAAAGTATGCTGGCCACAGGAAGGGTTTCTTCTCCCCTTCTGAAGACTGAGGGAGGCTCCACTTTTAGAGCTACACAACACCACTCAAGTGGGTGGTGTCAGTGGAGACCAGTGTTCATTAGTTCTTCCAGTCCACCTAGATTCAAGTGTTATCTAAAACACCTTATTCTAGTGCAGGTTGCCCAACCCTTCCCACCTTCATTTTGATAGGGAAAAAAAAAAAGGCAAATAGCAAGCAGTTAGGGTTATTAAAACACAGTATGTCTTTGAGAACTACTAGAGAACATTCCAATAGATGTTGCTATTGTTTATCTCATTGTGTCAAATTGTCTACAACAGGAAGTGGAAGTTGTAAGGGGGTCTGTGAAGAGGATAGTAAAGATTCTCTGCCTTGGCTACTCCAGCACAACGGTTTGCTTCCCCAGTTGTTTTTCTCAGTGTTTGTAAGCCCTTGGTTTGATGGTGTTACCTTTGTTTGTTCTCCTAGTCAGATTATCCAGTCCTTTCTGTTGGGTGTTCTGCCATCTGTCTGCTGCCTCTATCTCTGCTGGTTACTCTTCATTCTTTCGCTTTTGTTTGCTTTAAGCTTAGTAAATCCACTTCTTCGAAGTGGGAAGCATGGCTGTCATTGACCATTCTTCAGCCTTTCTAAAGCAAAGCATTTAGTGCAACAGCATCTTGAGTGACAACACACAAACCTGGCAACTTCTCTCCACTTTTCTGATCTTTAATATTTGCTTTGTGCCTGAAAGGCTTGAGATTCCAGGAACCATGCTTTGGAGCTCTTTCCTCTAGGTACCAAACATGAAGATGAAGGTACTTATCTTGGTATGCTGCATCAGTTAGTTCTCTGAACCCAGTTGAAGCTGAGACTAAAGTAATTCACTCTTCACATACTTCAGTGAGCAAATCTGATTAGACAGTTATGCACCTTTAATCTGTCCCTTCTCAGAAATATTAAACAAGCTACTGGGGCTTCCATCTCCAGAAACCACAGAGAATGAATCTGACCTTCATCAGGAGCCCTAAAAAAAATGCTGATATGTCTACATAGTTCTTGGAGTTCACAATGATGTGAAGGGCAACAGACATGTTGGAAGGGTCTTAGCTCTCTGTATTAAGAGGAACATTCTTCACTCCATGTGCTTCAATATGCAGGATGAGGTGGGAAGGGAGAATACATTTTAATAGACATTTAGAGGCAAGTCTAGGATTCCTCTTGCAGTCAGCAGTCCTCTGTGTTCTATATTGACATATTTCTCCTAAAAGGCTGTACTGACTACCTTTCAAGGTGGAAATGCAAATCACAAGGATTCAATGGGATATAAGAAATCATGTCCATGACTTATGTCTCAGGGGTCAGTGAGATAGCTCTGTTGATCTGGGTGGGGCCTCTCGTATGAATGAGGATAGTATTGAATTAGACTGATATAGATGTACTTGGTCTCGTTTTCTGGCTCTGTTTCCTGTTTTGCCCAAACTGGGAAAGAAGAAACAGTGAGCACAAATATGCTGGGACCCCTGGGGTCTAGGCTTGCAGTGAAGAACACCCTATTTCTATCTGGGGACCTTGTGCTTCTATTTATTAAAATTTGCAACTTTATGCTTTATTTTAATGACTATATAGCTGACCCAAAAGTGAGAGGGCATCTTTATTCACTATGGGAGGCCGTGTAAGTTACACAAGAAAGATTTAGGAATAGAGCAATTAGAACAATCTAGCCCATGGACTACTTGGTGATTTTTTTTTTCTGAGAATTATCACATCTGCATGTTCTCTGTACTTGGATTTCTTACAGTGATCTTGGGTTTTATTTTGAGAGCCAAAACATTGCTGTATAATACATTTTGGAGGAAAGTTAATGGGTAGATCTCCGTATTAAAGTGTCCTCTATTCTCACAATAGTCTTATAATGTATTTGAAACTTTCTACTTTAGTGAAGCATCATTTCTTCATCTTTTGTGTTGTGGATAGCCCTGTAGCCCTGATGTTGCTGGTTTTTTTTTTTCCTAATTCTGCTCCCCCTCCCCGTCCCCGTCTCCCCCCCCCCCGGCCCCCCCAGGGGCTCCAGAGGAGGAGGGAATCACTCGTGGACCATCCCCTAATGAATAAAGGAACCAATCACTGGGTGAGTAGGCAGGACTTCCGGGTAGGAGAGCGGAAGAGAGGAGGCAGGCTAGGGATAGGCGCTTTTGAATGGGGATATGTAGAAGATAAGATGCAGTTACTAGTGTCTCCCGGTTTCAATGTCGAATCCGCCAGGATTTGCCACTAGAGGATTTAGATTAAATATGGCTTAAAAGATTAGGATTCTAGTTGCTGCGCCCCGCGATTGAGTTACCATTGATTCCTAGCTAAGTTTGTGTGGTGTTTTCCTGTACATGGTGTCTTGACTGGGTTTTAGAGAGAAAGGTACAGCAGCAAAGCGTGGATTTGCCAGAAGTGCACCACAAAAGGCCGTGGGAGTTTTGAAACATGGGGCTGAGGTGGTAGCGATCCACCAGAGGGAACTTTTAACGAGCTGGGTGGAGAGAGTTCGGAGATCTGAGTCAGAGTCTCTAGGAGATGAGAAAAGTCTGGCCTTTGTCTTCCAGTGCATGGCCAGACAGCCCACTGGTGTCTTGTTCCTTATAGCATGGGATGGTGCTGTGTGGGTTCAGTTTTTAGTATTTCCTGCAACACTTTTGATTCTTCATGGTTCCAAGGAGTCAAAACAATGTCATCTCTAAAACCACTAGGGTATATTATAAAGGAGATGAGACAGAAGGGATGGGGTCTAGAAGGGACGAGACTAAACGCAAGAAGTACAGAGCCAAACAGTCAGATGGGAGTGAAAGACTGGGGAGGAAAGACACAGGAACAGTAGAAAGAAGGAGGCAAGCAGGATGGAGCTCCAGCATGGTTCTCAGATTGTATAATCATCTCTATCAGTGCTGATGCTCTTAGTTCTTTGGATTACCGGGAGAACAAGAAAGCTCCTGATTCAAACCAGTTTTAGAGGCAGTGAACTACTCTTAGCTGGTTCCTTTAGAAGTTTAGTTATATACTACTGGAACACACAGCTTCCTTCACTAAAAGAAAGAATGGTCAGAAAATTTTAAGTGAAAATTTGTTGCGCAAAATTATTAAACCATTTTTCTCAATTATATATTAATTTCTGGTTAAGATTTCTAGTCATTGGAAATAAAGAATGCAAACAATATGTTTGACTCACATTTCTGAGTTAAACATCTCTCCAAATACTCTAGGACATTTCAGAAAAGTATTCCAGAATATTCTGAAATATTCAGAATTCCAAGCATACTTTCATTAAGGGTGGCACCTCAGTTTTTTATGATATTTAAATGTTTGTTTCAAGGAAATAGTGAGATATGAAAGAAGAAAGGAAGGTATTCTCCTGCTTTGATTGTATTAAGACTGCAGTAGCCAATACTCACTGGTCTAAGGGTGAATTGCTAAGTTCCTCTGAAAATAAATAGAATATGTGATGATGGGGGTGAGATGTTTCTTGACAAGTGTTTTTAAGACAATCCACATATAAAGTGCCAAGCAAACTTCCAAGGATACTGTGAGTTTCTTAAGGATGTTTTTAGGGAGCCACTGTGTCCTTCTGTTTTCTATGTATTTCTTGAGATGCTTTCTCTGTAAAATTTTTTTTCCTGCTTAGAATTAAAATTTGGGATAGAGAAACTACTCAATGTGTGTGTTTTAAAACTTTATTTGGTTCCTCAAAATATGCATTTAATAATTATGTTTTGTACAGTTTAGATTTACGACACAAAATGTTTAAAGTCAGTAGAGTATCAAATCTGGTATATTGATGGAACAGGACATATTTAATATCAGATACTAAATTTTTACAAGTTTTACTAATAACAGATAATTATCAATATATTAAATATATATTTACATATTTAGAAAACATTTAGAAATCTCATATTGAAAATAATGCCTTTTATTTTCACAGCTTATAGCCTGAGCTGATTCTTAAAGTATTCCTGAGTGGTACATGCTGACCAGGTGTCCAGATCCCCAGTACAGTGATGAGGAAATAATGACTCAGTCAGTGTCATCCTGCTGGCAACCTTCAGAACCAGATTAGGAACCCAAAGTTCTTGTGTCCAAACTAGGACTTTTGCAGTGTGACATTATGATTGTCAAGACAGAAATGACTGGCTAGGGCTAGGCTCGAGCGTGTAGAGAAGAATGAGACACCCTGATTTCAAGAGCTAATCAGAATTTCATTTGGGAGACTGAAATGCATAAAACCTTTGCAGTGTAATTTAGTAAGACAATTGCAAGAGCTACACAATGAGGTACTACCTTGGACTATTTTCTGTTTCTGTGATGTATTACTTTTGGTTTATCTTGCTGGAAGTTCAAGTGCACTATGCCAATATCTATTATGTTTTTGGTCGGGAGCTGTGTGCTGCTTTAACACAGGGCAGAAAATAGAACACAAGCAAGCACACGTCAATGAAACAAACAAACAAACAAAAAGCGCCAGATTTCGACAACTGAGAGCATTGATTCACGTATGAAGGCAGATCCCCTGTGACATCAAATGCCTCCTGGAGTCTCCATTATCTCTCTACACAGTTACATTGGCAGCAAAACTCAACAGGATGCTTCATAGGGACAAAACATGTTTAATTAGAACTGGCTCCAGGGGAACAATGGCTGGTTCTGTTAAAAGCAGGAACAGGAGAAGTCAGGCCTTCTGTGTTTAGAAGAATAATCCTGGGTCCATGACAATATTTTCTTCCACTATCTGTGTATGTGGAAAAGGAAGTTTTCTTTCTGTAGTTGGAAGAGGACCCACATTTAGGACGCTAAACAAGGAAACTAGCTGAGCAAGAAACTGTCAACTGGAAAATTTGGGGTCATAAGGAAAGGTATCAGGGGTCCAGCAGTAGTAAAGATTACTGTAGAACTTAGACTCTACTTGGAACTTCAGAAAGCCCTGTGGCAGAGGGTAGTTCCCAAAGAAGACTACAACCATGTTTTTTATCTCCTAGGTTTTACAAAGTAGCCTTCCATATCAAGCTGAGTCTAATTCTTTCTTTGCAGAGGGATGCCCTTAGGACTGCTCGCACAAAGAAAGTGTATGGAAGAGATGCTGTGTGATTTTCAAGAAGGCATGTGGGGTGAAGCAGCATCCACCCTGTTACTGGAACACACTTGCCTTACTGAGGTGCTTTCAAAAGGAAAGACTTAGATGTTATCAAGGATGAGCCAAGCACTTACACTGTTCCCTTTCCTCTCGTTCTATTTTATTGTTTTTACTTACGTTATTATTAGAGTCAAGTCATTAAATGAAAATTTTATACAAAGGAAAAGAATGAAAGCTTATGTTAAAAATGAATGTATTTGCTCATTAAGAGGAAAACAGAGAAGGATTGATAGAAAAAGATAATAATAGCTCCTGCTCATAAACTGTCTATAGTTTATTGCTCCAAGGTCTCTCTCTTTTTTTTTTTTTTTTTTTTTTTTTTTTTTTTTTTGAGGTCTATCTCTGGCTCATTCATGTCCCCTACTTAGTCTTACTGGTAACTTCTTTTTGTTCTTCACTCCCCTTGATTATGCTTTTTTTTTTTTTTCTTTTTGTGGTGACTTCCAAGGTCCCATTCCTTCCTTTCCTTTTTCTTCCTATATTTCCCATTTCTCCTCCCTTCTTCCACTCTGGATGATCTACTTCTCCCCCTTGGATAAACATATTTACTCTCATTGTCTCAACAAACATTTTTTTTTTTGACTCCTTGTGACTGCCATGCACTTTATAAGAGTTCAATATATCCATATCCGGCTTTACAAATACTTTTATATCTATCTATGTGATATGCATTGATCTTTATGTCTTCTAGAATTAATGGCTATCCAGACTTTACATATATAAATTACCTTAAGTTCCTTTTAATAGATTTATTACAAATGTATGTATTTTAAAATAATTTGTGACTGGGGGGTGTGGTTCAGTGATAAAGCACTTTTTTTAGCACGTGCAAGGCCCTGAATTCAATTTGCAGCACAACAAAACTAAACAAAAATTTAAAATAAAAGTGTTAGGGATATAATTGAGCCTTTTCCCTGGTTTTGTGCTTGTGAATTTTATTTACAAATGGCAATAATCACTATATTATATAAATACAGATTAACATAAAATATGTGTTCTGAAGATGGTGAAGATTTAACAACTGCTTGAAAGCTGGAGCCAGCACTGTTTCCTGCCCCTCTTACCCTGCAGGGAGTATCTGTTAACACATGGAATTGGGGCAGTACAATTAACGAACAAATAATTTTCCTCTTGACGCACATGACACTGGGTCAGATGCCATTGGAATGCTTTCAATGATGGCAACTATTGATGGCAGCCAATGTGCTCAAGCTAGGTGCCAAGAGGAAAGGCCAGGAAGCACCCTCTTGTTCTACCGGATCTTCTCGACTCTCAGAAGTTGCTGTGAATGGGATCATTGCAAGCCTGGACCCTAGGGTATCTTGGCCGACTTTTTGGGCTAGAACTATTTGCCAATACGAGTAGAGATGTTCCAGAGTAATAACTGGAGAAACATCTTAAAATCATTCACATAGCTGAAAGCAGGTAACTTTGCTGTTATTTATATTGGGCACAGACTATACCAACTTTGGGTTATACTTAAAGGACCTTCTTGGCATCCATCAAATTCCACTCAACATGTACCTTGCAAACTTATTTGGTTTGGAAAAATATAAGAAAGCACATTTTAAATTGTCATATAGCTTTTTCTCTCTTTCTTTCTTTCTTTCTCTCTCTCTTTCTCTCTTTCTTTCTTTCTTTCTTTCTTTCTTTCTTTCTTTCTTTCTTTCTTTCTTTCTTTCTTTTTAAAATCCACTAAAGGACTTAAAAGTGACATAAACCACTAACCCACCAGGGCTGTTATTTATGGATTCAGATAATATGATCATACTCCTAGAAAAATCTGTCCAAATGGGAGGAAAACCGTGACATCTCTTCAACAATGACATCTAGAATGTCTGGGTGCTTTGTGATCATGATTTTTCCCCTTTGTGACGTCATCAGGACTTTTGTTCTGAAATTACCTTTCATGAATGTAGCTGAGTCCTGATAGGTAGCAAACTTTGTAAAGTTCAGTATCCCCTTATTATCCCATGTTTTTTCAGCCATTAAGTCTCCACTGAGACCCTCTCTTCCTTGAGGGACCTTTTGGCACTAAGCATTCAAGTAATTACCAGGTCATCCCAAACTATGACAGTGGCCTTGCTAGCTTGCTTGAGTTCCCTTTGGTTTGATTTCATTAAGAAGTTGTCATCTCATTGAGCAGAAGAAAAAGAGTATCTGTGATGGGAGCTTGGAAGACAAAACAGTGGAAACTAACAGAAGAGTGGGGTGTAGCTTTGATCAGGGGCAATGTCAAAGTTGCTCACAGTCTGTACTGCTGAGTATAGCAGAGAGAGGCAGGGCAAAGCTATAGAAATGCCTGCCAGTATCCATGACAATTCTTACTTAAATCTCAACACAACACAGCCCCGGACTCACAGATGAGAAAACTTAAGTTCCAAGTCACTCAGCAAGTCAAAGGTAGGGTCAAGATTTGAACCCCGATTTGAGCCCCAAAGCTGCTCTCCTCTCTATACACATCAAACTTGGTAATTGTCATTGATTATTTTGTTTAACAATGCCCCACGAAAGGTAAGCCAACACCATGATTGCTGCAAGTGTTACCTTCCGAAGGAATAATGACAATAGGAACTATCTTCACAGAAATCGAGGTAAACACATCATTCTTCAAACACTGGTCTGAGAAACCTTCTGGACTCTCAAAACTTGAAAAATCTCTACTGACACCAAAAGATAATCACAGCAGAATCTGAGTCTCTTATTCCTCCTATTGAAGCTAAAGAAAGGGGGAAACGGTTGTGTGGCTTTTTTGTGCTTTTCCAGAAAGGACTATAAAGAATGATTAGGAATATGCTACCCTTGAGGTAATCAGACTCCTGAATGCTTTTCAGGTGAAAGCATCTTAGCATCTTACTGGACACTTTTGCAGTGTGAAGATTTGTTGTTGTTTTTGTTGGGGTGGAGAGGAAGGGAGAGAAGAAAGAGAGAGAGACAGAGACAGAGAGACAGAGAGACAGGAGAGAGAGGAGAGAGAGGAGAGAGAGGAGAGAGAGGAGAGAGAGGAGAGAGAGGAGAGAGAGGAGAGAGAGAATGCATTCAAAGCTGAGTTCAATATGGTTGGGTTCTAATCTCGCATTTCTTAGCAGAGGCACATTTTTCTTTTGGATCTGAAAGCACTGCTGGCTGCTATCTTCGGTAAGAAATACCGTCCTGAGGCAGATGCCTATTTCCTCTGCCAGGCTGGTGTGGAAGCCGACCCTGTTTCCTCTTCCATCTGGATGCTGGGGAAGCAGTGAGGAGGTGTCAAGCATTCTGCCCCAAACATTCTTTCTCACCCTCATGCTCTCGTGCTATCTAACATCTTTTAAAATAGCAGCAAATGGCTCCGAAAAAGATAACTTAAGCCTGTGAAGCCAGGACAACAGCGAGGGAGGCGGTATCTCTCTCTGAATTTGTGATTCATGCCCATTCTGACATCTAAGCAAGCTTTGAACTACAAGTCCTGGCTTTGAATTGCAACTCTTAAGCAGCTTGTTGTGGACAGTAATGGAGGGTGTAATCTCGGAGTTCCATTGCAGATTCATTAATGAATGTGAAACACCCACAGTCTGAGGAGAAGGATAGATGTTTCTGCCCAGTTTCTATTGGGAAGGGGTCGCTTAATTTTGGTTGTGCCTGCATTGTGGGGCTCTGTCATTTCAGGTGATGAAGTAGAGCAGAGAAGGGCTCTAGAAATGGGGTAAGTGGGAGTTTCACCCACTTTCCTGATCCTCAATCCCCTCACTGGTTGGAGAAAGGAAGGAGCATCACTGTTTTATGCTCCTGCTGCTGCTGCTGCTGCTGCTGCTGCTGCTGCTGCTGCTGCTTGGTGACTATAGTGGAACTCACAAACATTTCTTGTACAGACCCAAACAGTAAATATTTCAGCTATCTTGGGGTCGTGGTTCTTTGTTACAACCACTGAGCTCTGCTGCTGCTTAGTGGAAGTAGCTGCAAATGTGATTGGATTCAAATTAAATTTTATATTAAAAAAAATCACACTGGTAAGACTTGGTACAAGGGCCACAGTTTTCTGGTCCTCAACCAATAGATTTTCCTTTTTGTTTTTTAGGTTAAACTACAAATAAAATCCTGAATGGCTGATGATCATTTGAGAAAATAAAAATTAGAATATTTCTGCATAGCCATGGAAAGAAAATGTGAAAAACTTTAAGACCAGGAAAGAGAGATGGATCTTTTGTTGTTGTTTGTGGTTATCTCTGTGTCTAGTAAGCTATGCCTTTTCATTCTGCAATCACCAGAGCCCTGTATGTGTGTCTGCATATATCATATATTTGTATATGTATATGATGTGTATGTGTGCATGTGTGTGTGTGTGTGTGGTGCGTGGTGTGTGTGTGATGTGGTGTGTGTGTGTGGTATGTCTGTATGTGTGGTGTGTGGTGTGTGTGTGTGTGTGATGTGGTGTGGTGTGGTGTGTGGTGTAGTGTGTGTGTGTGTGTGTGTGTGTGTGTGTGTGTGTGTGGTGCATTTCTAGTGAGGCCACAGGCTTTCATCTTCTGCCTTGCTAGGGATTTTGGGAATTGAACTCAGGTTGTCAGGCTTGCTTTGCTACTGCTTTTACCCACTGAGCCATCCTGCCAGCCTCCTACACTTGAGATTCTCATTTTTGCTTGCTTTAGCATCATAGTGTTCCCTTATCATATAGGGAGTTAGAGATAATCTGGATGCCTGCTGATTTTATATTGTCACGAGAACTATGATTTTTGTACTTAAAAGAAAAATCAATTATCCTAGAGCAGCTGGGAAAAGATACAGACCGCAGTGGGCAGTGCGGTAGACACTTCTTACGTAGCTATCTGCCGCTCCAGTGCCTACTGTTATTTGCTACCAGCAAAATGAAAATGCGGGAACCTTCCCTAGACCCAGACTGCAAAGCTTTCACTTCCTGGCTACAGTTTCTTGGCAGTGACCTTGGAATCTTTCTCACTCAGTGTGAAATTAAAAGGACTTTGGATCACCACAGGGCCAACTGGAGATGAGAAACAGGGGTTGGACTTTATCTCTTCCCTCTATTCCATTTCCTGCAGCTCAGAGTTGTGCTTCATAAAGGCCTGTGATCCATCATGACAGGATGCTTTTGCTGGCCTTCATGAGAACCTGTTCTTAAAGCATACTGTTTTGGCTTTGGCTTCTGTTTCCCTCCCTTGCCTGCTCCCATTTCTTGGGATCACAGCTCCAAGTATAGACTAGTAAGCCTCTGGAGAACGCAGTTACACCAAGAAAAGACCTGAACTTCAATTATTCACTTGGACAGGCTGTCACAGTGTTTGCTGGAGGTGACAATGACCAAGAACATGGAGTCTAGGACGGAGTTCTGATGGGACAGCTCAGTGCTGAAGGGACATCTTCTAGGGTGACCCCTGAGGGAAAAGGATTCCATGTGGTGTACAAACAAAGGGCAAGAACAAGAGGAAGAATTGAAGAACCAGGAAGTGACTAAAGACATGTTGGAGAAATGTAGTGAGAGCCCCACTGAAGTCCGGATCTGAAAGGCTGCTGTGAAAGATCCATTAGGCAAATAGAACAGACTCTAAGACTTATAACTAAGAGAGGAAAGCTTGACTCTTTCAAGAATTTTATGAGTTGTTTTCTTTTACCAACAATGTACTTTCTGTTCTTGATCATGCATGATTGAGTGGGCATGTCTTCAGTTAAGTAGAGAAAAGGAAGAGACAACATTCCCTCCCCTCTGCATGGTCGTATGCCCCCTTCTCTTCCCATGGCTCTAAGCCTACCCTCCTCCCCATGGCTACAGGCCTGAGCTTGTCATGGGAGCAGAAATAGAGTTCTACATTGGTTGAGAGATTGAAAGTTTGATTTAGAAAAGATTGTACCTTACATTTGAAAAAAATGAAACTGTTCTAATGCCCAAAAGTGACTGGGAAACTATTGAATCTACCTCAGATATTGTCATGGGTCAGGGAAGAGAAACCTGGCTGCATTTAAGGAGTTTTTCTTATGTTTATCCCACCTATTTAAACTACATACAGCTATTTAACTTCTCCAGATTTGTTTGCTTGTTTGTTTATTTATTTATTTTTTTAGCCTTTAAAATTAACACACAAACCTGTTTTACAGGATTATGTGTAAGGATCAAATAAAATTCTTGATAATGCTTCCCATAGATAGATAAGTCAATAGACTTACCCAAAGAGAAAACAAAGGCATAGGCTAAACCCAATCAGAAAAGAGAACACAGGCATGGAGCAAGGCTTCTCCAGCTGCTGGTAACATGGAACAGACATTTTCACTCCTCGAGAGGCTCTCAACCGTGAGATAACTGCGGAGTATCACGTGTGCCCAGTGCTTCCAGTCACTCTCCTTTTACATACCGACCCAATTGTGATTTTTCTTTAGGCAACTCAGTTGGATAGGTACCATCTTAATTCTTTTATAAGTCAGTCCCATTTCTATTTCGTATCTATCAGAGGAGTCGAACACTTACCCATCATCTTCTTGACCACTTCACTGTGTAATTTTCTCTTTGTTACCTAGGAATATGAAGTCGCATTCCACCAAGCTTAGAACAGTGTTAGGTGCATGAATCTGAAGCCCAGATACACATATTTTTTTTCTTATCAAATGTTATACTTTCAACGATTTAATTCTGGGAGCACATACATAAATTCTGCTTTAATTCATAAACTGTTATTTGTCACTCAATCAAAATGAAGGTGTCATGTTAAAGATGAATTTACAGAATTGCCAGAACCCCAATTTTTGACAGAAGAAGACATACCTCCCCCTCACACTACAGTACTTCTAAGTTATGGTTCATTCCTCTTATTTTAACAACAACAACAACAAAGTGCAACAAAGCGTTTGGTCTAGAGACTATGTCCAAATGTGACTTAAGGTTTTCTAAAAATTCTGTTACCAGTAGAAAAGTGCTCCCTCCCTTCTCACCAGTGTCTCCCTCATCTAAATTTACTTTGTAAAAACCTCTCAGGAAAGGTTAGGGCATGCCTATCATTTGAGCAGTGAGAGACTAGGGATGAAGGATCTCTGGTTCAAGGCCTGCCTGGGTTGTGCAGAGAAAATGGATCTAAAGAGGGAGAAGCAGGTGAGAGTAAAGGAAGGAAAGAGAGAACTTTGTTTGTGATATGTGTTAATTATATCAATTATCTACAAAAGGTTCATAGAAGAAGGCTGAATATCTCTTTGACTCCAGGAATGAACGGGTTGTCCTGAATACCAGCAATAGTTCATCTCTACTAAGTGTGCTTCAAACACGTGCCTGTTTTGTTTGGGAAAGGGGAGAGGTCTGGGCAATGACTCCGGGTGACTATGTGAAGCATCTTCAGTGATGAGTCTCAAGTAGCCTGGTCTATAGTGAAATGCTGAAATTATACAATTTTGCCTTGGTAAATTTTGATTATTTTGATTTAATTTTCTACCTTCAGACTTAACTCCATTGTCCCCTGCCCAGATGCTCAGGTGACTTGCTGTTCTGTGGACCCCATATATTTGATATTCACTGTAAAGACAAGCAGTCTGTGTATTGAAATAGCTAATGATTCACATATAATCTAATGCCATGGGTTAGCCAAGTAACCATGTTATTATTTTAATATATCTTCTACCCTCTTTATATTATTGTAAATTATAGAAAACCCACTTTTTGCAAAGTATTTTATCGATGCACAAAGGATATCAATGCTGAATAGCTATCTCTTTTGCTTGGTTGGTTAGTCACATATCTCCTTTCCTAGAAGACACTCTTTTTAGAATCAGAGATCAGTGGTCCATTCCTGTGCTTTGGCTATTGGTTTTGACCTTTTCTTTGCAACTGGCTTAATGTTTATTAGTATGCTTACCAGAAAAGACAAGAAGAAGTTCGGAATGATACTGCTTGGTTGTAAATACCTATAAATATTAAAAGCAGATTTTGTGAAGGGTAAAGAGCCATGCCCTGCTTGAATTCTGGCTCCTTTTGAGAGTGTTCCTTTAATTATAACAGGCCAATAACTCCCGAGTTACCATGGCTAACTTCAAGCTGACTGTCATACAAATTGGCTTCACAGATCATAACAGTGGGTATCAGACTTTCAGAAAGATTGTTTTAAAGACTTCTCTTCTGTGCTGGGAGGAAGAACTGATTGGGAGAATAAATATGAGGTGAAGAATTGGCCCCGGCACCAAAATGAAAGCCTGTGTGCTGTGAGAAGCATTCAAATAATTTTTTAATGAACTAGTTTCTTTGACTTCTTTTAAGACCTGTATGTAGGGGGAAATAAAAGCATGACAGGAATATAATAGATGGGGAAAAAATTAAACAAGATTCTGTGCCATTAGTTATGACTGACAAGCAAAAGATAATAGCCCAAAAAGCAAATGGACTTTATTAGCAGAGGGAGATAATGGTGATGGTACTTTTACAAATATATCAGGGAAGAAGTAGATGGCAGGATTTTTTTTTCAAGTTCAGTGATCTCTGGAGCTGGGCATAAACACAAACGTCTCTAAAATGGCTGTGATGTTGATGCTTAATTCTGCATTTACCTGAGAAAGGATGAGGGGACATTTAGGTCACCAAATGAATAATGAAGACATTTGCAAACATGCCTGATGAAAACATTCAGTAAGTGATGGTCAATACTTGCAGAATTTGAACTTAGATATATTAGAAAACCTGGTTGACATGCCTCCTCTTGGGCGGCGTGAGCAATGCTAATTTATTTTTTTTTTCTTTTACCAAATTACTTGGGCTGCATAATTTTATAAAACAATTGTGTTGATGCAGCATGAACTAAATATCTAAATGTATTGATCTCAGCAACTTCTAACTTTCAGAGAAAGAAAGCAGGGAGAGTGGGGAAATAAATATTTGTATGCTCTGCTGTGCCTTGGTCTGCTCTTTCTTTTCACTTCCCTCTTAAATCAGAAGGTCAAGGTTCAGAAAAGATTTGATCCAGTCCCTTACTAAATGTGAGTTTTAAATAAAGAAACATAGACACACTTCATCTCATGTCCTGCCCACATTAAGGAAAAGGGAAAAAGGCGTTTTGTTTCCTAAAGTAAAGGACCCAACATGATAGGTTATTTACTCTCTACAGCATAATCTCCATGGAAGGATCTATTAAAGATTGGGAAAATAATAGTAGAACTTCTATTTTATTAATATGGTAATACAATATCTGAAATAAATAAATTGTTTACCAATATTAGCTTACTGGTAAGCAAGGGGGTGGTAATAGAAGATTGCCCATTTGTTTGCATTTAGCAATCTTTTTGTTGTTCTTGTGTTTTGTTTCATTGAGACTAGGTTTCTAGGTGTAGCCCTGGCTGTCTTGTAGAGCAGGCTGGCCTCAAATTCAGAGATTTGCCTGCCTCTGCCTCACAAGTGCTGGGATTAAAGGCATGCACCAGGCCAACATTCTACTTTTTTTCCCAAGATTTTATTTATTTTATGTATGTGAGTACACTGTCACGGTCTTCGTGTACGCCAGAAAAAGGCATCAAATCCCATCACAGATGGTTGTGAGCTACTATGTAGTTGCTGGGAATTGAACTCAGGACCTCTGGAAGAGTAGTCAGTGATCTTAACTGCTGAGCCATCTCTCCAGCCCTAACAGTTTACTTTTTACATTTCAGGCAGTTTCCCAGATAGTTGTACCTTGTTTGCATCTGCACTTAGTAACAGATGGACTAAGATGACAAAAAATTGACATTTCATCTACCCCAAGATGAGTTCATGTTTAGTCATTTCAGCGGCAGAAAGAATAACAATCAGTCATTGAATTCTTGGGCAGAAAGCTTGGAGATAATCAGTAAGACTCTTGACATAGACATTTGGACTCATAACAAGGGACTAGCAGAACAGACTCATCGTGGTTTATGAAATGCTTGCAAGTTTAGCTCACTTTATCTTAGACTTTAAAGTTTTAAAATCCAGCAAATATGTAAAATGTATGTATTAGCACATTAGGAATGCTTGCTAAAATACATTGAATGCAGATAAAATGGAGAGCTGTATAGAAAAATAGATATCTAAAAGCAATTTGAGGACACAACTGTGCTGTATGGCACTAGGCTAGGTGGCTCAAGGTTCTAGGTTCAAACCCACTAAGAACACAAAGGAGCTGGGAAATGATTTTCCAAGGAGGGTTTCCTTGTGTTTAGCGGAGCTTTTTACCTTGTAAACTATATTTAGGTCAACATCTCATGCTATGTCTTTTCAATTTGCAAATTATTTTGTCTTTTATGAATTTTTCTACAATTTGATCATAGGATTATCTCTGTTCTTCTTTGGCATGGAGATAAAAACAAAACCAAAAAGAAAACAAAACAACCAACCAAAGCATAACACTGCAGAGCTTTCTGTGACAAAGAAAAACAGCTGGTGTCACTTGGTTTGGTAGAGATGCACAGGCAGATAGAAGGGTTTGAAATTGCTAGAGTGGAAAAGGGCAGAGGCTCCATGCATACAATGATGGAAGGCTGTGGTAAACATGAGGGCACTTATGTGATTAGGGGTACATATTTTGTTTCTTTGCTTTAGTCCCAAGATGCAAGTATGAGAGCAACCATCACATTGTCTATGTCTATATGTTCAGGTATTTTCTTAGCATCATGTGTTAAACAATACTGCCTAACAACTACTTTATGGCATTCTCATTGTATCACCAGATTAAAGGAACTTAAGGTTGATATACAAACACTATGACAATTGAAGTAAAGGATTTGAGCATCTTCGTATTTTGGTATCTCTGTTTTGTTCTGGAACCACCTCCCAAAGATAATACAGGATGATTGTATTTACTCTCAGTGCCTAGTTACCTTTATGCTGATTCCATGATTCTGCTCAAAAACATTGTACTACAACTTGGTTTCACAATTTGTGGAAAGTTAATCAAAGTGACCTAAAATCATGAGAAGATCCTCTCTTTTTACACCCTAAAATATGCAAAGAGAAAAAAATGTGGATGGATGTCACACTCTGAGCACTCCTGGGTCTGTGTTAATTCTGTCTTTCTTCATAGTATTGTGTTGCAGAGGGCTTTGGACTCTTTCTAAGGTCCAGCTTATGTGGAGCATAAGCTAAATCCAAACAATTTTTAAAAGTTCCATAAGAAAGGATATACAGCAATAAAAGAACAGCAAGGCTCAATGTATTCCACCCTGAGTGCAACAAGGAGATTTATTCTAAGAGGAAAATTCCTTCCCATTTTCTTGGACCGAACTGATGAAATTGAAGTAAAAATGATATTGCTTATTAAGAAAAGAAAACGTGTTTGAAAGACCAAGTTTAATGTCTATTAAAATCACTACACAAGCTTGTTCTCCTATAAGTATTTATTTAAAAAATTTAGCACATGATAAGAGTTTTCAACAATACTTGACTACTTTAAGGGAATTGGGAATAAACAAGAGTGAAAATAAGATGAAAAGATCAACAAAAGTCTTAAAGCTCAAAGAAATAGAGTGTTTTCTAGGTATGCATTTTACTCTGCCTCGCTAGTAAGAAAATTTAAATTAAGACTTAATAAACGAAACTATTTTGTTTTTCTTGTTTACAAGAACATGTAGAACATTCTGTTTAAAGAAAAACGAAACTTTGGCAAATCCCCCATATAGCTCTACCTCATTTGTCTTATGTTCATCTCTCTTTAGTGTGAAAATGAGGGAAGACACAGTAGTTCATCTTTCACAAAGCTTTACTGTACTGAATTCTGCTACTGTACATCCAAACTCCAGATTGTGCTTGACTCAGAATTAAGGGGAAATGGCCTGATTAATCATTTGGTTATATAAGTCAATAAAGATAAACAGCTGCCCCTTGGTGCCTCAGGCTGATTGGTTCCAGGACACATGTTCCCCAGATACCAAAATGCCTTGCTTGTAGCTAATACCCAGCCCTCTTGCACTTGCATCGTCTTTAGATTACTCACAATGCCTACTAAGTTATTTCTGCAAGACAAATGGTTGTTAGACTGTATTGTTTGGGAATCATGACATGGAAAAACCATCTGTGTATGTCCAGTGGAGACAATTTATTTCCTCAAATCTTTTCAGTTGGAATTTAGTTGAATCCCTGAATGTGGAATCCATGAATACAAAATGTTGGTTGCTTCGTGTGATGTCAACCACTCAACATTATGGTCAATGACCCTTTGAAGCAGGGCATTCTTAAGAATTACAACTCAAAGGAGTGGTCATAGACAAAAATGAAGACTGTCTGTATATTACAAGAAACCTCCCTACCAAAGCATGAGATGGGGAGATGAGACACGAGGGAGACATTAAAAAACCCAAAAAGGATTTCTACAACAATTTTGATCTGTATATATGTATAGATTTTACAGGAATTTCTGAGTTACATTTTGCTCATGAGTTTATAAGCATCTGTTCTCTATACAATCTTATCAATCTTGAAATCAAATACCAATATTGAAAAATATGAGTATGTTTTTATTGATATTGCCTTTCCCCCTTTTGTTTCCACAAGTCAATGTTGAATTCCTAATGCACTCCTGCAACACTCAAGACTCTACCCTCCCATCTTCTGTGTTTTAAAGAATAAGCTACTTTTTGATTTAAAAATGACACTGGAGAACTCTTATATTTTTGTCTATTTTCCAGTCTTGTTGCTCCTTGAGTGTCAAAGGTCCCCACCTCTGTAACCAACCTCTGCTAATTTCTGAGGTTAGAAATTAGAAATATTGTTTGAATTTATTTAAATGTTGAAACTTCTTTTATGGTCTTGAAATTTCTTCCTTTCCTACTCAATATTTTTTTATCTTCAATGGTAATACATAAATTTGACCTTGATCCCATGGAAAGGACACATCCAGGAACATATGAAACGAAGCACCCTTAGAGTGACAGAACATAAAGGATATCTTTCTTTCCTTCTTACTTTATTAAGTCATGGGAAACTCTAGAATTGAGTCCAGCCTGGAAAATTTGAAAAGGGAATCCATGAATATTCAGAAGATTAATGATAAGTATTTCATATGTTAAAAACGTAATTAGTATTTTTATTCTAGACTACATCTCATCTCATTTATGTTAAATAATTTGCTAAATACTGCGACCACAGCTAATATTTACATTGAACTTAACTGAACTTCTATTAAGACTGCTAAGATTATCTTGGAACATATTTTCCTGAACTGAAGATTATAAAAAGAGACTTCTCTATAGTTCATTTATTATTTTTATTTTTGTTGAATTTTGAAAATATACATAATGCCTTTTTTGTGGTGTTCTACTTTTAAAAACCCAGCAAACATTTGTTTCATTATAATATTAAAGGTTACTGAACACTCTTATTCACTACACCTTCCTATTTTTGTATTCTATGCATCCATATTTGGGCATGCTGATGAGATTTAAGTTCTTGTTTATTCAATTAAAAGTACATCCTTTTAATTCAAAATTAGTCAGTTAGGTAATATGGCCATTTAATATTGAAGTGATTTAACATCAGGAAATAAATCTAATTATGTAATTACTTTATTGAGTATATTTTTTGAATTGTATATAAACTAATGGATATTGTACTTTCCCTGCAAAAGATAACATTTGTGCATAATATGAAAATATAATCAATTTATGTAAAAGTAAACTTAAATTACATCTATAAAATAAAAAAGATTTTTTCCTCAGATTTGCTTCATATCAATGAGCAGATCTAATAAAATGGTTAATTCCTCCCTTCTGGTCTCCATCTGTGCCCTGGAGTTCACCCTGTGGCATAGCTCTCCATACTCAAATCCCTCCCAGAGAGAGCTGGTCACCCAGGAGTGCAGACACACCTAAGATCACAGGCCCACAGGCTCACAGGAGAGACAGGCTTCAGTCAGAGAGAGCAAGACCAACTAACACCAGAGATAATCAGATGGCGAGAGGCAAGCACAAGAACCTAAGCAACAAACACCAAGGCTACTTGGCATCATCAGAATACAGTTCCCCCAGTACAGCAAGTCCTGGATACACCATCATACCAGAAAAGCAAGATTCGAATCTAAAATCATATCTCATGATGATGATAGAGTACTTTAAGTAGGACATTAATAACTCCCTTAAAGAAATATAGGAGACCACAGGCAAACAGGCAGAAACTCTTAAAGAAGAAATATAAAAATCCCTTTAAAAATTACAGAAAAACACAGTTAAATAGGTGAAGGAATTGAACAAAACCATCCAGGATCTAAAAATGGAAATAGAAACAATAAAGAAATCACAAAGGTAGACTACCCTGGAGATAGAAAACCTAAGAAAGAGATCAGGAATCATAGAGTCAAGCATCACCAACAGAATACAAGAGATAGAAGAGAGAATCTCAGGTGCAAAAGATACCATGGAAAACATTGACACAATTGTCAAATACAAAATACAAAAACTCCTAACTTAAAACATCCAGAAAATTCAGGACACAACAAGAAGACCAAACCTAAGGATAATAGGTATAGAAGAGAGTGAAGATTCCCAACTTAAAGGGCCAGTAAATATCATCATCAAAATCATAGAAGAAAACTTCCCTAACCTAAAGAAAGGGATGCCCATGAACATACAAGAAGCCTACAGAACTTCTAGACTAGAAATAGACTAGACCAGAAAAGAAATTCCTCCCATCACATAATAATCAACACCAAATGCACAAAGCAAAGAAAGAATATTAAAAGTAGTAAGGGAAAAAAGTCAAGTAACACATAAAGGCAGACTTATAAGTATTACACCAGACTTCTCACCAGAGACTATAAAAAGCCATAAGATCCTGGACAGATGTCAAACAGACCCTAAGAGAACATAAATGCCAGCCCAGGTTACTATATCCAACAAAACTCTCAATTACCATAAATGGAGAAACCATGGTATTCCATGACAAAACCAAATTTACATAATATCTTTTCACAGATACAACCCTACAAAGGATAATAGATGGAAAACTTCAATAGAAGGAAGGAAACTACACCCTAGAAAAAGCAAGAAAGTAATCTTCTTTCAACAAACCCAAAAGAAGACAGCCAAAAAAACATCATTCTACTTCTAATAACAAAAATAGCAAGGAAAACAATCACTTTTCCTTACTATGTCTTAACATCAATGGACTCAATTCCCCAATTTAAAAAAAAAAAAAAAAAAGACTAACAGATTGGATATCTAAATAGGCCTGAACATTTTGCTGCATACAGGAAATGCACCTCAGTGACAAAGACAGACACTACCTCAGAGTAAAAGGCTAGAAAACAAATTTCCAAGCAAATGGTCCCAAGAAACAATCTGGAGTAGCCATTTTAATATGGAATAAAATTGACTTTGAACCAAAAGTTACCAAAAATATAAGGAAAGACACTTCATATTTGTCAAAGGAAAAATGTACCAACATGAACTCTCAATTCTGAACATCTATGCTCCAAATGCAAGGGAACCCACACTCATAAAAGAAACTTTACTAAAAATAAAAGAATATACCTTCTTCTCAGCACCTCATGGTACCTTCTCCAAAATTGAAGCTCAAGAAGGAAGACCAAAATGTGGATGCTTTGGTCCTTCTTAGAAGGAGAAACAAAATACTTATGGGAGGAAATACAGAGGCTAAGTGTGGAGCAGAGACTGAAGGAAAGAGCATCCAGAGACTGTACCACCTGGGGATCCATTCCATATACAGACACCAAACACAGACATTATTGTGGATGCCAAGAAGTGCTTGCTGACAGGAGCCTGATATAGCTGTCTCCAGAGAAGGTCGGCCAGAGCCTGGCAAATATAGAGGCAGATGCTTGCAACCAACATTTGGACTGAGCATGAGGTCCCCAATGGAGGAGTTTCAGAAAGGACTGAAGGAGCTGAAGGGGTTTGCAACCCAATAGGAAGAACAATATCAACCAACCAGACCCCTCCTGAAAATCTCCCAGGGACTAAACCACTAACCAGAGTACACATGGAGGGACTCATGGCTCCAGCAGCATATGTACCAGAAAATGGCCTTGTCAGACATCAATGAGAGGAGAGGCTCTTGGTCTTGAGAAGGCTTGATGCCCCAGTGTAGAGGAATGCCAGGGCAAGGAGACGAGAGTGGGTGGGTTGTTGAGCACCTTCATAGAAGCAGGGGGAGAGGGGATGGGATAAAGTGTTTCAGGAGGGAAAACTGCGAAAGGGGATAACATTTGAAATGTAAATAAGTAAAATATCCAATAAAAATGGTTAATTCTCTTGTATTTCTTTTTAAAACAGTTTAAATTTGGAGACTTTTAGTAAAAAAAAAGTAAGTAGAAAAGTGAGTATTTTTCATTATTATTATTGTTGTTGTTGTTGTATTAGTGTTTTTTTGTTTTGTTTTGTTTTGAGACAAAGTCTATGTAGCCCTGTCTGTCCTGATTCCTACTATGTGCATTAGTCTGGCTTTAAACTCAGAGATCTGCCTGTCTCTGCTTCTCAAATACTGGGGTCAAAGGTGTGCACCACTCAACCATTCTTAGGCTTTTCTTTCACTTATCATTATACTTAACAATTGCCAGTATTGTTCTGACAAAGAACTAAAGGTGCATCCCCTGTACTCAAAGGGATAATCTAAATAGAGAAAAAGCTAACAATTAAAGTATTCAAACCTCAACTTAATGGAGAAATGGGACATGTGAATTTATAAGCAATACTATACAATTATAAAAACATTGTTTAACATTTTACCTTGAGATATAACTTGACAAAGTTTGGAGAGATATATTCCCAAATACTGTGTTTGAGAAAATGTCCTGTTTTGGGTGTGGACTTGGAAATGCTAGGTGCTCTGAAAGGAAAGTGTGGCCTTCCCTTCCTGCTCTTTTTGGTAGTTAATGAGGAGGACTCAGGAAGGACAAACAGCTCAAAGCTTTTCTTCATGGAGAAACTATACTACCTCACACTTCTCCCATACCCACCCACAGGGGCTTTTAGAAATCAGCTCTAATTTGGTAATTCTGCCACGAGTTTCCATAAACTTCCGAATCTCACAAGAATAACACTGATCTTGAATATTTTATAATCTGTAGGTTCTTTATATCAGGATTTGGAACATTCAATTCCTGGTGAATGGATAGTACATCTTCTCAGAAACATGAATCTGAAAGCACTTACTAAGGTCTAAGCAGAGGTGCCATGCTATGTGTGATACAAGCACATGTAACTAAAAAAGGCAAACTTCATGTCTCTTGAGTAGAGAGGCAGACTTAGCCATATCAGAGATACACTGAGGAACAGTCCATGACAGACAAACAAGATTGATACAGAGTTCTAGTTCATGCTGAAGCTTGCTATATACAAAGGAAGATAGGAAAGGACCAGATGTTGCAGAGAATCATGTGGAGTAAACTTGAGTGACTGGCCCACTGCAACCAAAAACAAAGGCATTTCTATCAGGAGTGAAAGTAAATTACATAGAAACAGTACTTAAGTTTGCAACAGCAAAAAATGTATAAGGGAGACTAGTTATTGGATTTTAAAGAAAATTGAGTGGGATTTCAAGTTCTGGCAAAATGTAGAAGACCCAATGACAAAAGAACCATAGTAATAATAGCTTTGTGACAGGGCTAATTTTCCTCCATTTTGACCCTGCTGAGGCCATCTAAGTTCTGACTCAGAGCTGACCCCCATCCCACTCTCTCCTATGGGAGAAAGTTCTTTAGACAATTGATTGCCCAATCCTGTCCCAGGGACTTGAAGTCAAGCAGGTAACTGCTGCTCTTTGCTTCTGTTAAACTGCTAGCTTGCTCTGCTTCCTCCTATAACTGCCAACCAGGATATGATTTTTGTTTTAAAAGCTCCCTGCAGAAAGCAGTCTGGGCTGCCTTGTGAGAACTGTTTCTCTACAGGTAGTCACTGGTTTATAGAGACTCTCAACTTTGGACTCTGGTTTTGTTGAGTGGTCCTTGGGATCTTTGCCCCATGACAGCCTTGGGGGCTATGAAGTAGCAAAACATTCTTAACAACATGCAATAAACATATTTGCAAATGAGGATGTGAACATTCAAGATAAAGAAACAATGAACAATGGACACTGATGAGGAGGTCACTGAGGAAGATGGGGTGAGTGACTTCCAGGAAGGGGAAGGTGATTTGCCTGCTGTCATGGAGGTAGGGCATTGGTTCTGAAGTTGCTGGGCATATATTTTAATATCAAAAACTGACTATCAACCATGTAAGAATAGAGTGTGAAAGAGCAACTGAGACTCTCTCTGTGTAGGCACTGAATAGGCATGGGCCAAATAAAAGACATATTGGGCAAAGAAAACAACCATAAGGAAATGCAAACATGCCAGCCTAGGAAGGTTTGTTAAAAACATTGCTTCTGTGATTTTGACTTGGATACCAGATGGAAAAAACAAGACTTTATGATTACAAGTATCCTCAGATGAGCTTATTAAAATACTTGCATAATTTTATAATCTGTGAACCCAGAATTCATGGTAAAATTGATCAGTGCTTGTCATTTTTTCTGGCTTGGTGGCTAATAAAGCCAGTAAGCAAAGGTTTGTTTTGTTTTCAGATTTTATTTTATTTTTATGTACATGGATATTTTATCTGTATGTATGTATATGTATCACATGGTTGCCTGGTACCCATGGAGATCAGAGGAGAGCATCAGATCCTCTGGAATTACAGATAGTTGTTGCCATAATGTAGGTGCTGAACTTGGGTTCTCTGCAAGAACTGTTGGTGCTCTTAACCACTGAGTCATCTCTCTAGCCCCCCAGACATGGAATTCTTGTAGTTGAGCACAGTATCAAGTCATCTCTTCAGTAACCCCAGTGTGCTAGTTAGGGTTCTCTACAGGAACAGAATTGATGGAATGAACACACACATACACACACACACACACACACACACACACACACACACACACACACACACAGAGCAAGACTCAGCAGTCCCAATCTGCTGAGTAGTCCTAGAGTTTTCCCAACGAAGTGGGGTTGAATAACAGGGTCGATGAATTGGCCAGCAAGAGTAAGGGCAAGCCAACAAAACATAAAAACTTCCTTGTTCCACATCCATTTTATGAAAACTACCACCTGGAGGTGTGGCCCAGATTTCGGGGATGTCTTCCCACATTAAATGATCCACTCAAGAGAATCCATCACATGCTTTCCCAACTACTTAGGTTTTAGTTGATTCTAGGCATAGTTAACTTGGCAACCAAGATTAGCTATTATCCTTACTTACTATAAAGTGAAAGTAAACCTATGTTTATAGTCCATAATTATAAAACATCCTAAGAAAAAACATCCAGATAAAGAATTAGTAGATTCAACAAACAACTGAATTTTAAAAAGCCTCAAGAATTTAAGGAAATAAAGTCAACTTTAAATACTTCAGAAAGCAAGTGGGAAGGGAGGGAGGGAGGGAGGGAGGGAGAGAGGGAGGGAGAGAGGGAGGGAGAGAGGGAGGGAGGGAGGTCAGGGAGGGAGGGAGGGAGGGAGGGAGGGAGGGAGGGAGGGAGGGAGGGACCTGGGAAGGAAAATGGACTGGGGTTGGGGAGAGAGGGGAACCTGATCTGGTATTTGGTGAGGGAAAAGGACTGAAGCCCTGAGGACCAGCAGAAAAGAACAGGAAACAGGCAACTTAGGGAGGTAGGAAGTTGGGGAGACCCTCCAGACTGCACCAGAGACCTGGAAGGTGAGAGGCTCTCAGGATTCAAAGGGAGGGACCTTAGATAAAATGCCTGACAGTAGGGAGAGGGGACTTATAGAGCTCACCTCCAGCAGGAAGACAGCATCAAACAAAGGAGGGGGTTGCCATCGCACAGTCAAAACTCTGACCCATAATTGTTCTTGTCTGAAAGAACTGCAGGGATGGAAATGGAGAGGAGCCTGAGGAAAAGAAGTTCCAGTGACAGAACCAAAGTGGGATCCAGCTCAAGGGGAGGTCCTAAGGCCTGACACTATTGCTGAGGCTATGGAGCACTCACAAAAAGGACCTATCATGACTGTCCTCCGGAAGACACAACAAGCAGCTGAAAGAGTCAGATGCAGATATTTGCACCCAACCAATGGACAGAAGCTGCTGAGTCCTGTGGTTGAACTAGGGAAGATCTGAAAGAAGCTGAGGAGAGTGATCCTGTAGGAGGACCAGTAGTCTCAATTAATCTGGACCCCTGAAGTCTCTCAAACTTTGGACCACCGAACAGGCATTATACTCCAGCTGATATGGGGCACCCAACACATATACAGCAGAGGACTGCAGGGTCTGTGTTCAATCAGAGATAATGCACCTAACCCTCAAGAGACTGGAGGCCCTAGGGAGTTCAGAGATCAGGTGAGGTGGGGGTGGGGGTTGGAGACATCCTCGTGGGGGGGGGTTGGGGAGGAGGTATGGGATGTGGAACAGTTACAGGGTGGATGGGGGGTGGGGAATAAAATCTGGAGTGTAAAAAAAATAATTTAAAAAAGAATGTCTAAAATATAGCCCACATCGAATACACTTTAAAAGACAAAAAAAAAAAAAAAAAAAAAAAAAAAAAAAAAAGGAACCTCAGAGGAAACACAAGGCAAAGATTCAGTTTCTAAATGGGAAGGATGCTCAGTCAGTAGGCTTCTTGTATGTACCAGTAAAGGACATAACATGTTAGCAAATATCAAGAATGAAATAAAAAAATAACACAGTAAGTATAGATATCTGTCCCAAATTTGGTAGTTAGAAGTCAATGACTTTAACTGCTCTACAATTACAAAAGCAAGGGCTGGGCATGGTGGCACATACCTTTGATCCTAGCAATCTAGAGGCAGAGGCAGACAGATTTCTGAGTTCATGGCCAGCCTGGTCTACAGAGTGAGATTAAGAAGACAGCCAGAGCTATACAGAGAAACCCTGTGTAAGGTAACAAAGAATAATCCACACAAAACAAAACAAAAATTATAAGTAGGAATATCTTCTTTACAAATGACATTGAAAACACAAAAGTTTGAAAAAGTTGAATGGAAATAAATGTAAAAATATTAATTCAAAATTGGTCAGTATAGCTTAACTAATTTAGACAAAATAACTACCCAGACTAGGCATCTTGACGGGGTAGCTGGACCACTCCATCATGACTGGCATCTTAATAGCTGATATTAGTTTTTTCTTTTTAATATAGCCACTTTCACAAATCATAGCCAACTGATTTTATGTTTTCATAATTCATTTATTTATTTACATATAGATTGATAAATTGTAATTATATATGCTTTGGGTACAAAGTGATACTTTGAATTTTTAATACAGAATGAAATGATTAAAGCTAATTTGCATCTTGGTCACCTTAATATTTAACATTTTTGTAATAGCATTGGGATTTGTTGTCCCAGCAATTTCAAAATGTAAAATACTCAGTTATTAGCTTCTTCTGGAATTATGAGGTGCTTATGTAAAAAAGTCAAAATAATTCTTCATGTCTAATTAAAGCTCAATATCTTCTGATTATAAACTTCATCCTGAGCCTCTGGCAATCACTATTCTCATGCTTTCGTAGCTTTGATTGTTGTCTACATATGAATGAGAGTACAGAGCACTTGTGTTTGGCTGACTTTATGTTTCTTGTGTTGCCTGGCTCCATCTATACTCTTTTTTTTTTTAATAGTATTACTTTGATTTTTAAAAGTCTAATTATTACTCCCCTCTGGGTTCTCCTTCTCACAGTTTCTCATCCCATTCCTTCTCCCCCTTGTCTCTAAGAAGATGTTCCTCCCCAAACCCTGACAGGTCTCCCCACTCCCTGGGGACTCAGGTCTCTAGAGGGTTAGGCACATCTTCTCCCCCTGAGGCCAGACCAGGCAGTCCTCTGCTGTGTATGTGTCGGGGGCCTCAGACTAGCTCCTGTATTCTGCCTGGTTGGTAGCTCAGTGTCTGAGATCCATCTGCACTCTTACAGATGACCAAGCCTGTCATTTGTAAAAGCTGAGCATTCTTTTCTTGTAAATTGTCTTAGTAATTTTACTTGTGACTGTGACAAAATCCCTGATCCAAGCATCTTAAAGAAATAGTAGACTTCCAGTTCAAGAAGTCTACCATGGTGAGGGAGGCAGGGTAAGAACATGATGGCAAGTGCATGGGTCCAGAAGCAGACTGAAGAATGTTTCCTTGGGCCAACTTTCCCATTTGTATGCAGGTCAGGACTCTAGCCACACTTAGGGTTGAGCTTCCCATTTAAACTAACCACACAGGTATGCCCAGAGGTTCCGCTTAGAGACTATCCTAGATCCTGTCAAGTTGACAGTGCAAATCATCACATTTCTATACTGCCTCTCTCCCCTTCCCCTCCCCTTCCCTCTCCTTTTCCCTCCTTCTTTCCCCCCTCTACTTTCTTCTCTTTCTCTCCTTATTCCCTTTTCTCCCTTCTGTCCCTCCTTCCCTTTCTTTCTTTCTTTCTTCCTTCCTTCCTTCCTTCCTTCCTTCCTTCCTTCCTTCCTTCCTTTCTTCCTGGTGGGCTTTATACGTTCTTGGACCAGGTTTTCATGATTTGTTTTTAATATGGCCGTGTAGCCCTATGGTTTCAGTTCTTCCCAGTACACCTATAGGATGTCTCCTTTTTACTTCCAAAGATAAGACCCTTATCAGACAGCTCTGGATGGTTCCTGGCAGTTTCTGCATTTGCTCAGAGACTGCTATCATCTTTTATCTCTAAATGGGAGTCAAAAGCTGATTGTAAAATGGAGTCATCTATGGCAAAGAATTGTTTGAAAAACCATTGTTTTATATAAAATGTAAGCTATTCTCCATTATCCAGGGCAGAGGCTCCTTTCAACACTAACTTACAAAGGTATACTTTAATTCACACTCTCCTTAAAAATTCCATGCATTTTAATTACAAAATAAAATAGTTGTAAGAAGGGCTCTATCCAATATGCAGACTATTGTGCTTTTTTCATGATATAAATTATTGTTACTTCTAGCCGTAAATATTCTTATAATTTTAAATGATAACATAAAAATCTAGAATATTGCCTTAGACACTTTATTTTAAAAAATGTGTGTGTGTGTGTGTGTGTGTGTGTATACACGTCCACTCATGCTCATACTTGCATACAGGTGCATGTGTGTATGTGCAGGTGTGCATGTGGAGGCCAGAGGTTAACTTTGCGATCATCTCAGGAACATCATTTACCTCCTGAGAGATAGAGTCTTTCATTAGCTTGGTTCTCACTGATTAGGTCAGATCAGTTCCTCAGTAAGCCCTAGAAATCCTTCTATTTATGTCTCCCCAGCATTGGGATTAGAAATGTGTGCCACCTCATCTGACATTTTTACATGTGTTCCAGGGATTAAACACAGGTCTTGGTGTTTGCTAAACAGGCACTTCACTAACAGCTATCACCCTGATCCCAGACATTTAAATGTTTTTAATATCATTTTTTTCTTTGTGTTGCTTTGTTCCTCTGTATTCCACACACCCTCTACTAAACTCCACATTTTTCTTGTTGAAATTCGACATTGATTAGCATGAGGTATTTCTTGGTATCTGCTGTTGAACGTTTCCTGGGGTCCCATGAACAAATGTCTATTTAGCCTACATAGGGCACCACCAAGAGACCAAAGAAACAACATCACTCATATCTAACCTAATGAATTACTGTGTTCATAGGGATTACTTATAGGAATATAGGCGAGGGGTTTCTTATAGGAACACATTTCCTAAAGATAGCTGCATTGTGGAAAAGTCCATGTAAGCATGATGGACAACTGAAAGCAGAATCGCAGAAGCTTCCTATCATAGCTAGGTGATCAGAGTCTCTTTTTCACAGGAAACTGTTACTTATGCAGCATTGGGGCTGGATCTGTGAGTCTTGAAAGTTTCAAAAACTTCCTGAGACTTACAAGGTTTGGTTACTTCCTGAGTCTTATGAGCCTCTTTGTGCTTCCAGGCAGAATTGTTTCAATTTGGAGGAAATAGCTACACAGTAGCATTGGTCACACCTATTAACACCAATATCTTACATTTTGAATTAGTTTTAGAATAATTATAAACATTAGAATTCTTAAAGGTGATGAAATTTACTTTGAAATTTACTTTTGTGGAAAGATTCACTTTTTGATTTTTAAGTTCCCTAACATAAGTAAATTTGCTCTGGATATTCTTAAACATCCAGGATGTTACTAATTTAATGAAGTTAATCTTTAAATCCTTTAGAATCAGAATTACAATAATTTTTTCTATTTGTAAAAGAGGTGTGATGATAGTATCTAATTCATTTATGAGGATTAATATCTTAATAAGCATGGAAAGTAGTAAGAATAGTGTCTAACACACTATATAAATGATTCCTTAGAATTTTTATTTTCTCAATTTATCATCATCATCATCATCATGTGTGGGCTGGTGTATGCGTGTGGGTGTGCATTTGTGTAGAAGTCAGATGACAACTTCATGAAATTTATTCTCTTCCATCATTTTATAAAAAAAGATTTATTTTTAATTTGTTTGTATGCTGTTCTGACTACATGTAAGTCTATGTTGCATTCGTGTTCCTGGTACCCTTAGGCAGCAAGCATCTTTACATGCTGAGCCATCTTGCTGGCCCAGTGATTCTTTAAATGAAATAAAGAATGTAAATTTTAGGCAAAAAGTGGTTGGAGCAGTTCTAGAAGAAGACAGTCATGTCAGCTTTGCTTCTTTTTCTCTGGAGTGCTCAATAACAAGAAGACTGTAGGGATGAAGATTGTGAATATGAAGGGTCCTCAGCTTGATCATTGCCTACAGTGGTACTTGTGGGGTTACAAGGTGGAAGGTCAACATTTGCTTCAGAACCATCAGAAGTGAGCTGAGTCCTTTGGTGCTTGCTCTAAGATTCTCTAGTACTGTCCAACCAGGATTGGAGTACCATAGATAGGTGTCCTTCTCTTTCAGTGTTTACATTGCATCCTCAGGGCAGAAAGGAAGTTGTGCATTGTAGAGATGAATCTAGGTGCCTAAGATGGTCCCTAGAAAACAGGATTTCACAAAGAAGTGAACATGTCAACACCACGGCTCTGTTCCTTCTTTACTGAGATTCTTTATATAACGAGTGAGCCAGTAGGCTAGAAGGCTACTAAACAAATAAAAGACAAATGGGTGTTGTAATTGCCTTCCTATATTGTAGAAGTATTAAGAGATTTTTAAATGAAGTCCAAAGTACAGCAAACCATAATCCGTCTGTTTGGAAGGGAGCCATGCAATGAGATGAGTGAACAAACATTACCACCCAGCAATGTGGATCCCAGACATCAGGGAATGTGAGAGTGACTGAAGAGGATGTCTTGCCAACATCTAAGGTTAAACCCAGCAAGACATCATCACCCTCCTGAGGTCATTGCAAACCCTGACAATGCTCAAATTTTGTTAATTATTTTTGTGAATTGCATCTTGAATGTGTTTAAGGAAAGCTAGTTTGAACTCATGTAATTTAAAATCTGCCAAAGAATATGAGTCAATTTATGTGGCCATAGGCACAATTTTACATTGGTCTTTCCTTAGGATGTTTTTTCTGCTAATAAATTATGAACACCGGAAGTTCCCTAACAGTAGACATATTTTATTGTGGACAGTGACATTGTGGTTGCTTCCATCAGCGTATGACAAAGGACATGACCCATAATTTGGAATCTGAAATGTAAACCTTGAAAGAACGGAGCAACTTAGCAGCTCTGAATCAAGTGTAAACAATAGAGTGGTATGAAGAGTTGTTCTCCCCAAAATGTCAGGTTCCATGGAAGAGTGCTTTCTCTACTTGATCTGTCACTGGAGCTCTCAAACATGACACTCTTTGAGTATAATATACTTTGATGATAAACTAGATTAACTTTCCCAGTACAACTGAAAGGCCACCTGTTGCCAGAATGGCCACATTCCTCCTTGGCTGTCTTGTAGCTGTCATCACTTCAATACAATCTGCAGCCGACATGCTGGAATATAATGAATATGTCAGAAGTTGGAGGTCAGCCATCCAAGTACATGAAAACTTGGCTCGCCAACAGTGTCAGTGTGGAGGCCTCCCCCATCCTTTAGTGCAGAGGATTTCTGCATCACTAGATTTGTTTGCACAGGGTTTGTTTCTGTTGGATGGGTGCACTTCTGAGAGGCTGTCAAACAGCCCATTCAAATATTTTCAGTGTGGAAAAAACATGGCTTCCGGTTTCAAGCTCTTCAAATAATAGGGGTTGAGTAATTTATGGTAGTTAGTGGTGTGTGTGTGTGTGTGTGTGTGTGTGTGTGTGTGTGTGTGTGTAGTTCTGCTGTAGTGGTTATTGGAGAAATAGCCAAAGAAATAGTTCCCAATGTTTTGATTGGTATGGAAGCAGGACCTGTTAGAACTGCAGAGGTACTGACAGTATTTTAACTGTGCTCATTCTGGTCCTCTCTCACTCACTCTAGACATCCAGTGGGGTTGGCTTAAGTGTGCACAGATGAGCTAGCTCTAAGGATGGGGAATTATAAACTGGAGTATTTGGATATATTTATAAAATATAGAATATTTTCAGTGGCTCATTACAAAAGAACTGCATGATGGCCTCTTTACTTACATCACACTGTTTCCCCCTTCCCCCTTTCTTTTTAGAGCAGTGGTTCTCAACATCCTTAATGCTAATTACCCTTTAAAACAGTTCCTCATATTGTGGTGACCCCCAGCCACAAAATCATTTTCATTGCTATTTCATAACTGTAATTTTGCTACTCATATGAATCATAGTGTAAATATATGACATGCAGGATATCTGATATGTGACCCCAATGAAAAGGTCATTTGACCTTCCAAAGTTGTCCCAACCCACAGGTGGAGAACCACTGTCTTGGAGTGCCTTGTTCTAGCTGACAGAGGCTTGGAGAAGGCTTTTTTTTTTTTTTTTTGTCTGATTAAGAAATCATCAGTTCCAGGGAGAACATTTGAGAGTAGACAAAAGAAGGAGTTAACTACCTTATCATCCTACTTGTAGGTGAACACAGTGGAGCTGGGAACATGGAAAATGTTTTCTTCTGAGAGTTTTTGCCCTTCTTTAGTGTCAGATTTCAAATTTACATCCCGGTAGCCCCACCTGGAGCCTGTGTGATGAATTACTTACACATAGTAGGCTGGACCACAATGGAAAGAAGCCTGCTCCTAGGGATGAAGTGTTGTCTCTCTCCCATAGCTGACACTCAACACAGTTCATCCTAGCATTTCTACATAACTCAAGCCCCTGTGAGTCATATCCTATAATCGTTTTTTCTTTTCTTTTCTTTTTTTTTTTTAAATATGAGAACACAGTGGCAAATAGCTAATTTAAAATCATCCCTGTCAAAAGAAGATAAGAAAATTACATGTGGGTTTGATTTAAAAAAAAAAAAAAACATTTTATAGCTCTTCTAAAACACTTGTTAAATTTTATCAAACTGTGACCTTATAAACTTGGACCCCTGATGCATGGGTGAGCTGTGTGCCCAGTAGCAATGCAAAGTTCTATTTGCCACTCACTTTGCATTAATTAACACAGTGATTAGACTCTGTTATTGACATCCATGATCTCTAACATGTCTAACATGTGCTGATAGGGAGGAACAGCTGACTGTGTGTCATAGTTTTTTCTGCCAGGAAAAGTTTAAAAAAATAAGGATGTGGTCAATAGTAAAAAAGAATGAAAAAAAAAAAAAAAAACAGGAAAAAAAAAACCCAGAGTCTGCAATGAATTCACAGTCTGAAAAATGAGTGAACAAGTTCTGCATCATCTGTATTTTCTTAGTACCTGTCCCAAGTGCCTCTTTCTTTCTTGTGCACTGTCTCTCTCGTGACTCCCATTACTGAATCTGTCCCACTGCCACTCCCCAAAATGATAGTGAAAGTAACACATGAGAGCGTTCTCTTTAGTGTTTCCCCTCGAAATCTGTGTATTGGGCTTCCTCATCCATACTGGGTTGGTACTCAGGAGTGCTGCAGCTTTAGGAACAGCCTTGGGAAAGCTGAGCCAGAAACATGTGGAAACAATTCCATCTGGAAATGGCAAAACTTTCACTGAAGGAAGGAGGACAGGAAAGGCCAGAGATTGTTATTGGCAGACTTCATTGATTCCTTTTAAAGACATCTTTGTCATGGAAGAATCTCAAACACATCCACAGTGACTAAAATAGTAAATGAACTCTTGTGTGCTTGGCACCCAATCCCAAGACTAATGAAGCTATGGCCAATCTTGTTCTATATAATGTTTGTTACTTGTGGGAGTAAAATTGTTATACTTACCAGCCATCTTAAGGTTCCTTAAAATTCTGTGGCACTGGCTATTCTCATAAGGCTACACTCATCTCAAGGTGCTTTGAATTGCCCACTAGATCCTGACAGTCCTTGGTTCCTCATAAAGAATTAGCAAAGAGTGCCTTTTGATCTCTTTCATGGGGCCAGCTCTGTACAGTATCTCACTTCACGGCAGCTTGCTTCTTCAAAGTGTCCCAAGAAAGAAAACAAAAGAGGACTACATAGTGTGGAAAAGAAGACACCCCATATCCTTGTTATATTCTAATCCCTAGAAAAAGATCGCTTCTTCTTGCCCACACCCTAGCAAAAGTGAAGGCACACCAGGAGGCAGAGTCATCTGGGGCCTTTCTAGAAGCCAAACCTGGTAACCATCTCTCCATTCAACTCTTCTTTCCAACAGTCTTTTGAAGCAAATCTCACATTTCACACCATGTCTTCTGTTAAGCACTGTAACTTGCTTTCCCGAAAGACAACCACACTTCAGCAGATTCAGCCCCGCAGTGCCATTAGCACACCTGAAATGTCAGGACCCAAATATGTTTAAATTTTTAATCAGTATCCAAATTTTAAGTTGCTTCATGGATATCTCAATGTATTAAGATTGACTGACACATTTCAAAAAAAATGTCTTTGAAGTCATTTTTAATCAACGGCTTCCTCTCTTCTCTTTAAAATTCATTTGAAGTGAAGGAACTGGTTTGTTCGACCCAGTTTCCCATAGTCTGCAGTTTGCTGATTGGATTCTTTGGCATTAACTTACCATATCCTTTACATTTCTCATAAGCTGACTTTATGTGCATACCATCTCTAGGTCATAAGCCATCATAGCTCTGGATGTCTTTCTCTTTTATTGTTAAAATATTATTATTATTATTATTATTATTATTATTATTATTATTATTATTATTATTGTGTTTCTGTGTGGATATGTGTGCATGAATGGAGGTAGCCATAGAGTCACAAGGAAAGGGTTGGATCATCTGCAAATGGAGTTACAGGTGGTTGTGAACCACCTGATGTGGGTGCTGGGAAACAAACTCAGGTCCCTTGAAAAAGCAGTATATACTCTAAACTTTTGAGCCATCTGTCTAGCCCCTTTTCTCCTATCTCTCTATCTATCTCTCTATCATCTATCTATCTATCTATATATCTATCTATCTATCTATCTATCTATCTATCTATCATCTGTCTGTCTATTAGATATGGTCTGTCACTCAACATAGAGGTCATCAATTTGACTACATTGGCCAGCCAATGAACTTCAGGGGCCCCCCTTCTCTACCCCATACCTCAGGCTGGGATTACAGTTGTTTGCAGCTGTGCCTGGCATTTACATGGGTGTTGGGGATAAAAACTCAACTCCTCATGCTTGTGCAGCCAACATGGTAGCAAGTGAATCATATACTTAGCCCAATTTCCCACCCCCTTTTGTTCTTCCAGATCAGTCCAACTGTAGAGCCTCTTCCTGTCCTGTCCTCCAAAGTATTGCATTCTATGCATGTGCTGCCTTGCTAGGCTGACAATCATTGATTTTTTTTTTAAAAATAGCATTGTATTTTGCAAATTGAAATAATGCTATCTCCTATCATCAGAGGCATTAAGTAATTTCTCAGAGGGAAGCTGTGACACTGCTGTCCTTGCTCAGCATGTGCACACTAGTCTTGGATATTTATGTTGTCACTTCATTGAGCTATATGCCTTGCTGCCATCGCATGTGTTGGCTTTGATATTTTGCTTTCCCCAAATGCTTGCTGTACTTCTGTACTGAGAGAATTCATTGGCCAGTAATGCTCTCAGCCCTTGTCAAAGACATTTCTTCTTGCAGCGAGTGACAATTAACACAGAACTCCCAAGTGGCTCAAACGCTGAGAGTAAGTGACTGTTGAGTGCTTAGCACAGAATGTGGACATCTGTGTTTCCCCCTCAAGGCCAAGGGGACAATTTGGGAAAAGGGATGGATTCTAGATTCTTTTCTGTTGCTGTGATAAAAAAAACAAAAAACAAAAAACAAAAAACAAAAAACAAAAAACAAAAAACAAAAAACTCACTAATAGTAGCTTAGTGGAAAGGATTTATTTGGTTTATACTTCTAGGTCATGGTTCATCACTGAGAGAAGTCAGGCCAGCTCAACCAAATGAACCTGAAGGCAGCCTTGCTTGCTGTTCCATGACATGTTACCTCTGACCAAGGGACTAACTCATAGCTGAGGAAGTACAGTAGGAACTATGAGGGATAATGCTTGCTAGCTGGCTACTAGGATGAGGTAGGAAGAATGTAACAGTCAAAGAATGGGAGGTGTGCTGTGAAACACTGTCTTCTGTATATGACACAGCGATTGCTATCAGGGACTATAGCTACTTGCACAAGACTTGAATTACAAAATGGACATAACAGTAGGACTGGAATTAGGTAGAAAGAAGAAAGGAGTCATCAGGTCACTGGAAGTGGGGAGGGATGTGAGAGAGGGGAATGAGTACTGAAATAGGATCACAATACATTGTGTACATGTAAGAGATGCATAAAGATATTTTCAAAATCAACTTAAATTAAAAATAAAAAGAAAAAGTGATTGCTTGTGGAGAAAAACATGAGGTGGAAATGTGGTTCATTCATTACTGGGCCACTAACTGTAGCTAGCACCTTGATATCCAAGATAGTAACTAGAACTGTCTGAAGAACTGTCTCTTAATGTTTTCTGAAAAGATCAAAGAAGTATTAGTGTCAACTCTGGTTAACTGGCAATTAGCCCGTTTGGATGCTCTCTCTCTTTCTCTCAGTCCCTGTCTCTTTATCTCTGTCTCTCTCATCTACCTGACTGCCATCTGTCCATTTGTCTGTCTTATCTATCTATCTATCTATCTATCTATCTATCTATCTATCTATCTATCTCTCATCATGTATCTCTTTATCCATAAATAATTTTCCAACAAATAGTCTGGAAACCAACTACTTTAAATATAAAAGTGATTCTAACTGGATATTTTTGGTAGAATATTTTCTACACTTTAGAAGATAGGATGTATAATATTAGCTTAATGAATAAATAGAAAAAAAAACCTAGAAGTGAATTTATCAAATCACTAGCAACAATAAAGTTTTGGGGGTACTTAATTTTAAATTTCATTCTCTTGGTTTTCTAAATCCTTTACAATGAATTTCTGCCTTTTCAAAGGCAGAAAAAAGCTGTACACATAGAAATGAACTGTATATGTTAAAAGTAATATCCATGTGGTGCAATGGCTTGTGTAGAACAAGCTTAGACATCCACGGGATTGTGCAATTGGAGGCCTTACAAGTTTTGGGGTAAACAGACTTGGCCTTCTCACTATGTAGGCACACCTACCCTCTTGGATTCTGAAATTACCTTGATCCTGACTCACTGAAGGAACATCTTCAATCCTTGCTAGTATTTCCCGAGTACTCAGGTGTGATGAATTTGTGAATTTGGAAAGGACCTTGGATTCTTTCATGTGAGAAGTATTTTTTGTAGTACCTTAAGTAAGGTATTTTTGCCAATGCCCTTTTATTTTGTAAGTTCACAGAAGTCCATAAAAAATAAGTCGTAGCAAGTACTTTCAGTGAATCACATAAATGATAACGCATTTTGTTAGTTTAACCAACACATCTTCTTTTCTTGGTGACAGAGTGACCGTGTGTTTTACAACTAAGTTTTCAGAATTAGTGGAATATGTTGATAATAGTAAGGTGGAAACAACTAAAAAGGTGGGGCCATGAAGGGTTCCATCTTGCTGTGCTCTTAGGAGGCTGGAGGGTCCATCTTCTCTCACATATATCCTTTCTTGTTGATAGTCCTACATTTCCTTGATATTAGCCCCATATAGTTGAACTATACCATGAACTTAGCAATAACTTTGCTGAAAAGTGAAAAAAAAAATACAGTTACGTTTCTCTCTGATAGTTACATATCCTTTAGTTAACAGTTTGACTAAGCACACACTTTTATGTATCTAAGGCTAAGATGTCATGTCTACATGCATAAAACTGCAAATCTATTTTACAATTGGCTTCTCTTCATTGTGTAAGGAGTAGAACAATTGCAAAGCCTATATAGTATCCCAGCCTTATGATCAGTTCCTGTAGTTTTAAAAGGATTGCTACATTTTTTCTCTTTTCATTAAATTACCTGTTGATGGACACAGAACAGTTTTTAAGAGTCAGCTGGGAAAACAACACCTACATATCTCGTTGAACACAGGGAAGTCATTCTGGTGCTTAACCAGAGCCTTCAGCCCTACTGACTAGTTCTCATGTTATGGGAAGGTACTCTACATGCCAACCTAGCTAAAACCCTTCAATCTGCAAGGTTGACCTGTCCGAAAGCTATGATGCAATAGCAGCACAAAAGCTGTAGCAGTAACTAGCTACTATCACATTGAATTTAAGGCCCACTCCATGAGACTGAACTCATGCCTGACACTATTCAGGTGGCCAAGAACTTGAGACTAGGTAGGCCATGGACCTAGAGGAAAATCAAATACTATTTTTCTGTTAAAGAAATGTAGCAATAAATTTATTCCTAACAACATTTGTTGTACCCATAGATTAGTGTCTTGCTCATCTGTTGTTGGAGAAGTTTCCACCTGTAGTATATGGGAACTAACTTAGAGACCCACAACTAGACAATGTGCTGAGAATGAGAGACCTTGGAATACTCAGTCCTAAATGGGATGTCTTCATAAACTGTCTCCCTTGAGGGTTCAGGGAACTCTGCAGAAGGAGAGGCAGTAAGTGCCAGTGGAAAGGGGAGACAATGTAAATAATCATCAGACTGATGTAACAAACTCACAGAGACTATGGATGGCACCACACACAGAGCCTACACAGGTCCCAGCACTGAGAGGGGAAGTGAACATGAGCCTCCATCCCTAACCCAGAGGCTATCCCTAAGTGTCATCTATTCGCAATGAAAAAAAAAATTAGTTTTCTGCAATAGAGTCTTATCAGATATACAAACTTCACTTAAGGGCAGGCACCACAGCCAGCAGTAGATGACACAAAATAAAAATGTTATTTTTGTCTGAACATATTCTTACTTTATCAGCCTTTGGCTTATATATTATGGTTTATGATTTTGTACTTATATGAGTGTGTGTGTGTATGTGTAGGTGTATGTGTGTATGTATGTATGACTTTCTTGTGCTTTTTCTTTTTTCTGTTTGTTTTTTTTTTTTTAATTCTGTTTTTTCCTTTTTGTTAGAGAGAAACAAGGTGTGAAGTTAGATGGGTGGCAAGGATCTGGGAGATGAGGGAGGGGAAACCATGATCAGAATATATAGTATTAAATATTTGTTTTCAATAAAAAGTAATCAGCTGGGGGTTTCTGATGTACTGATGATGATAGCAAAGCCCAAGCCATCTGAAAGTCACAAACAGACACACGGGGGTTGGGGGTGGAGGGGGAGCAACTCCCAAGGTCTTAAGGTACTAGAAGGTGGCTCTGCTAGCTACTGTGTAGAATAAATGAGCAATTAGAGAGGATGTGAATGTTCCCCATACAAAGAAACGATAAAGATTTTATTCCATGTGTGTGCCAGTTACCTAAGTTGATCATCACAAATTGTTTACATGTATTGAAATGTTTTCTTCTCCATAAATATGCGCAATGATCGGCTCAACTAACCATCAGGAGAGAAAAATAACATATCATCCAATCCCCTCAGTTTTGAGATACACATGACAGTTCTAACAGATTTGACCATTTCTGCTACTTTTAACCACACCACAGAGAGTATGACAATATTCCACAAGAACAATGATCCTTTGCTTCTCAGTTAATTTTCATATATCTTTCTCAAAGTCATTCCAAGTGACAATTATGATTCCCATTTAAAATGAGGTTCAAAGCCATGCCTTGCTGGCAAGCTGGGTGTCTCTGCTTAGGTGAGACTCACGCAGCTCTCTAACCTTCTCCACACATGCTGAATGGCACATGTGCCGGCACTGACTTCCCTGTCACAACTTCCTCCACTGCCAAGCTTCTCTTGGCACTGATCAGAAAACTATACGAACTTGAGATATGTTAAAATGTGAAAAGTTCTCATCTCAGATGATGGAATACCGTAATAAATAACATTCACCGAGGGATTAGAGTGGTAGGTGCTTCCTCTTCTCATCGTGCTCTTCATATATTGCTACAGCCCTCACTTACTGATGAAGAAATGGGATCTTATGGAATTCAAGTCAATCTTGAGTTTGAAAGTACACATCCTCTTCACTCCCACACTTCTAGTCCCATCAAGCTTTATGTTGTTACATCGTTGGTAAAACCATGGGAACACTGTCAGTCTGTGTTGTCCCTGGTGGTCACTAGCCACTTGGGCCTATTAGATACTTTAGATGTGGTTAGTGTAATGAAATAACAATTTTAAATTTTTATTTCATCTTAATTAATTTACTATTAATTAGGCACATGTGGCAGTGGCTCCCACAATATTCAGTAGAATAGAGGCGGGTACCTGTAGCTTGTCTTTTGCTAATTTGTTGGTTTTTCTTTCTTCCAGCCTTCTCCACCCCTTTTCTTCCATCTTTTCAACCCCCTAACATTGGATACGATAGAAAAACTGATAGAGTGGAAAAGAAAGAGATCCCTGCATAATGTCAGGGGTTTGAAAGGGGGTGATGTTATTGTTAGACTACTTCTTGTTGAATAGGGGTGTTGAGTTTCTTGGGGCAAGTTTGATCTTTGATGTCAGGATATCTTTTTCCCTCTCCCTCTTGTTTTTATTTTGTGCACAACTACTTAATAAACCATGACTATCAACAACCAACAATAATCAACAACAACCAACAACCCACCCAGATCAACAACTTAGTCTACTTTTGTGGGTCCTAGCACTTACATACCCTCTCTGAAAAGTCCCCAGAATTCTAAATGCCACACAATAACAGAAACTATCTGCAGTTTGCAAAATCACCCTCCTGCTACAGCACGAGACAAATCATAGTCAGCTGCTGTGGACAGTCTGAAGGAGTCTAACATCTCACATCTTGGATTATTATGAAAACATATTCTTATAATATTTTTGTGCATTTTAACAAAATCAAAATTCTCACTATTGGTACGTCCTCAGGAGAATCTGCTGTCTAAGCAGTTAAGTATAGTTCCCACTTCTTTTGGCAAAACTTAATCTATTCAGAGATAACCTACTCTGAGGTCCTGACCTCTTTGACACAATGGGGCCATTTTTATGGCCTTCTGGAAACTGATGAGCACTCCTCTGCTTTAACAAAAAGTGTCAAACAATTATTGGATATAGATATATTCTCAGTGGTCTTCTAGACCTTATTTTTTGTTGGTGAACTTACTAACTCTTTACATTTGTCAACTATTATACATTTCATTATCAAATTTTTAAGTTTTAACTTATGAAACTTTCCAACTCAGTTTACATGGAAAAGAATTGAAACAACTCTCCATATTTACAGAGGGAAAGACTGAGATCCAGAGAATGTGTGAGCTAGGGGCCCTAACCTTCAACTGTGAGGACCTACCTGGGGTTTTTATCTAAATCTTCTAGCTTCTGGTGTTTTGTGCTCTCCTTTCACTTCAAGGAACCATTTCTTCAGGCTTGGGTTCAAGTGTGTCTAATTTTCAAAATAAACAAATTTTGATGCTGTAACCTTTGACCTGGATGGAGGTGGTGCCCCAAAGGCAGCTGAGATGATATCCTTTGAGCAATTGCTCCTCTCAGGGATGAGGTGCTAAGTCAATGGTTCTCAACCTTCCTAATGCTGTGACTCCTCATGTTGTGGTGACCCCAGTCATAAAATTATTTCTGTTGCTACTTCATAAGTGTGGTTTTGCTACTGTTATGAATTGTAATGTAAATATCTGATATGCAGAATATCTGATATACAACCCTTCAAATTATTTTTTTGTTGCTACTTCATAGTTCTAGTTTTGCTACTGTTTCAAACCATACTGTAAATATCTGATATAGAAGATATGTGTTTGATATGCAGCCTCTGTGAATGGCTCATGTTGTGGGTTGACCTGGTATTGTTTGTATTCTGATGTTCATTCTGCTTCCTCAAGAGCAGCTGCCCCAGTGAGTAGATCACTTACTCAGGTGATTTTATGCTAATGATCTCCTCATTTTAACTGATCAAGTAAAGGCTGGAGCCTGTGATTGGGCAGTGGAAAAGAAATGTGGGGCTGGAGGTTCTAGATAGTGGGGAAAGAGTAGGGAACAAGGGAGGAAGAAGATGGAGGAAAAGTTGGTGGAAGAAAAGTGGAGCAGAATCACATGGCCCAGAAAAGCTGCAAATAACAAAGGATCTCATGGCTGGGGACTAGAGTTGTTATGATAAATCTGCCCAATCTTGGTGTGCCGCTTATAAATATTGTAACTGAGTTGTGTGTTTTTGCAGGAGCTTATTGGGGTTGGAGATTTATTGCAACAGGGTCATTCTACCATAAGAGGGTCTTGATCCACAGGTTGAGAACCACTGGGCTAAGGAAAGCCCGGGGATCCCATCCATATGTTTTTACTGAGTAATGAGGCACATGTCTTACGGAGGGGGCAGTGGCAACAGTGCTAATTCTAAGACTGTCCAAAGTGGCCATGTGAACAAAAGTTAAGTCTATACTTAGAAAATCAATATGTCCTAATCCTCATTTGTCCCTTTGATTAAACGTCCTATGGAAGGGAAACTGGCGGCTGGCAGAGTGTACTGCATGTGCACGTGCCATCTGCCTGCTTACACCGCACACTTGGAAAATGAAGCCCTTGATTCTCATGATACTGACACCTGTAATCTTGTCATCTGCAGCAGTAGTTAGAGCTTCTCTGGGTTTTCCTCTCAGGGCCACACCATTTGTATTATAGTTATACATATGCACAGAGTAATACTGTTTTCCTGGACATTGTAAGGTGCGAGTGAATCCAGTGGAAGTTAAGGAACAGAAAATGAGTTCCCCAGATGGCCTCATAGTCTTCCTGTTTCATGTACTTTTGGGTACCAAGAACACAGAGTGGTGAAGGAGTTAGTGACTCAGTATCCTCAAGTGTGGAAACTATCTCCCTCTTATCCATCTGCTTCCCACAACAGTGAGGACCAGTGGGAAGCTTTGTAGGGCTTTCCCTGGTTTTTCTTCACACCTTGAAAAAAATAGTAAAAAAATAATAAAAAAATGCATGGGAAAATAATACGTTGTGAATGTACAGGAGGCATTTGCTGGACACACTCTGGCTGTTCGTAGAGTTTGGCTAGAGTATTTTTTTCACTAAAGACAGGGAGACTGTGCCCCCTCTGACCTCTGACCTCCCCTGAGGAAGTGGGAAGTAAGAACCTGACCCTCTACCTTCTCTACACATATCCTTGCTTCACTGCCCTGTAATGTCCCTCACTCTGAAGAAGCCACACTCTACAGATGGAGGGAAAACCTCAAATCATCTCTTCCAGAAAAGTACAAGACTTTTGTTACCATGACGCATGTGTGCCCACCATTTTGGGATTCTTCTGCTTGTTCTAAAGCAGAGCACACTGAGTTTCAGAACCACTGCTATTTAAGGCTTGAATTTGAAATCGACCAGTAGTTGAAAAATATGGATTTTTTTCCTCGGATTTATGA